>NW_024103973.1:0-634494 GCF_003945595.2 Pipra filicauda | reverse complement strand
TGAATCTTGTGTCTTTGCATATTAATAAGTATTCTAGAAAGCTATCTGATTTTCACAGCAATAAATTTTAACTACTTTTGTTTGTACAGCATTAAAAAACATCTGATGTTATCAAAACTCAGACAAAATGAAATTGCTGGAGAGAAGACTTAAATAAAAACATATTTGTGTGTGTGTGATAATAGTAAGACCTCTACATTTTGGTATTATATTAACTTGAGTAGCTGCTTTTGCTTACACAGTGATTTGGTAACGTAGCTTTTTTGGTTTGTTGCAAATAGACACCTCCA
Organism: Pipra filicauda; assembly: GCF_003945595.2. NCBI lineage: Eukaryota > Metazoa > Chordata > Aves > Passeriformes > Pipridae > Pipra > Pipra filicauda. The sequence continues at coordinate 634,204 of NW_024103973.1, read as the reverse complement.
AGTGAAAAAGTGCAGGGTAAAAGTTGCTTTCTTCAAACTTGTGGAGAACTCTCCTTGTTTTTGTAGCTGTGATACTTCAGTTTGTCTTGCCAAGAATACCCAAGCAGCATAATAGTTAACTGCATAAAGGTGCTTTTGAAAATGCCACAGATAAAATTTTGGAAAGCTGCTGTGTGTGTACCTGAGCAATCCACCTGTAGGAAAAGGAACAGTTATTCTCCTGAGCTTAAAATTTTGTTCACACTTCCATGTGCACCAGATTTATAGTGTTAGCTCTTCATTAATACAGAGCTTCTCTAGGTGAGCTCACCTCTGTTAATCTGGTTTGTACCTCTATTTAACTTTTTAAATAAGTAGTAATATTTAAAGCAGCAGTGAATAGAACATCATCTAATTTCAAGGACTATTCATGATGTGTGCCTGATCCTCAGCCTGTAGAGTACAACTGATTCTTTTTCTTCTCCCCTGTGAAGAATGAGGATTATAGTGCAAATTCAGATGAAAAGCAGGGTGGTTGTAAATCAGGCTTAATCTTCTCCTTGAAATCCACCTGAACTAAGGAAGGAAATGGTAAGGAATGGAAGTGACCCTGGGGGACAGAAGTAAAGGACAGCAGTCTGGAGCCACACACCTCTGCATAATGGCACTTGCTCATGGTAGTTCTTGCAGACAATCGTTGCAGCTTTTCAGGGCAGCAGTGTCTTCAAATGTTCCTATTAGGGGCAGTAGAGTTAGGAAGGCTCAAGAGCACAGTGAAATGGTGTCAGTATTTGCAGGGGAGTAACCTGTACCATCTGCAGTCAGCTCCTCCTCTTTCTCCTTCCCATTTCCTTTCCCTCCTCCTCTGTCTCCTCCCTAAAGTTTCAGAGAAGCCTGTGCAATTATTCAGTCCTTGTGTTCCTATGTTGCATTGTAAAGCATAGTCACATTAGTTCATGTTCTGTATTTCCAAATGAATGCCTTTAGAGCTTCTTAAATTCTTCAGTGAGGTGGAATTGCATTTATCCAGAAACAAGCCCATGGAAACATGGCAAAAAGCAGGTGTGAAAGCGGAATCTTTTCCAAAGACGTTACTCTTTCTGTCCGGTTTGATTGAAAAAGAAGCAGGTTGGACAAACTCTTATCCCTGTCTCACTATTCCCTTAAATCTGAAATTCTTGTAGACTATGGTAATGTCTTATAAATAACATGGCAATTAACACCTCTTGATAACTCTCTGCAGAGTTGCTTTTTTCAGATCGGAGTCACCACAGACACTTGTCTTTTGTTGAAAAGTAATTTTTGGGCTGTTTGAGCAACAAGGAGCAGAATAAGAGAGATCTCAGACTTTTTCTTTTGGGAACGTTGCTGTTTGGCTTCCAGAGTTGCTGAGCTCAGTCAGGAGTTGGGGTGCTCTGAAGCTGGTGCCTTGTCCACTGGCTCGGGGGGTGGATGATAGCTTGAATTCCACCGGGAGAAAATGGTGATAGAAGGCAGCCAGTTCTTGGTTTCCAGTGAAATCCTCCTGCCTCCTCCTCCAGCCCCGAGTGGAACAGCTTTGGGAAGCAAACCTCGCTCAGGACTTCCAGACCTGGCTCCCTAGCTCACAAGCTTGTTTTCTGCTCTCTTGGGATTAAACTCATAATTGCTTTTTGGCCTTTGAAAGTTTTTTCTCTGTCACCTCCACAAAGCCGGGGTGGGGTCATGGGGGGTTAAATCAGTGAAATGCCCCAGGCATTGCAAAAACATTTCTACCACTTAAAGCTTGATTATTTTCCAAGAGTGACTTCTAACATAGACCTTTAGAAGTGATGCAGGGACTTGGTAAACAGCTGCTGCTGTTTCAGCTGCCATGAGGATTTTAAGGATCTTAAGTGCTTATACCATGTAGCCAAAGAAAGGTGATTGAGCATATTAAAATAAAAGTTATCATCAGCAAATTTCAGTACTTCAGAGCTACTCTCAGAGCCTAACTAGTAACTTATTGGGCTAAGTTTCTGCACAATAGAAACAAAACAGCTGCTTTCTTTGTGGATGTGAACGTGCTCAGGACTGTTTAGGCAATTGGTCTACTTCTGGAAAAAGCATCTGTGCCCTTTACAAAGATATGTGGAAAAATAGAGGAAGATGGTAATTTTCAGAAGAAAATACAAATAGTAATTTTCATTACTTATGTATTTCAAAATTTATAATAAGATAGTATTCCATAGAACTTCTTTCTTTACAGAAATGAAGATCTAAAATTTTACTATGGATACAACTTCTGCTAAAAGCATTTCATTCAAGGAGGTCTTCGTGGCTTTAGTTGAGGATTTAACTTAACATTCCTTACCTATTGTTACATTCCTTACCTATTGTTGCTGCTAAATTACATTTCATTTTGACAGTTGACCATCACGTCACTCTTCCAGGGACTGTTTTCTTCTTAGAGTGAGTGTGACATAAGGAAAATAGTTTATCTGTGAATATTATTCCGTGTAGATTTTTTGTTCTTACAAATATGCTTTAAGAGGCTTCAAGGTTCCTGGGAAGAGTGCTTTTTTCATTCTCTTGACATTTTTTTCAGTGTGAAAGTTGTGAAGTGTTGAAAGCATAGATTTTCCTTGATTAATGTAGCCTTTGAGATTCTCAGCTTCTTGGCAGCATGTCCCCAAAGATTCTTTTCTTTTTCTGTTTTTTTGTCCCCCTCCAAGATCCAGAGGAGTAAACAGGTATCTGCCTCATAGAGAAAAGAGATGCTTGAACATACCAAAGGGAATTAGTCTTATTCCTAGCTTTAAAACTTTTGTTGTTCCTGAGGTATTCTAATTTTACAGATGAAAGGCATACTGGATCTGTGAAGAGAATGTGACATAATAACTGAAACTTGATTTAGTGTAGCAACAGTTGAGCCTCTCTTTACTCACCCTTGATTCCAAATTGTTGTCTGTAGGCCTTGGCATTTAGAAGGGCTTTAATAGGTGAACCAAACTCCACCAATTCAAAACCATGCTTGTTGCAAAACCCAGTATCTACTCTCTTTGCATTCAAAATAACATGAATATCATCGAGTAAAATAATGAAGTCAGTGTGCATGGTCTGTTTTAACTGTCTTGAGTTTCTGAATGATGCTTCAAGTTCTAGTTTTCCTTTATGTGCTTGACTGTAGGAATGCCTGGTGTTAAGCAAATGTGTAAATGTGAAAATACTTGAATGTGCTGTGTTTGATCTGCTTGTTTAAAAACATGCAATAGTATTTAGTCTGGGAGCTGTGGGTATGAGAAGTTCCATGCCAGGCAATTTGTGTGTAATGCTGAAGAGGAAATGTGAGAACTTGGAAAAGTACTTCTTAAGCCCCTCTAGTGAACTGCTAAGAAAAATAATTCTTAGCTATTGTTACAGGATTAATTTAGCTTTTTAGATATCATATATCACTGCTATGTTGAAGGAGGCTGGTGTGGTTCCTGTGCACTGATAGTGATATGTTTAGTAAACATGACTAAGAATTTAATTGTGTAGGGCACTGAATTTAATTAGCCAATAAATTTGTCCTGATAGTGTCTTCCTTCATAAGTTTAAAGATGCTATTTAAATATCTGATCTATGTCCTGAGTTTCCTCCCAAATTCCTTGTCCTGAAAGATAAATCGTTCTAGCTAACATTTCTATGCAGAAATAATTTTTCTTCAAGATTTCTTTGGTAGTTAGAGGGTCAGCAATGGAGTTTGAGCCTCAGCCTTCCTTGTGGGAGCTGTTGCTATGTACAGACTTGCAGAGACCATCAGATGTCATCTGTACCAAGGCAGGTATTATGTCTGTTTTCTTGAGTCTGATTTCAAAGCAGTCTCATCTATGTATAAAAAGAAGCTTTCAGATTAGAGGCTTTGAATAAGCTTGTCATATTTGGATTAGGATCTCAGCTACAGAGAACCTAAGCTAATTGCTGGGGGTGTCTGCTGGATTCCTTCACAATGATCTTAACCAGGTTTGAGTCAGATCTTATTCCTCCTCCGTTCTGCAATGGACGATGCCATGTCAGTGAGAGGCAGATTTCCTCACAGACACATTTCTTTGGAGGCATTTTTCTGGCACTCGTTGCTCCTTGGGCAACCCTGGAGCAGGGTGGGTTTCTGGTGGCTCTCTGATGTGTACAAAGCTCATCTCTGATGCAGGGACAGTGGGACAGTGGCAGGGCTTTAAGCTGATTTTGCCCTTGCTCAGAGATTGCTGTGCTCTGCTGCTGAGTAGGAGTGAGCCTGGGAGAGAGAGGAGCCTGTGCTGCAATGCCAGCAGGGGCTTTGTGGGAATGGGTGTGCTCCTGCAGAGCCCCCAGGTGGTGTGTGTGGGGCAGTCAGACTGGGGGACTGAACTGAAAGGTGAAGTTTAAAGAGGGAAGCTGTCTTTTCTCATGGTACTCTTCAGGCTATGTGTAGAATGCAATTATTGCTGTTTTGGTCTTTCACGTGATTTAATTTTAGGCTTTTAAAACCTTGTGTCAGGTGTATTCATGCTTGGGTTTGATTTGCCTTATTATTACTGTCTGTGCAGACTAACCAATGACCATTGCTTACTATTAGAATCTTCAGTGCAACTGCAGAGGAAAAAGCCACAGCTATTGGGTGTTTGATGTTCAACTTGTCATGACTTTTTTTTCTCATTGGGTCAAAATCTTCCTTTGTTGTTCTGAACATTTTCAGAATTAGGCTACGTAACAATGACTTGCTGCTGAACGTGGGGGTACCCAACTGCAGCTGTCCCTGGATAGACCTCACCAATGACATGGATAAATGAGGGCACTTCTTATATCTGTGAGGAGCTTACAAAGCAACTCGTGCTCTCTGACAGTTGATGCTTAATTGGTTGGGACTTTAAGAACCTTAAGACCACATTTGTTCATAACTTTTTCTGCAACTTTTCATATTTCTCACCTGAGAACTTTCTTCACTAATACATGGATGTTTTGAAATATAAATAGTTTTTAATGATGAGCACTATATATATTTTCTATATGTTAATGTGTGTAATATATATATATATGTAGAGAGAGAGAGAGGGAACTACAGTTTGGTGCTTGAGTACAACTGAACTCTAGAATTCAGAGGCTGATATTTATCATGGTTATGACCACCAGTCTTTTAAAGTAGGTTTTTTCCCCCCTTTTGCTTTCTTCTTTTATAGCTATATCATTGTGCTAGAGCATGACTTTTTTTCCACACCTTGTTGGCAACAGATTTGTTTTGTGCATGTATTCCCAGGTGATTCCATTTCCTTACAGAAACTATGAGGCAAAGACCTTCAGTGGGGACAGGGCATTTTGTGTGGTGTGTGTGCACAGATGTGTGTTTAATTCACCTCAAGGAGTACAGTAAAAATTCCTTGAGACTTTCCTCTGATGGTAAGGTTCCAGCATAGACAACTGCTTCTAAGAGAGTATAAAAGAGGGAGACAAATTGTATTTGGAAGCTCAGTATGCTAGTAGATGAATATGAAAAGTAGTCGGCTTTAGAGAAGGTTAAGTACATCTTTTACTTGTGTCTCATGTTACTGGAGCTGTTGACGACCAAGTAAGTTTCTTACCAAACAGTTCCAGGAAATCAAAAGGTACTGTAAGAGCTGGTGTGTAAAATATCAGCCTCTCCCAAGCTGTATTTATCAAGCTTTGTAGAAGATGGTTATGGCTGATGAGCAGGTTTTCTCTTCCCAGAGAATGTGATAAACCCTCCTCTCTTGGTCCTATTCCAGTGTTGGATAATAAGAACGTAACTAATTCATCATCTCTCTACAGATTTCCAGTAATCTGTTATTAATGTTTGTATTCAAGTAAATATAACTAAACTTGACAGATGTAAAAACTGTTGCATTCACGCCCCAGTGATGCAGTGAGGTGTAAAAAAATGGCTGGGAACTGTGAAGTATAGCCTTGGTGAAACCTAATGACAGTGTTGAACTTCCTGATGAAAACACATTATTGTGAATGTCAGTGCACAGAGAATTGTTTAGACAGACGGCAACGATGATTGCTAAAGAAATATCAAAAGCAATAAAATATAGAACAACAGTCTTCCACTGGTTTTGTTATAATTCAAATATGTTATCACTGGTGTAGCATCATTTCTTACAAAGAATCACGTTCAGTGTGACAGGTGATTCTTGAAGAGGAAGTCATGGGGAAAAAGGTTTGCTTTTAATGTTGTAAAGACTTAATATGGATGCTGTCATGTTTTGTTTCTAAACCCCAATATTATGGCAATTTGAAATGCAAGCAACTTAGAATTAAACTTTTTTTCTTTTTTTTTGGGTGGAGTTTGAGGCTCCAATTAACTTTCATTAGTAACTAGAAGATCCCCTTCTGAACAGAATTGATTTGGACAGTAATCATTCTTAGTGGAAACACTTTATTAAAGGAAGTGTCTGGTTGCATCCTTTTTCTCCTGCAAATCAAGCAAACTAAAGGATACTGCTCTCTGATGGTTGCCAATAAAAAAAGGTTACATTTATGAACATTGATTGTTTCTTAAGGATTTTTTTTGTATTCCTTTTATGTTGAAGTACTGCTTATCTAATAATTGAAATACTTAGCAGCGTAACTATATTTTTAGAAAGGAAATTTTTTTTATCCTTTTAAAATAGTAGGTCACTGTGTACATTAGTTAGTAAAACCCTCTGAGTTCCCTTGACATTGAAAATAAATTGCAAATCTTTGATCTCATTCATCCAAGTTATAACTTTAGTAGCAAATCTCAGTAAGGGGTTAGTTGGGTGCAATCAGACAAACTGCTCTACTTTAGAGAAGGACAAGAGGAGGAAGCATTGAGAGGGGCAGGTTTGTGTGTGCCCTGTCTAATCCAGGGCTGTCCTGAAGCACCGACTGTCTGCTACAGTGGGCATTTACAGACAAGGCTGTGTCCTCTGGGTGAGGTCAGTTATGTTGGCTAGTTTAGGGTAACTTTTAGTGCCCCATTTTCTGCTGCTTTGGCAAGAGGCGCTTGTCCTGTTGTTGGTGTCAGTGGTGTCCGTGGTTAGTCAGTGGCATTCTCACTCCAAAAGAAAAAGTGGAACTCCAGATTCAAACTGACTCCTCGGAAGAGAAAAGGTTTGTCCTGAAAATAGGAATATGGGGAACAGGCAATTTTTATTTTTGCAAAATCTTGACAAATTCTAAGTCTTTCCTGTCTTAGCTCCGTACCCCCTGTCCTTTCTGAATGAGTTAGGTTGTCATTAAAGCAAATGAAAATATTGCATTCTTAGTTTGTCTGTTCTGCTATAGAAATTGAAATAATTAAATAATAAGCAAAAGTACTGTAGGATATTTTTACCTTTTTTTTTTGTTTGTTTATTTTAAAAAAATTGCTTTTAAACCTTTAATTCAGTCTGCGACACCATGGGAGGGGAACTAAACTGAACTTTGAGACAATCAAATTTTATTTTCTCCTTAGAGGTTAAAATAAGGTAACTGTGGATTGGTTTTTTGTGACACAATGTTTATCAGAGTTTAAGTCTACTTAGGCTTTTGCTGTGTTGCATCTGTGGAGAGACAGATGGCTGAAAAGAATATAAAGAATTTACTATTTTATCAGTTCTTTCTCTTTTCAGTGGAAGTGCTGCTTGGTTCTCTTGTCTGCCTGAACACAGACGCAGAAAACAAGAAGAGATAGTGCAAGAAAAAGAGTTTGTATGTGATGTTTCATCCCATGACATACAGAAAAACTCCCCATCTCCTTCCCCACTCCTGCAAAACCAAATTTTTGAAAGCTAAATACCAACAAAATTTCAGGTCTGAACTGGGTATGTTGCGTGCTGTTGGCAAACTAGGATGACTTTTTAAAATGTTAAACCTTTATAACTGAGTCATGCACAGGACTTCATTCTGTCATTTTGAATTTCTCTTCATATCTTCAGTGAGCCTGTTCTAGTGTTATCAAACATGACTCAGTGTTGTGAAGTACTATGAGAATATTAAATTTGGGGTGCTTGGTTTAATTTTCAAGTTTCACTTATTGATCGGGGGCATCTCTCTAAAATGTAGAACTGTTTTTTTTTAATTACTTATGATAAACATAGTTAATGAAACACCTTAAGGCTCATCCAGTTAATGCTGCTGATCACTCATCTGTTGTTCTGTCTCTTTTCTCTCTGCTTTCCTCCCCTCCCTTGCTTTATTGGAACAGCTCATCTTTGTGCCATCCCAATCAGTTTTGCATTGCAACAAGGTCAAACTTCTTACTATTCTCTTAAGACTGAGCTGAAGATGTTCATATATAGTCTCTGCCTGCATTTCTGAGCCCATTTTTTCCTCATGCTCTCCGAAGTCTACTGTTCCCATAGATAGTGGCAAAGAGTTCTGAAGTTAAGTCAAGTACAGATGTGAGCAAAGTGGTCAAAAATAAATGCTTTAACATTGAGTGGAGGAAAATTAATCTCATAACAGAAATAGTGGGGTTTTTTTGGTTTTTTTTTTTTTTTGGTTTGATTTGGTTGGTTGGTGGCTTTTTTTTTAATTCCAGGTGAACAAGGTCTACAGACCAAAATATAGTAGAAGAGAAGGGCTGAAGCCACCAGATCACCTCTGCTGTGCCATTTAAAAGTAGTGGTGACATCTGATTCACCTTGGCTTGGATTAACAGTAACTATGCTCTCCTTCACAGGAGGGCACTTCCAATTTGTATTGACCAGGGGCTACATAATAAATGTGGTGATTAATTTTGAAGTGGGGTCCAGGGAGATGGTAGACTTTATCTAATGTCTCTATTGGCCTGCCTATTTAAATGCTGGTACTTAACTTAAAATGTCCTGTTTCAGCACTAAAAGTAATTTTGAATAAAAAGGAACTATTTGTCTCTAAATCTGTTACATGGACAAACACAGCAAAGCTGCAGAATACTACAGCACATAATACACAGCTCCTCTGTGTTCCAGTTTTAAAATAATTCCAAAGAACAGCTCTATACATCTTAATATCTGTTACTGGGTTGCTAAAATGGTCCACAAGCATGTAATATTCTTCTATACTTGTGTGGAAATTCAAATTTGAGAGAAATACTCATTTTCAGTTGTGTGTGACCAGAAGATCATGTGCAGATGATGTGCAGGCAGGTCTGGTTGTGATGATCCCCAACCCCTGTAACATCTGGCCTTTGCTTTTGGAAAGCTCTGCATGTGGGTCCTGCACAGGATGAACACAGCAACTGTCTCCAAAGCAGAGGTTATTAGGAGCATGAAACCTCCACCAGCACTTCTGCCTCCTCTGTGAATATTTTCATGTCCTTTCTTTAGGTTTCATGCCTGAGTATGGCCCTTGATACCCTCTTTATATTCCAAATCATGGTAGTCACTGCCGCCTTTTCCTGCTGGCTGTGTCAGCTGTAAGCAGAAGGTTCATCATAAATACCAAGCCATGGTTTTGCTCTGTCATTAGAGGAAAAAACTTTTCTCACCCTAATATTTTATATTTGTATTCAAAAAAACCCCCAACAAACCAGCAGCCTCAACAACAAACTGTCTCCTGGTGATAAGGTCAGAAGTGATTGCTATCACACAAAGGGAGCCAGAAAAAGAGCTCACTTAATGAAAGAGCAGATTATACCTTTAAAGGGGCAGTGGAGGAGACTTGCTAAGTCTTTAGGATGAAAATAAAAGTTTTTAAACGTAGACATTGTGTAAGAGTAGAGAGCCAGGGGACGGGAAGCTGTAGAAAATAAGAGGGATAACTGGGAACAAGAGATGTTAAGGAGCCTGGAGGAAGTTCTAGGCTAAAGGTTTGTACTTGAAGCTACAGAAGAAACGTGTTTGATAGAGGGGATATGATAAATTATAGAGTGCAGGGATGATGAACTCTTCCTGAGGTGGGACTCTAGTAGGGCAGAAAACATTGGTTTTGTCTCAAGATTAATGTTAAAAAAATAATCAATGTTCTGTGTGTGTGTTTTTACAGGTGAGAAGAATCAAACACTTCATGTGTTAACTATGACAGGAGCTAAAGAATTTGTACTTGATACCCCTGAGAATTATGGAAGGGGAGGCACAGTCAGGTCTATTCTAAGGAAAGAAACTGCAAAATAATGAAAAAAATGGGTAGTCAAACCTAGTTGGTGACTAGGGAAGACACAGGATGGGGAAGAGGAAATACAAAGCAAGAGGTCAGCGTTCACCTGAAAACCATTGGTTAAGTTTGTTCTTGTTTGTTGCTCTAAGGTTTAGGGATGTTGCTGTCTTTTTATTCCTTTTTCCTTTTGTTAGTTAAAGTGGTGTTATAGTTTTCATGAACTTGTAGCAAGAACTGTGTTCCTGAGGACAGCACCACTTCAGCTGAATCTGGAACTTCTGTTAAAAGGTGTGATTTTGGGAAGTGTACGGTGTGATTAATATCTCAGTTGTTTCAGAATTTATCTGGCTTTACATTTGGTTAAAAGGATTTAATTTGAACTGTAAATTTGCTTAAAAGATGGACTTGTTATAGTTGGCAATGGAGATGATATATATGGTTTTCTGAAGAAATATTTCATTTTTGAAAGGTTTATAGGAACAAGGGCTTTATTTTTCTCTGATTATTAAAATCATAGGCACTGTAGCCTTATGAAAAACAAAACCAAACTGAAATCTGCTGCTGTGTTTTCATTACTTTTAGATATACTTCTTTTGCTATGCAGAAACTATTTCCTCAACTTGGGAGACCTTGAGAAACACTCGGAAGTATTGGCAGGGTTTGGCATTTGGACTTGGGTTGTTAATGTTGGCATTGCTCCTTTTGTCTTTTGGGTAAACAAGGTAGGAAAAGCAAGTCACACCTGGCTGACCTTCACTTACTTGGAATAGGTGGGTCTTCCTCAGTGTGGGACTTTTCTCTGGGGAGGATTATGCAGCAACTGGGAGAGCTGCTGAAGTTGTGGGAGTTCTGTGAGCAAATGTGCCGGGAAGAGAACAGGGATGCTTTTAGAGCTCTAAGGTGTGCTGAGGACAAGCAGGCAGGAGACACTTGTTGCCTGCAGGCAATGAATGTTTCTGTGTCCAGCCGTGCTGTGCCAGTCTCTGGGTAATGATACAGAACTGCTCGGGAGGGAAAAACGGGAGGCAAACTGGGCTGGAGTCCCTGCAGCAGAGCACTGCTTTAAAAGGAGCCCCACTGTTTGCCAAGGACGTGTTTCTGTGGCAAGTATTGCAATAAAATGTCAAAGAATCTAAGCTGCTGAAAAGTAGTGTGATTTCAATTATGCCTGTTGTTCTCTTAAATTCATGGGGAGACTTATCAGGCTCCTTTACCCTTAGAGCAAGGGAAGAACAGCAAAACATGAAATGGTTTCTTATTCTAGCAATAATATTATTACATTGTCCAGTGCATTTTCTAATAATTTTTTTCTTATGTAATATTCTATGTTTTCTTCTGGACAGGTGATAAAATGGGAGAAGAGAATAACCCTCAAATTTTGGGAAATAAATTTTACTGTAATAAAGCAAAAATGTAACAAAGAAGTATGGATTTACTGATGTTCTGAAAAAGGCTTTGCCTCTTAGCTGTTATGTGTAGTTTGCACTTGTATTTATAAACAAAATACTCTTGCACTTTATGTTTAGAATAATTGTTAGTTAGTCTTACTTTGTTAAATTATGCCTAGAAATTGTGTAGTTCCAAATGTGCAAAACCACTAAGAACTCCTGAGAAAAAAACTAAAAGACTTTAAGTTCTGCTTTTCCTGTGAAATAGTGAAGTTCCACAGAAATTTGCTTTTTATAGGTTACATTTCCATATAGTGGTACCGAGGTGAGAGCCCACTGAGATATGTGTCAGTCTCCTAATCTTGGGGAGAGGGGATGGAGAGGGAATGGGAGGAAGAGTTTTCAACACTTTTAAGTCTTTCAACTTAGAAATTGTTTTGTTTGAATTGGCTTAAAGCAGGTGGGCATGATTGTAGCATTTGTTCTGGAATGTAAAAAATATTAGAATTTTTGCAAAGGTGTTTATTTTAAATACTCTTTTTTCTACTCATGTTCCATTGGGATTATAAGCACAAACATAGACTGCTCAGTGTTTAAGAGCTTTCAGGGGAAGAAAGAGGCTTCAATGGCTTTAGCCTGGATAGTGTTCATGAATTTAATGTTCTTTAACTGTCACTATTTGATTTAGCTTTTGGTTACTTTGTATATTGTCATCATTATAAGGTACTGCATAATAATTTAACCTCACCTGCAAAAATACATTTTTAGAGGAGTTGTGTTATGCTTATTCTATAACACGGGAAGGTTGTGCAAGTAAGATACAAAATAAAAAAGCATAAACAAATACTCTTAAGTTTGCATAAGTCTGGTAATTTAGTAAAAGTAAAATGAATTACAATATAACTGCAATTCTCCTTTTTCTTTTTTTTTCTCCTTCCTCGCTCAAAAAAACCCCAACAAATGTAAACAGCCAACCCCAAACTCATCCTGTACTGTTGCTTTACGGTATTTTTTCTATATACACCTCTTGGTGTTAGAAATGAAGTGTTGGGTTTCAGTTTAGCAGAAAATAATGCTGATCACCTCTTCTGTTGGCCTTGGTGCAATTCTTAACCTCTGGCATGAAAGGAAGGAAGCTGAAAAGCGAACAATAACAGCTGTAATATGAATGAGTGTACTTCAAATTACTGTATTGAAGCTGTTTAACTCACCATATGTCTTAGATATAGAATAGTTGCCCAGTTTCCAAGTTAAAAGAAGTTAAATCGTTTTGCCTTCTCAAGAATCTCCAATGCCTTCTAAAAATCACATTTGCAACAGTTTTTAAATGACATTCTTAAATCCCCAACTGCTATTGACACCAGTAAGACTTTAATGGCTATTGACTTCTGAAACTATTTGACTTCAGTATTAAATATTCTGTTTTACAAAGACATTTATGGAGTAAAAAGAATATTCGTCCTCCTTCCCCTCTCTATAATTAATAATTTTGTCATGTGCCTTCTCTGTGCTTCTTCAGTAACCACGACTCACCTTAATACCAGTGTTTGACATTAGAAGCCTCTCCAGAGAGGAAGAAGATCATTCAGAAATGAACTGTATAAAGGTTATTAAACCAACACTTAAGATTCTAGTCCTGCACATTTTCTTTTACCCCTAATTAAATGCCAAGAACAGCAGTGTAGAATTTTCAATACACACATATGCTGGATATATACCTTTATCAGATGAAAAGTACTAACAGGGAACTGAAAGTTTACTCCCAGCAGTCACATCCTTTTGCTTGCATATTTGGAATTCTGTTTTTCAAAAATGGAAAAGAAATCTTAGGCACTGACTGTCCTAAAACTACCTGTTGAAGTACATATGTCATGTGATTCTTTTCTTACCTTTTCTTGGATGGGTAAGGTTTTTAGCTTGTCTCATTTTCTGCAGTTTGGAACGTTGGGTCAATGCTGTGTATGTACATCACTGCTTTCAAACTTCTCTTTTGTCATCTCCCAAAAGCTCCAGGACTAACTTGAATATCAATATGAACCATACATGGAATGGTGTATTATTTTTTTTAAATGACTGAAAACTTTGTGGGCAAAAAACCCACTTAGCTTAAGTTTTTCTCTTTCTAAAGCTTTTAAAAACCGGGTAGAATGGGAAAAATTCATTTTTAATCAGCATAGTGTAAGGTGCTTGGTTACATTCCCTTTACAGGTAGGAGACACTGGCACCTGCAGAGCAGTGATAATTTGCAGTGTTGCCATTCTGACTTGCAGTGCATGACCCTGAGGAGGTCAGGCCCTTTCAATTAGCAAGATGATGGTGTGAAATCCCTGTGCTATTATGTTCTTGTTGCCAGCTTCTACTGCTGATTTACGGAATATTACATAGGTTGGCCATTAAAGTCCAATTCCTTCAATAAAAATTTAACGCAAACTTCTTTTCCCAATTTGGAAAACTCTCTGTGTCTTTTTCTAACCAGTTTTCTCAACCTTGTGCATGTCAAATTGGTGCTTTGAAAATATAAAAGGTCTCTGGATTTTTGGTCTCTTGTGTTGGCTTTTCCAGTGAACCTTAAATGATGTTTATTATTTTGCTTTGGTGAGTGGTAAATAGGTAATTCAGCTTAGCCGAGTACGGGTGCTATTTTTGATATTTAGTGCTTACTGAAAAATTGCAAATAATTGTAGCATTTCTAAAAGATTTAGAATCCCCAAAGCTTATTTCCTGATCAGGTTGATGATGATGAGAATAAAAATAACAAATAATACTACTGCACCCCAAAGGCAAGGTTTAGCCAAGATGAGAATTTCCTAAATTGACAGAATTTTTAACAGAAAGAGACTTTTCATGAAACACAATGTTAGAAACAAAGAAGTTGAGAATTATGAAAGTCTGGAAATTCCATTTTATCCATAGGCATGGTTTATAAAATAGCATTTGTTTTAGTTTATTTTGCAGTTCTTCAAATTCAGATATTATTTGGCAATAAAAAATTGGAATACCGGGGATGAAATCACTCATCTGATTAGATAAGTCAGAACAAGAGTCAGATATTGTAAAATTATATTGCATGTACCTGCTTTTTCTTTCTTTGCATGTACATATAACATATAACAGTAGTGAAATTAATAGACCACGTTGAATTAGGTGAGTTGGAAGGAGCATTAATTGAGAGGAAGTAGCATTCTGATCCATGATTGATGCTAATGCAGGTGTTATCAGGACAACTTTTGGCCAAATGATTCCTGTTTTGACACCTGAGGCTGCACTGTTTGTATATTGAGGGTCATTGTTTATCTGCAGCTGGCCAGGGGGTTGCAGCCATTCATTTCCTAATGGTGGTTTTCTAATCTTGTGTAACTGGTCTATGATCTGGTTGTTTGTAGGTTTGACTGGTTCAAGTCTGTTTTAGCCTGTCTTACCCTATCCTGCTGACAGACAGTCAAAGCATAAATAGTGTTATGGCCCACTGGGAATACTTGGTTGCCAAGCCTCAGTAAAGGCTTTCAGTTCCTTTCTTGCTACAGTCTTGATGCTTAGTCTGGAACTTAGTTATTTAAGAGTCTGACTTTTATCTCAAATGTCATTTCATAGAGATTTGTGAAAAACATGCACAGCTTGAACTTCACTCAAAGGCCTGCATATGTGGAACACGTTCCCTTCCATGGTCACCCACAGAGCCGACACCTAGAAATGTTTTACAGACAATTCATTTGCTTAATCCTTTTTCAAGTTACATTTTGAATCTCAGTTTTTAAGAACTAATCTTGTAACACAGTTGTTGTGATAACTGCTGTATTGATACCTGCAGAAATACATATGCCATTTCTTGTGTTATCCCAGACTTTTTCTGACCATAGCTAAATTCACTGTGTGTTACATCCCTTCCACAGTAAGTCCGGTGCAAGTAGTTTCCATATTTGCTTTTATAATTTGGATTATGGCTTATTGAATGACCTGAATCAGTTTTACATTTGACCAGTAGCTCAGTAACCAGCACTGAGTCACTTCCATAAATAAAACCCTGACCTTTAAGAAGTCCCATCAAATGCAGTGTGTATTGTACGTGGAGTGCATGTGTCCCCTCCAAGTATGGCAGTGGGAATGGTAAACTGAGAGATATTCTGGACAAGGTGCACAGTCTGATTAATTGATTTGGTGTACAGTTACTTTGAGCTTTTTTTAAAGGAAACTTGTGGTCTGTTCTCGTAGAACATTTTCACTTCCTTAATGGTATTTTTTTGAACTGGAAGATACTGTTGCACCATCTCACAGTGCAATAGTGTTCCATTAAAACTAACTGTTGGGGCTGTTTGCTTAAATCCGGTTTTGGTAAAGCAGAAAATTAATTCAGTTTCTAAACCAAGTAAATCTCCACTAACCTGTCTCATTTGATCAGTGAGAGATTTAATAGTTTCAGGAATCTTCCTCCGTCACTGGTACAGATCAGTGGAGCTGAAGCAACTTAATATTTATGCTGGAATGGGGATGAAGGCAGAGGCTTTCCTAGGCTGGGCAACAGGCCTGGGGGCTGGCTATGGACCAACTGATTGTAAGACCTCTGTTTTATTATGGTTCTAGTAAAACCAGACTATGCTGGTGTATAGTACACATGGAGACCTCCCTTCTACTTGACTTACTGAAATAAAAGAAGTGGAGTAATTGCTTTTATTAAATGGATAATCAAGTAACTGAGAGCATGAACTCAAAGAAAGGCATTTTTTCAAAAAAAATTTTGAGCATCGTTTATGGGTTATTTCCTATGAAAATTGTGTTACTGCTGCAGTTTGTTGGATTATTTCAGTTCTGTGGTGTTGCTTTGTATTTTCCCCATTCCTTGATGTGGAGTGTTCTGTAACAATAATTTAAAAATGCCTGTGTTTAATCCTGAGTAAAATTGTAGTAAATATAAGATAAAAATGTGGGGAATGTTAACTCTAGATTACTACAATCCATAAAATCACAGAAGCTGCATTTCATACTTCCTTTTATGTCCATCTCTCATCATCTCTAGGGGATTTAAATACCTGGTTTGTACTCAGAGGCTGTAGGAGGGATATCTAGGTGAGCTTTGTAGCCCCCTGCCAGGCAGGATCGTGAGGGAGAGAGCTCAGTAGCCAAACAAATCAGTCTTACTGGTGTCTGTGGGAGCATCAAAAATTTATCACATAATAGTTCAGATTTTCAGGTGAAGATGATTCTGAAAATTTCTTGCATCAAAGTCCCTTAACAGCAGATGAGACAAAGCCACAGTGCAAGCATTTGGTTTGAGTGCACTGTAGAATTAGGGCTCAGTAAGGGCACCCTAAAGACAGAAAGTGTCAGGGTGTAGCTGTTTTTTCAGAAAGCAATGTTAAAGCTTTGTGTTTATATTGCATGGCTTGGTGAGAAATACTGAATATGGAATTCTGTGATTTGCAAATGAATTATATGAAAAACATCTCTTAAGAAGTCAAGCTCCAATTTTTTGTGTTCCAGTTACTTCCTGGTTTCTGAGCACTTGACCAGGTTGATGTCAACTTTCACCCTTTACTCTCAAAGAAAGAAGATGAAATGGAGTTTATTTTTAAAGAATGAAAATATTTTAAAAACTTTGGCTATTCAGCGTTAAAGGAAAATACTAAATATTGCATCCTGCTAATCCCACAATGTTGTGAAGTGTTCTTTAAGTCCTTGTAAAGATCGTTCTAACAACAGGCTGAACTGCTTTTTTTTTTTCTTCATATTTGTCTTTATCACTGAAATAAGTCACTCTGAAGTGTCTGTTGGTGCGCTGCCTCAGGAGTGTTTAATGATGACTTTCATTCAGAGGAAGCTGTCAGTAGGTCAGAGATGCCTCATATCTTGGATGGAGTTATGAAATATCCTGAGTTTATTACCCTATTAAAATTCATTTTAAATGTCAAAGTTTCTAATTTGAACAAGGAAATTTAATTTAGGAGCATCTTCAAAGCAGCACACAATTTTCTCCTTGAGTATCAAGTGAAGTATCAGATAAAAATATAAGACCTTTGCAACATATGGTATTCAATTCTTTCTGTGTTTTAATTTAGAGATTTTGTAGAGGTGGGTATAAGAAATAATAAT
This sequence comes from Pipra filicauda, assembly GCF_003945595.2. Classification (NCBI taxonomy): domain Eukaryota; kingdom Metazoa; phylum Chordata; class Aves; order Passeriformes; family Pipridae; genus Pipra; species Pipra filicauda. The sequence goes on along the minus strand of NW_024103973.1, from coordinate 616,733 downwards.
TTTTCAGTGTTTTATGACTTGCCTTTTGTGTTTAAAAACAGTTTGGAGAAAAGATGTATTGAACTTTAACCAAAAATACTGATTATTAAAAAAAAAACTCACCACAAACCAAACCCAATATTCTTAGCCATTTTTTTCTTTATTCTGTGCTTTGCTATCCCCTGAATGCCTCACTGTTTGCTTTGACCTAGTTTGTACTCTGTCCTGTTCTGTAATGTTAATTTAATTTTTCTGTCTTGCCAAGCTGTGGCCTGTGTGCAGCAGGCCTTGGCCTCTGTGCTGGTGTGGGGCATTAGTTCCTCTTCTCATTGGAGTGAGTTTTAATGAATGTTTTACAGCGGGTAGAGAGTTGCAGAGCAAATAGATGGCAAGGCTAGATGGTAGTACAAGTGTAAAATTGTCCAGATGAGCAGGAAAATTATCAGATAGCCATCAAAGTAAATGTTTTTTCTGAGCCCTTTCAGTGTGGTTCTGTTTCTGAAACTGGACCCACAACTGTCCTGTCAACTGCTTGTAAAAACCTGAAGCTTGAACTTTGATAAATAGATTCTTTTCTCATTAATAAAGAAATGTCATTAATGATATCAGATAACATGGGTACTGGTTTGTTGCTCTCTGATTAATTCCTTGTGTGGGAGTATGAGATTAACAGTGGAGGACAAAAGACATGATAAATTTGTTTAGTGATAAGGATTTCGAGAGAGTAATCAGGAAGTAGCTTGCTGGTTTGTGAAGCTTAAATGTTAAATTCCCTCACAAAAAAAAAAAAAAAGTTGTGTTTATATTCAGTAGCATGAGATCACTGTTGAGTTTTGAGGATGGCTTCTGTGAAGCTAAAGATGTCAGTGAGGCAAAAAACCAGGTATAATGGATCTCTCAAATTCTCTCAAATATTCAGATATCATTTGGTATCACACAGTAATTTTCATTTCAACAGGAAATTACACCAGCATGGGAGAAAAATAATTGTGAGAGGTTTTTTTAATTGCAATGAATTTTGTTGGAAACAAACCTCTTGATACCTCCACGGTAATGGAGTGTATGTAACACACACCAGAGTCCCCTCATTGCTGTGACTTTGTGCATATTTACGTGTTTGGGTGCCCGTGGTCCATGCAGAGGTATCATTTTCAGAGCTGCTGCATCTTGAATTGATCACTGCTGTACTTGTGGGTCCTGAGTAGCTATACCTAAGCTACTGTACTGCCTGTTAAAATTCTGTCTTGTACACCAAAATCCTTGTTAAAAAAGCCTTAAATGGCTTATATAAAGAAAAAGGAATGACGTTAATGGTAATAAAAACTTAGATTTAATCATCAGATTTTCATGACTTGAACTTTGATGACATCATACATTTATTTAGAAGGTAAATCAGATTTATTCAACCATTTAAACTTTAACCTTCTCAGCTGAACCTGTTCTTTTGAACAGCTGTTAAAAAATACTAGTTTTGCTGCTTTGTTGTGACCCCACAGAAAAGAGACTCTGGGTTTTGTTCTACAACATGAACAAGAACGCGAAGTATCTTAAATTCAGGTATTGATGTAAGGAGAGTTAATATTGGGAAATTGAATTGCTTTCATGTGCTCTAAATGCATGTTTCAAGACAGTTAATTTCACAATGGCATATCTCAGCAGATGTGTGGGATTTATAATAGATTTCATCTTCGCTTTGAGCCTTAATATACAATTATATAAAAATTCTAGAAATGTCAGGGAGGGAAAAATTCTCAATGCAAATCAATAACAATTTAGCCGTGATACCAGATCAGTTGTATTCTGTGGTTTGTAACTTTTCAGTGAATAGACGATAATGTTTTACATAAGCAATGTAATTTCTTTTTATATTGATTCATCTTAGTAGTTCCTTCTAGTTATTAGCATGGCTATTATTTGTTTGACACCACCACCTAGCGAATGGGACTCCTGTCAGAAGCTGCAGTGCGAGTTTCTGCTCACACATAGGAGATACCTTGCCAATAATAGCAAAAGCAGGACAAAATATTATCTCCCTTTTACAGATGGTCTGCTTAATGTGAGTACTGAGCTTCTGGGAGGAATTGTACAGTGCCTGCTGGAAACTTTGCTGCCACAACTACCTTGTCTCTAGTTCTTCCAATAGTAAATTTAAAGCCATTTGGATTCTCTGCGTTTAAGCTGCAGAAACAGCTCTTGGTTTCAACTGTGGGCATAGAGTGCAGTGCACCTCAAAGGGGAGACAGGTTCTGTCATCAGCCTGCTGTTGTTAGGAGGGAGTAACAAAAGAATCTTTCAAGCTGCATTTTTTTGTCATCTTCCATTCAAAACAGCCCAGTTGCTTGACTGGTTAGAGTCTTACTTTAGTAGAAGGCTCCTGTATTCAGGGTGTCTTGTATTAAGCTCCAGAAAAGAACTGAGTGGAGAAATCCCTGGTTGCTGCAGTGACTCCCTGCAGCTGGAGTGGCTCATCCTTCCATCCTCTTTCTTCTCTATCTCTTGCTGTGCCACAGAATTTGTCTGTGAATCCCATTGCTGCTCTCTTCATTCAGGCCCAGAGGTCCCTCTTCTGTTACACTGATGAGCTGACAGTAGTTTCCAGAAGTGGTGTGGTCACTGATTTTGGGGGAGGGGGGGGGTTGTCGATTTTGGCAGTGTATTGTCTGTGGCTTTTCACTGCCCTTGTGTGTTGCTTTGCACAGGTGTGTTCACACAGATAAACAGACTGCAAAGAATGTTCTAGTCTTTCTGGCCACTGTTGTGATGCCCTGAATTTTATTGAGGCAAATCATTGTATCTTGATATTGAAGGACATGTATCATGTGCTAGCTCAAACAATGGGTCCATTTGGTTTGTCCTATTAGGATATTTTTGATATTGTTTAATATAGGTACTGTTGAGTGAGCACATACACTCTTAGGGTGTGACACAAATTAATTCCACTCCCATCATGAAATCTCTCCATGGATTTATCGTAAATTGCTGCAGCTGTGTGTGATTCCATGGTCTCATAAGAAGTATGAGATTAAATTCTGACCCTACTGTACTATTTTTAATTAATTTAACTTCCAAACTAATCATTTCCAAATGCCAGTTTCTCTCTCTTTGGTCAGTAGATAAATTTAGTTAATGTCAAATTAATTATTAATGCAGTCAATGTTTAAAAACTTCAGAAAAGTGATAAGAATGACTTGTTCAGGTTCTGTAAGTGTTATGGATGTAGGGGTTCATGTTTTTAACCGGAAAAACAGAAGTTGTGTTTTCACGTTAGTTGCTTGACTACTTGTACTGTTGATTGGAATGTGGAACGTGCTCAGCTACAGCAGCAAGGGTGGAAGCTGAAATACTGCAGTGCCAATAGCTGGATCCTGAAGTGACATTTTTGTAATAATTTGAAGAACAACAAAAGAAAACAGGAATAACTCTAGCAGAGCTGAAAAGAATTGAACTGTACTGCATGCTGAGGAAGGGGCATTCTGTTTCTTTTGGAATAGGAACTGAGCTATCTCAAAAATAGCTCAAAAAATTTATGGTTATTTGAAAGAGTCTGAAGTCCTTAACATTATCTTATTGCTTAGTTTAGTCTGTGTATTCTTCCTGTACCATGTCTTTATGTGGTGAATAATGGGGAAATGAATGTAATGAACAGAGGATTGTTGCACTTTCCCCATTCCAATGAAGAATACTCATGGGTTTGCTGCGAGATCAGCTTTACAGGGAAGGCTTAAATAGGGAGCAGAGCAGCGACCCTTGGAAAGCATTGCCTGACTTGGCAATGTCTTCTCATCCTCCTGGAGTCCTGACCCTCAGCTTTGCCAAAAATGAGAGGCTGGAGCTGATTACAGGATGTGACACCGGAAAAGCCAGAGGGAAGTGCAGAGGTGGAGCCAGTTACCCCAGTCTGCCTTCAGTAGGATCTGGGTTCTGAAGCAATGGATTTGCAGCTCAGTGCTGGTGGAACACAGGGGACTGAAACAAAGCTGGGTCTGCCCAGGGGTCTGGGGACACGGCCTGCCATGGTAACACAGAGTGCAAGCCCCTCTGGTTTTGGCAAGTTGAGTCTACTGTACTTGAAACAAAGGATTGTTGCCTTCTGTCAAACAGGTGTAACCCTGGTCTTTCGTGTATCAGTGAGGTTGGTTCTCCCTTCTGTAATGGCTGGGACCTGTGGGCTGTAACACAGACACATTGGATTGCTAGATCCTTCCAAAGAAGCCAAGATTGAGTCGGAGTGCTGAAAAAGAAGGAACAAAAAAGAATTATTCAAAACTGCTTTCTGTAGAAAAAGAAACGCAAATGCTGGTTTGCTTTTTGCACTGTCCAACTCATACTTGTATGATTTTCTGAATACTTACAAAACTGTCAAATACATGTGTAAACTTTGTGCTCCTACCTTTACTTGAAAATAGGGTTTGAATGTGATTTCTTGTGATTTTTGAAAAGATGCCAGACTTAAAACACTTGTCACAAGTAAAATTTGTCTGTAAGAGTAAGTGCTTAAATTAATAATGCTGGGCATAATGGGATAGGTGTTCACTCTGGTAAATCTGCAGTACTCTGAGGCCCCTCGAGATTAATTTTGTGCAAAATGATCATCACCACCATCAGCAGTGCTCTTAACTGAGTATTTGCATTAGCAAAACCAAGGTAATGAAACATAATGCAGATTGATTTTAGTAGTGGAAATAACATGTCTGGGCACGTTCATGATAACATTTTAGTTCTGGGTTATGGGTTAGGTTATCCCAGTTATTTCAGTTTTTTTACTGAGATCTCTCTTTGCCATTCCCCACAGAACCCTCTGGGGAAAAAAATAAATTTGGGAGTAGGGGGAAAGACAAAAACTAGCAGAAAATATCCTGCAGTGGAGTACGTTGGTTTCCTTCTACAAATAGATTCCCTTAAATGGAGAAGGATGACCTGTAGTAGGTGCTGCCAAACTTGGAGATTATCTCTGCAAATATGAAAATACTTCTGATAAACTGTTTGTGTGTATGAACTTGTTGCTTCAATGTTGTACTTTGAAGCTGGAAGCTGTGAGATCCTCTACTCATCCAATCACCTGAACAGCTTTTCTCGGAATTTATTCACTTTTCTTCAATTTACGTGCCCAGGATTGGATGTTAAAGCCCTGATTTCATGTCACTGATGGACCTGGTATTAACAGGTCAGGGATTTTCATGCCTTCTGAGGTTCAGAAATCCTTTCTCATGAGCGTACCACAACAGCTCAGCATTGTCCTGTAATAAATCCTGGTCTTGCATTTCTTCTACTGTTTGCAATTGATAAGTGTTTGTTATTTTATTATGGCTTCCCAAATATCCAACTTCACGTGTTTTACAGTGTATTTTGAGTCTCTTTGCTTTTTCCAGCCTGTAAAATAATTTCATTTCAATATACTGATCATCTTCTCTGTTGCCAGTGTTGACCAGCTGTAATGTTAGGAAATACCATCAGCACGTACCTAATACTAATAAATATATTCAGTAACTTCTATTTCAAAAATGTTATTAACTTTTCTTCAACCTGATAAATCTCTTCTTAGGGGTACTTGTTTGCTTTGCTTGAGCCATCTCCTCACCAATAGTGGAGTTGCCCCTACTGCTTCTGTGTAAAGCTGTTAGGACTTACGGGGAAAACTAAATCCATATATAAGTGATTATTGAAAGCTGGGCCAGAAGGACTCTGTTCTACTGGAAGATAACTGATAGAACAAATGGATATCTTCCCCCCCTTTTTGTCTTACACTATCTAGTTTGGTTCTTTAGCATCATGGAATGTTTTAGAAGTTTTGATTAAGCATTTTCAATATTAAGTCTGGTTCGTGTGTTATGTGCTCGTGTGTCCCCTAAATTCCATGAGTGTTTTTGCTGGTAACAATGACTACTGAACTGGGCTCAGGAAATGTTTGCCTGCAATATTCCCACTATATGAGTTAATGTAATATTTGGAAGAGTTGCATGTTGTTATACCAAAATTAATTTTAAACCTAATTAATTAGGTGAGCTACTCTGACAGTCACATAAGGTACACCCTGCCCTCTGTATTTTGTGAACACTGTCAGCTGCCATATTAAGAACTTCAATGCTTGAATTTTATTAAAAGTTGTGTTTTAAATTGGATTTACTGTCCTTAATATAGATACTGGCTCAACAGGGAGGATGTGATGCATGTTTTGCAAGTTTAATGAACTGTTTCAAATGACACTTTGTTATTAGTTTCAAAAGTGACATTGTGTTCTATCACAATTTTTTTCTCAATCAGGTGTAAGTGGAAAAAAACGTGGTAGTTGCCCTAAAGGTGCTCAGATAGGAGACAGCAAAAACTATTTAAATGATTAATACATAGCAAATGGAGTTATTTAGAACGAGTGGCTGAATCCTTGCCAGTTAAATGGGTGTCAGAACAGATAATGGTTAACATGATTGGAAAAGAGGTAATTTCTTCAAAACACAGTGGCTCATATGAAACAATTACATATACAAAAAAGTCAGTAACAGTTTTAGAAAATTGTTTCCTGTTATGCTGCATTTAGTTGAACAGAGTTAGTGTTTGTCATAATTTAGAGATATAGAAAATTCAGAGATTGCAGAGTGTGGTGGTGATAAGCTGCAGTGAAGACAGAGAGTTTCATTTTAATGGAACCTTTAACTTTTTTTCATTTAAAATAACACAGAATTGGTTAAAAAGAGATTTTACAGTGCAGTTGTAGCACAGGCAAAAGAGTGAAAAGTAAGGCACAATTTTTCCCTCAAAAGAATTTTTTTCAATCTTTCTGAGTTTGAATAGTGTGAGTTCTAAACTCAATTGATTGAGTAGTGTTTATTTAGGCATTGAACATTTCTGGGTACTTTTAATTTTGTTTCTGTGCCAAAAGAATTTCATTCTATTTCTTGTTTACTTGGTGTGTGAAGTGCCACGTATGTGTTAAGTCATGAGTGTTAAACTGATTTATCTGCAGAAGCCAGGTAGAAAGGATGAATCTTTTGTGTTCAGAGTTTTTGTCTTTCCCTCTCTTTCAAACTCTTACAACCTGATTGTTAAATTAATTCAGTGTTTTGAATGATCTTTCTAATCTCTGGGCCTCAGAATTAACCCTGCATACTGTACGAGAAATTGAGAGGAAAAGACATTTTATTAGTTATTGCAGAGCTGCCATTTTGCTTGTATTGAAACTCTTGCTTATTCTCTGTGCTTGCATCTGCTGGCTGGGCATTGCACACACATTATTAAATTACTATTATTGCTCTGTATGCTGGCATGATGAGATGCTGGGTCAGGGGTGTTGATCACTGAGAACATTTGCTCTTCAGATGCTGGCACCAATGCAGCTCTGCTGAGATAAGTGGCCAAGTAGTGGAGTTTACTGTAAGTGTAAGTAGTTGTATTGCTACTACTTGCTTAAAGAATGACTTCTGAAGTGAAGAAGTTCAGAACTGTTGAAGATCTGGGTCTCCTTCAGTATAAAGACTATGAAATTTTATTTTTTTCAGTTTCTAACTGATTTTACAAAGCAATCATTGCAATCTTAAAAGTAGCTGCGATCTTCTTCTACATTGTTTATTACCTAATGAAACAGAAAATTAATAGTTAAATATATTTAGTAATTTTATATTAGTGTACTGTATGATAAAGAGAATTTGGGGCATTGGAAGGCCTTTTCTTTCTGACCTCTGACAGTGAGGAGCTGGGTAACTTCAGACAGAAAGTTCACATTCTGTAGGTTGAATCTCATCTCTCACTTCCAACTTAGGCATTGTAGGCTTTGTGTAGCCAACAGGTATTGAGGTACATCTGTGAGCATACCAGGGACAAACCAGGTTCAGTGGCGTCTCAAAGATTATAAATAATGAGCTTCATTTATACTTTGCTGTTAGTCCAACTCCTACTCAGGGTAGAGCTGACTTTGACTCTAATTTAGATTCTCTAAAGCCTTGTCTATTGGATGTTAAAAATCTCCAGGACGGGGAGATTCCACAGCCTGGCTGGGCAGCCTGTTGCTTGGAAAGGACTCTTCTGTATTTCAGCTGGTGCAAACATCTGCTCAGAGCATGATTCTTGCTGCACAACAGATCGAGTCAGCCACGGACTTGTTTAGTTCCATTTCCAAGGATGTTGATCTGCTGCCATGCTCAGTGCACAGCTGAACCTCCCAAGACACAATTTGTCACTGTTGCCTCTGTAATTCAACTTATTCTCAGAAACCTCCAGTGATGAAATTCCCAAGGTGCTTGGGTAGTCCTTCAGTCCCTAAAAACACCTGTGCTGTAGTTCTTGAATACCCTAATTTTTAGGAAAGACTTTCCAGCTTTGGGAGAGCAGAAGTTGGGGAAAGTCTTCTCTCAATGCCTCGTTTGTGTGAGTGTTTTGCAGTGTTAGGAGACTTAAGATTTAGGCCCCATTGGGTCTATATGAGGCTAATTCTGCTGTAGTTTGTGTTTAATACTTTAAGGTGTACTTTTTGTGTCTGAGATCAGTGTGTATAATTCAAAGGCTTATATGCTTGCTCAGTGCTTACATGAATTTGTTATTTGAAACTCGAATTGTTTTTTTTTTTTTCTTTTTGTATGGTTTTGGTTTTTTTTCCTGGTAGTTTCCCCCTTTCACCCCATGCATTCCTACCTACTCTGTAAGAAATAATGGTATTTCTCCAGTGATGACTCAGGTATACTTTGAATTGTATCGGTGTTTCCTGTGTTTCATGCTTAATCTTTTCAAATGCAATTATCCATGTGATGTATTATAAGCTTCTGGGGAGAACAGAACATTATAGTTTCTACATGAACAGCTTGTAAGAAAATGACTAAGTGGACCTGTTTATAGACCTAACACATTGAGTTTCAACTCTAAAAAGAAATCTAAGAACAGTGGACCTTGGTTAACATTCTGTGGCAGTCAGCAGCTTTGATGTATGTATTTATAGATGTCTGCAGAACACACGTAATCAGTATTTGGAAGAGGTGTGCAAATTAAAGATCTACTTGACCAGTCATAATTACAGCATTGTAAGGGCAGAATGGCCCTGAAAAGTAATAAAATGGTCTTTAATCTCTTATGCTGTAAATTGTAATCTGCTTGTGGTTAAGAGAAAATAATTTGGTGGCTGTAGTATCCTGTTCATGTGACTACTATGTGGGATTTTTTTGACTTATGGACTTTACTCTGAGCTAATAAGCAAGTATTGCTCAGGAATTCCTTCCAAGAGGTAAAAATGCCAAAAGTGAGCCTTATTTCTTGGTTAAAAGTCATTTGTCCCTGGGTTTGGCTGTTACTTTGGCTTCCTTTGTTTGGGATTGAAAGACAGTGGGAGTTTATTTTATGATGTTTTAGCTACCTGCATTTTATTGAGCTACTACAATATCCTATTTAGCATTTGGAAATTTGGTGGTTATGTCAGTTTTACCCAATTATTTGTCAGGGCTTTTAAGTGCAGTAACTTTACTGTATTTTCTAACACTGCTTTTCCTTTCTATTTAATTTTTATCTACCTCCTTCTGAATTTTGATTTATTACACTGAATGAAAATACCACTGTTTCTTATACTTAAGCTCTCATTATATATCTTTTATATCTATAAAAATATAATAACTCATATTATCTCTATTATATATATATAAAATTATATATTAATATATTATTTTCAACAGGAAGCATAAAATATCACATTAAATCTTCAGAAGAAAGAAAAACAGATCAAAGTGGTTTAGAAGGGAAAATGATGACGTTGCATGATTTTGTCCAATTCTGTACTGTAGCCAGGGGTAAACTTCAAATTATTTTGTCTTCTATTACAGAGTACAAGTGTTGATGTTTAAAACCACCCTGTAAGTTTCTCAGCCCTTTACAAGGGAATACCAAAAGATAACATCAAGCACCATCTTGTAAATATTCCTCTGTATAAGAAAAGCAACTCTAGTACCCCTTCAGGTATAATAAAGCAGGTACTTGACGTGTTGTATGGACTATGTGGTACAATCAGAGATGATTTCTTACACTGGAGGGTTGAATTGACACGTCTCTGCTAACCAGTGCTTCTGGTGCTGTTTGGTTTCTCCAGGTAAAGCAAAGCTTGTGTGCTGCAGTTTAATGCCACCTGCAGTGCCGGTGCCTTGCAGGGAATGGAGTTTGCAGGTGGCTGTTTGGTGGCCATGGCACTGCTCTTTCTTTCAGGGGTAGTAAAGCAGGTTAGGAAAAGGCTTTTATTGTGAGTGCAGTCCTGCACTGCAGAGAATGCACTGCAGATGTGTGGGAGGAGCCCTGGTAGAAGCCATGGCAAAGGCTGGCATTGCTGGGGTTTCTCCTGGGGATGATGCTCTGGCTGTCGATGCAGGTACAGATGTGTTGTGCTGAGCATGCTGGATATTCCACTGCTTGTACCAGTTGTTTCATTTGCTTTGAGCTCAGATCCAGCCTTGTGAATGTGTTCTCAGGGCCTCTGGACTGTTTCCATGATTCAGCAGTAGTGGGAGCCATAATTTCCACTGCAGTGAGTCCAAGTAAAGCTAAGTAGGAAAGATGGCTGCGAGGGTTAATTGTGCACAACTGTTAGCACAATTCAGTCATTTCGGTCTCCTGGGTATTCCAGTTACTATTACTGTTTTCTCCCTGATTATGAGAATAAATAATTGTTACCATGACTGTTCTGTAAACACTTCAACAGAAATTTTGTCTTGAATAATGTTTCCAGCAGCTATCTGCATTTATAACAGTTGTGGTAATATAGATTACACTGTGACATACTAAAGGAACTTCAGTATTTATGAAGAGAAAAAAGTTCCTGAGATCTTAATAGCTGCACTTTAATTGCATTGATAGTAAATGGGGAATATTCTGAATTTTGAATGAGAAACTTGGCAAGATTGGGAATTGCTGGTGGGTTTTTTCTTTTTCACATGAAGAGTGACTTTTCTTCTCCATTTAGTTTGCTTTGTTTCTACATTGGCCAAATTCACTGAAAACTAGGATGTGGCAGGAATAGTCTTGGTTTTAGGTTTGCAGTTCAGGCCATTAATTAAACATAATCTGTCTTAAAAACCTCGTTTAGTTTTAGTAGCTTTCCCAGAAACGTTAACAGAACTATTGTCAGCACCTTTGCTGTGTTATTTAAAGTGCTGACACAAAAGGAAACCTGAACTAGATCAAATATAGATTTTTTTTTTCCTATACAAAACTGCCATTCTCTTGTTTCTATCGTACTTTGATCTTTATAGTCAAATAGTTTCAAGCATATTCTTTTCATTGACACTCTTCTCTTTCTTTCAGATACAGTTAGTTCTGTTGCACCAGTGCCATTCAGGAAAAGATGAACTGAGAGTAACTCTGCTGTGTCTCTCTTGTGACCACACCAAAGTATTTTAGACCTTCCTAATCTTGCACTGAGTGATAAAAGCTTTAACCTCCTTTGCTATTGCTCTCATAGCAGTGCAGGTACCTCACCCACAGTTTTTGTGATATCATTACTAATATTACTTTACTTACATTGGCTGACCTGAAAAATCTGCTGCAATTAATTTCCAGTGATGTCTGCCAGGAGGGGCAGCACTGTGTACTGCAAGTGCTTGCAAATAATTTAAAACAAACATGCATCTGTCTTCTTTTCTGCCCAATTGAGTGTGATTTCTGTGATTCTTAGTCTCTCTCTTGAACTGAAGCAGGCACCTGAAGAGCCAGGTAATAGTTAAAAAGGAATAGGTATTTTAAATTGGAGAGAAGGTTTCATTAGCTTCTAAGTAGAAGTTTACAATATGTGGACAGAGAAGTTCTCCCTGTTAATTCTATCCAAGGTACACACTCCATCTGACAGTCTGGACACATTTTTTTGTTGTTGTATGATCATTCTCTGTACATTGAAGCCTCTTGACACTCTGCCTTGCCTGGGAGGTGTCACTCTAGCAGGAAAGCAAGATGGAAAACAAAAAGCAGCAAAGAAAAGGCAGGATTCCCTTAGGGCAAGAACTTTTGCTTTTATGTAGCAGCCATTTTCTGACAGGACATAGAACAAGCTCCTTGTATTTTTTCTTCATGTGATTTTCCATGTTGCACACAAGGCATACAGAGATGTTTATGCCTTTTCCTACTTCATTAAAGCACTTCCTTGGAGGAACAGTTTCTTTTCTCTTTATGACTCTGCTTGGCTTGTTTTGTATAGAATTACAAAGATGAGGGGAGGTTAATGCAACTATTGTTTTCAACAGTAACAAAACATGTGCTTTTTGAAGACTCCTGTATTAAGCAGGCTTGAAGTCAGGATCAGAGACTGTGAGTAAATACAGCTCTTACAGGCATCTGGTTTATAGACAGTAAGTATTTGTCAAGCAACACAAAAGCCCTGACAGACTCTATAAAAATATAAATAATAACCTGAAATCTGATCACTTATAACTGTGTACTGATCTGAAACATTCTTCAAACTGTGGAAACAACTTATTCTTGGCTTTTGTAATGCCCCCCTGTGTCTTCATCAGAATCCCTCTGAATGAGATTCTCTTCACTTTGACATAATATGAATATGAAAACAGGAATGGCACTGGCAGGAGTGATAGACCTGTGGTGTTTTGAAGATGGATGTATGTATATATTCAATATATATTTGTTTTAAAAACAACTTCCTCTCAAGAGACCATCAGTAAGGATTTGATGAATTTTATCATTTGGGGATGGTGATGTTTGAAAAAAAGAATGACAAAGTGGTGCTTCAAAGACATTACAGTGTTCCTAGTTACCTTCAAATTTTATGCTAAGAAACCATTTTAACATGGTTTTCTTCAGACTTTTGTGGGACAGGTAACTTTTGATTAGTGTTGAAAAATATGTTAGTCTAGAGAAGATTTTTATGCTGTTTTGTTTTAGAAAGAGCAGTATGATATATTTCTCGTATATTAGAGCAGTAGAATGAGCAGAAGCATTAGAAGCTTGTCTTTTTTTCTTTTTTCTTTAGATGGTCTCTTTGTCTTGCTAAAGGAACATGGAGAATGCTTTTTAGGCTACGTTTCTATGAAACTGTCATTTTTGGTGTTCCACATGGTAAAGGTATCATGCTGATGTATGAGAGATGGATGTAGACCACTGCTGCTTTTCCTCACAAAGCAAGATTCCCCTAGACAAGGAGGACACATGAGGCCCTGATGTGACGGTTTCAGAACTGGTTTTCAATTCTGAGTTTGCAGCATCAGCTTGAACAAGGTCACTGTAGGGATTTGAAAAGCAGACCAATGTTTAAAGAAATTCCAGCTGTTTCTTCCATCTGAAACAATGTGAGATGTGTGCAGGAGAAGCTCTCAGAGATCAGTGGTGTACTCTAAAGACCTAAGAGAGATGCACCTTGGAATTTTAATGCCGTGGGTTTATGTGTCACATGAGATTGCTGGCTTGGAGGTTTGATTTTTATAATGGATGGAAATAACTTCTCGACTCTGCCTGTGGCTGCAGATATGTTAAAATCTTATATGGTAAATGGATTTTAGTGCTTTGGGTGAAGGTTTGTAAGTGATTCCAAGGTAAGAGTTTTGGCTGATTTCCATTGCCAGGCCCTGGGCTGAGAAATTATCATCCTTTAAAATAAAACAAACAATCCGATGAGCCCTTTCCCAAAGAAGTTAAAGGTAAGTGATTTAGATATCATTTGTTTTGTGAATAATTTATTTATCCTTGAATAAGAGAAATGCTAATTGTTGGTGAAAAGGCTGCCTGGGCACAGTGGCCACTTACAGGATTCTTTTTTTTTTTTTTCTTCTTCTGAATTTAAATAGATATCACTGTTAGAAAATATGAAAAGTGGCAAGTATACCAGGGAAATAACAGAATGTAGGCATAATGGCATGTGTAATGAAAATTTACTGAACAATAAAATAGATATTGACAACACAGATTTCTCTGAGAAAGACAAATGACACATGACATAATGGAAACACGAAGTGGAGTGCTTTGTGGTACAAATAAACAAGTCCCTGGAGAAACTTGAAGCATCTTGTTAAAAGGAGCCATTACTTCCGCTGTATTGAAATGCACATTTTTACTACTTCTACTTTTCTTGTGGCAGCATACTTATATTAGGAAAATGCTTTCTTTGATTCTTCTGAATGCAGCTGCTCCTCTGAAAGTTCTCACGTTGGCGTAATTATTCCTGCTTAGGCATTACCATCCTGTAGTGCTGGTGTCTGTCACCCAGAAGTATCTGTCCTGAGGCTTTTTTTGATGGGATCGAGTTAATGCTGCACCACTAGTCGAGATATTTCATCTTCGAAAACTCTTCAGTTGTTCCCCATTGGTGGAGGTTGTGGAAAAGGGGAAGTTTGCCATGATATCACCCTTGGGATAAACACAACCAACTGTTGCTGCTGCATTTTATCCATCGTAAGTAGGATGTGTTGTTTGTGAGGAGAGAATTTTCCTCGTAAAAGTTCTGCCTGTGCTCAGAAGTCTGATCAGTGATTGTACCTTGTTTCTCACGTGACTGGTGTAGTTTGGCTGTGCAGACCTTATCTATGTAGATACAGATTATATGACTTGGAATTCTGGCCAAAACTGAGCTTTTACATCAGTTATCAGTGTTCTTTCTTAAGCTAGACTTCTAAGCCTGGTAATGCTTAGAATGTATCATGGCTTTATCAAATAAAGGAAAACATTTAAGATAAAAGAGGGTAACTGAGAGAAAAGACTTTGGACATAAAGGTTAATAAATATTAGAAATGCCCAACATTAGTCTAATTTGATTGATTTTGAGACTGTATCTAAAAACTTCCTCCTTCCAGTACTTTCAGTGCTATCTGAAAAGGTGGAAAAAGATTTTTTTTTTGAAAGATTTTTGAAATTTTTCTAGCTGATGTGAAATATCTGCTATTTTATTCTTGCTCAGCTTTACTGTGCCAAGCCTTATTCCTACAGTAATACACATATTCCTGATGTAGACTGTGGAATATATGAAAAGTTATTGGAATTTATTGGAAGTTATGAAAATATCTTGGGATAATTTTGCATTTGCTCCAGGTTTCTGGAGGTCAAGTTTCTCTCTTTGACAGAATCATCAAGAGCTGAAGGAGTAGCAAGACTTTTTGCTGTTGTATTCCAAGAAATAGGGAGAGCAACTACTTTAATCTCCAAGGAGACTTCAGCTGTGACTGTCAGGCTGGATTAAGAATCCCAACCATAACCTGCAAAATTATTTGTGCAAATCCTACTTGTGTAGGTGCTTAAATATCTGCTTGAAAAGCGTGATGTAATAATTACCTGTGAAACCTTTGGACTGAGAGAGATGCCCATAAAAGCAGGGAAACAGAAAATGAGAGCTGTGGGGTTGGCCTTGCAGTACTTGTGAGGCAGAACAAGACTTTATGAGCTGTTCAAGTCAGATTCCACAGTGGTGGAACCACCAGGAGAGTCAAGGAGGGTGGATGAAGGTCTTGACAGCAGAGGTGGTGTAAGATTTCACTGAGCATCTGTCAGTGTTTCAGGGCAGCAGATACCTCTGTGCCAGATGGGTGAGACTTTCTTGTCTCATCTTAATAATAACGTGTTTCCTTCTTGCCAACTTGAATGGGAAATGTGGAAAGCTGCCTTTCCTTTTTTGCAGGTTTTGTGCTTGTTTTAGGAATGCATGGCAAGTGGGGCAGTTTTAAGAGGATTATCAGGCATGTACTTTTTTTTCAATTGATTTTTTTTTCAATTGCACTTTAGAGTGTAGAAATTGCGATATATGGCTGAGGCATTTGTGTATTTAGTGATGTTGTATGTGATGGAATGTTCTAGATGTCGTAGTGATCTGGGGATACTGGCACATACAGGCTTCCAAAGTTCTTGCTATGAATTCATGCATGAAATATTTTAAGGCTCAGGTAGATTAATCTTGCCTAAAGATGTCATGTATTGTTTCTATTTAGTGTCTAATTCTTATTTTTGCAGATCTTGGTGCAATTACTTTGTTAAGGTCAACAAAATAACTAACACAAAATGAACATTCTTCTTTCCAACCACACCAGTGTAAGTCTTGCAGAGGTTCAGGTTATTTTTCCTTTTCAGAAGAGCCAATTGGATATTGGTTTAAGCTTCCACGAGATGAAAACTCTTCAAAGATGTGATTATCAGATTCCTGTAAAAATTCAGTTTGTTTACAGTTGCTGATGCATAAGATGAAGATTAATGGAAAACCAGGCTGGCAAGAATTAGAAGTGTCTGGCATTACAACACAAACACTATTCCCATGGAAGGTACAGGAGGAGTGTTGAACAAGCAGAACGGTTGAAAAATACAGAAACCTTTTTAAAAAAATTAAATTGCAGAGTGATTTTTACAGGCAGCAAAACCACCTGGTTCCAGTTTTAGACTTTCTTCTTCTGCACTTGTTACTGAAGAGCTTCAGCTGTTCTGAGAGTGGTTTTGGTTTCCTTTCAGTTTTGGAATGGGCTGGAGCTTGTCCCTAAGGAAGGCCCTTGAGACTTCTTTTAGGAGAGGTTGAGAGTTCATTTCCTGGCCTCCTCTTGGCTCCAAGGAGCTAGGTTGAAGGGGAAGGTGGTGCTTTAGCAATTTTGCTGTTATTTATGATAATAGTAAAGTTTTGATATTAAAAAAAAAATCAGGAAATTTGAACTGTTTGCAATGTCTTGTGTAGAATGCACTTACTAGGGAGCTGTTACTTTAACCTGCAGCACTTTGTTAGCAATTTCTGTGGAAAAAAAATGAAGTAGTTTAATCCAGTTCCCCTTGCCTCTCTCCCCCAGGATGGGCATCTTCTGCCATCTCATCTTTGCTTACTGCATGATCTCTGCATTTACTCATCTTTGGGATGACAGGTGTGATGGATGTGCAAGGGCTTCAGAGTTATTGCCAGGCTTTAAGCTTTTTTTGGCTCAATATAGTGCTTTCATATACTTCTTTCTTTGTAAATTATTTTTTCAAACTACAAATAACAGCAGTAAAAGGGTTCATTGAATAGTCTGAAAATGTGTAATAGCCGATCACGCTGACTTGCTACCCACAGGATGTCATTTTGATCTAAACCTAGCCAGGAGTCTTGAGTAAATTACAAATTTTTCTTCTGTATTTTAATTAATACAAGCCACTTTTAATGTATTTCACCATGGCTTTGCCAGCAACCCAAATTCTTTTTGTTTTCAAATGATCCATTCTACTGACTGTGCCCTTGGTGAAGGAGCTCAGTCCTTTACAGAATGTCTGCTTTAGGACCAGCTTTCAGTGTTCTCACTTTCACTCTCTTGCTCAGGGGCAACAGAGACTTGTGAAATATTCTGGTAGTTTGTTGTGTGTTGATCTTTGGTTTGCAATGTAGGGAACTCCTTGTTGCAGTCTGTTGTGGGGAGGGGTGGTGGCTTTAGTTGGTGTGGAGGGAAGGGCGTGTGGACTTGCAGCAGCTTCCATGTGTTGGGAGGTGTGGGAACCAGTGGGAAACTGGTACTGCTGGGTTGGGGGGGAAATATGTTTGTGAAGGATCCTGAAAGCTAAATCCTGTTTTCAGAGACTGTCCTTTTAAATAATTTATATCTATACAGACTGTCAAGAGCAGACCTGTTGCCTTGACCCTTAAGATAGGTCTGGAAAATCTCCTCTTCTTTAATGTGGTTTTGGTTGGGTGGGGTTTGGGTGGTTTTATTTGGTTTTTTTTTTTTTTAGTTATGACAAATCTGTCTCTATGTGAGGTATTTCTTAAAAGGATAATGGGTTCTCAAACTTATCTCGTACTGTGGGGTAAATGGACCCACTCTTCTCTTTGACTACACATTTTGACCCACTCTTCTCTTTGACTACACATCACACATTGATGTGTGAAAAACTAGCCTTGGTGTTTGTGACAAAGCGAAGTACTCAGGCATCACAAATCTTGATCTAGTGACGGAAATAGGTGATGTGGCAAGAATTCCAAATTCATTAGGCAATTTAAAAAAAAAAGTTTCTTTATCAAGTGATTTTAATTTTACTGCAACTTGTTCTTAAACTGGAATTTCCTGTACTTCTTTGGTTAGATGGTGGAGACAAGAACAACATATGGCCTCAAAATAATCATGGTGCTACTTGACTCTGGCTGCAATGCTGCCTTTGTGTGTGGGCTACTGAGTTAGTTTTTTGTTTGGCTTCACCTATTTCTTTCCTTCCTTTTCATATGTTTGTGGTTTTGTCTCATTAATATGTAATTCTATACCTTCAGTTCATTCATGTTCTTTTTGGCTTGGTTCTTATACAGCAAATTGATTGGTATAAGGCCTAGATCTTTCCTACAGTGGAATCAACCATTGTAAATACTTTTTTTTTTCAGATGCAAATTCCTGAGTATAAAGATGTTTTTTGCTTCAGTTACAAATCCATTGGATTCATAAAACTTGAAGTCTTTACCAGCAGTTAACCATGTTGGCTCACTGTGGGGTGCCTTCTTGCTACTAGGCTGGGAAGTGTCTATTTAGGATTAGATTTAGGTCTATTCTCTGAATGGTAAGTAACCTTTTGTAGCTTATTTATATCTTTGATTCCATGTCTCTGTTAAATGCAAAGGATGTAATTAGCTGGGATATTTTTGGGGAGTTGCATTCTGAAAGGCATATAGTTATCCTTTCTCCTTTTCAGCCCTGTTCCCCTAATCCCCTCAAAAAACCCATAAAAACACCCCAAACAAACTCTAAACTCCTAAGAAGATAAAAGGACTTTGGGTTTTGGGATAAATCTTAGAAAAACTTATTCTCAGTATCTTCTTTTCTGAAGATATGTGCAATCACCTGTGCTGTATCATCTCCTATTTGCCTACTGCTGCACAACTTCACTGATGTGGAAACGTCTGATGGAAAGAAATTCAAGATTGTTGTCTTTTTACTGCATTGAATAATACCTCGACTTTTGCAAAGCTTTCAGAAAATTATTTGCAGTCCATTTAGGGAAGCTGGCTGAGCTATCAATAGATAAGTCAGGTTTTTGCTTGTCTGAGGTATCCTTGAAAGCCTGAATTTTCTACTTGAATTTAACAGCTGCAGTTGTTCCAGAGTGAGCACTGAAAAAAAACCTGCTGCATATTTTTATCCAGATCTTTGCTGAAATTGTAATGAAGGCTGCTGAGAATATTCATTTAAGATAATATAAAATTATGGTTTTACTTTTAAGGTAACAGACTGTATTAGAGACCACTTTCTGATCTGAGATTTCCTTAGTTCCTCTGCCACAAAAGTAACTATTTTCAGCTTTTGAGACTTAAGGATAGATCAAATCTTGCCTTTTTACTTTTATGATTACTGATCAGATCCTGTGGCCCTGGAGAGAAGAGAGCATCTCAAACTCTGAGTCTGCAGGTTGTGTGGATCTAGTGGTTAACCCCAACCTTAAGTCCATGCTCATGTAGGGCTGTATCTTGCTGTGCTGGTTTTGGCTGGGGAAGGGTTAATTCTCTTTACAGTAGCTGGTCAGGAGCTGCTTTGGATTTGTGCTGGAAACAGTGTTGACAATTCAGGGATGTTTTAGTTATTGCTGAACAGTCAGGACCTTTACCCATTAAACTGCCTTTATCCCAACCCAGGAGTTTTCACACTTCCACTCTTCCCATTCTTTCCCCTATCCCATGAGGGAAGGAGGCAGGGAGTGGCTGTGTGGGGCTGAGTTGCTGGCTGGGGTTAAACCATGACAGTTATATATTGTCCCTCCTTCCCACTGGAAGGATATCCAAATTTGATATTGTATTGTGAGAAAGGAAAGCTTGAGATTTTTGTGCTGCACTATGAGCTTAACAGTTGGACTTGATGACCCTTTGATGACCCTAAAAGTCTTTTCCAACCTAAATATTTGTATGATTATATGATTTGTCGCTTGCTTACATTATTTTTCACTCCCAAGTATAAAAGGCATAAATGAACAGGTTCCTCTCATGAGTGATTTCTCCCTGGCTGTTACATTATTTACTGGGGTGAAGGCTTTTTAAAGATTCTAGATTTCAGTAATATCCAGAGACAATGTTGGTAGAAAAAAGAATGTAATGGAAGTTGACACTACTCTGCCTTTTTGCTCCGTGAGATGTCCTTCAGCTGTGGGGTGACTTCCATTAATGTGGAGAAATCCGATGGTATATTTTTGTGCTCTGCTGTTGGACCTCATACCTGTTGGACCTTTTACTCATGTTTGTTCTTTTATATTTGCTGGTTTTCACTCTTTGTTTTTCCACCTCCCCCTGCTTTCTTTCACACTGTTTTTTCTAGCTGTAAACTATTTAAACATTCTTCAAGTTCAGGACAACTTTGATTGGCACAGTCAGTGTAAAGTGCCAACAAAGTTCAGAGGAGTTTGGCAATAGTAAAGAAAAGACTGTCTGAGTGGGCAGGTTTCTGTTATGGTTTATGGAATTCCCACTGAGAAAATAATTTTAAAGATACACTGTTAACTCTTTTTAGATATCAGAAGTAATCAGGTGTTTTGGAGCATCTCTGGTGTTAGAAGTATGGGGGAGGAAGGGGGTTCTGCACCAGTTTCTTCTTCCCTTTGTCTTTATAAAGATCATAAATGGCAGTTCTCACTTCTGGGTTTATGGTCAGGGAGAGAAGATGATGTGCCTTTCACCTCCAAGCCCTCAAAATACAGTTATCATTCAGCCTTTTTGGATTATTTCAGTGTCTATTCCCTTGTGTTTGTGCTTTTTAAACTACGAGTGAGGGTAACATGGACTTTGAGAAACAATGCAGATGATTTAAAGAATCACTCATGATAAAATATCTCTTTCTGGGAGTTTGTGTTCCGGTAGATTAGCATTATTGATCATTCTCTCCTCACGTACTCTACAGATGATTTTAGAATTCTGAAGTTGTTATTCTTTTCTTGTCTGATGTAATTACCAGTGTAAGAAATAATTGAATTAGAAGACAACAAGGATGCATTCTAATTGTTCTAATAAATTATGTTAATGCTTTGTGCTTGCAGTCAAGTTTAGTGAGAAATTGTTTGACAAAGTGACAACTTCTCTTATAGTGCAAACAAATATAACTTTAATTTCCTCTGACTGAAGTTTACCTGTAGTAGATTCCCTGTATTAGAGGATTTGGGCTCTTCAGGTGTGTTGCACATTCTTAAGCATCTTTTCCCACCAAACAGTGCCAGGAAACTGTTCCATATTTGGCTGCTGGGAAAAGCAGGTGACTTGCTAACTTATCCTATGCAGTTCTTAAACAGCACAGTAGGACAAGAATTTAAAAGTATTTCCCTAGACTTGACTTCTACTCTTCTATTGTAACTTTTTAAAATGGAACACATGGTACAGGTAGAATGATTTCAGTCACGCCTGAGCTGCTTAGGGTTGGTAAATATGCAATAAATAGTTTAAGACTAATAAGATCTATAAAGACCATTAAGGGATTTCAAGATCACTTTACTTCTTTATAAACATTATGCATTCAAACTTTAGACTGCACACTTGGAAGGCCCACCCTGCATAATCAACAAAACAAATTTAATTAAACAGAGCTTTAAAATTAGAATGATGGTAATGTGGTGAAAATCTGAATGGCAGTGACTCAAAGCAGAGACTGTAGTTATCCTAGAGCAGGTTGGTTTCATCCATTAGCTATTGAGACACTGTTACACGTGGGGCATTAAAAAGGCATGTAATTTAAATATTTAAGTAAAACCAATATTTGTAGAAGATACACCATCCTTCTGATGGCTACTTGAGATTGCACTGGGTCTGTCTTTATAAACTGTGTGGCATCCAGCTATTTAATAGACTTTCTACCTGTGTGTGTGAAGAAATACCTTGCCCTTCATTAGCTTAATCTAAAATTCAAATTCTCACTGCAGTGTGCAACTGCATTAGGAGTACTCAGACAAATTAGATGATTCAGGATGGTTACTTTGAAGAATCTAATTTCCATTTGGGGAGTCACTTTTATCATCTGGCAAAAAGACAGAAACGTGAATTTTTACATTGGCTGGGGGTTTTTTGTAACATTTATGTTGCATGGGATTTGCTTTGCTATTAATCCAAACTCAAAGTTATTTAGCTTGTACATGCTTATCTAATGTTACAGACTTTTAATGCACATACAGATTTTATTCTCTCTGCTCTTTTCTGAACTTTTCCTTCGCACACATGTTACTGTGATCCCTGCTGGAGCAAGTCTTGTATTGAGGCAGTTTTGAATCATGACTTTCTTTGGGATTTCTACCTAACTCCCTCTGTAGTGCCATTATGGTTTGTAGCATAATTATGTGTGTATGGCATTTAAAAATACATCCATAGTGGATATGGTACCTGGAAGATACCTTTGGTGTATTCAGTTTGTCAGTAACTTTTGTTGTAACTTTTTGTTGCTATGAATACTTATAAACCAGATTAATTTATCCCTTGACAAGTTTTACTCTATTTCCAGCAGTGAATCAGGGCTCTCTGAAAACCTTAATTAATGTTTATTCTTAAATACTGAAAATTCACCAGCCTAAAAAGCCAATGGCATCTGGGCTGTGTGTTCACCTGTCAATAACTAGTATTGACCAGTCCAGTTGGGTGAAGTTGCTCCCAGGATTGAAGTGAATTCCGTGCCTGGCTGACAGCAGGGCAGTGCCTGGGGCTGCTGGGGTGGGTGAACAGAGGTTGGAACAACACTTCTGAAGGAAAGCTGCAGAGAGCTGCTGGGAGAAGAACCTTCCCCCGTGTTCATATTTGCTATCTAACCTTGAGAATCTCAGGTGGCATTCTTCTATTGCATTCCTTTTGGAGAAATCTGGGCTGCTTTGAAGTTATTGGAAGCTTTGCCACTGATTTTAGATCTGCAATTCATGACTATGTGTGGTTTAGTTGACGAATTGGGATTGCAGAACACTTGAGGGTTTGCCTTTTTTTGTGATTTTATTTGCTTTTTTGTTCGTTTGTTTGTTGTTTTGTTTTTTTTTCCCCCAATTAGAAGGGGAATAAGGAAAAAGTTAGAAGGCTGCTCTCAAGAAAAAAAAAATCTGAAGATTTTTGCTGGCACGCAGGAAGCTGATCAGAGCAACTGCATTTGCAGCATCCTGTTGTACATCCTTTATAGGCTCTTAGAGAGCTTGTGCATAACTAACCCTTGCTTGAAATCATTCTAACCAGAGAAGAAACCTCCCCAGACAAGCATGAAAAACATAGTGGACATTTCTAGATGCTTCTTTTCCTGCTTATTCCCAAGTGAAATTGAAAAGCATCAGGGCAGCAGCTGCCCTGGCAGGGAACTGCCTGACCAGAGTATTTGAGACTTTGGGGTTTCTGAGATTTCACATACAGGACAAAAGTATGTTTTCTGACTTATAGTGTGTAGCAAAATATAGTCTGAGATCCCTTGTGTAACCAGGACATGGACATCTCTTAGATAAAAGAAAAAAAAGCACGGGAGAAAAAATCCATTAGGGAGTTTGAGGAACAGGGTTGGAGCTGTGGGTGTGGGACATAAACTGTGTGTGACATAAACTGTGTGCCTGTGAGGTTGTCACTTCAGTTATTAACTTGGTACTTTGGTTGCAGCCTTTGGGCAAATATTTGTTGAAACATAAAGGTTTTCTGGGGCTTAGCCTGGTTCCTTTTAGGTGATTATAATCTCAGTTTCTCTTCTGGTGAACTGCAAGCCATGAGACTTTCAGGTGTTTTTAAAAAATGACTGGACTTACTGGAAGTCACCCTAAGTGCAAGAGAAAGTAACTTGTTGAAGTTTTTGCCTTGTTTGGCCAGAATTCTGAACATTAGTCTTATTTTAAAATTCACATTTTGCACTTCTAGCAGAGGGATAGCAGGTAGTTATTTATCTTACTGAGCTAGACTCAGCAGGACTCCAGGGAGCTGCAGGTTGGAAGTTCAGCCGGCAGAGTTGTGGTTGGGAAGCTTTTTCCTGCAGTGCCTGTGTATGCTCAGGGGTGTGTTGTGGGGGTTGGTTGGTTTGTTTGTTTGTGGTGGGACTTTTTTATTTTTCTGAAAAGAAAAAAAAGGAAGTAAAAAATGGTGAGAGAAGAGGTAGAGAGAGGAACTATTTTAAAGAAAATAAATGGAATTCCAGGCCTTTCACTTGAGAAGCAAGGCATGTCCCCAAAACTGGGGGAACATGAGAAAATGGGGCATGGATATATCTCAAGGTGATAAATCTTTCATGTTTTGTCTTTTCCTTTGGTTTACTGTTTCCTGGCACTTGGGCTTGCAGCAAATCTGAAGATATGAGTGTGTGTGTCTCCTTTAATATCTGCCTACTTTTTGGAGAAAATGTTCTTCCTCAAGTACAGTCTGCTTGTAAATGCTGCAGTTTGGTGTCCTGCCTGTTAGGAAAATAATGATCTGGGGAGTGCAAGCTAAGTCCTGCCTTGCTGTAAACAAGAGGAAAGCTGGTTGTTTTCACAGGCTGAGCTTTACATCATTCTCACAAATCAATGCTGTGAATATGGTAAGTTCAGTGGGCTTTTTTGTGTTGTCGGCTTTTCTTTACAGAAAATTCTGAAATATGAGAAGTTTAAATAAAAATGCAAAATAACTGTGCCATGATCAAGGCCAGGATCAGACCAGTTCATTGTTCTTCTAATTTGTTTCGACAGTTTTTGTAAATTTGCTGCATTCTTCAGTGTTTATGTGCTGCTCAACTCAAGCTGAGTACCTTAAACAATACACTGTTCAGTATTGCAACAACTCCCAAATTCGTTCTTAATGATTTCAAGAAATCTTTATCTTCTCATGGAAGATTTTTAAAAACTGCTGGGGAAGAGGGGAGCCTACAGGAAAGATGGAGAGAGACTTTTTACAAAGGCACGTGGTGGCAGGACAAGAGGGAATGGCTTCAAACAGAGAGTAGGGTTAGATGAGATATTAGGAAAAAATTCTTTCCTGTGAGGGCAGTGAGGCCCTGGCACAGGTTGCCCAGAGGAGCTGGGGCTGCCCCATCCCTGGAAGTGTCCAAGGCCAGGTTGGATGGGGCTTGGAGCCCGTAACAGCAGGGTAGGAACCAGATGATCTTTAAGGTCCCTTCCAACCCAAACCATTCTGTGACTGGAAAAACTGTTAAGACTGAAAAGATTTTTAGCTTTTCTCCTGCAGACCTCTCTAAATCTTAGGTGTAAGGGTTCTGGATAGACTGTCATCCAAAACTTATGTGTTTTGATACTCCCACAGTCCCTAAACAGTCAGTTCTTGAAGTTTTTGCATTAGCTTCAAGAATCAGAATTTTAAAATGCTTTCATAGTGACCATATAGTCATTGTGTTATAAACTCCTCTATCTTGAAGCATGGCAAGAAACTATTATGAGGTTCTTCCAAATGGCTTTGAAATTTCTATATCTCCCAGCATTCCAAAATTTTACCAGGATGTCTGATAAACACACGATTTCAAGCTGTATAGTAGACTTGGCAGACACTAAATTCAGCAGAATGTAAATCACATTCAGTGAACTTCTGAATCCTCCTTCCGTGGACTCAGCACTGTTACTCCAGTGTGTCCCATTTAACAGTAGGCTGGAGTTCAACTGCATGAGATACTGGTTAAAAAATCTCAAGCAGGTCACTAGAAACTTGATATTACAAGAATTGTTTGCTACTCTAGGTCTTTATGGTTTTCTAACTTGATTGTGTATTATAATTGGTTTTTTTTTTAATATTACCAAACTGTCAGATAAAGTATCTGTCCTCAAGTCTGTTCTAGTGGAAGCTACTCTTAGATGACTTTTTTTTTAGCAGCTGCCACTTTAAGGTTTGGGCATATGGGCTTTGCAAAATTATGATTTTCGATTTTCAAACAACTGTTCTGTGTTTTCAAACAACTGTGTTTTCAGTTTGGTCTAAGCTCCTCTCATTCCCACACAATGGTAAAGCTTTACAAATATTTGAATTTCTCCATGTATTTTCATCTTTTAACATAAATCATAGGTTTGGCAAGCCATATTCCTATAAACTGAATTATTGTTTTCCTGAGTAATCGAGCTGCAAATCAGGAACCCTTTTGAGAGCTGCCTTACAGACCTACAAGGAGAAGGTTCTCTGATCCAGGGAGCTGAAGGCCTCCAAGTGGAAGGCTGGAAACAGTCAGTACAGGCAAATAGGTGGGAGTGTGGAACTTGTTGAGATGACAAATTCAGGGAAACCCCCCCTCCATACACCCTGATAAATGAATACCTCCTTCTCTCTGCAACATTGCAAATGCCAAATCCATCTGAGAACTTCCTGATATATATATATATATAAAATTCATACTTTCTGCTTTGATTTTTCTGTACTTTTTCTTTGAGCTGTCTTCATCCTCCAAGTGACATGGTAATTAATGCTAATTACTAATTTATTGCTTTAGGGTAGAATGAAAAACCCACGAAAATAATCAAGTTTCTTGCTTCTCCAGGTTTAAAAGACTGTCCTAGGTCCTGCCCTGTAAACCTCAGCCCATACCTTTGGGTTTTAAATCTGGTGCTTTATCCAAAAAAAATCAAAATGATGGGACTTAAAGCCACACCACAGAATAAAAATTCATGAAACTGAGAACTGATGGAGTTTTAATATAATGAGCTGAAATCCTGCCTGGAACCTTTGACAGTTATTATTAAGTGTCTTTCATGTGTCTTATCTGCTTTAGTTTTAAATGATCATTTTAAGACGTACACTGAGGAGTGAATGTGTGTGATGTCAAGGAAGGTCAAATAACTGAAATATTAGTGTAGTTCAGAAATGTACCTGAAATATGTTTAACTGCAAAGCTTCTTAATTAGTAGTTGTCTTAGCTTTTTATTAATGTTTGTCTCTGTCAGTGTCTTCAAAGTGTTGGCTTGAAAACTAGTGTGTTTATATATATTTATGTATATATGTGTGTGTGTGTGTCTCATATCTCAGTTGGCCTCTAAAGTTACCTTTATGCTTAGCTCAAAATGTAGAGGTATGCTTTCTTTTGCAGGATAAAGAGTAGAATGTTTTCAATGGAATTAATAAGGAAGACAAAATATTTTGGTGTTTCCTTTTATATGGTGAGGCTGATTTTTTAAATTATATTTTATTTTAACAACTTAGATTCTATAATTATATTTTTTTTTTTTGAAGAGCAGTATAAAATCTGCTAGCCAAGAATAGAAAAGAGGAATAAAAAAGTAAAAAGGCAAATTATGAATTCTTGGAACTCCAGTGAAAGCAGCCATGGATGTCTCATAGCTTAAGAGAAGCTGGTGTGGGTACTTGTGGCAGTGCATTTCATTCTTCCACTCAAGGCTGGGAGTTTTGTGACAAAGGCAGGCTTTGAAACAGTGAAGAATGTGCACAGTAATCTCTCCAGAGACCTGGCATCCTGTAAAATGATCCACTTCTGTTGGAATGGCTTTATAGGTATCCACTTCTAGTTGAGAAAAAGAGAATCAGGATTTATCTTCCTTTTCTTGTTCTTGGCAATGGTGAATATGAAAAACTTGGTGTGATTCAGTGTTGGTCCCGAGTGTTGGACCGTGGAGTCTCTTCAGGGCTATGGACTGTTCTGTGTTCAGAGAATATTCAGGGCAGAAGTTCTTGCTTGATCCTCAGCCACTAAAACAGTAAAGTAGGAGACAAGACCAAGCAAAACTGTTGCTCTGTTACTGCTGCCAAAGATAATGATAAAAATGAGTTCCTGAAGAAACCTCTGGGTTTCCAGGAGTCTGTCCCAGTGTTTTGACCTTCCTTTGAGGCTTGCTACAGGAACGATTGGTT
The DNA here is from genome assembly GCF_003945595.2 of Pipra filicauda. Classification (NCBI taxonomy): domain Eukaryota; kingdom Metazoa; phylum Chordata; class Aves; order Passeriformes; family Pipridae; genus Pipra; species Pipra filicauda. The sequence continues at coordinate 589,138 of NW_024103973.1, read as the reverse complement.
ACTGCTGCTTGTCTCCAGACTTGGTTTCCCAGAATTGTTAGTTATTAAAATGAGATTATCCATGAATTAGTTCTCCCTTGTTTGTTCTTGGAGGTGCTTTTTGTACCTTTTCAATCGTGGGAAGATTCCTTGTTTTAAGTGCAGATCCTGGTTTAGATGTGGTGCTCAGAAACTTCTGGAACATGTCAGTTGAGTTGACATGTTCCTCTGGCAGTGTTCTCAGTAGCTGATATTGAGGCAGTCCAAGGGCTCTTTCCAGGGCATTTTGGGGTGGGTCTCCAAAGCTGGACTCTGGGTGTCAGCTCTGACATCTGCCAAACTAACCCAGGTGTTAGTGTTAGATGAACCTCCTAGGGTGGTCACTGCCAGTCAAGTTTTACCTTTATGGAGTCCTTATATTTTAAAATCCTGTGTCCCTACCAGTCAGAATTTCTCCTTCCTTCAAGCCTGCCTTTCCCATGTTGTGAACTTTTCATAGTACCTAATGCTGTGCTTGTGAACTTCTTGTTTCCATTTGAGGAACATGCTTTGGAAAAATACAAAACTAAGTATGAATTTCTCCATTCTTCTAATTCAACAACTGACCTCAAACACTAGAATTACATTTCTGGAACAAAGTTTCTCCTTTATAAATGCTTATGTTACTTTTATGAAACCAAAAGGCTTTTATTGGATGACAGTATTCATGTGGTTGGCAACAAAACAATAGATAAGTTACTGGCAAGTGCAGAATGTGCACCTGGTTGGAGGGGTTTAATAGAATTAGGAAACTACTACTTAGAGCACTTTCCAATGTTTTTAAACACACTGTAGACTGACAAAATGCCACTTTAGGTTATTTCTGTTAGTGATGTCTTTTTACTTATGCTTAGAGAAATCATGTTACTAATTTGCAGTAACAGTATGGATTGTTGCACATACTTGTCTCCTAAACATTGGCATATTTCTTACCCCAGGCTCATATTTCCTAATAACTCATTATCAAATCACATTTGGAAGAGGGGCTGCTGAATTACTGAGCTAGAATGCAGTCAGAGGTTTGGCCTTACTCATGACCTTCACCAAATAACAAGAGGCAGCTGCACACATCTTGTGTCTGACGGGAATGTTAATCCCCATTCCCTGCAATACACTGTGTAATTGGTGGTGAAATGCAGAGGGGCATATTGTCCCTTCCTTGTACACTCCAAAATCACTCTAATCATCCTCTGTACTGACTTATATGGGATGGATTTTTTTCTAATCCTTGGACCTAAAATACTCATGTAGCTAAAATAGGTCCTAACAAAGATCTCCTAACAGTGTACAGGAATGAGAAATACCTTTGCTTTTCTGTTCTCTTCAGCCCATGCCTTGGTTTGCTGTACAGTAGTGGGAAGTTCATGTCATGTCCTTTGTCCTTTTCAGAAGTTTGATCAGCTCTGACTGTGAGGATAGAGCTGGGACTTGTTCTAAAGCAGATCTAATGAAAATCTGCAATTCATAATATTATGGCTGAGGCTTAAAAGAAAACCTGAATGAAAAGACATGATGTTGAAGCTTCTCACCACAGAAATGTTAGGTTTGTCAAGGTTTTGCTTTATGGCAGAAGTTGTTTGATAGTTCTCCTAAAATATGTCATATGGGTAGTAATGCTTTCAAATTACAATACTATTTATTCAATAGACATTTGGCAACTGGTTCTCTAACAGGTGGCAGATAATTGATGCTCTAAACATTAATGATTATTGATTTTGTTTAGGTGCTTCTATGGCAGAAGTATGGAAAAAAGAGAAGTCAGATACAAATTGAGTCCTCCCAAACAGTTGTTCTATTCTGCAGAGTTCAGTAAGATTCCCATGGGATCACACCTCTTCCCACACAACAAACACTTATTTGAATTTCTCCACTGAATAGCTTTGTGACCCTCTGTATTAAAGACCTCTAAGTTGTGTTTTCTTATTTCAAGTAAAGATTGAATAAATGTAGAAGGAACCTCCTGCAACCTCCTGATGTGTGTGTTTCTCATATGAACATACTCAAATGAACTGCTCTGTTTGCTAGGACATGAATTAGACTCATCAGTGATTTCTTCACATGGTGTGACAGCAGTGAACAAATAAACAAATGACAAAGTCCATGTGACATGTACCCATTTCAGCCCTGATCCAAAAACTGTTTGGAGACACCTTGGAGGGAAAACCCCCCCACCCTGTTTTACAGGTAAATAGTGTAACAAGAACCCCTGTGAGTCTCTAAATTTACATGCATTGTCTTTGAACTGAGAGCACAATCTTGTTCATCTGAACATTTTAGAAAGAAGCCCAAAGATTACAATATATCCAGCAATGCAAAACAACTTTTAGGTACCTGGGGGACAGGCTGCATATGAGGCTCTTTGTTTGAGTAAGAGATTAGGCTGGACAGTCCAACTCCCAGTAGCCAGAGCTGGGTGAGGGTCGTTTCATGATCTCTGATTGAGCTTTATTGCTCTGTAGCTCTTGCAAAGATTTTTTAATCCGATCACAAGAGCAGATTTTATGAAGCCAAGAGGCTTGGCTTTGGTAAACAGAGTACCCAGCTGTACAGCCCAACCTCTGGAGGGAGATTGACTTCCTGCTGAAATATGTTGTTCTCCTGCTTTCTTCTGCTTTCCTGCCTGTAGCTTTCTGCATCTTCTAATTCTTCACTAAGCTAATGTTATTTAATGGGGAGCTGAATTGTGCAGCTGGTGTGCCTTTGAGAATTCTGAAATTAAAGTTTCATCAAGCCAGAGTATCTCCAGACATTGAAGCCTTTGGTCTTTTCCATTCAAATGCATGTGGCAATAATGGAACCCCAGGTGATCCTGATAGTGAGCTGGTAACTTAATAGTGATTCCCTGGAGAAATTATTTAGTGAAATCAAAACCTTTCAAAAGTGAGCTGTTAATTTTGCAGGGAGAAAACCTCACTGGTTTTAAAGCTAAAAGAAAAATCTTATTATAAAACTACCTTTCCTTCTTATTAGAAATTACCATGATAATTCTGATTTGAGAAGCAAAGAAGGTTCATATGTTTGCCCTTCACTGGTCTTGTTGTGGTGGCCCTCTTTGACAAGATTGTGGGTTTGTTTTGGTAAATTGCACTGGAAAGTAATGGAAAAGATCCAGGAAAGCCTGAGACAGAGTATGTGGCTGGCATTCAATGTATTGACATATCAAAGCCTTGGGTATATCATAAATTAATCATCTGCAGTCTCAGCTATCGGAGGTGGGGGGGAAGTACATTATGTTCCTGCTCTGTAAATAAATTTCTTGGCTGATATAGAACTGATCTAAGTGAAGTCTCACTTGGTTTGTCATCTCTTGAATACTTCTCAGGCTCCAAATTCCCAAGAACTGAGGTTGTTTAGCACATAAATGACCATTGCAAAGAGAGGAAATACTCTTCATTTTCCCTAGGCCTAAACAGAACAGACTGAAATGTAAACAAAGTTTGAGATTAGATAAGAAATACAAGGCTAGTTGAGCATGCAAATGGATCAGAAACTCAATAATATTCCCATTATGAATGTGAATAGATTAGGACAAAATTTGTGTGAGGCTATCTTACAGCTCTTTGATCATCTCTGAGTAAAATGGCTCATACAGAAATGACCTGGGTTTATTCTGCCATAGGTTGAAAATATGAATAAGATCATATGCAGAGATGTTTGCTTGCACCTTGACTCACCGAATGGCATAAAATGTACATACTGCAGGAAAGTGCATTTATATTTTTATGAAGACAAAGAATTATCATCAGTCAGTTTAAGAATAAAGCCTTTATTAAATCTGTGATGTGAAAGGAAAGAATGGTTCATTTGAAAAGCACCGGATACATTTTGATTAATTGTTAAGCATTCTGTAAAAAAATGTTTTGAAATTGCTACTTACAGAGTAGTTTAGCTCTGGAATGAGCAGCTCCAGCAATTGATGTATTGGCAGACACATACCTAGTTAAATGAGTTCTAAATTATTCACTGATAACCAGCAGCTATTGCATATGTGATATTCATCCCTTTTCGCTTGTATAAAGCTGTGGATGGTCATTATCAACTCTTCTTGGAAGTAACTACTGCTTTTTGATGATAGGGAGAAGTTGCTCTTTAATGTTGTGCTGTATTTGAGGAATTTCTACTTCCTTAACTATGACAGAGTTTTTTTTTTTTTATAAAGAGGTCATTTGCAAAAGGGAAACAAAATTTAAATTTGTACCCTTTTTCTTTCACGTATATCTTTTTTTTTTTTCTTGTATTCCTGTCACGTCTTGTGCTTTATTCCAGAGAAATGAGGTCTTGTCCAGCGGAGGGTACTCCAGCCTGACCAAATAGCAGGAGACATTTTCATTCTAGTGACAGAGAGGAACAAACAGACGTATCTTTCCTGATCCCAGCTCCACAATTTCGGTGAGAAAGAGGCAGGAAAAAGAGACTGAGTCTGTTAGAGACAGCTTGCTCCCCAAAGGAGATCAAAAGAGACAGCTGAGTGCTGAGAATAGTGTGGGGTTTTCTCCCCTTCAGTGTGTTTTGTCGTGGGATTTTTTGCCCCCATTCTGCTCCTCCCATGGAAAGGGGCTGGAAAGTGATGCAAGTGTGACTTGCACGTGTTTTCACTGGTGCAACAAGGCAGCGCTGAGAACTGTCAGCACTGTCCCTGCACTGGAGGTGTGCAAGGGTCAGGTGCCTCCCTGTAAGATGAGCAGCAGCAGATTGTCAGGAAGCATCAATGCTGTCCTGCCTAAAATATACAGAAAACTCCAGATAGCCAAGTGTATTGATTTTAGTCTCTGTTTGGGATGTGTAAACACGATGGTTCAAATCACTTTAGAGTGACCCAGCGTTAGTCATCCATTGAAATGAGACTCTTCAACCATCTTGATCATCTTCAAAGTTCTCTTGACAGATAGGAAATGTGCTGTTCCTTATCTTATAACCAGGTCACCACTGGGGTATGTCTGGAATAGTTGTGTAACACATTTTTCTTTTCTTCATTTAAATAAGTTCAAAAAATGATACTACACTATTAATATTTTTTAAGTCTGAAAATTGTGATTGGATCTTTGCATGACAGTGTACATAGTGTACTGCTTTTGAAACAGAGAACATTGGAGATTTTGATACGTGCTGTGTTTGACATCAGGGTAGTGAATCAGATAAGAGATGCTGGTGACTGTATCTGCCTGCTGAGAACAAACCAGCTGGTATTTCTTTGGGAAGTATTCAGAAAACACCCTCTCGTTAATGATCCATTGCATGATCTGGCATCTGGCAAACTAATACCTTGTCATCTTTATGGTGAAAGTCACCACAAATCATTAAAGAACCATTCAACTTCTTTATGCTTTCTAAAATACAGTAATTATGGTAAAAATTGTTCTTATTAGCAACATTATTGAATGATGCAACCCAAGATCAATCTCACAGTGGAATCTGGTGGCACAGACAATAACAAATGTTAATTCCAGAGGTAGTTTCCCTCTTCAGCAAGCAGGTGGCTGTGGTTAGTAGAATTTGTTTTCTGTAATGCCTATGGTAAAATTGAGTGGAGTTAATTTTTAATGGAATCTTGTAATTTGAGCTATTTTATTGATCCCTTCAATGAAGAACTGAACATCTGGAGCCATCTTGACTTGATTATATTTGTGTCAGTGAGACTTTTTATGGCGAGAGTTATTTTTCAGTTTTGAAACTGTCTGTGTGTGCCCCTGAATGTGTAATGAAGATGATGTCAAGCTCCTTTTGAACCTTCCTGAGAATACAACTCCAAATGTAGCCTGGATTTCCTCAGGGGCTTGTCTTCATTAGGACAGTTTCCCTTGTCTGTTCTGCAATTGGTCAGAACTTAAAAAGTAATAACTGTAACATTCAAAAGTAGTATTCAACTTGATATTTCATACAATTGGTAAAAATTGTATTTTCTTTCTGACTTTTAAAGATGTGGGATTCAGGGTAATGTCCAGATGATGGAAGATAAAACTTTTAAGTCTTTTAATATGTAACTTCAGTATATTTTTGATGGGTAGTCACTTAAGATTATACGTTTGGTTTAAAAAACCCAAATTATTGAATCCAAACTTGTTAAAGTGGAAGACTCATTACAAGAGGAATGAAGGCTCTGAAATAGATGGGACAAGATTTATTCCTTCACTGAAATGAGTAAGTTCAGGCAATAACATTTGGAGATGGAATCTCTAAGACCCGTTTCAGCTGTCAGGATCTTCTTGTTAGATCCTTCAGTTCAGTTTGGTGTCAATTTTCTGTTTTAGTGAACTCGTGAGGGAGCAGACAGGGATGTGCTGTGGGTGATTTAAGGACGGATGGATGCAAAGTCTATTTTGGAAAAGGCCAGACGTCTCTCTCTCTCCCTCTTTCTATATTTGCACAAAAACTGTCTTTCACATGCTTGTCATCTCTTAAAGTTTATATCACTTGTTGCAGAGCTTGTCACAGTGGTTATTTTCCATCGTAACTATTCACTGTGTGAAGCATTTCTTCCAACATTCCCTTTGAAGGTGACCTTTCCTTAGCTTAAGTTCATGCCCTTTGTTGTTAGATTTGACACAAGTTTCTATAGCCTTATAACCAATACCTTTTGTTCTTTTACAAAATTCCTGTGTAACTTGGCAGGATCTGCTGTTAATTTTTTTTCCAAGTCTAGACCTCATTCCTCTGAGTTTTTTTTTTTTTTTTTAATCTCAGATCTTCCAGTACCTGCATGATTGGGTGATATCTATGTATCTTTGTTTCTTGCATACTTCTTACGAGCAGTGATTGAAAATGTGAGCATTGTTCCATGTGTACTTTCAGTCTCATATACATATATATATGTGCAATAGATAATGTTCATCTGACTCACAGCATGTTCATATGGGAAACCATTCAAAATTGTATAACTAAGTTATATTTGTTGCATTTAAACCCACAGTACTATAGGATTAAATGTTCAGGGTTTTTTCATGGTACCTTTTACAACAAAAAACGTTTCTGTATAATTGGCAACTAAAGAAAGAACCCCATTTATGGGCATAATGTGCACTAGAAAAAGTCAGTTACAGGAAAAAAAGCAATCTGGGTTTTTGATCAACTGAATTTCTGTACAAGATCATCTACCTGCTTTAAAAGTGTCTGCACAGAACGGTAATTTGTCAAGGTAAATCTGTAATTGGTTTAAGCTATTTTGGGTTCTGTAGGAAGGAATTTACCATCGGAAGAGAATAAAAAGTCTTCAAATTCTTCATTAAAACTGTTGCCGAAGATCTTTTTAGTGATCTTAAGTTGTGTTTTATACTTGATGGCCCAGTTGGCTCCTGTGATGAGGAGTCTCTCCTGCAGTGATGCATTTGTAGGAACTAGATGTGTGGTGTCCATTGTTCCTTTGTGGTCAGTGCTTTCTGTAATACCCAGATTGTTTATCAAATTACTGGAGAGCACTTCCCTTTTTTGACTCTCTTGGATATTTTTAAATGAAAAAGGTTTTTTCCTTGTTTGTTTTTTTTTTTTTCCAAAGCAAAGCTGCCTTGAGTCTTAAGGGGGTTGTGTTCTTTGCTAAAAGCTGAGAACTGATTTGATCCCTCAAGTGTACACTTTGTGTAGGATGGAGGTCATCTGGCACTCACTGCTTACTTGAACACTTAGCTGACTAATTGTTTTAATAATACTGTTACACCACAAACTAACTGTGGGTAAGGGGTATCTTCTATGCCTCACTTCGTTACTCCTGTTATGTGCCTCAGTTCTTTTTGTGTCTGTACAACTTCACTGTTTATCCTCTGAAATCGACTCAAAGTATAAAATTTTCCTGGTTTCAGTTGTGCTTTGCTGCAGGGCTCATTGCAAGCATCTGTTGATTTCTTTTGCTTCCTGTAAGGGAAGGGACCAATTTAATAATTATCACATAAAATTCAGTTTTGCACTGCACAGTATGATAGAAAACAGGCTTTCTAAGGAAACTGTCTTCAAGGTTGATTAGATAATCATATTTTCTTTAGAATTCTGTAATGTTTAAAATTAACTGCATGGGAGGATTATGAACTTTATTGTAATTGGTTTTGTGTCTTTTCATAGAACAGCGTTGTTAATGTCTGTGACACATGCTGGTTTTTTCAGTACTATTATTAATAAGCCAGTATTATTTAATACTGGAGGACTGTGGTGGGTCGACCATGGCTGGATGTCAGGTGCACATCAAAGCCACTCCATCGCTCCCCCTGCTCAGCTGGAAGGGCAGAGACAATATAATGAAAGGCTGAGTGAGTGCATCGAGAGATCACTCCCCGGTTACCATCACGGGCAAAAGAGACAGGACTTGGGGAAATTAGTTTAATTTATTACCAATTAAATCAGAGTAGGATAGTGAGAAGTAAAACTGAATCTTAAGTCTTATATTTTTCAGTACAGCAAAAGTTAATTCTTCTTGCATTTTAGCAAGCAGTCCTTTTGCTTTAAAATATTATTTCTTCTTTTTGGTTTTAGAGAAGTACGTTGGCTATTTCTCATGTCCCATCAGTAGCCAGTCCTGTGCATCAGCATTGCTTGGTAGCTTACTGCCACTACTTCTTTTTTGAGATTTTTTTTTTTTTTTAATTATTCTTATTTTATCCTGGTAATACTATTTCCCTCTTTTTATCCCAAACCCAATTGGGAAAAACTTAAATACACTGCATGTGATTTATCTCAGTTTTGCAAAGGATCAGGTCAGCGTCACAGACACAGAGAATGCAGAAGTACCATTAGTAAAATGGTTTCAGGACTGAACCACGTTGTGAGTTTGCATTTACATAGTGCTGGATTTAACCTGGCTGGTTCAAGCAGACACTGTCTGTCTGACCTTGGCCTTGAAGATGGTGTTTTGTTTCAATGTCTGTTTTCTGACTGTATTTGGGTTCTGTGCCATCCATGAATGGGAAGTTGAACACAGTATGTAGTGACACAGATATGTCTAAAAGGGAGATCACTGTCACTTCCTAATTCTGCAAAATAAGGGGTCGTCACCAAGGGGTGCTGTGGTGAAAAAGCAGCAGCATTAGGAGTTAGTTATGACACCTTTATGGGAAGAGACAATAATGTAAACAAATATCTAAGGAAATAATGCCCACCTTAAATAATGCAGTAGATTTAAGGATTCTTTCTGAAGCTGAAGAAGAAAAATTCTGACTCCAAAAGATTATTTAGACATACCCACATATGGACACACACAAACCCAAAGGTTAATTGTCACATCTTGCCTTCATCTGTGGGAGGCATTTGGGCTGTGAGGCACAATAAAATCCAGTGCAGGTTCTGCTGTACAGGGATGAATAAGATATTCTTACCATAAAGGTCTAAGGGGAGAGCAACAAATCCATACTGGAACCTTGATTTGTATGAGGGAGAAAATAAAAAGTCATATAAGAAGTATCCCTAGGATTCAGTTGTTGGTTTTTCCAGTATATATTAATCTTCACTGACTTTGACTAAAGCTCCTTAGTCTTGCCTTATCAAAACAAAAATGCTTTCAAAATACGTTAATAAAATTTCACTTTCTAAGTTTTAGACCATGCCTGAAGTCTGATGTCTCAGGCATGAATTGTTTTTCTGCAGTAGCTCACAAATAGTTGGCAGCACCTTTCTGAGCACAACAGGCTGTGAATACAAAATATTAATAAACCAGAAACATGTAGTTCCAAGACAAGCAGTTTTTAAAAATTGCATTATGTATACTTAATGCCTAACTGACCTTTTCTGCTGTTTCTTAAATCTCTTAAAAATTCATCTAATTTCAAAGCCAGAGTATTAGCCCATTTATATGTAAATTGCCTTTAATTCATGCATTGATTTGAAAGACTAATCCAAAAGATCCTTTACCACAGGTGACCTTTCTGACACTGTACTTCTGGGAAGACTGTAAAGTGGTTTCTTACGACCTCACATCCACCTGTAGCATAAAACATATGCCTACTTCAGTCTGTATAAATCAATCATGAGAGACCGGTTTGCAACGAACATTGAATTATTAACACTGTAACTGTCTTGGTTACAGTCATAGTTAAACCAGGTCCTATTTAACCCAATGGATATTTTCTGTTGGCACTCTTGCATGTTTTAGATGTTAAATACAGTTAAGGCATTCACTGATTATGCCCCTTGAATAATAAATAGTAGTATAATTCAGCTTTTAATGAGGATCTCCAAAGATTGGAAGTTTCAACAAACATTCAATATTTATAATTTGTCAAAATTTCATTCACTGCAGGAGCTACTAGAACAAATATGCTAAAGCTGACTTCTAAACTCTTCCCTTTGCAGAAGAGAGTGTACAAAACTGGAATTATTAAGTATTAGGATTTATAAATGTATGTTTTCATCCATTTGTGCTCCAGAAAGTGACTCTTGATCTACACCTGCTGCAGAGTGCATTTCACTGCAGAGTGAAGGCTCACTTGGCTTGATGGGCAGTCTATTATTTACTGTTTTCTCACTGTGACAGGTTTTTACTGGGAGGCTCCTTAATAATTCTACTGAATTACTGCAGGGTTTTTTTTAATAATATATAATGTTGAAGAAAATAAATGCTGTATTTGCCTCTGATTTCCTTAAAATAACATTTACTTTTTCAGTTAATTAGAGCTTCAGAAGAGAGATGGTACAAGGATCTAGTGTTAAAGATTGTTGCCTATTGGCATAGTCATCAATAAAATGAAATGATCTGATGTTCTGAAAATCCATTTTAATTCAGATGTGATGAAATTCTTGGACCAAGGAAAAACAAAATCTGCCTTTTTAAATCCATTTAGGCGATGAAGTGTAGCAGACGGTGCATTTTTGTATTATTACTGTACAATAAGCGAAGATTATTTGTCTTGCATGCTTCATATGAGAAGACATAAAGTACTTTAACACAGTTATAATAAAGGAATTCTGCTTTGCCAAGTTACAAACAATCATGGAAAAGTGCAGTAAATGAAACAAAAAAGTGTGGAGATAATGAGATCCAAATTGGCCCATGTCTAGAATTATTAACTTACTCTGTTTTATCAGGATAAATAAATATTAATGGTCTTTGTGGGGGGACAGGCCTGCCTGCTCTCTGTTCACAAAGGAGATTTTTTTTCAGGAGAATGAGAATCAAATGGCATCAGAAGTAGTGCTTTATCATTTGCTGTTCACAGACACACAAAACCAGCCACGAACCCACCTACACACTGTTGTTTGCAGAAAGAGATAAATTGTTTTAAGAAGAAGAACGATAAAACCCAGCAAAAGAAGTGGCTGCTGTAAACAAGAACATTTCTTGACAGACGTTCTTAGTAATTAAACTATCTACTTACCTGCTGTTTTAGCTGTAAGTTGTTGATTTTATCCTAACTTGGCTTTTAGAGATTTCCTACCATTAATAGACTCTACACAGCTACCGGTTATGGTGTTTGTTTTCTCTTCTGAAATATTGATCAAGCATCCAGTTACCATGTTAAATAGGGTTGTCTTGGCCTATAAGAATCAAAAGGGATTTTATTTAATGTAAGGAAGCATTCAGGAACACTGGCAGAACTTACTTGGTGAAAAAAGAAATTGGCGTTCTGGTGAGATTCGGAAGGTTTGGTGAGTTGAAGAGATGCACCTTGAAAATGTTTGGCTTTGAAAAAACCAGCAAACCCCACAAATCAAAACCCCAAACAACCCCTCATCCCAAAACAACTACCCCAAACCCCTGTTGATGGTGGGAAGGCATCCTGGTGATCTCACTTTATACTGATGGCTTGAAGGGCTGTAGCTGTGAAAATCACACGTGCAAGGCAGGGGGACAAGGACATACATTGGTATCCTCATGTATGGGACTGATTATCATTATTTGCTATGGTAATACAGTTGTCTGCTCAAAAATATGATATAATTAGGAAATTAAAGGAATAAATGTAAGAAAAGTTGCTGAAAATTAACTGCTCATGTCAACAAATGTGGTGGGGTTTGTGGCTGAGCCAAGGCTAAGAACTGAGCTGGCTAATGTGACATTGGTAATTCTGGAAGTTTTTCTGGTTTGAAGGTGCTCATGAATAGCTTGAATTGCTAATATTGGATTCAATTACCAAACCCAGAAGGCAGTGTCCATGTAGAGGTTACTTTGTTATCACAGTGTGGTATGATAAAGAGTAGGACATTGTTTCCTGTTACAGAATTTGTCCTCTTCTGGGTGGATTGAAAGGAAATGCATATTTCAATTTGTCTTACACTGGTATAAATACAGACAAAAATATGTGTGTGTTTGTTTCTGCATATGAGCTTATTACCCAGAGAACAAAATGCAAGAGTGGTAGTATTTAAAAGTGAGTAAGATGAGTGGAAAAAAAAAAGTTTTGATTAGTGCTAGTATTTAAATATTCTCAGGATCCGTTTCCTTTGGCTGCATAATTGTATACTTGATATGTTATCTTCTGGAGAGTACAAGAGAAAGATGGAGAAGAAAAAGCACAGAAAGGCACCAACTTTCAAGTGTTTTCTGAATTAGTGAAAAATGTGTTGCACTATGAAGAGTGATAATACTCTGATAGCATTACTATAGTTTATTACAGCAATGAATCTGTCCCAGTAACAACAGTGTTTCTGAAAGCTGTGTCCTTTATCCTCCTGACTCTGGACTGGGGTTCTGTTTAGCTGATGTGAAAAATGCTGGGTGGCAGTGCAGGGAAAAAAAACCACTTGAACTTTCAGCTGTTTTGAATGGCAAGGACTCAGCTCCATGTTTGTATGCATGCACAGATTTGTGAGCTCGAACTGTTGCACACACAAATACTTGTCTTATAGTTACTGTATGCTAAGTGTATAAAATTAAGAACTTTTTTTTCTATAAATATTTAATTGTATTTTTATTGAAGTATAAAGAAGTGTTCTAGTGTAAAGTGGGAAGTGATGCTGCACTAAGTTAAATAGCGCTTTGAATGGGCGTGAAAATTAGCTGGAGCTTCCAGTGTCCGTGTTTTGGACTCCTGGTGTCTCCACTTAACTGTTGCTGAATGTCTCTCTTTACCACAGAATACAACAAACCTGTCTCTCAGCAGTGCTACTTTCCAGTAAAGCCTCTGTTGCAGCAGGTGGCATTTAATGGGGTGGGACTTACGACTTTATGGAAGTCAGTTCCTGAGAGGTGAATTTATGTACAAACCTGGGAGGATCAGAGAGATTGATAATGATATATTCACAGGGTACCTGTCAGGAGGAACAGGACTGCAGCACCAGGGATAAATGAAGATATTGGCTCAGCAGCATAATACATAAATTCAGTTCACAGAGTGACAGCAAAAATAAGATGACAGAGAAGATTTATATTGATCAAAAGAAATACTAGCCTTGGGCGAAAGGAACAAAAGGATTAACAAAAAGTGATGCAGCTGGCATTCAGTGTCTGAATTCTGACATGATTCAATGGTCACGCCTTGGAAAACCTGTGAATTCATGTGTCGAGGAGAGGGTTTGATGGCTATATTAATGCTCAAATATTCTTCAACTGGATGTAAATATAAAAGAAAAAAGGGATCAAGGGACATGTGAGATTATGTACTGAGCTCCTTTATGGTTTTTCTTAGATGTTGTGATGATACCCCCAATGCTACAAATTGAGGAAGGGCTGCATTAACTCTGAGTGCCATAAACCAGCTTCCTCTGTGGCTGACTGGGGTGTGCAGGACACTGTGAGTGACTGCCCAGCACGCAGAGAGCAGGGCTGCCCTTCATCAAAGATGTTCCAGTTCACCGGGTTTAACGTGCCATGGGCGTGTGTTGTGTTTTATGAGTTACACGTCACGGGGAGAATTGGGGCCCCTTCTGTAAAGACAGATAGGTGACCAGTATTCCCTGCTGTAATGGCTGGAGTTGCACCTTATCAGAATGGTGATATACTAATAAAGCAGGAAATGTATTTTTCCTTTTGGAGGAAAGGCGTGGTTGCGTCCTGTGCCATCCCCTGGGTGTTCAGCCTCTGGTGGCTGGGCACACGTGGCAGGTGCTCAGTGATGGGTTCACTGCTCTCTCTGGTCACCTAGTAAATGAAGCAGTACTCTGTGTTCCCCTAAGCTTCTGAAATAAAGGGCTCAAGACTCTGTGAAACATTCTGAATTCTGCTGCGTCTCAGAGGAGCAGCAGCAGTAAATAAGTGTATCAAAGATAAGGTTTAGCTGAATTCAGGGAGGTGAGCTGGAGGTGAACAGCCCTGTCAGTGTTGGTGGAGAACCAAGCCTGAACTGTGACAGGGAGGAGGAGCACATCAATATGGGGGTGAGGAGTAGATGGACAAGTGTGTTTGAAGTAGTCTTATCTTGCTCAAAGGATTCTCTGAAATGTTCCCCAGGATGTATAAATCAGCAAATTCATGCAAAGTGAGATTTACCTCTAAGCTTCTATTGCACTGGAATTTATGTCCTTTTTAATTATGTTTTTAGGATACTCTGGCTGATACAGAGAGCAGCTTAGATTTTTGCCTGAAATTCTCAAAGAAGAAAAGAAAATATGCCTGTAAGAATCTGAAGGGTTCTAAGAACTTAACTCCATCACTTTCTAAATGAGTTTCAATAGGAATAAATAAATGAAACCATGTCAGTACTGCCTGAAGAGATCTCCTCTTGCAGAGGGGAAATCTCTTGAGATATTGATCTTTTAAAGTCCCTTCCAACCCAAACCATTCTGTGATTCTGTGACATTTACATCTTCAGTATCAATTTGGTTTGCATATCAGGCAAATGGCAGTAGGAGTTGGGAACGTGGAATGGAGCTGACCCACAAGTTCTTGAGTCCTATACAACAAATAAATTTCTGATGTGAGAGTTGATTTAATATTGTAGATAGATCTTAAGGCTTTCTGAATGTAGTCCAAAAACATGACAACAAGCTTTGACTATGAAATTTTGTTGAGAGAACTGTTTCATGTTTTGACTGCTCTCTGCTCTGCTTTTGTCTCTTTTTAGAGTATTTAAGTTGAAAATATCCCTGCTAGGAGTTTTGGTGGTTTTTTTTTCTTCCTACAGCCTTACAACTTCCAGGGTCTTCAATACCGACTTTGTTTTAGCCAGTTCTTAATTTCTTCAATTTATCTTTCTGTTCAAAAGGAACCATAGATCATAGGTAGCAGTTTTAACAATCCTTTACAGAACTTGTGTTAGATGATGACTGATGTTCTGGTACTTCTGGTCCTTGCTGCACAGAAATATCCAGCAAAGAACACATGCAAGGTTGCATTTCTAATTTACAAGAAATAGTCTGAGAACCTTTATATCTTGCATTTCTTTTCCCATTTGAATTTTGATACTAGAGCAATTTTATTGTTTTTTGATGAAGTTCAATTTGGAGCCTCTCTTATTGTTCCTCAGAAACTTTCTTTTCGTGACAAGTGGAACTGATTTTCAAGATGTTTAATTTTTTAGCCTCTTGATATAATGGATAATCCAAATACCGTGCAATATTGGGAGAACATGTTTAGCTTTCTGCAAATAACATTTCCTTGTGCGAATTCTGCAAAGCAAATTGTTTTGCTTGTCCAATTTGTCTTCTGTAATATGCAGTTAAACTAAAGTTTAAGGGTCACTTGTTCTTCCCATCTGCAACCTATTTTATAGTTTTGATATAGTAGCTAGTTTTGGGCTAATTCTCAGTATGTGTAGACTTCAACCATGAGGCATATCCTTGTCTGATACTTATTTTTCTCTCCTGGAAAAGAAACAAAATGGAACTTATGTCTCCAGTTAATTATTTTCCTCTCTCTTTAATGTGTGCTGTAGCATCTCTTTGTCATATTTGTAGGTTGTGCTGGTTTTGCTGCAGAAGAAAGCCTGATCTAATAGAAACAACTTGATACTATTTCAATCTCAACTCAAAAGTGTTTAATGTTACCAGGCTATACCATCCTGCATTACATGTAGTTAGGAGATTTGGAATATGTTACAAATGTTAAACTGCCTGAGGAGCAGTTTAGCCTTGGATTTGGATTAAAAGCGAGGTTGCTGTTGCTATCATGAAGTGCAATAAAGCTGCTTGGGATTGAGACAAACACGTGTTCCAGCCTGTTTTTTCTTTTGGGGTGAACAGAAATCTGACTCTCAACATCTGAGAATGGATTTCTGTTCTGATTATTTTTTTTTTTTTTCTAGAGATGTTTGAAAATCTGTAGAAGGCAGACTGGTCTAAAGGAAAATGTCCTAAATTCAGAGCTAATCCTGTAATTGTTCATGACCAGCTGAAAAAATGAAAATTCCTTTGAGATCACAAGCTTTGTAATCTGCTGTGGACAGTCTGTCTCAAGTTGTTGTGTTTCAGTACCATGAGAGGTATAATCTTGTCTCTACAGCTTAACTTGAATTTTTTAAAACCACATTACTGATGAAATAAGATTAGTTGTAAAAAATACTTTTAAAATAACAGGTGCTTCACTTTGTTTCCTGTTCCATTTCTCGAAGTTTGAAAGCTGAAATAATTGTCACTGACTTGCATTTAAGGGAGGTTCCCTGGGACAGCTGAGCTGTTCTGACGACTTCCTACCAGTGGCAGGGGGTTGTTACTCTGTTCTCCCCACACTGGTGGCATTGAACCCCTCCCTGAACTAATTCAGCTTACACTGGGCCTGGCTCAAGGATGTGCCAGAGCTGAGCAGAGAGAGCATGTCTGGGAGGACAGGGAATATGGAAGAGGAATTCCAGAGGCAGAGAAGGATTCCCCTTTTAGAGGCTCCTGTGGAGCCCTTCTTTGTAGCTTCACTCCTTAGATGTTGCCACAGCGATGGAATGTGGCTGTGTTTGTGCTGCAAGTACTGAAAGGCAAAGGACTTCCTATATTAATTGTTAATCTCTACTTTTTTAAAATATAGAAAATCTGTTACTCAATTTTTCCAAAGCTGATGTGATTCTGTGTAAGCTGTGGGTCAACTTCATTGACACTCTCGCTTTAAGAGGAAACCTCTCGTTTTCTCACTAAAATTAATTATTATCTCCTGGTGTTTAAGCAGTCGCTGAGCAGATTAAATAATATAATTTAAGTTTTTTTGAAATATTTTTTCTTTTTATTTCTTTTTAATGAGGGCAATTTAAGTGAATTGATGGTTCAAGGCTTGCTAGACTCTTCTGTCAGTATTATCTTCTGTTCATTTTGTAACCACTCAATATTACAATGAAATTATTTCATTGTGTAGTTTCCACACATCACCTTTTGCCTTTCCCCCCCCCCAATTCTACAACCTGCTTGCTGTTCTACTACAAAAGAACCAAGACATGATTGTATTTGCATGAAGGACATGTTAAATTCTAACACCAAGGGTCATTAAGGATCATGCAGATCCTGTTCTGTGGAAAAATCCTTGTTATGAAGTCCTGTGGATTGGTACAGCCCAGCATGGGGAGGATAAACCAGTTTAAATCTTTAGTATGTTAACTAATAATGTATTCTAATGTCAAACTGATTTACTTTCTTAAGAGAGGGCCTGACAGCTTTGTGGCTCTGTGAAGGTCAGGACTTTGGCTTAGAAGGATCAAAGAACTTGCTGTTTTCTAAATGTTGAACAAGAATAAACCCACTAGATCATGCTAATACTTGACATTTTTCTTCCTGAACTAGAGGACTCTTATCAAGAAACACATCTGCCTTCATAGTCTGAAGCATAGGAAGGCTCTCTTCATATTGATTATGGGGTTTTTCTTCCATGTTACTGATTGCAGAATTTGTTTCTTGAGGAAGAGAAAATCATAAACTTCCCACTTTATTTGCTGCCTGAACATCTAGACTCCTCAGAATTTTCCCTTCCAGAGGATTCTTCAGAGCACTTGTGGAAATAAATAGCTAATCACCTTGGTAGACTTCTTGCAGTAAGTGTGATGTAAATAATGGCACAGGTAGAAATTTTATTTACTTCGAAGTAACAACAACACCAACAAAAGGGAAATTCAACATTACCCTCACTTTGCAAATACAACTTTTTTTTTTTATTATTTAGTTCAGTGGCCTTCAGTTTACTTATTTTGAAATCAGTGAACTTCTGATCAAACAGAAAATTATTTCCCTTCTATCTCTTTTTGCCTCCTATCTAAAATCTGTTTCTTTCCCTACTGCTGCTGATCTTTGTGTGGTTTTATATACATTCTAACCTGTTTGAACAAAAACCAGAGCAGCTCATAATGCTGCCTAGGGAAATTTTATCAGCATCAGGATAATACTAAGAGGAGGAATCAAGCAATTAATTTATTTCAAGGTAAGATCAGCATATCTGACTAGATATTATATTACTATGTGTAGCGAAATTTCAAAGTTAATTTAGACTATGTGAAGTAAAGTCATCCTTTTTCAAATGCATGAGAAGAGATGATTAAATTGAAGATTCCAGTGTAAATTAGCTTCTAAACATAGAGGTTTGAAGCTTGAATTGAATCAAGGAGTGTTTCAGAGGTTCAGAGTGTTAACTATTTGCTGATGGCTTTGCTCGATTCATTTCTGGAAATGATATCTCACCAGGGTTGTCCAATTCACAGTATATAATGGATTAATGGTTTGGAACTTTATCTATAATTCCTTGGTTTTATGTTTAAACACTTCATAAACTCTTGATATCCTTTTTTCCCTCTTGAATTCATTAAGAAAATGCCATAAAGGAAAGCTAGACATTTCTTTTTTTTTTTTTTCGTATTTTATTATTTAGAAAAATATGTGGTTCTATCAATATCCTGAACCACTGTAATGTAATAATTTAAGGAGTTTGGGGAAAGAAGAAAACAGAAGTCAGTCTTTTACTGAGTCCCTTCTGTTAAGAAGAGCTAAAATGGACAAATTTATCAAGTGCCTGATGTGTAGGGTGGTTACCTTTTTAAGGCTTAGAAAGCTAATATACCTTTGCTTTTCAGCTCTTGCAAACCACGTAACACCATAACCATGACTGTGGCAGTGTTTTTATTCTTTGGCTTATTTCATTAACTCTTTTAATACTAACCCTGACTCTCACATGTGCAATCTGCATTCCTGTGCAGAGGTTTACTTCATTGGTTTACTCACTGAGAGTAAAGAAACATTTTGAAACGTTTTGGACTCTTCCAATTTTCCCATTCCTTTCATTACTGTTTCTTACCTCTTTCTCTAAAACAAAAAAAAAGAAAAACCAACCCCCTCTGACGCCCCCCAAAACCCTAAAACCCACATGGAGCTGCCTATGTCCAATATACACCATGTTTTTAACATCCATAAGCTGAAGTCAAGCCCCACATCTGTGGAAGCCACTGTCCTTCAGATGTTCAGCTGGAGGTGTGTGAGTGCAGCTGACTACAGCCAAGGAGGCAAAGGGCCAGCTGGGATTTCTCAGCATTCCCAGATGCATAAGCTCTTTCAAGGCAATATTTTTTGACTTGATAATGCCAAGTCTCAGCTATTCAGTGCCTTCTCTCATCTTAGTTTTCAATTCTGGAAATTATACTTTGGCAAAAAATCCACATTATTAAGAAATTGAGTAAGAAAACCAAGATGGGTATGTATTTAGCCAAATGCTCTATACAGAGATATCTGCATTTCACCAAATAATTTTTGCCTTTTACTCAAAAGCAGTATAGCTTCTTATCTCTCTTTTTTTTTTTCCTCTTGAAATTCTAAACTGCTGGGAAGCAATGTGAATAATTGATACCTTTTATTACTCATCGCTCATTGCTTTTGCATAAAGAAAGAAATTGTCCTTTATAGTTTGCTCTCCTGTGTACTAAGCTGGCTTTAGGCATGCAAAAATGAGCAGCAATAGAGACTACCATTTCTGAAGAGATTTTTCATTTTCTGACTAGTTTGATGGACTTGCACTTTTAATTAACAAATCAACAGCAGTGGTGTGGCAGTAGTAGAGCTCAGGTCAAAGATAATCAGCCAAACCCATTCTAATGAGTGAAATTGCTCTTGGGATTAATCTGATGGTGCAAAATGAAAGTGCTATGAATAAAGAGCCACTGTTCTAATTCCTTGGAAGATACGTATGTTTTCCTTCCAAAATGTTTTAAAAGCAGGTAGGTTTTAGATGTTACAAGCTCCTGTGCTGGGAGCTAGTCAGTATTTGAGTTTTATATCCAGGACAGACATGGTGTCAGTTGAAGTATAAAATAGGACATTGCAATTCTTCTTTTTAAATGTCTTAACCCTAGTTCTGGTTCTAGATAAGTTCATCTAAAAAGAACAAGGAATTAATTTTACAGGCCAGCTTGAGATGTTGGTGTGTACTAGAAGCTGTTCAATGAAGGTTTTGCTGGCTGCTGTCGTGGTATTTTTAATACATTTTAACATTCCTTTGGCACAAAGATATTCTAATGCGAGTAGGCTTTGTATTTTCATGTAAATAATAGGATAAATGTGAAGCTGTGTAGCCTTGCAAGGAGGATAAGGAACAGGATGTCATATCTAAATTCTGTCGCCAGCATTTTCACTGTTAAGACATTTGCCATGTTACTTATCCCTTTGTGCCTTGTTCAATAAAAAAGGGATAATGATACCAGCTTAATATTGTAAAGCATTTTGGAGATGAGAAAAACTTGCAGTGTGGTGGCATTGCTTTTCTCAGTGTGTTACTGGTGAACTTCAGTTCTAAAACCAACTTCAGCTTTTTGGGGAGGGAATATTCTCAAGTCTATCCCCTGTACGTAAGACTTGTGGAACAACAGTGCTTTGGGAGTTTTAATGAGAACCCTGTTTAAAAAATGCTGCTGCCACAAGAGCAGAGGGTGATCTCTCAGCATATCGCAGTGAATTAGTGACTTTTTGGGGTTTTTTTGTAATGCTCTTCAATTTTTAGTGATAGGTTAAAGATTTTGAGAACCTAATCTTTATGTGCAGCTATTCAAGTTATAAAAACTTGGATTAATTAATCATGCAGAGTTTTAGTTGGTTTAATGACAAAGTAAGGAATTTGAACTGTAACCAAAAGTAGCTGTTTTTCTGTAGTTCCTGGCTTGATTTTTGTCTTTGCCAATCTGTTTCTTCCTTAAGTAGTGACAGAAGCTTTTGCTTTTAGTATCGAGTGGTATATTCTGGAAATAGGGGTTTCCTTTCTTTTCGTGTATATGTTTGTAGTTTACAGAAAATCTGTGCCTGTGAAGTGAAGAGCATGGATAGATGGCACTTACCCACAGCAACTGTGAGCTCCAATTTAGCAGCATGGGGAGATACCGTGAAGGAAGTATGGAAGTGTTTGTTCAGTGCTTTTCTAGATCTTGATGTAGTTCAGCCTATGACAGTTGAGGACTGTGATTTGAAGTAATGTAGCAAAATCCTGTGTGCACTTGAGGCCTTTGAGCCATTCTGGGGCTTTTTTCTATGACCCGTCTTTTCCCCTGCACACACTGTTTGGATAGTCTGCTTCTAGAGGAGAGGGAAATAGAAGAATAAAATACAAAAGCATTGCAAGTGTGTCACTTGGTGAGATGAACACACCTCCAGAAGTAGCATGCTTCTGTATAATATTATCCCAAACACTAACAGAAAGAAGAAGAAGGAAAAAAAAGGCATTGCCACGGTAAAATGATGTCTTTGGTTGCAGCAGGAAGGGAGTTTGACATAGGACTTCAGTGATTCCTGAGTGACAGAAATGAAATCCAGGTAAATGTGTTGATATAGCAGTGAGTTAAGAAAAAAAAAAAACACAACAATTTTTTAAGACAGCAGAATTCATGTGGTGCCATTTATATAGGGTATAATTTGAGTAACCTTTTCTATGTTGTGCCTCGTGCTGCCAGCCCTCAGTATATTGTAACTTGTTTTTCAAGTCATTCTCAAAGTATATGATACCGTGGGTATCTCCAGGGTTCTCCCTCCTAATTTGTACTGTCCTTTTTTTGTTGTGAAAATGAAATTCTGGTGAACTGCCAATTCTCTGCAAGCCTGCGTGTTTCATGGTATTTTTACTTGTGTTCAGTGCCCACAGGCAAACTTTATTAGACTCAATTAAAAAAATGGAAAGTAGGAATTCAGGAATGAGTCATTTTGCAGTAAAGTTTGGTCTTGGTTTTCTCCGCTTTATGTCTTTGTGGAATAATGAAGTAAAGCCCAAATACTTAACTAAGATGCATTGGAAATAAGACACATGCACAGAAAGGAGAATGAAAAAACTTAATATAGCATAAGGACGGTGTTTTTCTTATCATACAATGAATTTTTTTTAATGTCCTAGACTTTACTAGTTCATTCTTGTCATGGGAACACAGTGCTGTTATCATCACAGTGTTCCCTGGTCTGCTTTCCAGAACATCTCAAGTTCATTATTCTCTGTTAAGATATTTAAAAGCTGAATTGAGCAATGCCATTTCATTATGAAATATAACGATTGGAAAGAGGGCAAATGGTTGTATCCTGAATCTTGTTTATCAGTTAATTCTTTATTATAGTATTGTGGCAATTGCATATGCAAAATGGGATACTAATTACATTCTGCATAGCAGTGTAGTAGTTTTATCAATGCTATTTAGCTATTATAATGCACACAGCACAAACTATGGTACAGCAATAAAAATAATTGGTTTAATTTTCTATTAATGAATCTACAAAATGCAATTACATTAGTAATTTCAGAACAAGTGGTTAATTACAAACATCATTTGCATTTTACCCTATGTTGCTTCTGGATTTATTTGTTGACATTGGCTATAATTATTTTGTGGAGAAGTTCTCACAGTGGAACATGCCAGAAGGATAGTGCCAAGCTGTCTAGATTTTGGCCCAGCAATCTCCCTTCTTCAGGATCCTGCACTAAGCTGGTGGTGAAGGTATTCTGGGTTATTGAGTGGTTTTGGTGGTTTTGTAATGGGTAAATAGTCAGAAGAACGTGGAACAGACACAGTGGGAAGCTGCTTTTTCTCACGCACTGGAAGCATTGTTTCATCTGTGTTCTAGCTGTAAAAAAAATTAGGTCTGAAAATGGTGATTTATCAGAGTTCATTTCTCCTGTGTCTCTTTTATGAAGATTTTGCTGCCAGAGAGGATGATGTTTCTGACAGTGCAGCAGTTCAGCAGTTTACTCGTGTAGGCTGGCTTTTATCCCTGCTTTTGCAGGAGGAGCAACATGGAAGTGGGCCTGGAAAACCCAGTCAGTCAGCAAACATAGCATAAGGTTTAATTATCCAGTCACTGTGTGTTTTTGAGGAGAAGAAGCCGGGTGATTGTTAAATGTACCTGAAAGACTGGCACCAGAGAGCTCCCTCCCCCAGGTCAGTCATTGTCTTGGTACATAATAAACCATGACAGAGAGGTGAGAATTATGCATTCCTGGCCAAGGCTTTGTTCTGCAAAGGTAATTCGAATCAGATAATCAATATAATTGTTATTGTGAGGTGTTATCTTGTTAGGGGAAAGTACCACTGATTACATTTCCTTTTGTGGACAAGGAAATATTTATTGTTAAGTATGGGAAAAATATTAAAGTTTTAAGGCTGAAGTTCAGATGTGTTGATTGTCTCGTGAAAATAAGTATTAAATCATCTCTTTGAATGTGTTTTTGTCTGCCTTTAAGCAAACTTTCCTTTCACTGTCATCTCCGAATTCCCATTGTTGTCCTGTTTTTATTAAACTTGCTGTCATTCCCTGTTGATCACGATCTTTGCTCTCTCAACCTTACTGGAGTTTAACAACCAGCAAGTTTCCTTTTCATCTTCTACCTCTAAGTGGTTCAGCATCTTGCCATTTTAAAGCTACATTGTGTTGACAATAAGCTTCTAACCTAAATTATGTGCTGCTTGCACATCTGTCTCTTCATTGAGAACTGAATAAGAGATGCCTGAAGTTAAATGGTGCAGATCTGGGCTACCTGCGTTTCTTTCACTCCTCTTGTCTCTGGATTGAACAGTTGCACCTTATTAAAATTTCAGTCTCCACCTCTCCTGACCTTAAATAGGCATTATCTGTGTCTTATGCTGTGTCTGCTCATAGGAATGCAGGAATTTTAGTATTAACCATGATTGCTTGCACATCTGATGAGTTATTGCTCCCTGTAGATCTCCTTTGATCGCTAGGAAAAAAAAGAGTATAGAAAAAAACAACCTGTTAGTGGAGCTAAGAAGAGAGCAAGTCAGTGTGTATCAGCTTCAACTCGAGGGACAAGTCCAGCTTGCCTTAGCTAATGTTTCCTGTGCTTTAACTGTTTGAAAATGCCATCACTTCTTTTCAGATCTAAGGCTTTCCCTTTCCTTTGTTTTCTACCCAGCAATGTTTTGGGTTGGGGATTTCAAAAATAATCAGTTATCTGAGATGTTATACTTTAAACTGCTGTGGGCTATTAGTTGGATGCTTGCATTAATGTTTTGCTCAGAGTAATGATTTGTGTCCTGCCCGTGTCTGTAGTGCCTCACATCTTCCATCAGGAAGAATATGCAGCAAAGGTCCAGGCCCATGGTCTTAATGGTCCTTTCCCCAGCGTCTCCCATCAGTTTGCTTCTGATGTTTGCTCTCTCTCAATGGAGTTAGCAATGAATGATGTCAGATATTTTAGTTCTTTGTCTGTATTCTTGCTCCTTGATCATTTACTAATAATTCTTCTCCCTGTTTTTCATCTTGGAGAAGAGTTGCAGTAGCCTGGGGATTTCAGTTTCTTCACATGGAAAGTAGATGTTTGAGGTGAACAACATTTTGAAACCTCTGCCCCTGCTTTGCTCTTGGTTCTTACAGACTCTGACATGTAATTCTGATGAAGTTGTGCTTCAGTTGACTCAGAATTTAGTTAACTTGACTGAAATTGCTTTCTTTTTCCACCCTCCTTTTTCTGCTTTAATAAGCAGAATGAAGATTGTGGCTGTTGAAACATGCACTGTCTGTTAAGCCATAGGAACCTACAAATCTTTTTGCTCAGATTTGAAAAGTCATTAAGAGGAATCAGGGAAAGGGTACTGACTGGTCAACAGCACGTTTATCCAATTCAGTCTCGTGGTTAGACTTATTAGGCTTCATGTCTACTTCTCTGGAAGCAGATATTGCAATTTCTTTTTATCTGCTGGATCTGTAGACTGACAGACTACATGCATTAACCAAGGAAAATGGTCTGTAGTTAGTTTATGAATTTAATCTGGATTTTTTTTCGTGTTACAACATGTGTCCTCATATCTTTCTCTTAGCAAAACTGGCACCTCAGCTTCAGTTGTCCATTGTGTAGCTTGCACTTGAAGCAAATGCACATATGTATATAAGTGTATATGCCTACTTCTTCTGAGACCACTGCTTCTTTTTGGGAACCCTTTTTATCAGCTTCCTCTAGTTTCCAGAGCTTCAAGCTGTCTGGTTTTCCCAGTTTCAGCAGCCTATGTGCAAAAGCACAACATGTCTTCAGCCTCCACATTGGTGGTTCTCTCCTGTGACTCTTAATTGGAGAATTTAGGACATGCCACTTCTGTTCCAGGATTTAACAAAATTTCCGACCAGTTCATACTAGTTGCAAGTATAGGGTTTCTGCTTGGCAGTTTAGAAGTTCAGTTTGGACATTCACTCCCCACAAACATATACTGTTGATCACCTGCTGCCTGTTACCATTCACAGTGTAAGCTATTTTTTCCACATGCAGAAGTTTTGTAGTTGGTAAATCAGAGATTTCCGAAAGCAAGTTAGACTTTGCTATTATTTTATAATTTTCTTCTTGGTTTTTTTATTTCCAGAAGTGCAAGTCTCATTATGTTGCATCATTTTTCCTAATTTCCAGACAGATTGTAGTGGAGGGCAAAATTTCCATCCACACTTTGGGATGGCTTCCATGAATGAGTGATAAAATACCTACACAGTCCCACTGTGGGAAGAGGGTTTGGGGTGAGATGGGAGGTTTGTATAGTTTTAGCTGAAGGTAAGTATTAACTGCTTAGGCCTGGGGTGCTTGTACAATATTGATTTTTCACTTTGCAGAAAAGACACTGGTGTTTGTATTTAAGAAAAAGGAATTGGGAAGTGCTGTCTTAGAATGATGGGACCCCAATTTACATAGAAGAAAGATTATTATTAGCTATGTCTGACTACTTGTTATTCTATCTCAGCAATTCATTACCATTGCAAGGTTGTTTTGCACTTGGTTTCCTAGGGAATATGAAGCTTATTGTTGAAAGACATGTAGTCTGACAGTTCTGCCCTCTGGAGAGCTTAGAAACTGCTTTTTCTGAGGACTGACTCCTTTCAGGGCCTCTGTTTTTGGTCTTGCACTAATTACTCATACAAAACTTGCTTCTCCCTCAGCAGACATCAAAGGCAATTTTGCCTAATTTATTTTTGAGGATTTGGTCTGGAAATAGAGATGACCACTTGGAAAGTAAGAGCTTTCTGACTTTCATCAAAGCTGTCCTGCATTAGACCATCCTTCAGAAATGAGTCTCTGAATTAGAAATTTGAAATGGGCATGCCAGAAATAATCAATATTAAATGTTTATTAACTGAAGTATTCCAATATTGAAATAGATATTTCTTCTTGTGTTGCTCAGTAAATCTGTGTGATTTAACTTCAGTTCCAGAGAATGGATTTGACATTATAATGTGGATGAAAGTAACCCCTGAAAGTAAGTGATCTAGAATTCTTTTTAGTCTTTTAACTTGCTCTTAATTTTCCAAAGTGTTTTACCCTGCAGTTTGAAATGTAGCATCCATAAAGTTCTCTGAAAATGCCATAGAGTATTCAATGTCACTTTTTAAAAAAAATCTCAGAAGTATGAAGAATTTGTGAAATGCAGGCAGGTTAATGTTCTGGCTCTAACATTCCCATTTGCTGGGGTTGTTGACGTTTGTGTCCTCACTCCTTGCACTGAGTTGATAATTTACCTTTGCATTAATGCAAATTTTGCGCTTCACTGTGTGTGCAGTGGCCAACACTTGGTGTTGCTGAAGGCTGCTCGTATTGGCAGCTCTATTATAGGGCTGAAAACAAGGGATTGGATGATGCAGTTGGTGATCCAGTTCTGTCAGGGGGCTGAGCAGAGTTGTAACTCTAAACTGTGTTAGAGGCAAAAGCATTTTCTGAAATGCTGAGTGTCTGTTCTCTGTTAAATAGTAAGTTTACAAAATTTAGATCACAATGTACTTTAAGTAGTGACTATTCTTAAACTATAATCTGAGAAAAATGAGGGGAGTTGAAGAAATCAGATTTTTTTGGCACAAAATTTGTAGCCCAAGTTAAAAAAATACTGTTAATCTTTTGATATGGGATCCTCAACCTGAATGATTTCTTTTGTTTAAAAAAAAGGAAATGTTATCAGAGTATTTCAAAAGTGTGGTAAGGATTTCCTGCTGTACTTTGATTTGGTACTTGATGTTGATAGAGTTTTGAACCAACAATATATATCTTCTTTGTCTTCCTTTACCTTTTACTGAAGACAAGGTGGTGGTATTTTTATTTTTCTTCACAGTTTGCTTTCTGGCAACTTGGAGTCAACTTGTAGCTCCTTATTCCCAGCAGTTAAATTTCATTAAAGGCAGGAAAATTATATGGAATAGCTGGCTAAAATTACTGTCTAATATAAGCAGTTGCACTTGCAAGTGTTTATATACAAGAGCAAGCTTTGTTACTGTGGCAATCTTGAGATAAATTGACTATTTGTGTTCTTTATTATTGCTGCTTGCATTAGGCAACATCAAGCTATTTGTGTCTCAGTTGTCTTATAAAATACATACTTTTGGGCAGTGCTCTACAATAACCTCCAATTGACCACGACCCCACAAGGTTATTAGAGTAAGAATCTTGCAGTTTGAAAAGAAGTAACCTTTTCAGCTCTGTAAGTTTGATTTTGATGTCTCAACAGGTTTGTGTTTTAAAGCAGCTGAATTCTTCAGTCATCGAAGATTGGCTGAAGAATTCAGATTTGATGTGCTTCTTTCTGCTTACTGATACGTGAAAATGTACAGCAAAGGAAGCAAACTGGATGAATTGAAAGCTTGGGCAGAATTGTGGGAGTTTGATCTTGCTGGTAGCACAAAGATGTAGAGGGACACTCTCCTGGCTGGAGTACTGAAATGTGTGGATCCAGGCTGAAGAGACTGGGAATGGGGAGTGTGTCCTATGGAGAGGAATGGTCTGGATGAGTGGAACTCTCCTTCAAAATGGGTGATGGGTCCATGGAGAGCTCTTTGGGTAAAGATCATTAACTAAAATGATCATCAGAAAAAATCTTTCTCCATGGTAGTGTTCTAGTTTGAATACTAAGAACTGGAAACCAGTTCTGAATTTGGCACCGGTTTCCTAAGAATCTTTTGTCTCAGCCCCTTGAGACAAGTGAACTTTAAGTGGAGTATATTAATATATTATGAAGTATTTGCATATGATATTGAGCAACCTGCATACTAAAATTGAGAAGACTATATTTAAGGTATTCCTTCCCCTTCCTATTGCTAAATAAAAGACAAGAAAAGGAGTAACATCATTGAGATGGGTAAAAGCAGATTCACTTCTAGGAGGGAGAGATGGTAACAGCTGAATTAGAACAATTCACTCCTTAAAAACTACTTTTCATTGTGTACTAAAGGATGCAAACAAGGTTGTGGAGGTAAAATCTGAAGAGGAGTGAATGAACGAAGAAGTGCATAGAAATCCAGATTCCTCTTTGCAATCTGGTCATCTTGACTCGAGAGAGGCTGGGCTGGGGGTGGTGGTGTATGTGAGATGTGCTTTACCCAGAATAGAAAGGTTTATAAGACTAATGACCTTCTCAGAGGCATTGTTGGATGGCACCTCAGAGATAATAACTAAATATGTGAGTTTTTTCTAAATTTTGGCCGATGTTTGCAGCCTCAGGTGTACAAAAGAACTCCTGTTATCCTGTTCTGTGGTAGAAGGGACATTTGATGCATGTGAAGTCACTCTGCACAGAGTAGCAGAATTAATTTGTGCTAATATGCAGGAGAAGGCTTTTCTATGTTGCAGGCATGTAGGTTTGTAAACAGATTATATCAACCAGCATGGCATTATTTCTCAATATATAGCCAGAACAGGGGGGAAAGGCACACAATGCCAGTGTCGGGTCTGGAGCTCAGAAACTTCTCCTTTAACAGGGATCCTGAACAAGGATCATGAAGTGACAAATGTGCAGCTGTAATACTGGGAAGTCCTCTCTTCCTCTGGGAGCAAAGGACACAGTTTCTGCAGGGAGATTCTTCCCATTTTGAGGCATTCAGAGGCTAACTGGTGCCAAAACCAAGTTCTGCCTGGTTGTGAAAGGTGGTGTTGATAAGGTTTACCACATCACTTTTTTAGGCGTAGAATAAACTGGGTTTGATTGCTTAATACTTTGATTTTTGGGCCAGACTTAAAAAAATAAATAAATTCTATGATTAAACCTCCTACATGCTCCTATGAGTTGAATGCACTTTGCAGAAGTGTTAAGAATCCAATAGTTCTCATTAATGTTCATACAGGCCTCTTTCAAGAAAACACAAGAAGATAATCTGTACTCTGGAGTGCAACAAGCTGGAAATAAAATAGATTTTTTGCATGTTCTTTAGTAATGAGATACACTTGCTTTATTGAAATAAACAAACCAGAGGAATAGATAGAGGCATGGCTAGTGTTTAAAGGAAATCATAGGCCTGCCTGATAATAAAGAACTGTTCAAGAGCAATTCATCCTCGGGAAATGATTACCTCTGTCATCCAGCCAAGGTCAGTGACACATTCAGTTAATAGCTACATCCAAGGCAGAAGCATAAATTATGAGAATACCATAACTCTAAGTCAGTTTGAGCATAAAATCTAAAAAAACTCCCAGTTTGTAGGTCTCCCTTAGCCTTTTCAGTTTTTGCATAAAGTTTTGTGGTCTTTTTTTGTGGTATTTTATTTTTTTATTAATAATTCTCTCCCAAATTGCTTCCAGAAGAGCCCAGGAAAATCAGATCTTGGTTGTGTTGTGGTGCTGCCAAGATGTTGTAGGCAGTAGAGAAAGGTGCACACAGTCACTATTTTGGTAAGCCTGGCAGTAATCCTACTAAAATGAATTGGACTACTAATAGTTGTCACTAAGTAATAGAGGAAATTTGTGCCCTCAAAAGCAGAATGTTTCCAGTCTGGAAGCATCTACATGTCCACATGCCCTGGCAGTTGGACTCAACAAGTAGTGCTGTCACAGCCAGTATTTGTATATCCATGAAAGTAGTAATTTTATTTGCACTGAACACAGACATTTTAAAAGTTAAAAGATAAATTTTAAAGAGTTTAAATGATGCTGTCTCCTTATGTGCCCCACTGCCCCAACAGTCAACCAGAAACCCTTACCACTGCTTTTCTTGCAGCTTGATTTATAGGTTATAAATAATTCTCCTCAATGGGTTTTGCTTTGAAGTCTTAACTTTTGAACTTTAATATACACTACTATACTATATTGTTACATTGCCAAACAGTTGACTGAGACAAGGTAATGTGATTTTAAAGCTGTTTGCTCTTGCCTACTTTAATAAAAAAGAAGAAAAATAACAACAGAAAATGTGACTAAAATAGGCCTGAATGATCTTAGGGCAAAATGATACATGAGAAACCTTGTTTCATGTCACAGGGGACTGTTGGGGACGCTCTTTCTGGCTGTAGCCTCCTAAGCAAAACAAACTATGGTGTTGAATAATGTTTTGTTTCCTTCCACTTGCCTGTTTGTTGTGGGATTCAGACTGGGAATGGTCTGAGGCAGAGATCACGCTGCTTCTTCTGTCTAAATGTTGTGCAGTGACTCAAGACACCTGTTTGAGAACTTAATGCCATGATGTTTAATTGCACAATACACGCAGGGGCTTCTTCCTAGGTAGAGACCCTTCCCCTTTATGTAGCATGACTTGGGGGGAGTAAGGTTTTAGGTTTATTTTCTGTTTACTCTGAATTTACAAATAGGTGTTTTTTGAAGTTTCATGAACTTTATGAAGAAGGTTTTGTTTATTTTTTAAATTACAATGGCTCTGATGCAGGGACAGGAAGGAAATGTATCTGTGTTAATCAAAGCTGTCAGCTCTTGTTACTGGAGCACTCTTTGTATCAATTTTTAAAGTGTTTAATAAAACATAGGGACTGTTTCTCCTCTTTCTAGTCTGTAGTCATCTGACTGCACTGAAGTCAAGGGAATGTACTTTTCATGTGAACTTCAGTAATGAGGGGGGGACGATAGATTCTCTTTTGCTGAAGGTTTCAGCATCTGGTGAGCAGTTTCTTTTTCTAGGTTGAAAAAAGCAGTAGGTAATGGCTCTGTTTAAAGCTCTTGATGCACTGTTGGCAGCTTTCCCTGGCTAGGTCTAGGGTACTGGTTATCCTCCATACAAATTTTGGGTCAAATTCTATGTAAATTTACTTCTGTTAATCAAATAAAACTCTAATTCATTTTGCTTGTGTAAGGACTGAGAGGATAATTTAGTCTCTTGGTTTTATTACATCTTCTCCTTTTGCAATTCCATACATGTGTATTAAAAATAACCAAGACTGCTTGATTTTGCATGAGGCTGGAAATACAGAACCATCCTTTCAAACCTCTGCACTCTTTTGTGCAGTAAGTGCATAAGTAGTTCTGCTGGGTTTCCAAGGTGCTATAATTCCTGAGGTAGACTTTGGCAACTGCATAATTAAGACAGAACAGAGTGCAGCAGTTTAGCTTGGGAAACAAGCAAGAGTATTACAGTGATTTGAAATGGAAATGATGAGGGTGCACCTCAGCCAGCTCAGACTATCCAACCACTGTAACTACAATAGGGAAAGGAACTCTGCAGTTCTTACTGATGAAAAATCAAACTTGTTTCGCTGTGTTTCTATAAGAGAAGACATGGGCTACAGGCACCTCTATAAAAGGTAGTGCTGAACATTTTGCAGAAAGGAATAGAAAAGTGTTTACAAGAGATATTTTAGAACTAATTAGAATGTAAAGCGTTACAGGGCTGACACAGAAGAGTGTTCTGCTGACCTTCCTTCCCCCTCCCCTTTTCCCATTTATCAGATTTTTCATCATGTTACACATCTACAGCCTTCAGAACAAATTCTGGCCAGAGCATTCAGTGTCACTGCAGTGGGTTGACCCTAGCTGGATGCCAGGCACCCACCAAAGCTGCTCTATCACTCTCCCCCTCAGCTGGACAGCTGAGAGAAAATACATCAAAAGGCTTGTGGATCGAGATAAGGATGGGGAGAGATCACTCACCCATCGCCATCATGGGCAAAACAGACCCCACTGGGGGAAATTAGTTTAATTTATTTCAAATCAAGTCAGAGAAGAGCAATGAGAAATAAAACCAAATCTTAAAACCACCTTACTCCCACCCCTCTCTTCTCAGGCTCTACTTCACTGCTGATTTTCTCTCCCTCCTCCCCCTCAGTGGCACAGGGGGACAGGGAATGGGGGCTGAGGTCAGTTCATCACACATTGTCTCTGCTGTTCCATCCTCTGCAGGGGCAGGACTCCTCACGCTCTTGCCCTCCTCCAGTGGGGGCTTTCCATGAGATCGCTGCAGGGGAATCTCTGCTCCAGGCCCTGGAGCACCTCCTCCCCTTCCTTCTGACCTCGGTGTCTGCAGAGCTGTTTCTCCTACATCTTCTTAATCTTCTTTCTGGCAGCAGTTTTGCAGGGTTTTCTTCCCCTCCTTAAATCTGTTATCCCAGAGGCTCTGCCACTTTTGCTGATGGGCTCAGCCTTGGCCAGTGGTGGGTCTGTCTTGGAGCCAGCTGGCACTGGCTCCATTGGATATGGGGAAGCATTTCTGGCAGCTTCTCCCAGAAGCCACCCTTGTAAACCACCCCCCACCAAAACCTTGTCTCACAAATCCAACACTGTGGTATTGGGTCACTGTGAGGAAGAACCTTAGATGTTTCCTCAGGTCAGAAAAAAAGCCAACCCCTATGAATTCCTGTTTCTCATACAGAATGATGCCTTTAACACTCTGTAATGAAATTTTTATATGTGAGAGGGATTGTCAGCATCATCCTGTATTGTTCTTTGTTGTGCCCACAAAAATACTACAGCAGAAGGTATTAAAGAAGAAATTGTGTGAGTAGCCCCACCAGCATAATTTGTGTCTTTACCCTGAACCAATTTGTGTCAGAGTGAATTTCCTCCTTCGCTGGAATCATTGTGTGTGTCACATGTATGTTTGTAACTTCTTGTCCTGTATTCGTTGTCATTATTTCATAATTTTGGAGGAAGAAGTAAATCAGTAACAGTCTTGTTTCCCTCCTCTGTACAGAGGAGATTGACACCTTCTTTATCCCTTGGATGCAAAGGACTGGTTTGCACAGAGGTTGTGCTTGAGCATCACTGAGCTGCTGAGTCTTTAGGTATCAGCTGCTGATGATCTCCAGAGAATTTGCTGTGACCTGTGGGTAGGTCAGATGTAACAAAGTAAAGAAGTGCATTCATCTTATTGCACATCATCCCCCTGCCCACACAGTTATATTAAAAAATAAAAAATTCAACTCCCCCAACATTTACTTTGAGTGCTGCTGTGGTTGATCTGCATTGCCCAGTTCTGGATCCAAGGCTGAGGTCCAATATACTTAAATTTTAAAATATGAATAATTAGAAGTTTATCCTCTCCCGTCAGGAATGTTGTGCCTTTCTAATTTTTGGTGATGTGGAAATATAAATTAAACAGAGCTCACTCCATAGCTTTTTTTACTGGTTTTTTTCCCACCTTTTGATAGATAAGAACAAAATTCAAGTCTTGCCTAAAGGGCTGCTAATCTATTTGTTCTTGATCTCTTAAACCTCTTTCCAAGAGGCCAGAATACTGACTCTGAGGTTTCCGAATTATTCTTTTCTTTGCTTTTCAATCCCTAAAGAGTACAGGGCCTCCTGCTAAGAGGGTTATTTTTATGTTCTGTCCTGTAGTAAAAGGTGCACTGCATTTTAACAAGACTTCTGTTTTTAGACAAATGAAGAGGTGCCTTGAGCAGAGGTATTTATACAGCGCTGTAACCATTATAATGGTTCTCTTCGAGCAAAGTGTGACATGGTAAATAAGGTCCTTTCCAATTCCAAACTCTGAAATCATTAGAGTGGGAGGCTAATAAAGTTCTATTGTAAATTCTAAAGGCCTGTGGGGTTTGTGGGAGTGTGTGTGTTTGTGTTAGGATCACCAGTCTTTGCTGTTTCATCTGCTAAAGGTGGGCAAACCTTTTCCACGGCTCTGGGAGACCCACCTCCCTCTTACTGTTCACTGAGGTGCTATTTGGCACTCAGGGGCCTCTGGTGATGAATCCTCCTCTTCAGCTTGTGGAATTACATGGCAAATTCTTTTTATTCCCAGTGTTCCTGCTGAAGCTGCTGCCTGGCATTCCTGATTTGTCTAGGACCTTAGTTTTGCTGTAGTGCTGAGAACTGACTTTTTTATCTCCACAGCCCAAGGAGCACAGAGAAAGCAGATCTACACAGGATTCTGGTGGAGATGGCTCTCTGCACCAGAGGAATGTTTAGTTTTCCCTCAAAAACCTAAGGCTGAATGCAAGTGGGTAGGTGACAAAAGATATAGATAGCAAGAAAAACTGTAGTCTGCTAAATGCTGTTTTCTTGCAACAGATGTAGTAGTGGTACTTCTGGTTCCTCTTTTGGGGTTTGGAGCCCATAAGCTTATATGTTATTGCTAATCACTGCTAGGTGAAAATAATGACAGTTTTCTGGATTGATGGTGTAACTGCTGTGTCTTATGCCAAAGATGGTTACATCTCTGGAATCAAAGAAAGAATTACTCCCATATAAATAACCTTTAAATTGGATTTTATATTTTTTAAAAAAATATTGGGCTATTTGGAGGAAGTAACCTCTGTTTAAATCTGACTTTCTTGTTCCTCTCAGGTGAAATGGAGCTGGACTCCATATGTAGGCTAATTTCCTTATGTGAAGCTTGATCTTCCTTTTATAGTTGTTAGACTTATCTTGGAATGCACTGGCTTATACAGGAGTGTTAAAATTGCATCTACCTTTCATCCTCACCAGAGGTAGGATGTGGTTAGGATGTGCTAACATAAACGTGTAGTAAAGCTTTTTCCAGAGTAACTTTCTCTTGAAATTCCTGGAGACCTTTATCAGATTTTTAATAGGCCTGGCCCAGCCCTGTAGGATGTGGATATGCATTTCAGAAGCTGGAGGAAATAGACTTTTATTGTTTTCTTTTTCCCCCAGAATCATACAGCTATTGCTGTAATGGAATATAAGTGAGCATTCTTTGATCTACATTAAAGATCCAAAAAATGCTGTGCTTTCCTGTTCTGAGTTGCCCTTCCCTGAAATTTTCAAAGGTTTTCTGGTTAGAGTAGTGCTTATATTTTAGATGGCACTGAAATTCATCAGGAGCTTCAGCACCCCTTTGAGAGTTGTCTGGAATAGGAATGGCCTTTTATTATTCCTTTCCAATAAAAAAGAAACCCTGTGCATAAGTACATTTCTGAATCAGTCTCCAAACTCCAGAAGCATCACTTTCTTCTGCATACAAACATATGGTGGTGGTGGCAGCAGCAGCAGAATTGATCTGAAAATTTAGATGCACGTTGTATGAATTTCACTGGAAACCTCACCTTGAAAAAGACCCCTGGACATGAAAGGCCACTGCTCCATGTGCTGGTTCCCAGAACTCTCCAAGGATTAATTAATTTCTCTGGTACTGCTGACAAACCTTTGTACCTAATAGTGATTTGGTAGCTGGTAAGTTGATGGAATTCCAGACCATACAGACATTTAACCATCTGCCTTGTTTGTTTTCTCTGGAATAAGCTTAGCCCAGTTCAAACTAAATAATTTTGGAAGAAGGGACTGAAGAGAGAAAAAGCCAAATGTTTGTTTGCTTATTTACAAACCAAAATATTGTGCTTAGTTTTAAGTATTGTTTACAGTGTAATCAGCTTTTAAAATTTAGTTTTGTACCTGATTGCAGATATAAGCATATGTGATTATTGATGACCAGCCTTCCAGCAGCCATCCTAAACTCTTTAAGTTCGATTTTGAAAGTAAATGTAAATCACTCTTTTTCTGCTTGTGGTGGCAGGCTTTACTGGCACTGAGAAAAGAGGCTGCATACCAAGTTTTAAAAAAGATACAAAGATAATGTTGATTAATGTGGGTTATTATGTAGGTGCTGGACCAGCATTCATAACAGAATCAAAGGTGTTATAGAAATTAAACTTACATTTAATTATAATTACAAATTACCTCATTTACTCAGTCCCCTATCACACCTGTCTGCTCAGTGTTCATTATCATGACACAAACCCCACCAAAATAAGGGTGAACCCGCAATGTGCAGCACTAAGAGTGCTCAAAGGAACTAATTCTGTCGAGGGGCAGACACCAGGGTGGTCACCTTAGTGTGGCTTCCACAGGCACTGGACAAAGCCATATGACTTTCCCAAATTAATTTATGTTCTAATTAGATCTTTCAGATCATCTTATCTTTATTTGTTAAAATTCCTCTTGATAAAAGATCTCTGCCCTGGGTAATTTATCCAAATGGTAAGTACTCATTAAGAGAAATGCACCAAACAAAACATGCACTTCATTTCTGAGCTCATCTCTTTTAATAGTTGTCATTTTCCATCAGTAGAAGCTTTTATACTTTTGTGTTTCTAAATTGTTAAGGTCTGTGTGGCTTGTAGCTGCTTTTGCACTCGAGGCACTCCTCAAGCTTCCCTTCAATAAGAAAGATGAAGTTCTGTACCCTTTGGCAAAGGATCTTTTCTAATTGATTTGTTGTGTTTGTCTCACTTGAATATCCTCCAATATATCTGCCTGATTAAAAAAATTATAAATCCTTGCATGAGGCCCTACTCCAGCTGTGGCTGTACCAGTGCCAAATGCAGAAGGTAATTTAACATTTGTGTGCTTGGGATCTTCCTGTGTGCATGTCCAGCAGTGATGCTAAACCTCTGCTGCAAGGTCTGTGAAATGAATTCCAGTGACTCCAGAACTCTTCCAAACTCCTGATTCTCAGGGCACTTTCTTGCATGCAAATATGACAACAGACTTTTTGTTCACCTCGATGTGTAGCTAAGCCTCTACTCTTTGCTCAGCTTTCCCACTCAACTGATTTTCTTCCTTAGCACTGGTGACCTACTGTGTTCCAGAGCATTCTTCAGTCTCTGACACACAAACCTTATCTGTAGTGATTGAAATTTCCTTTTAAATGCCAGTAAAGATGTTAGTGTGGGATTAAATGCCAAATTCTGCGGTGTTCATCTAAAACCAAATGATTCTAATCTACAGTTATTTATTAGGGTCTGTTAATGATTTTTTAAAAATGCATTTTGTGTACGTCGTGACAAACTTACATTATTCTGGTTTCTTAACCAAAATGTCCTGTGTGGATAAGTTGTTTTGTGAAAATGTGGATCATTTTAAAGAGGTACCCTTTTTTATCAGACAAACTTTCAAATGTAAAGAAAAAAAAAAAAAGCTGAATTCTAGATAGCTAACTTTATTTCCTGTAAATTCATCTCAAATGGCATTAGTTTTACCTTATTTTAATTGCTTATTAGTAAAGGCATTCATCAACTATTGCAGTATTTTGCCATTGGCTGATTTCAGGCTAACAGGAATATAATTAGCTGACTTGCCCAATTTGGGGATATTGGTTTTGCTTGTTTGGTTTTTAGAGCTTAGCAATGTAATCTTTTTCTGACACTTTGGATGCTGCTTGGCTGAGCTGTTTCAGAATTCTGGGATGCAACTTTTTGAGATCTCTTTAATTTCAGCAACTGTTGATTAATTTTCTCTCCCTAATAATTGTTGTAGAAAGCACCTCACCCTCCAACTGCATCATCTCGCTTTTTCCTGAAGTCTAGTACTTATTGAGTACTTTTGCTTTTTTCTCTATTATTATTTTTACTAATACTTCTGCCACAAAAGATGCAGATATACAGCACAGTTATAAATTCTGTGTTCTTAAAGATATTTCTCTTTATGTTCTAAACTCTGCCGTCCATTTTTCTATATTTTTCTTTTTTCCTTGGTTATGCAGTTTCTTAGCCCTGACTCACATGCATCTCTGGGAATGGCTTTACATTCTTTTATTTGTTATGTACCTTTCACTACTCATCGAAATCACGTTAGTTTATTTTTCTTTTAATCAGCATGACCTAATTTCTGTTTGAATTATGACTTTCCATGAGCTTGCAACGTGTTCTTTAAACAGTGCCCGACTTTATAGAACCCAAATCACTTGTTCTCATCTGACTTCTCTAATGAACAGTTCACAGTTTTATTATTTACATTTCTATAATTGTTAAGTTTACTGAATGTTTTCTTAGTTTGCTGTCACTTTTTGTGTTCTCTTACCTTGTGGGTAGTTCTGTGTTGTGTATCTGACTCTTTACTTACAGTTCTGAGGAAGGGGTCAGCAAAGGTGAGATGATGATGTGTTCTAAATGCGCTTCCAAGAACTGTGCCATCACATTCCTTTCCTTTTTTTTTAGTCTAGGATTGGTAGATCAATCTTGAAGTTTAGAAATTTCTTTGTGAGAAGTCCTGTCTGTAAGATAAAGTGTTCAAGTGCTCTAATCTGGAATAGAGATTTTGAGGTAGAAGTTGACATTGTGAGTTTGAGTTTAAGCATTGTATTATTCTCCTTCCTCACTTGAATTATTACCTAAGAAGAAATTGTTCCCGAATCATCTTGATACAAAAGGACATTTGAGGATAGCAAGTTTTTGGGTTTAGAGAATTTTAAATTTTTTTTTTCCCCCAACTGATAGTTATGAAAGCAAAAACTCTGCTTTGGTTTCGTTTTGCTCTTCCTGTATATGAACAGTTTTCTTCTATAAAACTAATGTAGAATGCGCTGTACCAGTGAAAAAAGTGTATGTACGACTGGAAGTTAATCAGATGACACAGAAAATTAACTTGTATCATCTTAAGGTTACCTTTGATTGCAGAAATCACTCTTTGCCCTGAGTAGGTGGATCAAATAAATTGTGCAAATAGACAGTGAGTTAATGGAGTGAATTAGGAGGGGATTAGTAGTAGATGTCCTTTATTCATCAGAGGAATGTCAGAGTGCTGTATATACCACTTCAGAAATAAATTTTCTGGTTTCCATGTTATTTCATGTTATTGTTTGGATATACTCATGTTGAAACAATAGGATGAATCTTGAGTATGTGTTCTTAGATGGAATAGATATATCCATTTATAATCCACTTCTTATTCCTCTTCAAGTTTGGGTAACTTAACGTTATTAAAGTCAGTTAAATATGGGTCAAATACTAGTCTCAAGTCTGGGAGATCTATACCATTGACTGATGAAACAGGCAAATAGGCTATAAATTCTTTCAAATAGTAAAATAAATTATGGAAAATTTACCTAGATTAACTTTATGTGAGTGAAGTGGCACTAAACAACAGCAGAGAAGATCTACAGTATTGATGTGATAAGCAGGATTTCTGAGAACATCTCTTAAGTCAACTCTAGTGTGTTGGGAATTTTTTCTTTCTGTGAAAAGGCTTTGGATTGTACCTTTAATAAATTAAACCAAAATAAACTGAAAAAATAATTTAAAACTGTGTCGATTCAGAAATAATTAAATATGGCAACACATCTCGTGCATTTAAGGACAGCATGTAAATACATGTTGCACTTAGGCTGACCTGGTTGTTTACATATCGTATGCACTACAGTATAATAATTTTAAATGTCTTTAAATGCAAACTGCTGCTGCAGTTTGATTGCTCATTTGAGATAATACTTCTCTTGTGTTGGGAAAATGAATTCCCCTGGGGAAATCAATATTTGTCATGTCAGATTCCATAGCTTTGTTTGTTGGGGGACAGGGCGGCCTCTGGGGAGGAGCTGATCGTTCCTGTGCTCCTGTATTAGCAAGAGCTATTTGTGGAGTAAAGGATTGCTCAGTCCAGATTCATCTATCATCCTGCTCTCTTCTGACTGTTCCCTGAGCACCCTGGCCTGGGTAAATTCTACACTCTGAACTTGAGAAAGTAATAGCTCTGGCTCCTGGTGCCTTGGCTTGTGTCCTCTGTACCCAATAATGTTTGGCTGTGTGTGTGTTCAGTAGGGACAGGGAACACCAGTGTATGGGAAAGATAAAGGGGGCTGTAAATAGCTGGAGAAACATGCTTACTGAGGTTTTTCTCCAGCACAGAAATAATGACAAACTGTGCAATAGAACTGCCTTTTTTCCCCTCCTGTTGTTGAGTGGGTGTAGGCATATAGATATTTGTGCACCAAATGTTCATAAAATAAATGACATACTAATAATATGCTCTGATTTGTCTTCAGAATTCTCCTGTGGAGTACGATGCTCCGCATAATTCATCATACATATATTTCTTCCTCTGTATAAAAAGTTCTCTTGCAAATTTAACCAGCTGCCCTCTATGGACATGTAGAAATTGCAGAAAAAAAGAATTACCCTGCCCAGTAAATAACCTCCCTGTCCACCTGAGCAGGCACAGGGTAGGCACAAGCAGGGTTCCCTCACCGTGCCTTCCAGAAGGGGTCATTGTGCTCTTTACCCCGTGCCCAGAACTACAGGTGTTCACCATGGGGGAATGTGGCTGCTCCCCACACTGCTTTTGGGTTTGAAATCCCATTTTCAAGAGATACAATTGCTTCAGGGACTTCTTGTGAGATCGTGTGACTCTTTCATCTACGACTGCTCATCTCAAATTGCCAATTCTGCAGAGCGGCTCCGTTATCAGCAGTGCAGGGATCCCCCAAGGGCTGCTTGCCTGCTTGGATAGTGCAAGTGGCCAGGGCACAGGCACAAACTGAGAAGCTGCAGCTGAGTGAATGTAGAGCTGCAGTGTCCTGTGCTGTACATTCTGAGGAGATGCAAATCCAAGTCCATTTGGAAAGTAATAATTTCGAGTAAAGTATTCAGCTGTAGGAATATGGATTAGCCATTGCTATAGCAACCTGTATACATTCTTCAGTTAAACAATGAATTAGAGAGTATTAGTCCTACATCTTAAAAGAGCAAGGCCCAAAATTTCATTCTTTGAGGTTAACACGTGGGTCAGTCACAGCTTGGAATGTGTGTGCTGCATGTGGAACTGGAGCGTTTCGCTGTGTAGCAGCTGAGTTTCTCTTCCCGTTAGCAAAGTGCATTAGGAGCGTGTTACATGCCAGCAAAGCAACAAAACAAAATCTCCAGGTCTTTAATCACTTGAAACGTTGTATTCAGGAAATTTTAAATTTTGTCAGTGTGGGTTTCTGTGCTTTAACGTTAAGGTGGTGTGATACTGGACAGTGAACTCCTGTGTTATGTCACTCCATCGAGGGCTATCAAAAAGGCCAAAGGGGAGCTTGTAGAGCATCTTGGATTGCCAGGGGGTAGAAGCTTCACTCAACTTGTGCAGTGTGAGGTTAATGAGAATATATTAAAATAAGAATCAGTTATCAAGATTGATTAAATAACCTGGATTATCTCGGGTAACATTGTTAGCACAATTACTTCACAGAGCACGGGAGTAAGAATTAGCTGTTAAAACTGAGTGTCAGAGGAAACCTTCCCTTGGAAGTGATCACCTATTGAATTGTGAAGTTGTAAATTTTTGAATATTTAACTGATACAGGAGATAGAATGATATATATCAGGAAATTTGCTTGTGTTGATACCTAGACACGTATACAAACATCTTGTTAAATCAAATAGCAACATGTGAACTAGTTCACCTATGGCTACTGCAGAAAAAGGGTTTTCCCACATAATTGTAAGAGGCAACTTGGAAGAACTCGATTGCAACA
The DNA here is from genome assembly GCF_003945595.2 of Pipra filicauda. Lineage (NCBI taxonomy): Eukaryota > Metazoa > Chordata > Aves > Passeriformes > Pipridae > Pipra > Pipra filicauda. The sequence continues at coordinate 547,532 of NW_024103973.1, read as the reverse complement.
TTAGGAAAAGAGCTTTCTTCCATGCACTTGTAAGTGCTTTCGGTGAAGGGGATGTGGATGATTTTGCTGGTGCTAATCATGCAAGGAAGCAGAGGAAAGAGGTTGGAAAATGATGGGAAAAACACAACCTTCCATATTGCCAATTATCAGGAAGCCAGTCTGTGGCAAGGTACCACTTCACATATTTAAAATAAGAGCCTGCTGCCCCATAAGGCTTCTGATGCTTTTGGTGGAAACCTAATGATTTTTTTCCTTCAGTGCTCATTGATAATCTACTTTTTTTTCTTCCATACTGAAGAAATTTCTGGGATTGGTTGTGGAACGTCCATCCTACAAGATCCAGCTGGCCAAAGTCATGATTGAAATGATTTAATGTTTCTGTTGTCCCAAGGCTGGAGGTGACACTTGTACATCTCCTTTTCAGCCAACGTTTCTAGATTACATAGGACTTCTAATAAAATTAGCTACTACTTCTCTCTTCACCTTTGACTTGCTGATCTTCTAATGCTGGGGGGAGAGGAAGGTGCACAGTTTAGCTGGTTATATTGCTGTCAGAAAGAGAAAATCATTACCTTTAATTGCATACCACTTTGTCTTTGGAAAGGGCAAATTTACTGTCAGGAGAGAACATCTGTGTGTGAAATTTTAAAGTTTCTGCAAGTCGCAACCTTGAAATACTTGATGATTTCCATGGTTCTTTTGTAAGCAGTGTTTGTGTATTGTGTATTTGTTGCTGTTTACTGAAGTTTGGTTTCTTGGCAATTAAATACTTCTTCAATAGGGAGAAAAAGTGAGGAAGCTTTCTGGGGAATCGTTCTTCCCTTTCCTTTTTTCCAAAAGCCCTTAAAATGAGGAATGTGTGTCCATTTTATTAAGTCTGTGATTAAATTATAGGTTTAATTTTTTTCCTTTTCCTAGGAAATTTTAGATCATTTAAAAGACTGCTGTGTTCTGGATTAAATTTTAGCATTTCAAGGAGCCAGAGCTTGGGTTTCTCAACTACATTTCCCCTTTCTTCCTCCCATGGCCAGATATTATGTGACTGTACTCCAGTACATTCTAGCAGATTTTAAATAAACCTTTTCTAAATTAGTGAAAGAAAATTAGAAAATTTCCAGGGAAATCCCTTGCTAGATAGCACATCTGTCAATGCATTTCAAGCTGGAGTAATTTTCATCAGCCTCAATCAGCAGTTTTGTTCAGAACTCAAATATAATGTTTGCTGAAGACAAATACAATTATTTTAGGGCATATCTCACACTTTCATCAAGTACCAAATATTTTGCTGTTGGAACTGTAATGTTCCAGCTTATATCAACAATGAACTAGTTAAATAAAAAACTAAAAGAAGCCTCTGAAATGATGCATAACCGTGTGAAAAGCTCTGGAGACCTTCTGTAAGCAAAGTGAAACAGAAATGACTACCCTTGCAAGTGCTGATAATATGCAGAGATGTTTGTCTTCATCAGGAGCTGAAAATGTGGCACATCACTATGTAAATTTGAGTTGAGTCCTAATTAAATGTTTAAAAGATGTTGGCTTTCTGCTGCCCTTTTGAGAAGATGGGATGTTCTTGGTAGAACATCTTCTGGTTTCATTTTACTGTAAGAATTGTTGTATTACATAAGATTTGTTGACAGAGTCTAGTGAATTTGGTGTCAATTTGAACAAAGAATGTCTTCTGAAGACGGCTTTTTTTTTTTTAACTGGAATAAAACAGCTTTCACTTCTCTTGGTGATATTTAAGAACACTGATAATTTTACACAGATGAAATGGTACAAGGAGTCTCTGGGAAATCTGCTTTATTTTTTCAAATGATTTAGTATTAAAAAAATTCCTTTTAATTTGAATACATTAGGCTATTTTAACACTCAAGTTTTAGAAAACTCCTTGAACTGAAACTTGCAGGGTCTGGTTCGGATCTTCTCTTGCTGGGTGTGACTCTTCTGGCTTTTACTGAGCGAGTTACGTGTCATGGCAATGAAATCAGGCCTGCAAACTGTGCAGCTTCCTGGAGTGGCCTGCCTTGGTCAGAGGGCAGGGCTGTGTTTTGGGCTCTGTGTGTGAGGCTGTGCCCTCAGAGGGCTCTCACAGTGGTGTCCCGTTCCTTGAGGGTGTGTTTGTGCAGTCTGAAGGAGGAGGGGGAGGTGGCTGTCACCACAAAAGGACCATCACCTGATCCTAAAAGGTGCAGAAGGGCTTTTTTCAGAAGAGGAAGAAGGCACTGGAGAGCATGTGGGGGAGATGCTTTTTCTCCTTGATTCCCAAGTGCACTTCTAGCTTTATTTCTGCCTGATTTACTTTCACAGGAACTAGCAAAGGGAACATGTCAGCTGCTGTTATTGTTGAGAATTAAAATTTAATGCCTTGGATTAAAATTGGAAGGACAGTGCCCTGATGTATTTTCCCTTCCCAAGTTTCTTATGGTAATACATCGTAGGTGTTAACAGAAGTAGCACTTGGACCATTTCAAGCAATTGAAGAGGAAATTCGGTAGAAGCTCTGCTGAATTTACCAAGCCTAGGCAAGCCTGGTATTTTATATTTCTAATGGAATTTTTTTAAACCAAGATTTGTTCATTACCACTTGTGCATGGAAATCAGAGACTCACAATAAGATCATAATTCATTCTTTGTATATAAATATTACACGTACAAACTTCATGGAGAAAACATTATTTAGAATGCAAAAATCAAGTGACCCAGAGAAGAGAGTGTTAAGGGTGTCCTTGCAACTGAAATTCAGCTTCTCTTATGCATATGCATTATGAGGAAGTCTTTAGCTATAAGGACATGTAATACTTTTCCAGAAGATTCCTTCCTTACTCAGTACCCAAGATGGACAGCGTTCTGTTAATGAGTAGTTATTCAAGAAGTTGTTTTATCCTCAGTGTTTGATATGTGGCCCTAAGCCTTATTTACAGCACGTCATTCACACCCCGCTCAGACGTCGGAATTATTAATTTCCTCATAGGCTTTGCTGTGCTGCTCATCACTGCTGTATCCAAGTGCTACACAGGTTTTAAATTAAATTTATCTCCACAAAGCCCCAGTGAGGATGTGGTATTATCTCTGTTTTACAGATGGGGAACTGACAGAGATTAAGGTCAGAAAAATTCACCAAATTTGGATGCACATTTTAAGACATAAGATTGGATTTTAGAGCCCTTCAGATCATGCAGCACATCCTGTGTTCGGAAAACATCACTCGCTGCTTTAGTGTCAGGTGTGTTTTCCTTGTGGGTAGATAACTTCCCCAGCATCTCCAGAGTGCAAACTGAACGGTTCCGCGCCACTGTTGATCGCTAAGGAAAAGTTTGGTTTTGATACCTCGTGTAGTGTCACACAGGAACTCAGAGCTGTCTCTGAAAGAGGCAGAACTTCAGAGAATCACCTGCAGAAATGAGGCAGTGGGGCTTGTTGAAAACTCTAAAGTGACTGTATTATTACAGACTGTTCCTTAATGCTCGCACATAAATTGGGATTACACAAACCACCTGAGTTCTCATCCTTGTCAGTTTGATTGTTTGATTTTTGCAATGGAGAAAGATTGATTGGGAATATTGAAATTTGTGATCCAGTTAATTTGGGGAATGAATATTAATTGAGAAACCATATTGCCTCAAAGGTAGTACTTTTTTTCTGTGATAAACATTAAGAGGATCTTTCAAAATGTACTTTGATTTATTTTCATTGTATATTCAGATTTCTTTCCTCTGTAAAGACATACTAAATACCAGAAGATTCATGAGCAAGTCTGGTAAAATGCCATTCCTCTATTGAGATAAACTTTAATTGGTGATTTTTATTTGTTATGTTCACATTTTGTATACAAAATGTACATTTACACGGACATGATTTTGCTTTTATTTTCTCCGTTGGCAGTTTATGTTATACTAATTTTTGTTTTAGGCTTGCTGGCTGGCAAAAGAGTAACATGGAGAATTTAAGATAACATCTTAGTTCACAGTCCTTTAAAAGTAGCGGTATGGATTTGAACCAAGGCTAAGCATTGTAATTTCTGAGTATTTCTGTTAATTTTGGAGAACTTTAATTGGATTAAATTAACCAACGAAAAGAAGATTTTACTGTATCATTTTTTCTGGCAATTTGTGGTCTCCAAAGTCTATCTCTGCTTTGTTTTTTTATCTGCAAGATAGATATTTCTATATAGTTTTCCAAAGCTCTTTGAAGTCTTCAACTGACAATGATTAGAGAAGTGAAATGTTTCTTGCATTCATCGTGGCTCTGCCTGTCAGAACAGGGGCTGGGTGTGCTGGAATTGTCTAGCTAGGTAGTCAAGCTGTTTCTTTAAATACCTTTAGCTTGTTCTTAGACTGTGTTCCTCGTATTGTGCCATATGTGTTCAGATCTTTTGTGGAACTGGGAGGCTACTTTATGTGTAGAAAGTTGGAAGGTTTTCTCCTGGCTATGAACTGCACTTGTGGAAGCCAATACAGCTCTTATAACAACACGAGAAAATGAATTTTTCAGGAGTTTCAGTCTCTTTTGTTTACAGTTGTAAACATTTCCAGACTGCTTAGAACCAGCTATTCCCGGAGCTTTATGGTCTTGCTGTGGCATTACTTACACAACAACTGCTTCCTGTTGAGGGAAAAAGGAAAGTTAGTGAGAACGTTGCTTTACTAAGTAGAAATACCTACTGGGTAGCTTGGGTAGGACATGTATCATGTAAATGACCCTTTAAATAATAAAGACTAGGCAAATTATATCCATTATTTAAGAGGTGCAATGAGAGTCCAAAGTTTTCATTGGAAATAACCCGATTATGCCCACCTCGTGTGAAATGTTTGATAGTGGTGCTGGAGCAGCCAGGGCTGTGGAACTGAGCTGGCAAACTGCTTTATGGGTTATGTGTCCTGTGGAGACCAGTGCAGGCTGAGGAATTCACCAATAAATCCCAGCTTCAGCCTCGACAAATGCCAGCCAAATTCTGGAAGCTACAGAGGGCTCTCCAGCTGAGTTCTCTGCCAGTTTGTCATACCTCAGCCTAAACATCCATCCTGCAGATTGGAGATTAAGATTTAATCATGTCTATAGATTTCTAATTACTCATGAGTATCTTATTAGAAAGCCTTGCTGGCAAGGAACTCCAAAGCACGTTCAGTAGATTATACCAAAATTTGTTCCTGAATTAGTTGCAGAACAGTCGTCTGGCACCCAATTCTTGTTCAAAATGTTAGCAGGTTTACTGAAAAATTATTCCAGTCCACCATGTGACCATAAATGTTTTTTAGTCTTGAAAAGTTAAAAGCAGTAATACTAAAACATTTTTTTGTTGATGCCTGAAGTGATGTGGCGTAGGAAAGAAAGCCAAAAAGACATCAAAACCATACAAAATTATTTACTTGGTTTATGGCTTGATTATGTGACTCATGCAGTTCTGTATGGTGAGTCTAGGTTAAAAAATAATCATAGAGACTGTTTTCTAAAAGGAAAAAACCCTCAGAAACCTTATGGTAGTTACAAATAGATGAAAATGCGTATTTTTCAGGATATTTGGCAATCATGGAGTAAAAAGCAAGCAGGAAAATGATGTGCATATACAGTTAAATGTGTAATTAGTACAAGCTACAACATACTTAAGACATAAGATAATTAAAATACTTGTATATATTGTGAGCACTTAAAAATTTTCCTGTTTAAAGAATTTTTCTAAGCATTCCTTAATCTTTTACTAAGGAAGGTGCAGGCCAGAATATTGGAAATGCAGGTTTAGGCCCTGTATCTCAATATCTTCCGCTTTGGTTTTGCTTTCTCTGTATTTCTACTGCCAGTATTACAGTGGAGGAAATGCCTTACTACATCAATTATTTTGAATTTTGACTTTGGGAATATTGTCAGGATTATCTTTGACTTCTCTTACATGTGTAAATCAATCAAAGGAGAAAATTCTGAAGTCCTGATTCAGAAAATAACCCGGTGAAGCTAGAAAACTATCTGATAGATTTTAGTGGTTGATTTGCTAAGAGCATCTGTCTATAGTGGGAAAAGATTCCTAAAGAGCAATTTGAGGTGAGAATTTAAACCCAAACTTCTCAGGATTATTATCTTACCCAACTAGATCTGGTGCCTGTGTGTATTAGATAACAGGAACGAGCAAGCCACTTGTTCTCAGCAGAAAATATCTTATGAAAAGGAGTGTCATATTCAGTAAATAGATGTATTTTAATATAACCCTACTAGGGTCGATTTTCTGCTGCCAGATATGAAAGATGTCCTGAAAAAAATAATCACATAAGACTGCCTGTATTTGCCTAAATTTAGTTGAGTCCTCATGTTCAGCATTATCTAACCAACCACAGAAAGCTGTAAGTAGGTTCCCGTCGTGCTTTAGTGCTGCTCTGACAGTGAGGAAGGGTTTGTTTCCTTTTCCAAAATTTGCTTATCCTTTCAGTTCCCTTGAACACTGTTATCATTCAACGTTACCTTCTCGGTGGAGGGCTTCCCAGTGCTCTGTGCAAAAATACAGAGAGCTCTGGTCCCTGCCACAGGTGTCTTTGAGAGATGCAGGGAAGTGGCCAGAAAGCAGGAATGTTATTTACCGTTTTCTGAACATATGGTCAAGTACATAGGGAGCATTTTGGGAAAATCAGAGGGACAACATGTGCAGGGAGGGGAAGTTAAACCTAGAAAAGTGTTCTTTGCTTGCAGTTTGCAGTTCTACTGGTTTAAATAAACCAGAAATACAAGTCACACATGCTTGCATTTTGCCAGCGCCTATTGTATAAACTTTGTCCAAAGCATCTGCCAAATTTCAGCATTAGAACAGCACTTTTAACTGTGCACTGTGTAATTAGACATGTGCCTGTGCCATGGTGGTTCTGTAATTAGACTGTACAGTTGTAACAGGCCATTTTAGGGCAGTGGCCTTGACCTGCTCTTTCTGTTGGGAGCATCTTTTCCCTCCCAGGTGTAGCCCAGGGTGCTGGGCAGCAGCCAGGGTGCACCCCTGGGCTCACCCCAGGCATCAGCCTCAGTTACCCACAGCACTGCTGGAATCACCTGCCTGGGATACTCTCAGGGCCTTGGGGGAGAGCTCTCATTCTTGGGGGGAGAACAAAGGTGCGGACATAAATCCTTTGAAATGAGGCTTCATTAATTCTATGGAACAATTTGGTTTAAGTGTTTTTATTTTGAAGAGCAAGCATATATATGAAATGCTAAAATGAGAGCTAATGGGATGTCTTAAAGATTCCAGCATCTAGAAATAAATGTAAATGCACTGTACATAAATGTAAAGAACCCACTGTCTAGTATTATTAGTTATATATAAATGTAAATCTGACAATAAATTTTCATTACATTACTATTTTCATCTATATGCCTGAGGAATTGTTAAACTAAGTACAGTGTCTGCATTTTCCTCTAAATGCTTGTGTTACATTTATTAATTCAGGAAGCTAAAATGCTTGTGGAGATACTTGGGTATCACAGGAATTGCTCTAAATGGAACAAATTCAAATTCATAGTATTACGAAAAAAACATGGTCTAATAATAACACATTGCATTCAAAATTAAAGTCTGGACAAAAGGATGAAAGAACAAGATACAGAAAATATCTGTATGCACCTTTGGAAGTGTATACTGATTCAGAAGGGCTTCTGAAGCGATGTAGGTGTTTCCTCAGTGACAGAAGGTGTAAAGTTCTGGGCAGTGTTTGAAAACTTGCCATCCAGCATCTCTGGCTCATTGCACTTTTCTTTGTGTGGACTTGTGCTGGCCCTGAGCCGTGTGCACCATCCTTTTGCCAGAGCACACCCTGTGCTCACCCTCCCTCCCTCTCTCTCCTTCTGATGGTACTTTGGTTTATACCATCATAGAATTTGGGAAAGAGTCATTTCTCTCTTCTCCCCATGGACTTTTTTTACTCCTCGAATCTTTTCCCTTGGCTCCCTGCAGCTTTTCCTCTGCAGCTCTATTTGCCCCATTTCTGCTCTCCAATACTATAGATGTCCAAATTGAATTCACTCAGAGGAAATAGTGAGCCACTTCAGGGGAAGGCTTAGTTTTGGTGCGTGTTTCTAAAGCCTATAAAGTGACTTTATGTAGCACTATAGAAGTAATAATAAAAAAAAACAAACTAAAACACGACAGCTTTTTCTTTGCTCCCCATTTTTAAAGCCAACTTTTTTTCCACTGAAGGGTACCGCAAAAGAACATTCCTAGTTGTTCCATCATGTCAGCTATCTTAGTTTGTAACCTCAAAAGAAATGAGCTTAAGCTCAAGTGTTTCAATGTGCAATGTGTTGGTCTCTATAGCGACCTTCCTCCCCCAACTCTCCTTTTGCTGGGGTAGAGTTTTCCTTACACTTATATATCTCAAGAGATGTCACATTTTTTTATTGCTCCTGTAGCATGTAATGTAGCCCTAGGTAGCCACACTAGAAAAGAAGGATTTTCACAGTATAATTTCTGCCATTTACTGCATACTGTGGAGCATTTTCTTAATTTTTTTTCCTTTTCTGCCTTTCACCTTTCTGCTTTAAAAAATGACATGACGGATATTAATATTTTTCCTTAATAAAAATGTATTTCCCCTTGATCTTAGTTTTGGTAATACATTATTCAGTGTTCCTTCTTAATGAAAGCCATTGGTTGTTCCATTACTCACAGCAGTTATTACAGCACTAAAGGTCTCGTTCATCAGAATGACTTGCAGAGGCAAATCCAAACCCCTGAGTGCTCCATGCATCAGGGTAATAGCTGTGGTGCATGCAAGTTATTAAAAAAAATTAAAATATAATGTGTGTTTCTTTGTTTTCTTTCATTTTTTTCCCTAACACTGGGGAAAGATCTGTGAACATCATTTATTTTATTGCCTGTGTGTGCTTGTGCATACTCTGCTCTCTCAGTAGAAGTCATTGAGGAGGTGGACCTACTGATCGTGTCCCATTTCGTAAAACATCCTGCTTAAAATCACGGATGTAGAACATGGATTCTGAGTTGTTCTTAGTTATCAGACTTTTCTTTGGATTCCTGTCATTTTGTTGGATAACAATAGAAGGAGGTATTGTAATCTTAGATGATCTTTGCTGGTATGAGGAAAAACGGGCACAGGTGTCTAGCAGAGAAGATTGGGAGAAGCTCTTGATCAAATCTTGGGATTGGGATTCTGTATTAAAGATAACTTCTGTAATATTGTGGTGTGTTGAGTTCATGCATTCTGGCATAAGCTGGACATAAACCAACTGCAATATAATGCAAGACAGCAATTTTATTTCATGGTAGTCATCATAAAAGTTTTTTTAAGAAAGCAAAGTTATAGGTCTAGCTGACGTGTCAAAACAGAAAAAAAAATTATGTGTAAATTTTGGAAATGTGTGGAGAAGTTGAGCTGTTACCTGAGCACAGAGGCAAACAAGAGCTTCCACTGCCAGAATTATTTTTGCAGCATGGTTAAATGGTATTTGAGTCATCTTCTAAGGAACACAGTGTACATGTGGACACTTGAAGAATGTAGAGCATGTTTAGCACTTTCATGGCTCTTCTAAACCCTCATTCTTCTCTGAGTTTAATGTATTATACAGTTCTTTTGCCTGTACAAACCTTTTCATTTATTGTTTATAACTTTGCACTCTTTACCTGAATTGTAAGAAAGAAACAAGTTGGCCTAATTTGTATTCCAAAATGCTTGCTATAGAAATGGATTTGACAAGTACTTCTACATCATTTAAAAATATTTATGCCCTCTCCATGTATTATGGATGGTATATAGCTTTTGATGTCTAGCTTGATTCTGCATTTGTTGATTAACTTGTCAATGTTGTGATTGCTTTACAGTGTTGCTGCAAAGTGGTTCACTTGCTTTTAGGTGTCTGCATCCTTCTTGGTCAACAAAGATCCCAGTGTCTGAAGTTTGAGTTGGTTTTGAGGGGGTTTTGGGTATCTTGGGAGCAGAGGGAAGGCCGGTTTTGGTTTTTTAAGTTAATTTTATTTTTGGTTTGTTTGTTGGGGGGTTGGTTTGTTTGTTTGTTTGTTTGAAGACTGTAAATATCATGACAATGATGGACCAGACAACTTGGAAATAGGAAACTGAGGACAAACTTACATACATATGCCAGTGTGCACCTACATGTTACCTTAGCAGGTGCAGTAGACAAGCTTGAAGAGAAGCAATTTTGAAAAAAAAAATGTGCAAAGTTTACTTTTAAAATAAATCATGCAACTAGAACATGCTAGTATTTTATTTGACCTGTAGCTTTGAAATAGGATAACTTCTTTGTTTGAGTTCTCTGCATCTTCTGCTTTAAATATGTTGAGGGCTGGCCCCATTGCACAAAGGGTGTTGAGACAGGTTTGAGGACAATGCAGCTTTCCTGGCAGGAGCCAGAGGTGAAGATGTACATCAGCTCCCTGGTGGGGGGCAGAAGAGCCAAAATACTGGTGTGTGGTCAGCACTGTTTTAGTCACAAAACCAAAACACAGCACCACACTGGCTGCTGTGAGGGAAACCCCATCGCAGTCAGACCCGGTACATTTGGGAACTGTCTGGTTTTCGTCAGGATCTGCTTGTTCATCAGACCTCTCTCAGGTTCCTGCTCTTCATGGTGTTGTTGTTCAGTGGTGCTGTGCTCAGGGTTGGTGCTGCTCGGTCACTGAGCTTTGTGGAGTCTCGTTCTTGGGTTCTCTGGTGGAACCCAACAGCTACAAACCCGCAGGGGAAGGGACAATTCTCATGGTGGTCACGGTCGTGCCCTATGAAAACATGCTGTAACAGCAACATCAAGGCTTCCAGGCAAAACTGGGAGAGAGCAGAATGGAAAATCCTGCCTGAGAGGTGCTGTGAAATGCTGCTGCAGGTCAGGTGAGGGGGAATAGACCTGCAAGGGGAGGCAGGTTGTGGGATTGCAAATGGATGGCCCTTGGCATCATCCACACTCAGGTGCTTAGGTAGTATGTAACAGACCTCAGGCTATTTTCATTTTGTGTAGATAATTTAGCTAGGTTGGCCATGCTAAGAAAATGGCCATATATTTAAACTAATAATTTTGATGTTTTCTTCCCTGCTAGATTAAATAGGGGAAGCCACGTGTAGTGGATTCGAGTCTATCATAATCTGCCTGTGATGGGAGAAATTGGTCCTTGTCAACACCCCAGGATTGGTTGCATGCATCATGTTTAATGGGCTTTCTGTTCAGCAGCTTCTGTGGGTGGTGGAAATGGAAAATAATCCACACAAGCTTTTCCCTTCAGCCTCGTGTAGAGCATTAAATACCATACCATGCAGAGAATCTAGGCTATGGCTGTCAAAGATACTTGAGCACCTTTTCTAGCTTTGTGATTCTTCTTGGCTTTTTCAGAACAGGAATAGCAGTAGCATGTGATGTTTTGGCTCACTGAGAAGGAGAGGGGTTTTTAGTTAGGGACCATTTTCTGGAACTGGAAGAATGCAAAATATGTAGCTGAATGTTGTGTGAGGGTGGGGTTGAAGGATGCTGAGATATAAAGCTGCTCTAGGGACAAAGGGCTATTAGAAAAACTAGGTGATTTTAGAATAAAATAATTTCCTTTTGTTAGTGTTTTTAGGAATTCTTTGATCAAAATGTCAAATCATGGCTGCTAGCAACAAGGACATTCATGTGTTTGAGTCAAATGAGTAACATTCTGACTTGAGTGGATTTCATCCTCACAAAGTGGCAGTGATGGGAGGGAAGAAATTACAAATTATAAGTCATGACGAGAGGGGAGGTAGCACATAGGGCAGGTCTTCATTGTACATTACTTCTTGAACATGGTGCAGGATTCAGATGTCTAAGTAGGAATATAACTTTCCCATAATCAAACCTTTGAGAGGAAACAATGCCAAAGATTCATATAAGGATATAGTTTTGTAGGATAAAGGGCAGCCTAGAAAATGGGATTGAAAAATCTGAAGTCAACCATAAACATCCTTTACTGTAGAGGTACTTTGTTCTCTTAACTAGAATGTGTGACATAAGTTGTCTTATCTTGTTGAATTTAAGAAAAACACCCAAATTTTTAAGACCTTAAAAAAATAATAATAAGTTGTTTTTATTTTGCCACATAAATTTGCAGTGTTTTTATACTGAAATTGAGTAGCAGAATTAGGAATGTCAAAATTAATGAGCAGATGACGCTGATGTGGTAAAACAACAAACTTTAAAATTTAAGAATACTCCTGGGATTGTTCTAAAATAGTCCTTTCTATTAGCACAGAGAGCTAATGGGGTTGTAATTGGTTTCCTTTAATACACACATGTTAAGTTAGCAGCCCATTTTGCATTATCTTGTCTTCTCCCACTACAACCAGATGTGCAGCTTTCCTAGAACTGCGCTCATGGGATTGCTCAGCAGAAGCCTCGAGCTTGGTTCCCAGCAGGGGCTGATCTCAACACCTTGTTGTTAAGGACAAGTAGTTGTGTGGTAAAATAAAGAGGCACCTTGGAGTAGCAGCACCATCTCAATTAAGCATCCAATTGGGAGGTCTCTGGCAGCAGGAAGAGAACCTTAAAGAATTAGTGCCATCATTCCTTATAATCAGTACAGAGAAAGGAACTTCCAACAGTTCTCCAGGTCTCTGATTCTAGAGATGGCATGTAACAAACAGGCACTGATCTTGATGTCCTAAGGACCTGCATTTAGGTGAACTTCTATTCAGAGTTCTCCCTGTGTGTTTGACACCAATGATTCTCCTGCTTAGGGTGTTTAAAAGCTGAAGCACAAACCAGAGCCCCTGACCTCCAACACCAAATAAACTTGGAGAATTGAGACCAAGTTTAGATTTCCTCTCAAAAATACGTTTAATATATGAGCAGTATTTATATAGGCTGGGCAAATGCAATGTGCCTTTTGAACTTTTACAAGACTATAATAATAATTGAAAATATTTCAGTGTATCTCAAGATTTTTCTTAATTTAAGCATTCTTATTTTGTAATGTAGAATTCCAGTGTCTGTTTTTTTTCTAGCATGAGTTATATAGATTTGAGGTCTGTTGTGGCTGTAAAATTAGTTATGTTATGTTACTTGTTATGTTAGCCTTTAATACTGTATTCCCACCTAAAACTGCAGTAACACAGCTTGAAGGGAATTTAATTAGGAAAATGAGGCAGATGAAATAGGCAATGTAATGTATATCTGCAATATGAAGAAGAGTAAATACACTTTTCATCTGAATAGTCAGAATAGAAGCTGTGTTAAACTGGGCTGAAATTTAATCAGAAATGGATTTCTTTTATTTTCTAACATTACTATGTAATTGTGCTCCTTATTACTGGGGATTAGAAAGACTACTATCATTAAAGAAGAAACATCTTTCACCAATTATATTTAGTTTCTGTTTTATCTGGCACTGACCTTCTCTTTATGCAAAAAGTGGAGCTCCCTGGAGGAACAGATGTAGTGCAGTGATTCCAATCCCCTGGGAAACCTCGAGCACGCACTGTTTGCCTCTCATGACCTGAGTGCCCCCGTGCTGGGTGGATTCCTGCTTGTTTGCAGGCCATCCAAGCAATGAGCAGGTGGAATTCACAGGACTAAAAACTTTCCTGCCTCGCTGCGCTCTGGAATATTCCAGTGGATTTTGCAGTTGTACCCATCCCTTGTTTCCCCGAGGTGTTCTGCAGCGTTTGTGTCGGTGCCAAGCGCCGACGATCGCGCTTTACAGAGAAACACAGAGCGTCACCGGGGCAGAAAACAGCTTGAGTAATATATAAGAGATCATAAATAATTGTTTAAGAAAAAGAATTCCCACAGTCCCTTCTCGGAATTGGAGAGAGCAGCACTGGGAAGTCTGCAGCATCACACAGCACAGCCAATGCAAGTGACACATTTGCTTGAAACACATGCTGTATTTCTTTAGTCTGAATTAAGAGATAGAAATATGTTATTCAGGTACATTATTGTGTAGTAAGCAAATAGAAATGGTTTTAACATGTGCATTAATTCTGTGTATGAGATTTTAAAATGTTTATTAGTTCTAGATCAACCCACTTGGGCTGTAACGTGATTCTTCAAACTGTTGCTTAGAGAGGTATGAGATTAGTGCTTTTACTTTACTGCTTTTTATAACTTTTTTAAACAAGATTGGCTGTGAAATAAGTGAAGATGCATGTGGTAGGTGTATGATGAATTCACGGTTTAGGCAACCTGATTTTGCCTAAGGTCACCGACCTTATTCTACTACTGTTTGTTATTTTTTGCCTATGGCAGCAAAAAACCAAAGGACTTCTCCTGGTGATTACCAAAATCTCAAGTTCTCTCCCTCCTTAAATCAAATTTCAAAGCATCAGATTTGAAATTCAGCCTCTCATAAAGCCTTTGTTCTGTGTTTAAGTCTGTTCCGTGCCTCTGGACATTGTTTTTATTTATCAGTGTTTTGGAAGACGGAATAAGAAATGATTGGTAATACTCTTATTTCTGTCCATAGCATTGCCAGATGCAGGGGCAGGTGTGGTGGTATATTTGATTTTCCAGCTACTGGAGACACCAGCTTAGTTTCATCACTGGATGGTAGTCCAGGCCATAGAATGTGTTTTGCTCCTTTATCAGAAACATTACCTTCATTGCAAAAAGAACCATGTCTTTTTTTTGTATCAGGTAAAAACATTCTTGAATGTTTTAATTGGAATGAAAATCCCCCGCGGGGGGTTGCTGATGGGCTGCTTAAGAGAAATGAGGAAGATTGATTGAAGGTCCTAATAGTTATTTTTCTCAAGCATCAGCACAAGATAGCAGGTGTTTCCTCTGCTAAGCAATTCTTTTAGTTGCTAAAAAGACTTGATTTTTGTATGTTGTCAGGTTTCAGGTTTAATATATGCTAAGGGACACATCTCAGACACTTAATCTTCTGTTGACTTTGTGGGGAAAAAAATTGTAGAACTTTTTCAGATCTTTGAAACAGGTGTAGTTAAATCTCCACTTTTCTGTGGTCTGCTCAAGGATTTCCTTTAATCTGTGATTTTCAAAAATAAAACAAGACATGGTGCCCACTTAGAGAATGTTTATTACTTGGAAATGTAGTCATCTGATTTGTTACTGTGTCTTATACTAAGATTTATACATGTTTTTCTGGTGTAAAGCCTGACTGGATGCATCTGCTATCCTTAATTTAATTTAGTTAAATTCTTCTGTGGAATCAGTTAGCTACAAATTCAGAAGTTCCTTTCTAAGAACAGATATTTCTCAAAGACACTTTCAAAGTGTGTGCACTTAGAGGGGTTGTTATGTGTACTTCATGGGAGTAGATAAAGGAGCGGGATGTTAAATTAGAATAAATCTCAGCTTAAGAGCCAGGTTGGGTTTTACTGAACACAGCAAGCTTCAAGAAAAGAACGGCTACAAAAGACCCTCCGTGACTCTCACAGTGGATTTCCCCATCTGGAGCAACATATAAAACTGAATTTCCTGATTAGTCACTTGGTTCAAGCAGGGCAATGTTAGTGTAATGCTTCCGATGTGTCTGAAGTATTGTCACAGGAAATTCATCATTACTTCATATTTTACCCTGCAGTACCCTGGATATTTCTGACTGCATTAAATACTTTAAATACTCTAGGGCTTAAAGACCTAAAATAGAAACTGTTAGGATTGTGCCTTAGCTATTTAAGAGGGATTTTCATTCTCATCAGGAGGAGAAAAAATTTTAGTGAATGAAAATGGAATTCTCTGAGCTTCTGTAAGAGAAAATGTGATCTTCACATTCCAGTTGCTCAAGCTAGAATGTGTGGATGGAAAATGAATAAATACACTTTCCTTAGGTTGCTGGTGTTTCTTCAGTTGAGGTATTTAGTGGAGAGATTGATTTAGAAAATGTGGTCTATTTGGTAAGTCCTGTGTGCATTGATTTGCATTGTGGCAAAAAGCTTGTGAAATCCTATTTGTGCTTTTCCAAGAACATATGTTCCAGATGTACACAATGCAGGACAAACGAAAGCAGGAGGGAGTAATTACGATTTCTGTTTAGAATTTTGTAGTCCTGCCAAGAAGGTGAGAAAAGGGTTTAAGAAATTATATGTAAAATTTTTGCTGTGGACGGGAGCCTTTTCCAACACCCCTTCAAAGAAGTGATACTTTTAGGAAAACCCTAACAACCATTCCAGGACATCCAGTGCCTCGATGAGCCCAGGAGGCACTTTCTGTTGGAAGCTGCCTGGACAATTTGTTTGTCCTATTGCTGTTGTTTGGAAAGGCAGAGTCAGTCCCTTAATTATCTCCACTCTCGTGGCTTTCAGACCCTGAAGGTTGACGTCCGTCATGCTGAGGTTCGGGCAGCACCTCATCAAGCCCTCCGTGGTCTTCCTGAAGACTGAGCTCTCCTTTGCTCTGGTGAACCGCAGGCCGGTGGTCCCAGGCCGTATCCTTTGGCTGGCTGTGCTCCTGGGAAAAGCGGGAGGAACGCAGAGTGCTCGCAAGGCCAGGTAGGATGCGCCACGGGTTCGCTCTGAAACCAGGCAGTGGAACGGGAGAGCCTTGATCAGTGTTGCAGAACTGCCGAAAACAGTTGCTAAGCAACTGTGACCTTCGAGGTGAATTTCTATTGACCTTTTCACCACAGAAGATGTATAAACAACCAGGTGCTACTGAAAGCGTTTTAAAGTGTATCTGAGGTGGTACTGTTTAAATTTCATATTATGCTAAATAACACATCCCGCTTCCCTTTTAATAATGTCACTTATTTTCAGATGTGGTAACTTTTTCATGGAGAATTTTCAGCTTCTCCTGGCTAAATGCACACCATTTGTCAAGTGGCAGTAGGATCCTTTATGAAGACTTTTTTTTTTTTTTTTTTTTTTTTTTTGAGGGGGGACAGATTGCTTTGATTAATTTAGGTAGGAATGAATTAAATAAACCATCTGTATAGTGCACACATTTCGTGATGAAAAAGTGAAGCCCCACGTTGTAAGTAAAATTCTCAAGTTAGAAACTTTATAGGAACTTGATGCTAAATGAGCCTATTTAGGGTATTTTGTAGTGTGGTGTGTTATTTTCCAGTCAAAACTCTACTGCTCCAGAATTTGTGCTGCTTTCATTGACTGGAGGTGCAATTTTTCAGAGATGATCAAGATGGATCACTTTTCCTATAGAGGTTCATGGTAAAATTTTAGTAGGAACTCAGGCAATGACTGAATGTTTCAGGAAAAGAAGGAAGTTGTCTGGAGTTTATTGAAAGTTTTCTTTTTGTTCTGTAGCTTTATGTTGTTTCTTTCATAATTTAACGTATAATTTAGAGTTTAGTAAACTTGAATATATTTTTTAAAGTCACAAATGTATTTCTTCTGAGATGGAACCTTCCTCTCCTCCTATCACTTCTATAGATTATAGTTGTTCAATATTGAACTTTTCTCTCCACCTGCTTTAAATGGTCTTTGTGTGTACCAGCAGTCAGATTATTTGGTTATAAATGCATGGCAAAGATGCACAGACTTCATAGAAACGTCAGAGGTGTTACTGTCTCACCAGTATATTTTAATGAATTAAATTAACAGTATTTCTGAACTTCAAGTTTCTGGAATACCTGGCATAAATCAATGTGATTTACAGATTTGTCATAATAAATCTTTGTCATTTTCAAAGCTGTATAAAGACAATATCACATCAGTCACTGTGTGATGCAGAGCCCGAAAATGCCCGGGCAGTATGTTGGTTTATGCATTGTCTGGATCAGAGAGTAAATAAAATGTTTCCTTTTCTTCATGTGAAGGTGTTAAAAATAATATGAACACTTGTTTTTGAATTAATCAGTTAAGTGAGCAATTGCATCTGTTGTTAAAAATAGAGTATTTCAGATGAAGGATACTTGTTTTAAAGTTTTGTGAGCACCTAGTAATGACAATTTAAGGAGCCTATAAAACTTAATTATTATAAGCTTCTCTCCTTCTTAAATAATTAAAGATTATAAACTCTAGTTGTATAGTTATTGCTGACTTTTGGCAGATACATTTATTTGCTCAGGGTTTAGCTTTGTTATCCCATAATGAGTATTGCAGCGTATTTTATAGTGTCACATTGTTTTAATAGCTTATGTGTTGTAATATATAATGTAGTCTTTGTTTCTCCATTGAATAAATGTTCAGGTAATAAAAACCCAACCCTTTTCCTTTCTCATTACAATATGAAAAAATTAGAGATCTTGATACAAAGACTAGAATACAGTATGTAAAATAGAGCAATTTGCAGTTGTAAGCCTTTAAAATGTCTGTATAATGCAGCATTCATCTTGAGACCTGGCAATAACAAGTGTATTTTCTTTGTTTTATTGCAATAATTTTATCTACCTTGTCTTTGGCACACATATGACATTCTTTTTCTCTTTTTTTTTTTTCAGTAGAAAATAAAATATTAATGTATGTGAATTAGAGAGACAAAGGAAATCAGTTGGAAAGCCAGCTCACTCCAGGTGGTGGCTTTAATTAACTAGTAAGGTTGAAATTCCATCTTGAAACAGAACATAGGATTGGAGCTGTGAATTGGCTGTGATAGTTTTAAAATAAAATTCAGTCAGAATGGTCTTGTGGAGTTTGGTGTTTGTGATTTGAGCAGGCTGGTTCAGTTCACACATTGCAAAGTTTGGTGTTATTTCCAGCTGCCAATCCTGTGAATTTAGATTGACACTTCAGAGGCAAACTGTGCTAATAGAACCCAAAAGTAGGTAGAGTAAGAACACAATGTTTATGGTAAGGGAAGAGTTCTCCTGTTCCTGGACAGAGCTGCCTCATTCGGCCCTGCGTTAGACCTGATGGGTGCACACGAGTTCATGGACTCAGGACCCTGTTTGTGTTGGGATCCCTTTCAGTGATTATTGCAGATTCTTGAATAGAAAGGAATTGGGATCTTAAGTAAGGAACTGGGATATCTTAAGATATCCCTTGAGTAAGGTGATATCTCCCATTACATTCAGTGTGTAGGCTACAATATGGGCATGTGCTTGACAGGAGGAAACTTATTCACCTCTTTTGTCTCAACCAAATGGAGAAGAGCTAAATGTGGTGAGTGTGCAGGATTAGTGTGTGTTCCCCTCAGGACCAATCCCTTTGCTGTCACCTAATAGGGAAATGTTAAAGCTCAGAGGGGTGTGACCACAGTCTGACTGAAGACATCATCACTCAACTCCCATGACAAAATGAGGGGTCTGTGACTGCTCTGCTCTTCCCTGGAGTTCAACCCCTGCCCCTTCTACTTGTCTGATTTCAGAGCAGGGAGTCACATGGGATTGGGGACAGTTTTGATCAATGAGACACTGTTTTTTGGGCTGTACTTTTGTGAGGGTTTTCTGTTTTGTACAGAAATTGTATGACTTTTTTTGCTAATGCCTGTGCATTTTGAAGGAGCCAGGAGTCTAGTTGGGAACATGAGTGCTGTGTGCAGTGCACATCTTGGCAGCAAGTGGGAGTGGTGGGGAAGTGAGCTGGTTATTCTGTAAGCTTGCTGGGATGTTTACCCATATTCAGGTACCAATACCCTTTTTTTATGAAAAGTAGAGTCCTTGTTTCCTCTCAGTTCTGTAACTTGCTGCTCTGCAGAGAGTGATTGTGAAAAAAAGTCATTTGTGACTCTGTTGAACAGCAATGTGGTTGTTTTGGAGAAGGCAGCTATTCAATAGCTGGAGCAGGGTAGGGATGTGTATAGTCAGCAAATGCATTGTTTCTGTCACACAAAAGGCCCAAGACAAACTGATCAGCTCATGTAACCAGCATGAGCTGAGCTTCTGCTTGGCTTCTTGAATGATTTCGTTCAGAGCTTCCACAGTTCCACAGAACAGAACTGTGGCTGTTTTAAACAAATTCCATCTCCTCTTTGACATGGACTTTTTTGCTTTAACATGGTAACAAATACTTTGTGAATGACCTACCATTTTATTGATGTTTTCCTCACCCTGCACCAGAGCTTTACAAGGTTTTGCTCACATCTTCAATAAATATGAACTGTTTTTTATCACTGCCTTTCTCATGGCATTGTGCAGGGTACTTGCTTTCATCTTGTGTTAAACGTGAAAAATGAATTTGAACATTAGCAGAATCCATTTGGAGACCAGGACTTTTTATTATAAATAAAATTATTCATTTGTTATGTCCAATTTTTTTTTCAACAGACAAGGTATTGATCTTTGGATTTGTGTTCAGGATGCCGTAAGAAGAACTAGCACAAAAGGAACACAGCAACATTTGTAAATTGATTGAATGCAATATGTAATGACAGAGACAAACATCAGATCTATGGCTATACTATATTATACAAAGCATTTTTCAGCAGTTTATTGAATTGGTTATTAAAAGGAACAGGCTTCCCAGCTGGGAACAACAAGCTGAGGGTTATTGGGACCAAGTAATTTTAGAGAAATTTGTGGTGGCCAGCTTGGCTCCCTTACTGAGGGCACATATATGTGTTCATAATAAATTATAATAAATACTTTATCACAACTTTTCAAATGGGATTGATTATGAAAAAGTTCTTCTATTTAAAAAAAGAAAAAAGGAAACAAAAAAAGGCACTTGAACTGTTACATGCTGAATTCTGCTGGACTACTTAGTATTGCTGTTTTCATAGAATTCCAATTTTTCCCCACCAGAAAGTATTCTGGTTGTGGGGAATGGACCATATATAAAAACCCAAAGCATGGGATGTTTTCTGACAACTTCATCCCTATATGGAGTTAATGGTCATTGTTTGTCGCCGAGACAGTTGTGGTGTTCTGTGAGTTATTGCAGCTTGTTCCTTTTATTAATGAGTAGAGAAAACATTAGTTGAACCAGATGCTCCTTCAAAGACTTCTCCCAGCCCGAGCTGCAGTGTGGCTGTTCTGGCTCTGCTGCCGGGGTGGGAGGGAGCCGGGGTCAGGCAATGTGAGAGCAGCAGCTGCTCTGAGCTCCCCTGTCACCTGCTGTCAGAATCGCTGTACTACTCGAGACTGCCACAAATGTTGTCATAATGCTTTCCTTGGAAGTTTTGCAGTTCAAAAGAAACAATCCTTTTGATTAATGTTGTTTCTTAATATATTTTAAAAGTAGTTTTTAATTTAGCTACAGTCCTGACAGAATTTCCATTGAAGATAGTGCACTGGCTCTGGAAAGAAAAGTAGTATTCTCTCACCAGGTTTTGTGGGAAACCATGATATTTATCATTTATATGAAATTTTAATTCTTCATAAAGTTACAGAGCTGCTGTTTGTTACGATTTAGTTACTTTGTACCTTGCATGTTTATCACATCTATATTTATGCCACATAATTATGAATTTTATCGGGTTTAGCCCAAACAAGTATTAATATTTGCCATAAAACTTAGATTTAGAAAATAAAATTCAGTTATAGTGCAGAATATATGAATTTTTATCTACATATTGCAATAATTTATGCTGCACAATTGCAACTACCTGTTAGACATATCTAACCCTGTGGGAAAGTATTCTTTAGTGCTCATTACAGAAGTTTCCTATGTATTACTATTATTACTAGTTTGTTTAGCACAATGTTAAGAAGCAATCATACTCCTTTTAGCTCTTTTAATGAAGAGCTAAAAATAGGGCTGTTTGGTAAAGATTTTGTAACTTAAGTATGATGCTGGAGATGGCAAGGGAATCACATGGAGACAGAAAATGTTATTTGGTACAATATGGACTGGACTACCTATATGAATTCCTCAAAATGTCTTGTAACTTTAGAAGAAGAAAATACTAGGAAGAGGATGCAATACCTTTGCTGGTGCAGAAAAAATGGGAAGAGCAGATATAAATGATAGATCTTATTTGAAAATGTGAGGGAAGTATAGAATATATCTCTTCATCAGGAATGCAGAGAAGATTTGGACTTACTTTATGTATAATCAGTATTTGGTAAGTTCTTTTTGAGATACCAGACTGAAGCTGTTGAACATCAGTGAAAATTCCCAAGTTTTTTAACTCAAATCCCAAATAAAGCTGTTCCATGACTCCTCCTTATCTGAGCAGTCCTGATCCCTCCAATGGGACTTACTAATGCCTTATAATGTTTACTTGCACAAATGAGAGTAACAAAACCAGTTCCTGTGCTTAATCATTTGTAGCTGAATTAAGCTGTGTTGTGCAGAGGGTGAGGAGTGGGGCTGCACCCTTGGCAGCAGCAGGCCTGTAAATCAGCTTTGCCTGGTGGAAAAAGGTTCTCCTCAAACAGCCCAAAGCAGGACTGCTCCGTGTATGCAAACCACTTGAACTTACTGGTGGTAGAGAGGCCACTTAATTATCTCAGGCCTGGAGTCATTTTGTTTGCAGTCTCCAAACAAAGGGATGGTGTTTGACTCGAATTGAGAAATGCTGCTTGTGAAGATAACAGATTCAGGGCTCTGTGCACAAAAGCTTGTCTGTCTGACTTATTTGTGGGCATGGACTTAACTGTCTCATTTGGGCTGATAAAAATGCTTGCTTTCCCTTCAAATCTTGTCTTGCTTGAAAGGTGCTCACTGTTGAAGGAGGATGTACTTCACCAGATATATTATTCTGCTTGAATTGTTATAGTTGCATTTATATACTGGTATTGATGAAAATCCCTTTATAAATGCTTTGTGCCAATATTGTAAACAGAAAGGAAAAAAATGAAAGTAATGAAATCAGAAATATTTCTTGCTGATTTGCAAATGGAGTAAGTTACCAATTAAATTATTCATTTACGTGTATTCAGCAGATTAGCGGTAAGAATTTCTCATTCTACATTGGAAGAGGTGTTGGAAAAGCTGTCTTAAGGCCACATCTGGGAGAGGCAGTAGATCCTAGGCTGGAGCCTGGTGCATCTTACAAATGTCATGGAGGGATGAGCAGTCTTTTATTAGTCATGTGTTGAACCAACCTTCAAACCTGAATGAGAAATCTGAAACATGGGCTTGTAAGCTGTGTTTCATAATAGGTTGCATCTGTGCAATTAAATTTCTTGACTACATTGTTAACACATACTAAAATCCAGCAAAAAAATTTCAGTTCCATTTTTGTCCTGTCCCTTTTATTCACCTTTCATCATCATCATTGATTGGAACTTATAAGTGGCTTAAACCACGTTATGCATGAACCTCTCTACTGCTGTGTGTGTTTCAGGGGCACTCACTGCACAGTTCTGAAGGTGTGTTACTAATGTGTGTCTTCTAAAAGTGGAACTGTCTGTCCTTATGAGATCCAGGGACATGCAGAAGAATTCCCATTTTGTCATGTTTACCCTCATTATTGATTTGCAAAGCATGTTAGCATTTTAACATTGACTTCCAGCTATAGTTTTATGGTATCTGACTTAATTTGCTTTGAAGTTCCTGTCATTGGGGTGACAGAGATATCTGGTAAAAAGAATTTATTTCAGCATAGCAAGAAACCTGGCCAAGTGTTTAGTGAGAAAAGCCTCATTCTAAGGAGCTGGAAAAAGTCAAGTCTAAAAGACAGAGGAGCAAAGCAACGTAGAAGGATGTAAAATTAAGAGATAGCAAACTTTTGTATGAAAAGTGTCAGGGAAACTGAGGCAGGGGGTAGAAAAGGTAAAACCTCCAAGCCTCCTTTGAGGTTTAACACAATAATTGGCATTCTTGTTTAAAAACCTGTGAAGTCCTGTTCATCTTACTGCTCTCTACCTGAAAGGAGGTTGTAGCCTGGTGGGGGTCAGTGTGTCCTCCCCAGGAACAAGCAAGGGGACAAGAGGAAACAGCCTGAAGTTGTGCTGGGTGGGTGGGGTGGGTGAATGTATTAAACTGCACATTTGGAAGAATGCCTTCATCAAAAGGGTGGTCAAGCACTGGCACAGCTGCCAGGGCAGTGGTGGAGTCACCATCCCTGGAGGGCTTTAAATGATGTGTAGATGTGGCTCTCAGGGACATGGTTTAGTGGTGGGCTTGGCAGTGCTGGGTTAATGGTTGGACTGGATGATCTTAGAGGTCTTCTCCAACCTAAACAGTTCTATGATTCTATAAGTAATGAATCCTTTTAGCCCAGCGCTTATTTTCTAGTCTAGTAGAGAGCAAATTTGTAATTGGTGTGGTTATTGAACAAACCTGTAATTTTATCCTTTTTTCACATCAGTAAAACCCAAACAAATAAATGGATGATAAGATAACAAATGCTAAAGAGGTGTTTGCTGCTGTTGCACTTTTGACACTATGGAAAATTAAAGTACTTGCATCTGTAGCAGAAAACCACATGCTTTGCATTCAGGTACCAATTACCATGAACTTTAAAAAAGAGAGGAGCACAAAGAAATCTTTTTCCTCAGTACATAACTGGGTTTAAATTCAGCTGTTTCTACTTTTTAAGTAGTTTCTGGCTAATGAAGGAGATGACAGTTACAAGTCATTCCTGTTATAGTTTGTGCACCTTTTTTCCTCAGTACAGCCATTAGAATGTGATATGCAGCACACACACAGTTAACCAAGTCTGGGCAAGGTATTGCATGACTTGCTCTTACAGCAGAATATAATTAAAAGAGATGATTGGAATACATGGATATTCATAATAGATGTCGCACAATTACCATAAGTAATGCAATACATGCAAAATCTCCATTTGTAATGAAAATAGATTTGCTGGAAAGTCAATTGGAAATTTCATTTATTGCTTATTGTTTCCAGCATATTGGAATATTTTGTGCTATTCAGTGTAATGTAACTATGTGTTTTCTTCAAGTACGTATTTTTGAGAGGCATCTAACATGAATTTCCTGTTGCAACTCATAAGAGGAGATCTAGTGATACAATGTAAATCTGTCATTTCTTCTCTTTGCTGTGGAGAGCCTAATATATAGTGTATATGTATACTAATGTATAGTATTTTTCTGTTGAAACATACATTAATATTCCCTGGTGTACCATAATTATAATCTAATGAAGATATTTCATAATTTCACAAGTAACCATCTTGTACTCCCTGTATTTAAAGGACCTCAATCTTGGTTTAACCCTGGTCAGCAACTAATCACCACACAGCCACTGGCTCACTCCCCCTTAGTGGGATGAGAGAGAGAACTGGAAGGACAGAAGTAAGAAAACTTGTGGGTTGCTATAAAGACAGTTTCATAGGTCAAGCAAAAGCCACTCACATGGGCAGGCAGGTGTTCAGCCAGGACAGCAGGGCTCCATTGTGTGTGGCAGTGACTTGAGAAGACCATCACTCTGAGTGCCCCAACCCCTTCCTCCTTCTTCCCCCAGCTCTATATGCTAAATGTGACACCATGTGGTCTGGGATATCCCTTGGGTCATTTTGTGTCCCCTCCCAACTCCTTGTGCCACCCCTACAAGGTGGGTAAGGAGCAGCAAAGCAATAGTGAAAACATCCCTGAGTTATCAACATGTTTCAAGCACGGATCCCAAATTACCTCCTACCAGTGACTATTTGGAAATCAACTCTATCCCAGCCCAAACCAGCACAATCTTCAGCAGCAGCAAAGAAGGAAATAAAGGGCAGGCCATGCATGCGAAAAATAAGCAGAAACACTCTCTAAACATACAGGAGGGAAAGAACAGTTCACTGTGATGTGTCATCCCAGTACCTTCTCCAGGGCATAGAGAGTGATATATAATGCCATAGCCTGATCTCTTCAGGCTGCCTGGTTAGATGTCAGTCCTCTGCAAGTAAATCCAATTTCCTGTGTTCCCTCAGTGAGTGCTCATGCAGAGGTCTGAGTAGAGTCCAGACACCAATACAGATTTCTTCAGATTCAACTTCAGTAAAAAAGGAAAATCTTGAGTACGATTGCTTAACCCTGAAGGAGTACTGGTCTTCTGGATACCTGAGTAAAATAGCTTCAGTTTTGAGATGCAAGGCCTCAGCTCTGTTGGGCTTCACCTCTTGTGGCATCTGTTGTTTTTCCCTCCCTCTTTTCCTCCTCTCTGTCCCCTTGCACATGGGACTCTCTGTCCCCATGCCCAGTGCTGTGTTTTCGCCCGGTGTCTGCTCCGGAGGGGAGCCCGTGCAGTATCTCCCGCCTCGCTGTGCTCCTTGGTTTGTTCAGGAAGTGCTTTTCTCTGTGGGTTTGAAGTGGCAAGTGAGATTATCAAGTAAAGTGATTCCAAATGGCCCCATAATTGCTTTGCAGAGCTTCAGTTGAGGGTCAGGCACCTTCTCTGAGCAGGTAATTGGGTAAATTATGTTTTAGTAAGTTGTCTTGTGTAAAGTTAGATACGAACATAGCAGACAGTGGAGGCTTTGTTGTAAAATGAGGCCGCAGTAGGAAATGGAGTGCATAATTCATGGATACAGAAGACCACTCATACCATATCAAGGTTTCTAAGGTGGCACAAGTGTGTATAGTCTGCTATTCATTTGCTAATGTATTTTACTTGTTGCTGTTCCTTGTAACCTGCTGACTTCTACTGTTTCTAATCAAAACATAAACCTCAGCATCTCTCAGTGATCTCTCTGGAGCAAATGTTCATATTGTTCAAAAAAAGTTGAAAATCCCTCTACTGATGCGCCAGTGTAACATTGTACTGCACTCAGATAAGTGATCATTCCACAGGAGCTGCCTAAGAGCAGTTGGTTTTAGTTCAGGATTCAATGATCTTTATCTGGAAGTAACTGGGAATGCATTGCGATGACCTTGTTGCTGTTTGTTTCATAAAATTAGAAGTTGTGTGCAATGAGTTTAAATAGGTGAATTTGGAAATTCTGCTTTTTATGCAGCCTGGAGTGATTGTATTTCCCCAAGTTTAAACACGTGACACAGCTTCCGTGAATTGCATTCGATGTATGTGTGGTGGTTTGGTCTGGGCCTTCCTTGGTGACCAGTTTGTAACCAAGGAAGGGTCCAGATTTACCCAGTATTCCCTACGATTTTTACATAAGCCGGGCTATAAGAAGAAAGGAGGAGAGGCCTTCGCTCTTTTTCCTTCTGACTGCTTGGAGGTGCAGGTTCCCTGCTGTTGACTCTGCCGTGTTGGAGAGCGAGGCCTGGTGAGGCCTTGTCGCCCTTGGGAGACGGAGGTTGCCGGCGATCGTTCCAGAGCGACTCTCGGATGTCCCAAGGAGAGTAGTGAGATAGTTTTTTGCTAATTCTTTTAGTTGCTAGATATTGGGCTACTAATCAGGATATATATATATATATAATTTTGGTTTTGTTCCTTTTCCCTTCCCCCTTCCCTTGTGAAATTATATATATATATTTCAATTGTATATAACTGTAACATAAGTGTAAATATATTTATATATATTACTTTAGCTGTCTCTCTCTCGTTTCGGTTTTCTTGGTTGTTTTTTCTCCCTCTTCTCCCTGAGGTTTTGGGGGGGACGGGACTTCTTGTGGTAAGGTTTGGAGACTTGGCAGGGAGCCAGCTTCAAACCATATCAGTATGGCAAAATTAAATACATTTGAACTGCATCTGAAAAAAAGACCGATGTTTTGGGATTTTAACCTTGGCTGTTCGTGAGGACATAGCAGGGTATCTCTGCCAAGCATTGCTGCCTGTCGAATGTTTGGGTGCAAGGACCACCAGCAAAGTTGCAAATAATCCAGCGCTTTCTTGTTAGAGCCAAATGCCTTGTGTCCAATGTTCTGTTAAAACTTTTGGCACATTTGCACAGTGAAATTACATATTCTTCCCCCTGCCAATTACCTTAGCTCCAGGTAGTGCAAATTGAAGGCAAACTTTTAAATATATACTTGATTTTGCATAGCTCTGTTGTGGTGGAGAGAAATTATGTTGGCAGTAAAAACTTTGTAAGCACTTTGAAATGGGATCAATGTATTTTTCAGATGACTCTCCTTAAAAAATTTTAGTGAGAGACTTCAGACATGGCTGCTCACACAGAGTTGCAGAGGTACTAGGAGAGTATTGCAAGAAAGGGTTTTTTTGGCTGTGTTTTTTGTTTTTCTGCAGTCATTTTGAATGAATGCAAAACATGGAGTTGCCACCCTTCTTAGGTAGTGGGAAGACTTTTAAGATGAAAAAAAGAGAGCCGCCTAATTAGTATGCAGTCATGTGGAAGGATGCTAATGACATCTCTCCTCAATTAATGTTTCCTTAGTATGACCCAATCAATATTAATAAAATAAGTTATACTTGCTTGTCTTTCAAAAAATTTCTGAATTTGACCTGGAGAAAGTTCATCACAAAAATCATTGTAGAGTGGTATAATTCTATTTTTATCTTAATCTGAAAACAGTGACGTTAATGGAGCACTGCTGAGTTAACATAATATTTTGCTGAGGCTATATTAGCTTAGAAAACAGTGAAAGTATTCCCTTTTCCTCTCTGGTTCCTTAAAAAAATAAAATACGATGCATCTAATATCAATAATGATTATTTATAAATACATGTGGTATTGAATAATTTTTTTAAAAATGTGGAGAATCATCCTTCTTACATGAAGGTTGGGTATTAAATGAAAGCATCTGATGCAAACAGATGTTTGTAGAAAGCAAAGCCCAAGAAACAGCTTGCAATGGCATTTGTTTATTCAGTTCTAAGAGAAAAATGGGAGACAATTTTGAACTAAACAGAACTGCTTTCTGAAATACTTACAACATCTAGCTTGGTTTTTATTGTGTAGAACATCTAGACTGGTTTTTATCATGTAGATCAACCAGTCATCTGTTGCTTAATTTTCTTGATTTTTGCACAGCTGAAAGTTGGAGGAAGTGTTTTAGTTTGTTTATCAGCTGGGGTTATATGATGGAGTGGGTGTGGATCTTACTCAAACTGGAGCACCCCAGAGAGAACAAATCCAGGGTGTTAGAAAGCTCATCAGGCTCAGGTTGGCCTCTGATGATGCCTTGTGTGGAAATAATGAGTTTTATGTAGGGAGTGAGGGGCTGCAGCTCTGTGGGTGTAGCTCTGCTGTGCTCCTTCACCTGCATGTAAAATTCTCTCTTGTGATGATTGGTTTTATAGTTATTATATCTTTATATGAAATCTTCAACTTGTTTAACCCATTTTTAAACTGCAGGAAGACAAGATGTCTGGATGAGATTTTTTTTTTCTGTGTATGAGAGATATTCTTTATCCAAACCTCTAGTGAGAGTCCAGGTCAGGTTTTATTCATCCTTAAACAAGAAAAGTCTGATCCATTTATCTGGCACTCACAGCAGGATTGTTTGTTTTAGTGTAATCCTGACATGTGCTGTAGATTATTTATTCTAGTTGAGGATGGTTTTTAACATTTATTGGTCTCTTAGAAGCCCATGGATTTATCTGCTCATTTGTATATGTTCCGGTGCTTGCAGTGTGGAGGATAGTTTGTAAAACTGACTGCTAAAACTAAGGGTATTTTTGTGTGCAAATCAAAAGGATGATTATATGTACCTGTCTTAAGAATTGAGAGAATTATACATGGGATGTATATGGAAAGGTAATGGGGTTTGATCCTCCGACTTTAAATAACAGGATGCATAATAATGATCATTTTGATACAAAATCGATACAAAGAATCTGGCATTACTAAATGAAAGAGTAAAAAAATTAATATTGTAACCAAGCAGTAGAAATGCAAGGGCCCCCCGGATGCCATGGTTGGATTGTTGTTGTGCCCATGTATTCCAAAAGATATTCCTCCATTGTTTCAACACAGGGGCAAGAGGAGGGAGCAGAGGAAAGGAGATGATGTGCAGTCCAGCTTTGAGTCTTTTCTCAGATCCTCCTTGATCTTTAACTGTCACATTGATGGTACCTGAATGAATTTAACTTTGTGCCTCAGCTGAAGTGTTGTCCATAGGGGATCATTTTATATTGCCTACAAGATATCAGAGTAAAGAAAATAATGTGATTTGATAACTGTGTTTTGTCACGATTGAAAAGGCACAGAGAGATGCTCTATTTGTCTTTTTAAATAATGAAAGTTGAATCAAGATTGTCATCTGATCTGTCAGAGAATTCAGCAGCAATAACTATCTTCCATCTCATTACTTCTCCTTCCCTTTTGAAACTTTTTAATCTTTGCAAGAAAAATTGTCAACTGTTGTAGATCTCTGGTGTTTGTTGTTCCCATTTACTGCACGAAGGATACATACTTACTTTTAAAGTCTGATCGTTGAATTGGTGATTTTGTGAGGAAGTGAGAGTGTTCTCAGCTGTCATAGAGATCTCCTCTGTTCCTTATTCCTGTAGGTTTGAAGAGAAAAAAAAAAAAAGACTTACCTACTCTAATTGTGTTTTTAATTCATGTTGTTTAAAATGGTGGTGAAGGTTTTTTCTTTCATGTATGTTTGGTGGCTTAGATTTTTTCAAAGCCATTGCTGAGGTGATGATGAGGGACTCCTGTGATAATGGCAGACAGGGCAGTTTCATTACTTCAAAAAGGTCGATATTTGTCCTTTAAAAAAAGATGTGTATTCTTGTTATCCTTTTCACTGTACCAGTTGGTCAGCACTCCCAGGTTACTGTTCATTTCTACCCACAAAGAGTGCTAGAGGATAGCCCAAGAATAGGATACTCTGAAACATAAAGAATTTGAGAATATTTTCCAGTTGGAATCCACATATTTGGGAACATACGACCACTGAAAATATATATTTACTAGTGCTTTGTTTAAAGACTAATAATGCCAGTAGAGATACTGGACAGAAAAGGAAATGAGATGTGTGTGGAGGTACAATAATGTGTTCTGTTTTTCTCATAAGAAACAGTGGACCTTTGACTGTCCTACTGTTGCAGGGCTGAGGAGCTTCACCGTGAGCTCCTTGTCCCATTGTCCTTGTTCCTTGTGCTGGAGTGCAGTGGCAGCCAGCACACTCAGATCAAGCTAATGTTATTGCAAATCTTGAATCTAATTTTGTTCGTTGTCAGTGGAGCTGCTGCTCTCTGCAAAGCCTCTGCTGTCAGAGCCACTGAATTCTGAGTATCTGTTTAAGAAGGTCCTTTGTGATTTCCTAATTATATTTCATGACAGTCTTGCTTTGTTCAGTATAATAACGAAACAGAAAACTTTCAAAATTAGTTTTAATATAAACATATAATATATGCAACACAGTGATAAACCTTGAAAAAACTGCCATTCCCAGTGAGTAATTAAATATCATTACCTTTAGTGTCTACTGGATTGTCTGTCGTTTGTTAAGTAAAGGGAAGCATAAATGTGCTGCATATACTGAAAGCAATTCAATTTGCCCAATTAGCAAAGTTTAAGATTGATTTCAGTGGCATGATTCATCTTATGATATTAGTTGTTTTGTGCCTTTTGATGTAAAAATGTTAGCCCTAAAATGTTTTTCCTTTTTATATTGTTGAGGCTTAATTTAATTCTAAAACTTTCTATGCATATTCAGTTGAAAATAAAGTTGAAAATACTATCCCATATGAAAAAAAAAAAATAAAGCAGTCATCATCTTTCTGTCCTGCTCTTTGGAATTAAGTGTGCTGGGCACACTGACTGCTGAGGATGTAACATTGTCTGCTGTTTTCTTTAGGGCTTTGAATCTCCTCTGTTAGAAAGTGATGCCCAAGGCCTGGCCTTCCCCACTGTGCAGTATTTGGTAATAAGGATGTGATGGTGCATTTGGCACTGACAAAAGGAAGGAGAAAAGTAATTAATTGGGTTTGACTCTGCAGATGACAGTGTAGCTCAGCTCACTTCAGAGTATAAAAATACCACAAATGATAGACATTTGGATGTAGTTTCCAATAACTGAAAATATCTTTTTGCTAGAAAATACTTTTACTGAAGCTGTAGAAACAGTAAGAAATAACTCAGAAACTGGTAGGCTGTTTATTCCCAGTTCCCTCCAATACCTTTTGGCAGCTATGAGAGATTTAGAACACTTGAAGAACAGGTAATATGAAGGAAAAGAATATTTTTTTCCCAGTTCTTCAGAAAGCAAAGATAGAAAGAAAGATAATCAAACTAAAATAAAGTTTTTAGATAATCTAAAAGTTTTTAGATCATCTATGTGTTGGCACTTATTAACTCAGTTAAAATGTCTCAATTTATTCTCCAAACTGTATTGGGTTGGTTGTTTCAATGATATTTCTGTAAATTAGAGATGCCAACAGACATACATTACTCCATGAACGAGGCTAAACTAATATGAAGAAGGAAACCCTGATATTTAGTCAGGTCATGATCAACAGAATTCTTGAAATTTTACTAAACAAATGATTAAAAAAATAAGCAAAAAAAATTCTTAAAAATAAGCAAACATTCCTTGCTTTTTCTTTAGGGCTGACCTTTCAAATCTGATTTCCACCTATGAAGTCATCGAGCTTAGTTTGTCAATGCACTGTGGCACATTCTGGGGACAGAAAGGGATCTCCCTTTTTTTTTTTCCTTCATTGTTTGGTTGCTTCTTCTCCAGTTTCATACAAGACTGAGCTGATTTTGATTGCTTAAAAGCACATTACCCATCAGTGGTTTGAACTAGATAAAGAACTGAAGAACACATGTAATGTCTGCTGTAATCTGATGAATTTGCTTCTTTTCCCATACAAATACTGTAATAAATTAAGGGCAATCTGATAAAAAGGTTGGTTTGGTCTATTAATCTTGGACTCAAAGATTCATTTAGGAAGCAGCCAATTTGTGGCTAAGAGGAAAGTTGGATTTTAATAAGCCTTTTGTAGTGTGGTAGACTACACGAATCTTATAAATGTCTTGTCCCTCCTTGTACTTTTTGGGGATTTTAAACGTGTTTTTCCTTGCATTAGTCTTTCCATTTCTCTGCCTATTCTGTGTGTCTCATTTAGAAGACTGTGGAGATGTTCAGTAAAGTCCCAAGGACTGTGATTTCTTAAAGACTCTACTTAAATCAATACATAGCTACTGATGGCTACTTAATGACTGTCTGAGAACCCCTCACTGTTTTTCTTGTCGATGAAAAGGGGTTTGATGGAAGAAAAAAAGAAACAAACTGTGTTCATGCAAAACAAGTCCTTTAGGTTACTTGCTATAGTATTTTGATGGTAACTATTTACACTGATAGCCTGGGGTGAACTTCATGTTTTTGAACGTTAGGTACTGACAAAATAGTACTAATTTAATGCCACAGCTGAATATGCTGCTTTCGTTTTTCTTATGATGGTTTTGATCTGCCAGAGCAGATTTTGAGTTGTGATGAGATATACTTTAAATCATTGCTTTTGAGAAGGAGAAGATATTGCTGACAATAAAATTTCTCTTCTCTTCCCCTGCCTGTTTTCTTGCATAAATATTGTATTCTCATCTTGTGTACAGACAGCTGTAGTCAGTAATCAGTCTCCTGTATCAGTTATGGTTCTGTGTTTGAGCCCTTGTTAGGATCACTGAAAAGTAACCCATAGTAACTGTAGAAAATATGACAAACTTCCTTTGGCTGTGAAGAACGTGCTGTTGAGGTGTGTCAAGTGAACTCATCTTTACATCAGGATTTGAATAGAGCTGAAAAACTACTGTTTGAAGTTTCGATATGTTTCTTTGTCACAAGTGAATATTCAAAATCATGATCCTTCTTTTAAATGGAGATGCATCACATAGACTCTAAAATCTAAATGATATGTGCTAGTTTCATTTGGAAGTATAATTAAGGTGTATAATGTCATTTAACTGTTTAATGAACTCTGCATAATGTAATGGCATACAAATATTTGACCTTCCTGACAGTGACTGATGGATTGAAGTTGCACAGCATGATATCATTAGAATATCAAATAACATCATTATTCATGATTATCAGGAATTATTCAGGTGAAATGGCAAATGTAATGGAAAGCTATTATTTGTGTGGGGGCCGCAGATTGACTTTCTTTGACAGTATCAGTCTTTTGATGATACAGGGGGAAGATACTCAGATTTATTGAGCTACAAAGAATTAATGTTATAGGTTAAACAAATGTCAGTAATATCAGAAAAGTATTTTCAGTAGGTCATGTCATGTACTGTGTCTAAGAGTAACTACTAGAAGTAACATTTTAACTTCTGCTTTTGCTTCTGCTAAATATTAAAACCATTTTTAGAGTAAAGACTTTGCAGCATGAAAATATATCAATAATCACAATTTTCTAGCTGATATTTTTGATCAGTAGAAAGAAAAAATACCATGCAGAGTGTTCACAATAGAACTGCAGTTTCAGCCTCTGTTCGCAGAGGCCTAAATGTGGAGCCCAGACTTTTGTTCCAAGAGAATTTAAACTGGAATCTCAACCAGGTATTTTTCCTTCACTTAAACCCGCAAGAAGTTGATGGCCTGGGCCAGGAAATACCATATATTTTTGAACAGGCCACCCAGATGCCTAAGGCTGAGCACACACTTACAATTTGTTGAATTATGGCCCATGGAAATAAATGATGAGTAACCTGTGTTGATTTGGATAATTAAGATCTTACGTCTGAGACGGGAGTGAGCTGTGAAAATAAATTTTGCCCATTGGTACAAAAACTGTAGTAATGTTTTACCACATGGTTTCTGCTGAACCTGAGTTGTTCCAAAAGATTGTGTTCTGGCCCTGACCTGCAGAGACCAGCCCTGCTGTTCTTACCAGTGGGAAGCGGATGCTTAAGAAGGGGCTGAAGAAGCAGCTGCAATGTTCCCAGTGAAAGAGGAGGAAGCTGCAAATTATTTAACTGGCTGCACAGAACAGCCAATTTTCTCAGAATTCCTGGAATTTCCATAGGATTGGGGGGTGATGGTGGTGGTGCCTATAATGAGTATTTGGTATACAAATTGACTTTTATTGGTAAGAGGTGGTCTATAGATAGGCCAGTGGCTGCAGCGTGTTATGGGCAAGGGCAAAGCAAACACACAGTGCTCAGGAAAGCTGTGAGGTGGTGGTTGTATGCAGTGCATACATGTGTAGGAACACACATTAATGTCATTTTAATGTTGAGACAGGATTTACCTTGGCTTTGGGCTCTATGTTAGGTGTTTGTAGCTTTAGTCAGGTTTGTCTATTTGTTTTCCCTCCTTTTCCCCCTGTAGATATACTCACATTAATTTGGAGTGCTTCTCGATTTGTGTATTGAACCTAAGTCACAATCCTAATGCTCTTCTGTTCATAATGTGCAAGTGTTAAAAGCAGGCTGAAGTTGACAGCTTGGGAATTTCTGTGGAAGCATATTTTCTCTGAAACCCCTGTACAATGGGAATGTGCTTGAATGGGCTGACAGAAGGCTAGGTGATTTCCAGGACCTATTTTCAGGGCGTTAAAAACTTCTGAATATTCCTTTGCTCCTGGCTGCTCTGGGCTTCTCCCTCAGTCAACAGGTTTTCAATCTCACCAGAACTCCCACTTCACAAGTTGTCAAATGACTGCTCAAGCAGTAAATGGAAACCTTGAACATGGTGTGTGTGTGTGTGATTTGAAGTGTGTCTTATTACCAGAGAGCTGAAAAGGAGCCTATCCTCGAATATGCAAAAGATGGTGAGATATAACCCTCTGCTGGTTATGGAAGTGTGGCAGTAGGGAAGAGGGATGTTATCGTTGCCATATTTTTTTTTTCTTTTTAAAGCACTGGAATACAATGACAAGACTTAGACAGAATTTGCCAGCTGTTCATCCCTCCAGCTGGGTGGGCACTGCCTGGTGTGCCAGGGAGCTGCAGCTGCAGCAATGGTGTGGTTTGGTAGCAGAACAGTGACTGTTTATCAGATGCTTTGGAATACAGAGGATCCTGACTTGCAAAGCAGTTCCAGAAGAAAAATTCCTGTGCCAGCAAGCTGCAGGCCAGAGCCAAGGGCTGCCTAGGGCTCTGACCTGGTCATGGATACAACATAAAGAAATTCCTATGTGATTTGTAAAATTGTGTTCTGTTATCTTATTACACTTACCCTACAGAACAGAGTAAAACAGGCACAGAAGACCAGTAAAGGTGGTGCTGATTTGACCTCTGTGTATTACTGCAAATAGTCCTTATTAATTTAAACTCTTTCTACTGATTCAAATGAGGTCACTTAAATCTAGCTTTGAATAGGACTTACTTGGAGCAGATGCTGTATTTATATAGCAAAAATATAATTTCAAAGTTTTATTGAATCATAACAAGAAATAGAGGACATTTCATATGACTGTCTTTGGTTATACATTTCTAACTTATTCTAAATAAAAGGAATGGTGTATATGTGGGATCAATACTTCATTGTTTCAGAGATTCCACTGTCTTTCTTAAGTGAGGTTGCCAGTTTGGGCTAAATTTGCAAGTAAAGAAGTAGAAAGGATTTTGGATGGGAACAAAAGTAAGCATTTACTGTGTGTGTATCATGATAACATTTAAATGTTGTCATTTATCTTCAGGCTGGAAGAGTTAATTCCTTGCGAGATGTGGCAGGGGGCAGATTGTATGTCAAAGGTGAGTAGGCAGCAGAGTGGAGGAGAGCTACTAATGGTGACCTCATATGAAGATTTTACAGGGGTTTGCCTTTTATTAGACAGTAGAGAAATTACACTAAACTGATTCCCTGAGGCATAAATCCATAGGAAAACAGTTTGAGTTTGGGTGGGTTTTTAAATTATTTTCACTGCTTATGAAACTCTGTGTTTATAGTATCATTAGTGATATAGAAATGAAGAATGTTTTCCTATTTAAGAATCATATTTCTCTTGAAGCCTTTGGAATGTTTTAATAAGCATATGATACTGTAATCACACTATAGCTTAAAATATATCTATGTGAGAATGTAATTCATATATTCAGATACTGCTGGTATTCTTTATCAGGCATGGTTTTTATTTTTGTGAATCTGCAGCACTAGTACAATATAATTTAATTTAGCTGTTTCC
The DNA here is from genome assembly GCF_003945595.2 of Pipra filicauda. Lineage (NCBI taxonomy): Eukaryota > Metazoa > Chordata > Aves > Passeriformes > Pipridae > Pipra > Pipra filicauda. The sequence continues at coordinate 510,936 of NW_024103973.1, read as the reverse complement.
ATTCTCAGGTTAGTTTGTTGCTTTAGTCCAATGCTTTTGTGTATGTTATCTTGCTTGATGACATGGGAATAATTGAAATGGATTAAAATGCATTTTAATGAACTATAATTACCTGCATTCTTAAGATATATTGAAGTAGAAATAGCTTTCTGAGCTATGAGAGTTATGGCAGCAACTCTAAATTGTGTGAGGGTACAAAGGTTTATATTTAGCTCAGACTGAATGGTAAGAGAAGCTGAGTTATGATATGGAAAATAAACATGAGATTTAGATTTAGTCTTTTATTCTTCCCAGCACGGGTGACTCTGGTGTTCCATAGGAGTGTACATTTGCTGTAGACTTTACTTGAAAGAGGACTAATCATGCCCAAGTGTCCTACATGATGGCCTTTATCTCTTTGTGCAGTCTCTCCACTCTTTTCCTTTGGCTGTACGTGCCAAACAAACAGCAAACAAAAAGAAAAGCCCCAATTTAACAATTACTTGATTTACTCAAAAAATTGTAGGGTGAAAATTGCATCTCATCAATTTTATTTTTTGGCTATTATTAGAGTCAGGGCATGTGTTCAGCACATACTTTGCACTTCAGTTGTTAACAACTATGAAACTAATATGTTTTTAAGGTTACATATGCTTATGAGTAGGACATGAATTTCCACTTAGAAAGTATGTTTCTCAAAAAAATCTGTTTATGGATGACATAGTCACTTAAGGTTTATAAACCAGCTTGGTAAGGTTTGTCATTTATTTATCATTTATCATATATTTTTTTTTTTTTTAGATTGGTACTCTGTTAAAAAGATCTCTTGTCCCATAAAGGGAATACGGATGCATATGTTTAAAAAAGAAATGCCAGAACCAAAGAGGTCTTGTTGTCACTCTCAGATGGAGAATTCAGTGACAAGCCCTATGTCCTTAAGGCTGGTAGGTGTCAGCAGATGGAATTCTTTTATGAAACTGTGCCTACCATGTCTCATCTTGAAGTCTCAATCTTTTCTGCTGGCTTGTAGGGATTTGCAGGTCTCTTACAGTGAATTTCATTGAACAATAATTTGCTTTGATCTAAAAGATGCTCTTTTCCTGTATAATAAAGAGAATCTCCAGTCTCCTAGGACTTCATTTTATAAGTTTGCCTTCCTGCCCTACCATGGATCCAAGCAGAATTTTCACATACTAATTATAAGGCTGTTTATATTCGTGGCTGTTTCTGTATAGAGTGAACTTTTGAATAATACCTTCATTAAAATAAAATAAAAATAAGCTTTTAACAAGTCTTTTGTTTTGATGTGAATATGGAATAAGAACACTGCTTTATCTTAAGGATATTGGTATTTGAATTCACCCTCATCTTAAGGGAATGTTGATTTTCCAGCAATGTAGGGCTGTGTATTGTAAACATAAAGAAATATTAGAATGATTACACATAGAGTGCTTCTCCTAAACATCTTTTTAGTCTTGCTTGGGCATTAAAAAAAAAGTACTGTTGTAATAGCACATGTAGTTCTGTTCCTGATGTAGTAAATTTTAGGGAATCAATAACAGCTTAAAACCAGAATTAGTAGCTCCCTCCCATGTCTCCATGTGAATGTAATGGGTGTCTTATCTGTGAGGAGCGCAGATGGCTATAAAATGAAATGCATTTAAATACATGCCTAAAGATGATTAAAATATCATATAGAACCAAAGCAGTTCAGCTGTAGATATTCATTAAATTGACCATTAATTACTTACAATATAAAGGAATATTACTGTATTCATAAATTTTGTATGCAGATTTTATTAAGCTGGCATGTTATGTGAATTGATTCCCTGACATCTTCTGGCTGTGGCTGTATAGATAATAGTGCCTTGTATGAGTTTTCTATAATCCAGGAATTCTGATTGACTGTTTCTAGCTAGAAATTACAGTTTTTTTCTTTCAATTCTTTCAACCATAATTATAATATAACATAATTATAATGTTGTGTTTGGAATGGCCATGGTGTTTGTCAGCGTTTCTGTCACAAACTCCTTTTTTACCAACCTGGAACTAAGAAACACTCTCACACCTGTCAATTATGATTAAAGTGTTTTTAACCTGCTTTTCCAGCCAGGGTCACCCCACCCCAATCCTTTATTTGAAAAAAATAAATGTGGGTACATGTGTGCTCACACACAAATGACCACACCCTTAATATTTGTAATACCTACCCAGAGTAGTCAGGCCTTTGATGACATTTCTTACACATGAATTAAGAGCAAGTATCCTGAATTATAAAATTAACTATATCTTTAGCATATGATAATATCACTGTAGAATGCTTTTTAACAAGGTTTAGGGAGAGGACTTGGTGGGACATAGCAATACTAACCTATAAACAGGTCTCTTCATTAAAAAAAGTAGTTGGAAATAAATCAGAATGAAAAATTTGAATCTGATATTTCCACAACATAAACTTAGGTCGATTTCAATTGGATTCAGGAATATATAATATGTGGATCATAAGGAAAATGTAATTTCTGTGGTTTGAAAATATAATTTCTCTAGTATGAAAATACCTCCCGCTGATGAATTTAACCTTTCATACAAAGTGTGAGTGATTCTCAACTGGAATATGGTTTAGTTTCTAGAAGGATTAAATGAAATTAAGCGGTATGATGAAGTTGAAATGTTTTATGCTTATCATAGTGTGGGACTTCATTTGAACAATTCATCTGTGGGAAATGTTATTCAAAGCGACCTCTTCTTGCAATATGTTTCCATTTTAATAGGAGGCCTTTTTTCTATTGAAAACTAGTTTATAAACAAAGTAAAATTGTTAAGGTTTACTTAGAAATAGCAGATTGTCAGAAAGGTGATGAGGAATCTCCAGTTCTTGTCAAAATGCCTTTCTCTCAGTGTGCGCTTAGGTGAAAATTTTCTGCTTCTGAAAGGAATATTCTGAGTTATTTAGAAGCAGAGACTTGTTAAAGGAACAGCTTGTAAGGTGCAAGGCAGTGCTTGCTTATCTAGACCCGTAGGTAATAGTAAATTCATATTTCTAATCAGAACGGGGCCATTTTAGAGGGCAGAAACAAAAAGTACAGTGAGATAGTTCTGCAGTAAGAAACTTTCTCCATGTAAGCTCTTTCAGAGGCAGCAATTTGTAATCATTTTCCCATTTTAGCCCGCTTGCATTAGCTCTGGAGGCTGCTGGTGAGTTCCTGGTGGCTGATGTGACGTGTGGGTGCTCAGCACACACAGCCCAGCAGAGGCTGAAGGGCCCCTCGGGTGCTCTGGGTGAATGTGGGTGATGTGGTGCTTGTGGTTTGGTACATCAATTATTCAGAGTCATAAGATGCTTACAGAAATTAAAAATCATTGCTAGTGCCAACTTCCTTGCATAATTTGGCTGTGGGATGCAGGCTTTTTCTCCAAGCTTCTTCAGCCTAAAATAGTCTCCTTATCTGCTCACTTTGCTCAGTGCAGAATTTCCTGACACCCAAGTACACACAGAGGAACACTCACAGACAAATTTCCATGGCAACCCTGAAGTCACCTCTCAACTGACTTTATGCTGCTTTTCTGTCCAGTTCTTTCACACTACTATCACCAATAAATAAACTGAGAATTTCTCTCAAAGCATATGTTTGGCAGGTATTTGTATGTCGCACAGTGACCCTGTAAGAATCTGCTGGACTCAGAGTTATCTACCTTCTTATTTTTAATTGTAGTTGTGTAGTGAGAATAAACTAAGAGAAAGTAATGGGAAATATTAGCAGGGAATATTTCAGTTCACATTCCAGCAAGCAAAAATTTAGTTGAAGTTCAGTTAAGAGTGCTTGAAGTTAAAAATGAAAGTGTAAACCCCAAACACTCTTAAAAGGAAATAAATCACAAATGACTGGGAACCTACACAACCCTATCAATACTTCCGTATATTTTTTCATCTTTCTGGCAGATACTGCCTCACCTTGCTAAGGTTAAAGTCTTTATTGTTGATGATATGTGCATTACTAGAGCATGTGTGTATTGTGTATTGATGGAGAAATTATGAGACTGGAGCTCTTTCACAGTCTAGTCTGAGTAGCATACAAGAATTCTGTGTTTTCCAGAGGGTTTGCTTCATGTTTCTCCCGTAGTCCTGGTAGGAAAGTGGATGAGGTTTGAAAACACTGGTGTTGGAACAGGGCATTGTCAGACGTGTGGGGCCATGGGCTGGGGGGGTTGGATATAGGGTTCTACAGGAAGAGACTTCAGACAATTAACCTTGGAACATGTTGCTTTTTGACAGCTTGCTACTTGTAGTGTTCTAAAAGAACATTAAAGAAGTAGAGTATCAAACTAAAACAACTAGAGAATCTAGGTGGTCAGTGATATAAGTTAGAAGTCAAAGGAAAATATAAGGAACTCATAAAAAGGTTTTGTATGTATCTGAATGTATCTTATGAGGCCAAGCTGCCTTGGCCTCATAAACCTTGGTTTGGTGTTACAGGCTTTTCCACTCAGCTGTGTTCTTACTTTCATATTTTTTCACTTGCTTCTCTTTCCCGTAAGAAACATTCCCACACTTGACAAACAGTAGCAAACCAGTCCCACTGAACCCAACAGGGTTAGTCAGGGCTTGAGGAAAGCACTGGGTGTAATATATATTTTTTCCCTGGGGCTGAGGTGGATGCTTGTTGTGTAGCAGCTCCAGTGAAAAAGTTTAGATTTTGCTACTTTGGAATTGGTCCAAAATGCAGCTCTCTGAGCTGTTTGGGTTTGATTTCTCCCTTAAATGCCGAGAGAATCAAGTGCAGCAGCGTTGGAGGGTGTCTTGGAGCAGAGCATGAGCAGTGCAGGGTGACTTACCAAGGGCTGGGGTGCTGAATCCTGTGTACTTTCCTTTTTGCCTTGCTGAGTATTAATCAAGGAAAGGATGGATTATGAAATTTTCCCAATATAGCAAGAGATACACACATATGAAGTGTATTAGATTGAGAAGTTATAAATATAAAATCTTTTTTTTTCTCTTTGATGTGCCACAATGCTTCCTCCCATATGTGTTATCTTTGATGCATTGAAGTCTTATGTCTAATCCTTTCATTTATGTTGAACTTTGCAAGTAGAAACACTGAATTCTAACTTAAATTAACTCTTTATGTCCCCTTACAAAAAAAAACACGCTTAAGTAAATGAACAGAAATCACATTTTTCCCAATCACATTGATGCTTGACTTAAAAAAAATTCTTTCTTCTCAATCAACCATATTGGTGTCAGAAAATGAAAGTTTGCAATTGTTCGATGGTCTTTCTTTGTTCAGTATGCTGAACTGAAATTGTGGAAACATGCACATAAAACTGCTTGGCAGTCTGTCACCTAGAATGCTGTCTTCTCTTACTTGCTTGTTTTTGCTGTTCCAACTGGTCCTCTGATGCCCTGTATCACTGTTTGCAAAGCTCAGACTGAGCAGCCGGGAGATTCTCGACATGAAAAGAGAACCAGTAAAATATCTAGATAGTGAAATCTGCTGGCTGAAAAAATCAGGAACTAAGGCAAAACTAGCAAAAATCCTGATCAAACCTTAGAAAGTAATGTTGGATAGTGGACTTTACAAAATAGCCATGCAAGCTGCTTAAAACAATTGAGTAGAAACAACATTTTTCTTACATTTTTCTTTGTTGAAAACAGAATGAAAATTTTAGAAACATTTTTTGTTTTGATTCAATCAAAAGGGTTTGTTCTGGTTTTGGATATAAAAGAATATTTGAAGTATTAACACAAATATAATTTCAATTACTCCCCCCCCATTATTAAAACATCTACTTCTGAAAAGTCAGAAACATTTTCTTAATAAACACTGTTTTAGTGTATCTTTTTAAGGAAGGTTTAAACCAAATTTTCCTTGAACTTCTTTTTCTTCAAGGGAAAGTGTTCATCTCACTCCTTTGATGACAGATTTCTCCATCTACTCATCTGCATCAAATTTCTGTTCCTATATCCTTTTGCTCTTCCTTTTTAGCATTCACGTCTGTAAACAACTATCTTACTGCTGTTGCATCTGTTCTGGAGGGGCTGTGAAACATTGCTCCATGTGCTCCTGTAAATCCTGAGGGGAAGGGGAGAGAAAGCTTGCACATCATTCCTTTTGCAGCGGGAGGAAGAGCTTTGTTTTCCCACACAGTATCCTTATTTTCCCTTCTCTTTCTTCAAGCCCATTTTTGGAAGGGACACACACTTCCTAGACATTGGAAGTGCAGCGAGTCCCCAGAACAGCAGAATGAGAATCTCCAAGTTGTTTTCGGCTTTCCCAAACAATTCATAATGCTCAGAGTGTGTCTTTGAGCATTCCAGCTGGAAGAGCATGTTTTAGGATCATTCAGCTGAATTGTGCTAAACCTGTTGTTGCCTCCCGGCAGAGAGCAAAAGGCTTTGCGGTAGATTTGTCCAACATTGCTGTGTGTGCTTCCAGCAGGTTGTTACATGGCTTTGATGGATAGGATACAGGTAGGAAAAATCACCATAACATCTGGGAAAGCAAGAATACAGGCACAGATATTCTTCTGGAAGAAGATGACCACCTAGAGGTACTGACAGATGGTGAATAAACAAACTTGTCATGTGATTTCATCAGCTAATTACAGGTTTGGACCGCGTAGCGCAGTGATATCCAGCCAAAACCAGCCTATATTTGTGGCTGCTTTGAGAGTACCTGGCCCATTGACTCAGCTTAATCTCCAGTGTGGAACTCCTTCCACCTGAGCAGTCCTGATGGAGGAGAAGGTTGTTCTGTCTCTGACACTTTGTTGTCGTAAATCCTGTCACGATGAGTATCGAAGTGATTGCTGCTATCAGAGAAGGCAAGGAGGTTATTCTTTGAGGCTGGGATATCCCTCACACCCATTCTGCCTTAGACAATGATGGATTGCTGTGCAATGTTCAAATAGAAGAGAAACTTTTATCAAGTCGTGAAAAGCAATGTACTGGGTAGTATTAAGCCACAATGGGGAGGAAGAAAAAGCCTGAGCAGAAATCTTGACTGTCAGAAAGTTTCTGAGAGTAAGGCATGCAGTCAGTGTCTTTATAGTGTGCTCTGCCTTGTATTTTTAAAACTTAAGGGTTAAAAACAACACTGCATAGTAGGAGAGGAGGTCTGTGTTGTGGAGAAGTACTATTAGGTGATTTAATAAGCATTAGTGAAATTCCCAAGAGTCTTTGACATCTGGGAAATTAAGGCCTGAGGGACTTCCTCCCTGAGCTTTACAATTCTAAAAAAGTATTCTGCTTTTACACAGCATTTTTTACTCGGCTTATTGACGTAACAAATTAGAATTAATAATCCTGATTTATCTACTTTTCCTGAGAAATCAAGACTTAACTGAATTTTTTAATAGTATGCACATATTATTAATGAAAGGTGATCTACTTAACATAAGGAATAAAAGCAGCCTCTTCTCCTGTATGCTTTAGCATTCAGTGAGGCAAACACTAGATGCCAGTGTTTGGGGGGAAGCAAGTAGTATTTATTCAAGCCACTTGATTTTTCTGCAGTTTATGGGATATGATAATTGCTGCAATTTTAAGATCAAAAAGCCATTTCTATTCATTTGAACACTAATGTCTTTAGGGTTTTGGGACTTTCTGTTAATCCAAAATGTACAAAGGCTTAAAAAAAAAAATCCCAGATTTTTGTAATATGTTTGAAGGAGTGCAGTAAATATGATGGTTCTCTGTGTGAAATGAATATTGTGGAGAATTTTGTCAGTAGGGGTGAATTAACCACACTGGAAATACATGAATTGCCAATATTGGAATAAAAACATCTATGTGCTGAACTTCAATAATGCATTGGAAATGGAGGGGACATATATATGTGTATATAAATATGCAGTTAGAGAATTTAAAAAGCTATTATCAAGAAAAAGCTATTACAGTAGTATAAGAAAGTTTCTAATTCTAATGAATAAACTCTTTAACGTACTGGTAATGCTGCTTCATTTAAATTGAAAATAAAAGATGATATGAAAAGAATATTCCCCTAGTGGTATCCATGGACTAGAAATAAATACAGTCGGCAGTAGCACTGCACTTTAATCTTTGAATTTTCAAGCATCTGTGGTATAAAATGTCTCTTCACCTGTGGGTGTCCCACAGACACCCTGTTGCTCTGTCCTGTAAAGCAGAGAAGGCCCCCCAGTTTCTCCACAGCACCAGGGAAGCATCTCCAGCCTGTTCCAGGGTGAGTCTGTGCCCTGTGAGACCACATTTGGAAGAGGAGGAGGGCAGGCTGGTCACACGCTCTCTGCTTTGGTGGCAGTAGCTGTGAAAAATGCTTTTTCCTCTGGCTGGTTCAGAAGTTTTGTCAGGCTGTGGCTTGTGCTCAGGACAGCTTACACATCCTTCTTGGAAACCTGTTATTAGGTTGTGATTGATCCAGTCTCCTCTTGGGTAGTGGGTTGCCCTGTGATCTCTTGCCCACTGCTCAGTCTTGCTGTTGGCACAAGGCAAACAGACTCTTCAGGGTGCACATCTCCATCCATATTGTGTCACTCCCTGGCACCTTCCCAGTGATTTGTAAAGGCCAGTGCCAGCCTTGCCAAGGTGATGTGGTTGGGACTGGAGCCCTTGCTCCAGGCTGTTGTGGACCATATATACTGTATTTTGTCATCAGCAGAGTTGCAAGACAGGGCTTTAATATCTGCAGGTTTATGTATAAATTTTTTAGACATTTTTTATTATCTAACAAAAGTCACTGGGGTTAAGCAATGGGTATTTAATAGAGTTGGTAATATTTGCCCTAGGAAGTGCTTTCACTAGTCCATAGGCTGTTATCCTAGATCCTGTGGCCGTTAATGCTTGATTACAATTAAATATCTCAAAAATGAACCCCACTCAGCACAACCAGATCATGGATTAAAGCAATAAACTGTCATCAGACAGCAGTGAAAGCAGGTGCATCCAAGTCCTTCTACAGGGGTGTTTCTCCAGGTGATGCTGCAAACTGAGGAAGGTCAAACATGCCAAATTAGCAACTGAAATTTTAACCCATTTGTTGATTGCAGTTGAGTACAAATTTTGCACAGTATTACCATAGTCCCACCTGCCTGTTTGCCAGTATATTGAAATATCAACTGTGTGAAACTGTACTGGGATTTTCTGGTGTCCTTAAGCAGGAAGACTATGGAAGGCAAATGCCATTCATGTTTTCTCCGAAAAGAAGGATCATAATTGGTGATAATAAAACTTGAAAGGGTCCTCTAGGCTGAAGAGCATTAGAAATATTAGCCAGGGCTAATCTGGGACAGACAACATCATAAAAATTTGCCTCTCACTCAGCATAGGGCCCTAAGAGTTTCATGAACTGGCTACCAAAATATTATAACATGCAAGTTTTTACATTTTGCAGATAACTGAGGCATCTTTTAATGCCATAAGATTTGAGGGGGGGGGAAGTCATAGGAAAAAGAGCCCTGTGAGGAAGGGAAACATCTCTGCTGGGCAATTGCAGAGCCTTCCTACCGAGAAGCAGCATCTGGTAGGTGTCATACTTTTGATAAATCTTCTAGGAAGCTGTGCCACTGCAAAACAGTGGCAAATGGGCTTTCCTAGGTATAAGAACTTCCTTTCCAGCCAGAGATAAAGCCTTATTCTCCAAGCTGAGGAAAGAAAGAACAGCTGGTAAGGTTTAAAATTTGGTTAACATAGAAACTCAGAAAAAGGAATGGGTTCATTCCCTACAGGATGCATCCAGGGGTTGGGGCTGGTATGCAATACCATTTCTCTGGACCACATGCAATAATTTAATAAACATATTTATATTTTATTAACTGAAGTTATTAGTTCATGTTTCCTTAGTCACTTTGAGTTAAGAGAGTTACATATGGCTGACTTTTAAAGGCAGTGAAGTGTGAGAAAAAGTGAATAAACATGTGATTGTGTGGTTGGTGTAAATTTTTACTATAAAACCAACAATGAGAGAATAGAGCCTGGAAGAAAGGCAGAGAAAATCTCGTTTTGATAATTGAATTCTCTCCAAAGAACTGCACCAATCATGCAACTAGTAAATTGCTATTATCCAAGATGAGTATTCAAGTTCAGTGGTTTATTGAATTATATCAGTTCACTGAATGATTAACTTCCCTGTTTTGTTACCAGTGCATGGCATAAAGAGAGTATACAAATAAAAAAATCAAATATGCCGTAGAGTTGATGTATTTCCTCATTTCTCTTCTGTGAACTTTATTGTTTAGATAGAGAATCAAGTAATTTTTCCTTTCAAGCTGTAGTGGAGATGTTTGGGAAGAGTTAGAGGCTTTCACTTGAATGCAAAGATTTTTACTCTCTGGTAGGAGGCAGCTGTTCTTTAGAGAACCAACACAGAAACTTGACCCAGCAGGTTTTTTGCTTTCTCTCTCCCTTTAGAATGCAAAGATATATGAAAATTAAGTCTAGGAGATATTTTTGTTGCTACTGCCTTATATATGAAATAATAACACCTCTGGTAAGACTCTTTAGCAAACGTGTGATCGAGTAGAGGCTGTGCTGCAGGGTGTGAAGAGATGAAGGAGTGCTGATATCAGGAGGGAAGTCACAACCCAGATTTCTTACCACCTTGTGGTTTTCTTCCGTGCTTGTTCTCAGTGGATTCCTGCACAGATATTGAACTGAAAAGCTGCAGGTATATGAACCATAAAGCACTTCGTGGCTTTTGAAACTGGAAAACGTTTAAGATCAGTTTTATTGCTTTCTGTGTTTTACCTTAGAACACATTTCTGTGGTGGCATATGTTTATTTGAAAAATATCAAGTAGAAATGAAGAACTGCTGGTGCTTGATTTTGAGATGTGCACTTTCTAAAGTTGAAAACAGCCTGGCACTGGCTGGCACAGCATTCATTTGGGAGCCAGGGTAATGAGGAACACCTTGTGGTCTCGGACTGATGCCTGGTCTTAGGAAGCTGATACATCCCATGTCCAGCTCTTTTCCAGGCTGTTTCCTTGTGGATTTTCCTTTGTTTCATTTAAAATGAAAAATACAAAAAATAATTACTGAATTGATAAAGTATCTTCTCATTTTAATTTCCCTTAATCTTTCCCAGAACTTTCACAGATTAGTTGTCACACACATTGACAAAACAGGATGTTGTGACTGTGGATAAGGAACAGTCTGGAAATTTTGCCTTTGGACACCTTAAAAGATACTTTAGGGGAGTTTTCTGATTTGTGTGACTGTTAGGAAGATGTGTGGCATTTGTCTCCCGCCTTCTCTTCTCTAACCCTTCACGCCCCTCAAATTTTTAAACAATAGAATACACATCTGACAGCAAAAATGGAATTTTTAAGAGCTGACTGACCAGAGATATTTTCTCTGGATGCGTTTTTTATACAGTGTTTTAAGAAAATAGGATATATCCCAAGAAAGATAATTTTTAAACTGCTGGGAAATGGTCACATATATCCTTTTTGAGTTTGTTGGTTTAGTTTGTTTTTTTAATTATGGTTTTAACATAGTTCCTTGTACTATCAGTTAAAAGAGGGGAAAGTGACTGGAAATTCCAGGGCTGCAGCAGGGATGGAGGAATGACTACTTCTGCTATTTGCAAGTAGTCTTAAATCTGAACATTTCAGGTGAAGTCACATCCTTCAAAATTAAATGTCGAAACCTTTCATCTCCTTAGGAGACATAAATCCATACAGAAAGCAATGCCTTTATGAGCAGGGTTGAAGACATCTGCTTCACACCAGCAGCACAAGCAGTGACTGGGATTACACAGTTATAATACAATGGCCTAAGAGACCTATTTTAATATCAATAAGAAAAAAGTAAAGTATGATTTCTTTTTATCCTCTCATAAGGGTTTAATTAAAGGTTTTGTTTTCTTGAGGCAGTCCTACTATTGGCAGCACAGTAGGAGTAGAATAAGTTGGTGTGAAATCTGCATGTTAAAAAGGGCAAAATATTTTACATTTGTAAAAGATATCATTTTTTTGTGGTTTTCTCTCTAGTTGTTTAAACAAATTTTATTATAAAAATTATCAAGTCTTAAAAACTCAGAATACCTTAAAATGTACCATTTTCTTAAAACCAAACTACAGAAATCTCACTGGGGGGAAGGAAAACTCATCTTTCACAATAATAATTTTGATGAATTGTTTAGATATGAATTTAAATCTGAAAGAAGGAAAATGAAGTATTTTGGTGATGTAAATAATGTGGTAGCAAACTGCACACACTTTCCTTTTAGCCTGTGTTTTTTTTATTAGTATTACTGACTTCAATGTTGAAATTAAAGCAAACAAACAGTTCAGTAGTTGGAGCATTAATGTTCAGTGGACCTGTGAGTTGTATAGAGCAAGTTGGTTCAGGGAAAGGTGTTGTTTTGGTTGATTGTGTGGGATTAACACAGTTTTGATCAAAGCTCCGTTATGCTACTGCTCTTTGCTGGCAGTACAAATATATGATGAGCTCACTTTTTATAGGTTTTTATTTGGCTTCTGGTGTCATCTTGCTGTTTTTTGGGGAGGTTCTCAAAGCATTATTACCATTCAAGCACAACTGTTGTGTTACTGCAAAGAAGCAAATCATCTGAGATAGTGATCACCTCATTGGTAAGTCAGTAAGAAGGTCTTCAGAAGGCTGGATTCACTTCCCAACTCTGCCACTGACTTTCCTTTCTTTTCTTTTATCTTTGTCTCAGAAAGCCAGGAATGGCACTGCTGTTCTCATGAGGCTGAACAGATGTTTTCTGATACCAGAATGTTTGGCATTTGACACCTCAAATAGCATAAGAACATTAATGCTTGTAAGATATTCTGCTATTCTTGTTACTACCTACGACATCACCGTCATAAACACTCTTAAATACTGGGGAAAAACACGATGCATTTAAAGCTAGCAGGGCACACATCACAGTTGTTCTTCCAGCCAAAACAAGATCAGAGAGATGCAGATCGTGACCTACCTTATGATTCATCCCCAAAGCCTCATGTTAACAGTACCCAGTATTCTGTAATTTGTTCATACTTTGCTTTTAGAGAAGACAAAATACATGTGTGGGTGCTGGATGGGTTCTGCTGCTCCCTGTGAAAATGGAGTGCTCTGCTTTGTATTGCACTGGGTAGGTCATTTCTTCTTCTTAGATCCATATGGTACTCTTTAAAAATTAAAAATCTTCCTGAAGAATAACTTTTAAAGTAAACTTTCACAGATGGGTTTTGGTAAGATGTCAACAAACATGACCTTTCAATCTCTAGTGCAAATGGCAATAAAACCCAAGCCTATCTAATCTGCCTGCAAATAGCTGTAGCTTCACTGATCTAGTCTAATCAAAGGAACAAGCCCACAGGGGTTTAAAGGATTTCTTGCTGTTGCTGCAGCCATTAATTTAATTGCTAGAGTACAGTGAACTCTCAGAGTACAGTAAATGTTTGGATCTGCAGGGAGATAAACAGCTGAACCCTTGGAAATAAAATCTAAAGCAAATAGGGTTTTCTCTGCAATTAGTGTTGTCTTAAAGTATGTTTTAAAAGCAGGCCCCAGTGGAGCTGACATGAGTTATCATCTGCATTTCCATGTGATATACCACTAGTTATTCCAACATGTCCTGCAGTAGCTCCAGTGAATAGGCTGAAGCTGCCAAGTGAAATGCTGAGAGCTAACGTGTGCCAGCAGTGCACGTGGGGGTGGCAATGCTCACTCCATCATCTGCCTGGCTGCTGCCTCCTCCTCCTCTTAAAATTATAGTCTGAATTCTGAGATGCTCTTCCCTCCCAAGGATGAATTTTCAAGGTGCTACTGCACTTTTAATTACAGTTAAACCTTACTAGACAGGGCAGTGCTTAAATTATTAGTGGAATGTAAAGAACTGATGATATGGAGGAAAAGGACTTCTTGTTGAACAGTCCAAAGTGTGCAGGCATGAAGTGATTCCAGGCTGAGGAAAGTTTCTGAATTTCAATTTTCTGTGGTGCTTCTCAGAGCAGAGTTGCCTTCCTTTCAGTCTCACAGATATTTAACTTCTGATATTAATGTTAATCGAAGCACGGCTTTAGCAATAGTTGTATAAGGTGTCTTTTTGTTTTAATCAAGAACAGAAAATGAATGTTATTTTTAAGAAAAACTAATTTCTCTGTAAAAGTCTGTGAGCAATTTACTGGTCAGCAAAGTTGGGTGCCTTCCCTTTTGGCAATACACATTCCCACTTATGGAATGATGAATCGATTTCATTTAATAATGAGAATTGGCTTGAGGCAAAGTGAAGCTTAGAATAACACAAAAAATAGGCTCTTATTGGGTTAGAGTTTGAATTGCCCTCTACCTGCTCTCCATCTCAGCTCTGACACGGCTCCTTTTGCTGTCCCCTTGCTCAGGAAAAGCTGCTGTCCAGCCTGTAGAGTTCACGGAACAGAGAAGGGTTGTAACGTGGAGGCAAATGTTCACTATGAAAAAGAGTAGAATTTAAAGACATTTGTAGCTGAAAATGCAGGATCCCAAGTATGATTGTAGATTCTTAAGGTATTTGTGTGAGATTTTCAGATGGTTAGATGAGCAAGGACTTACATTTGTGGCTGTGAATTTTAATTTACTGATGAGCAATGAATCCTGAAGGTTTAACTTAGCTGTACCTTGCAGTGCTGCCAAATATTTAGGAGAAACCAAGCTTTTCATTATATCTTTTTAGTGCAGGGTGTGAGAGTACAAATGTATTAAGGTAGGCATCAGTCTGCTTTCTTTTTAATGGAAAATTGAAGACCTGGGTTTGGTGTCCCGTTGTCATCCACAAACCCCACTGGCTTTTCCTCATAGTGAAGGACAGGCAGTTTAGTGCTCCCTCCCTGCTTCTCGTGTCAGCCACTTCATCCCTTGCCATGGACCTTAGGCAATTTTCTGAAATGAATTTCTCCCTGGGCTTGGCTAATCCTGTGGAAGCAGTGAATGAGAAGATTTAAGAAAAACCTGTAAAAATTGTCAAGTTTATTTATAAATCAAATGTGATCACCGAAATGTAGGAAAATTCTAGGGAAAACTGACTCTAACAGTGTGATCCAAATTACAGTCTTTTACAAACGTGCACTTGAACAACCCCTACCTTGCCAGCAGAACCTCCCCTGTGCAGAAGAGCTAAGGAAAGAATTTCATAACTGTTTAGGCACTGAAGATGCAGCTGACTATCCAACAACAGCTTCAAAATTACTTTGGTAATTTTTAATGAAGACCTTTTATAGTTCTGTCTGACCACAGGCAACATTCCTAAAAAGAAAAAGAAATACGTAGCATTTAATGCCTATTAGTGACTTCTTAATCCACGGTGTGAACTTGTCTTTTGTTTGTATTGTGCTGCTTCAGAAGGGAGTGAATTTCTATATGCTGGCATTGTGATCTAGGACTACACTTGCAGTGTACTTAAAACCAGTCAGGTATAGAATAAGGAAAACTCCAACAGTGCCCTCAAATTTTTTTTAGAAAAGCTTTGCTCAGGCATATAGTAATTAAACTGTTCATGACTGCATGTAATTACATCATTATGTACACAGTCCTGTTTCTGTAATTTGGATCATTGGAGGGCAAAGTGTCAAAATCTCTATAATGATGTTTAATTCCGTTTTAACATTTCCTAGAGGAATTGCTTTGAGTTTATTTTCAAACCACAAAACTTAGGAAACCCCTTGAAGTTTGTGTGAATTATGTAAGTTACAACTACTTTTCTGAATGGGTTTGATCATACAATCATTAGCTGCCATACCTTCTGATCTCTCTCTTTGATTCCAACAAACATGCAGGACTTACAGAAACACGATTCTTCTGGATTTTCTCTGTACTTTTCGGAGCCTAAATATTGGATGAAGTGATTTCATTGTTCACATGAATGCATACTTTCATTCTTTTAGTTTGCAATCACTCTACAGAAATTTTATGTATTGGTGTCAGTTTTTGCAGTGAAATGTATAGGAACTGCCACTGGACTCTTTAATGAAGTCAATACAACAGTCTAATGTGGCTTTCTTTGTTCATGCTGTACTCTCCTTTGTTCAATTTAAAAAAATGAGAGAGGTGAAAATAATATGTATCTTGAGAGCTATAAATGTACATGTGGGTTTTTTCCCCCCTGAGTTATGACTTTTTTCACTTTGCAGAAATGTTTTTAGAAGTAATCATATTCCTAGAATAATAATTCAGAAGGTTTATGATTAATTACTACTGCCATTAAATATTAAGATATTTAAAGACACTGTTTCCTACAGTTGGATTTTTCATGTGAAATGAGTAACTGCAAGGTTTTGGGGGTTTAATAGAAGATTTTATCTTGGTTTCTCATAAGAGTCTGACCATTGCATTCAGTGGGCTTTGAATCAAGATGTAAAACAGGATAAAAAAGCTGCACTGAATCTTACCGGACATGAGGTCAAGTCTCTGCTCTTTCAGTGACCATCTTTGACCTTGAAAAGATTTTTGTCTCTTCCTGCCTCTTTTTCTCTATGTTTTAGCCATAGTGAAACTATAATCACAATCTGTGGAAGTTGCAGGAACTCAGATTTCACTGAGGTTATGAAATGACGTCGTGGAAGCAGTGCCAGTTTCTCCATGGATGGCAGAGTGTGCCTGAAGCAGCAGGATGGCTAATTAGGCACAATCTTAGCCTGTGTCTCATTTTCTCCCTATACCAGGGCAGAATAATTGTTCCACTTCCCTCCCATGTTTTTAAAAATGTACTCATTAAATTGTAACCTTTTTGAGACACTCTCCCTTATTATGCATGGAGCATAATAAGGAGCTATTTTTAGTATAAATTAATATATAAATTAATAAATAGTTTGGTTAAAAGATGAATAAAAATTGTTAATTTCTTTAGCAGGCATGTGCTTCTTTTGGAAGCCAAAGAGATAGTTCAGAATTTTTGGACAAAGTTTTTATATTTAAAAGTGCATAAAATCCTGGTTGCAGTTCTCATCAAGAAGAAAAGTTATCTAATATCAGGTAGCTTTGATTTCTTTGAGAACACTGGTAGCTAGCCATAGCTTGGTCTATAATTGGCCTCTTAGGATGTCTGTTTTGTTGTTTGTGTGGTGGACAGGGTGAACATGGTGCCAAATTATTAACTAGCACAAGCCAACAGAGTAATCACATTTTAAAAAATCTTGATGCTTTTCCCAGGCCTAATAATGGTATCTGTTCATTGTACATTAGCTCTTAGGGACACAACCTGGAAATCAGGAGTGCTATTAAGCTAATTACAACACATACCAAAACATGTTCCTGCCCCAAAAAGACGAGAGTGCAAATTATACACAAATTGCATGTGGTTTCTCTAATAGTAGTGTGTATGAACAGTAAATGCCCTTTGTCCTGACCTTTCTATTTATGGAACTTTGCACTTATGAAGACAAGAGTGAAAAGAAAATGATTTTCCTCTACCAAATTTGAAAGGCAGGGGCAAACTAGTGCTTATGGAAAGACAATTTATTATCTAAGTGCCAGGAAGATGTATTCATTTACTGGAACTCAGTATCAAAGTGGACAAGAGACACTGCTGGACAAACAAGGCTTTCCAGATTCCTTGTAAACATTCTGTAAAATGTCCCAGCAACTTGTTAGGTGAGAGAGGATGGCAGGTTTCAAATGCCAAGAAATCACTGAAATGCCTATTGGCTACAGGAAGGAAAATGAGATAACATGGGCTCTTAAAGCTTTTGACTGCCAGGCTTGGAATAATAAAGGACTTTATTTCATAGTGAGCATACAAGACATACAAAAAGTCAAGAAAGCTTATGAAGACTTTATAAGGAATATTTAGCACAAAATGAGGAGTAGATGAGCCAAGTATCCCAGGAAGAGAATAATTAGAAGAAAGCCAGTAGTCTAAAGACACACAATTAGAAACTGGCACATATCCAGCTGCTATAAACTCAAGTTATTCCAGGGCAAGAAATACACCACTGTATACTGAAATTGCAGTCAGCTTATCTTAAGCAGCAGCTTGTATCCAGGCAGTGTGTGGTGCTCTGTCCTGAACAAACAGAAACCATATCTCACTGGCAGAGGAATCAAAGATAACTGTGTA
The DNA here is from genome assembly GCF_003945595.2 of Pipra filicauda. Taxonomy (NCBI): domain Eukaryota; kingdom Metazoa; phylum Chordata; class Aves; order Passeriformes; family Pipridae; genus Pipra; species Pipra filicauda. The sequence continues at coordinate 492,938 of NW_024103973.1, read as the reverse complement.
TGCAAAGGTGCCACTCGTCAGGAATTATGTATTTCAACATACAAATTCTTCAGGATGCTGATACTGTATTTATGGGGGGGAGGGCGGCAATAGAGAATTTGGGGGTTAGACATACACCATAATCTTATATAGCTACTTCAAGAATGCACTTTATAAAAATCTTAAAATGCTCAGTGGGAGGAGATCTTGTTTTGAGCAGTGTTGCCTGCTGTGCAGTGTTTGGTGAGGTTTTGGGGAAGCTGGCAGCAGCTCTACACTTTTTCAGACTGTACTAAATGAAATACTTAGTGCTCTCATACAGAAGTTTATTATTCACTTGAAGAACAGGTTCAGCAATATGAAAGCACCTCTGTTCCCCCTCTGCTGCTTCCAGAGAGACCTTCTGGTGTGATGCTTCCAAATATATTTGGCCTTTGACCTCAAAGCAAGATTGACATTGCTGTTGATACTGTCAAGAACCTTCTTGTATGGCTGTGGGGAAGGTGAGAAGACTTATAAGCATGTGGTTCCAGTTGTGTGTTACAGGTAATAAAGGCTGACACACTGATCTGATAGTGTTTTGTAGGCTTTTTCTAGATTTTTATTTTTTTTCAATTCTTGAAATACAAACATGAATTTATAATATACAGAAGTGTGGCTGAAACAATCCAGATGGTACAGGAGCTGCCTAGCAGTGGTGGTCTAAAAAGGATGAGACATGGCATTGTGGATGGGAGGAGGCTGAAGAGAACATGCTGATTTACAAACTTCATCAGAGGCATGGCAGTTAAAAAGGAAAAGTTAAAAGCACATATTTTCCTTTCTTCACTTTGTGCTGAATATCCATATCTACAGCCTTTCCTCTAGACGTGTACCTGAATGCTGCATGTGGTGCTCCTGGAATTTCTCCTCACACAGCCTTTCAGATCACTAATAAACCCACATTATGCATTTCCTGCTCCCTCCACCCTCCCCCTTGTCCTTCTGTTTCTGTTCTTTGAATTAACAGCAATGACAACATTTTTTACAAAAGGTCCAAAATAGATTTGTTCTGGTGGTATATCTTCCCCCTTTCCCTCCCTCTCCCTCTCTCTCTCCCTCTCCTCTGAATAGCAGTTGCTTCCTGCAAAGCATGTCAGGAGCAACAAACTCGCTGTCAGGTATCCCTGGCTTAGTTAGTTCTGCAGCCAGAGCCAGCACATGTTGGAAGAGCACATGCCCCATCACCCACCTGCCTTCCCTCAGGGCCAGTGAAATCCACTTTTGCATGTCTGAGCTTGTTTTCAACTTGTTTTCCCTTTTTGCCATGATTATTTCTACTTCACATGATATCCTTACAGGCAATCCTTTAAAATCTAGCAGACAAAGGCCCCATTCTCAGAAATCATTTCTGTATTTAAGAGTGTTTTAATTCAGTATGACAATCCTATCACTGTTTTCCTCAAATGACAACTCTATACAGTCCTTCTTTCTCCCGTGTCAACTTTGAAAGCTTTAATTATGATCTCAGCAGCGGGAATCTTGTTTCAATGCAGGCAATGCAAGAATATCTGCCATGCTGTAAATCACTTTAATAACAGGGGCTTTTTTATTTAGAGTAAGTAAAGCTATTATTATTACCAGAAAAATCACACAGGTCTTATTTGCTGGACACAGCTTGTCATTCTGCGTGAAGTCCAACACAACAAGTGAAGACTGCAAGGGAGAGGAGTGCTATCCTTCCAAGATAACTCAATGTCATCTATATTTCTATAAATACAGAAAACCTAGAACAAAACTGACATTACAAAGTTAGTCAGGAGTTAGGAAATAGCAGAATTAAAATAATTTGTACAGTTCTTTTGGTTCCTGTGTATATGTGCCAACACTAATTACGTGATCAAACTATTTCTTTTTCAAGATCTCTGCATTTTCAGTATGCACAAAGAGTGGTGGAAGCTTCAGGAGCAGCTGTTGAGGGTTTTGCTTCCTTGCATGATTGACTGTATGGCCCTAGTTTTTATACACTGTACTAGGACTATCTGCAGTATTATTTGCTTTATAGACTTTCCTGTGACACTTATCACATCTGCTTGTATGAACTTCACAAAAGTAATGAACTTCTGCTCACGCTACCTCTGCTGGGAAATGATGTGATGGTTTTTATGCTCATTTATCTTCATAGGTAGAGAAACAGTGAGCATAAACATCAGCTAATTTGGGGAGCCCAATCCGAGTCATTATTTTTCAGAGCTCTGTTTTATGTAGCCTTGTAACATTCAAAGTTCGTCTCTTCCTTTATTGGCAGCGATGAGAAAAGAAAGGAGTAGTTTTGTAAATCAGCACCACATCAAACTCAGAAATATTCAATAAACAAAAACACAAAATAAATTATTTTGCACCACACCTTGCAGGTCTAGTTTCTGTTGCCCTGGTGCACAATCCTCCCATGTCGTTCACTTTAGATTGTCTCTGTCCTTTCCTCTCAGGCCAGTTGGGTACCTGACCAGATTTTTGCTCACTCAGTCGAAGTCTTCACACTTAACTCCTCTGTTTTCCTTTCCCCACCACTAATTTTCTTGCTCTCTGAGCTCTTAACAGGACAAATAAGTTTAACTGTTTATGTTTTTGTACTGCCCTCCTCGAGATGTACTTTTACCAATTGGTTTAATTCTCCCTCCTGGTTTGGACCAGTTTTTAGTGGCAGCAGAATTTGGGAGTGTCTCCATCCTCAAGGATGTGTGGTCATGGTAACATACAAGTGGTTGCATCTCATGAGAGATGCAGGAGGAAAGAAGCCCAGGGATGATCTGTAGGAGCAGAGCTGGTCCTTTCATTTAGCACTAAGCTAAGGAACATCAAACTTTAGCACAGGGAGGCTGTATTGTGATGGTAGTTATTTGACTGAGGCTGTTGAAATGGCAATTCTTCATCTGACTTTATTGCACACACAAATGTAGAGGGATTTTTGACAAAGAATGCCCGGTGAGCTCCTCCTTCCCACTGCTCACAGCTAAAGTGCAGGAGCGTAATCAAGGGAAAGGTCACCAAACTTTTTATAATAGGTAAAAGAAACTTATTCACCATAAAGCCTGCTGACCAAAATAGCTGCAAAGGTTGGTTAAATGCCATCTGCTTGGAAACAATGGTGTTAGGCATTCAAAGGGAATTTAGCTGGATAATGATCCACATGCAAAGGTGCAGTACATTTCTAACAGCTCTTCACTGAAAAGCAAATGTTCCAACGCTTTAAAAGTCTTTTTTTTTGCAGTGGGGTTGGAGGGCAGGGCCAGTTCCTTTGGGGTTGAGATTGGAAAGGTCTGGATCCATTAATTCAGGGACTTACTGTATAAAGAATGCCTGCACTTCCAGTGAGGTATTAGGACTGTAAAGTTAAATATTTTATTACAGTGTAAAATCTAGAAATTGGTAGTTTTAGGAGCATTTTAGTATAGGCTTAGTGTCATAGCCATTAATTTGTTAAAAAGTGATAGATCTTTGTAAGCACAGTTCTGCTGAATGTGTTGTGTAATACTGTAATTGTACATGCTCCTTTAGAATCGGGATGTGAATCATATTTACCTGTAGAATAAAATAATTTGATTAGTCAATGTATACAAATAGTCCATTTTGCAAAACAGTGTATGCAACAATGAAACTTGGCTTTAATCTCTTTGTTGCAGAAAGCATATTCTAGTTTGTCTGTACATATTGGACAGTAAATCAATCTTCAGCAAAGATCTGCTTAGGATTTTTTTGCCTCGTAAGTTCCTGCAGTCTCTGTGATATTTAACACCCAGGACGGGCAGAGGCAGCAGAGCCACCTGGCTGGGCTTCTGCTTTCTCTGTGGCCCTTTCTGAGCTTCACTGCAAGATTTTGTGTTTGTGTGTGTGTGGAAAAGAGGGAAAAGAATTCAAGAACGTGTGTGTGTGTGTGCATGGTAAACTTTAAAAATACCATTCAGCAAACTGGCAGCATTATTGTGACAGGGAAAAAGTTTGGGAAAATACCGGTATGGTGCTTGGTTTCTAGGGTGCACTTCCATGACCTTGGATTCTTTCACTTAGGTTTTTGGTGCTTAGCTTTTTCCATTTGGGAACCAGGATTAGTTCTGGTCCACTTGACCCATAACTGCTTGCTTTAAAGGCCAGTGATTTTCCCTTATGCAAGGTGTGTTTGGTGTGTTCATAACGGTTCAAGCCCTTTGTTGCTTCGTGTGTTAGTTACTCCATAAATGGAAAACCTAAAACTTTGATTTTATCTTCTGATTCCATAATTGCTGGAGGAAACAAATCATGTTGGGCATTTAAAGAGTAAGACACTATTTAAAATAACTTTAATGTATAATTGCTGATCTTTGGTGTCATAAAGATACCTGGTTACAAGATGATACTATGTAGCTGAGATGTAAAATTTATAGCTTTGGGAATAATGGGAAGTAATTGGCAGTCAAACCTGATAGTTCTGCATTTCCCTCTCTCCTTTTTCCAGTGTTGTCTATTTTTAAAGCAACTGGCCAGAGGGCTCATCTAGGGACCATTTTGTTAGACTGTAACTAGGATGGTGTTGTCTGTGTTGTATTTATTTGGTAAGAGTAATGGAACATTAATCAAATATTTTTTTCAATTGACTGTTCTCCGCAGCGGGAATACTGATGAAACAACTGGGGTTGGGAGTAAATTAAGATGATAAATTAGTTGAATGCTCATATTGTGTCCCCTAGCCCATTGTTCTAAGTGATTCTGTGTGATTTTTTTATCTTTAAATGAGATAGGATTGTTTCTACTTTTTCTGCAGATGTGATTGTCTTTGAGAAGAGCATCTGCATTTATTTCTTACAAATCGCTAGTCACAAATTTTATCTACTGCTCTAGTTTTGCATATAAATAACTTTAGGATTTTCTTTCCTATAAAAATAGAATAACATATGATGCTACTTGTCAAGCTGTATTGTACAAAGAAAAGGATCTTTGTGAGGTGCAGACAGGACAAGCTAATAAAAAGACTCTGTCATGAGGACTTTTGAGAGTTTTACCTGTATTTGCAAAAAATTTCAGAAGCATTTTTAAGTTCTGATATTTTATGTACTTGAAATGCTGAACTGCCACACATAAAACTTCACTTTTAAAAATGGTCAATTATTAAATTTACCTCCATTTGAACAAATGAATGGCTGTAAGTCAGAAATTAGTCTCCTAGTTCTGCAACTTGATTTAACATTAAAAACCAGTCAATATCTGTAGAAGATCCCTGCTATAACATTTTCCTTCTATATGTTTTCTTAGTTAGAAATTCTCAGTGTGCGTAAATATGTGTGTTTTTTCTCATTACTTCTTTTTCTTTGTATGAATATACATATTTATAAGCTCTTGTAGCTTCTCTCCCAGTTCTTCAGTAATGGCAGAAAAAAACCCATTGCTAGTAAATAAATCTACATAAAGCAATGTTTTGCTTTCTTGTTTTTCTTTAATAAAATTGTATACACTCTTAATGAAAATCCCCATAGGATAAGTTTGGAGCTTTGTGTATTTGCAAGCACTTCAGAGCATTCCAGGGAATAGTTCTCTGAGACATCTGCAAGAGGAGTCCCTCCCTGATTAAGCTGAAATTCTGCTTAGGTAAATGCTGTAACTATTTGAGCACCTTTGGTTCCTTCTGGGGTTGTTATCTTTGGCTGGAAATACTGAAGTAATCATTTAAGGAGAGAGAGGGAATAAGATCTTGCTCTGTGGAGGATTCCTGGAGTAGCAGCCTTGCTTCAGTGAACGCAGTAGAACAGCATTAACTGCGAGCCTGGCAGTGCTCCACCAGCAGTGTCTGGGAGGCCTCTCCAGGGAGGTGAAGAGGAGGCAAATGAACACGGATTTCCGGGCTCAGGGAAGGGCATTTTAAGCTCTGAGCTGTACCATTAAAAGGGAACTGGCTCTACTTTCAAGCTTTTTGAAGTGGGCTCTTGTTTTCTCCTTGCCTGTCTTATGGATACCCAGGATAAATATTTGATGTCAGGTTGAATTAACCATGTTGTTCTGAACTGAGAAAATCTGGTGCTGTTTCATTGCAGTCTGGTGGGAAAAAACAAGATAAATAATGGAATAACTTAATCAAAACCAGTTTGGAGTTCTTTAGTGTGTTTTTTGCTTGCTTGTTTGTTTGTTGTTGTTGTTGTTATTTTTACTTTCTAGTTTCAATGTTCAGCCAGAAAGCCAGATATTCACACTGTTCCTCTTATTATGAAATCATGAACTGATTCATGACTGAGCTTACCTTGCAAAGAATCTGTTCAGGGGGTGCACTGCACAGCAACCTGCCGTGGATCGTGCCATAAGGAATGGTGTGGGAGAGAAAGCAGACTGCACAGAGCTGTTGGATTTAATGTGGTTGGTGTGCTTTGCGATGGGAAACATGGAATCTTACTTTTTAATTCATTTTCCAGTCAGACAAAATAGTAACCGAAGCCTGTGCACGCTTATTTAGACCTGTGAGTTGCAATACTGAAATCCAGGTTGGAATCAGAAGTGGTGCCCAACTAATTTTTCAGTGCTGTTTACCAGACAGTTTCAAAGCCAATTAAAAAAAAGAAAAGGGTGAAAATTGTATATTGACAGTAAAAAAGTCTGTTGCTATCAGGAAAAAGAAAGGAAAACATAATTACCTCAACGTATAAGGATATACAGTCACTCAGTGTACTTCAAAAGCATTCTCTGTATCTTCATTTATCATCATTATAAAGCATTTCCAAAAGAGTGATTTACCTTTATCAAGTTGTGAAAGGCATTTGCCTTCATGCATCCTTACCCATGTAAATTAAAATGTTTTACTTTGGTATTTTAGAGTTGCACATGTGCATTATTCTTCATAAAAGTTTAAGTGACAAAATATGGATGCTGTTTTTTAAACTAAAAATAAAATAAGCAAAAATGAAAGTTTTGTATGAAAAGACTAGGGCCAAGGGAGAAAAATACAATGTTGGGCATGGTACATTAAATACAGAATAACAGTTTGCTGTATGCACTGGAGTTCAGCGGTAGTAAAGGATGCATTATAGCTTTTCAGTAATTTGCACGGTTTAAGAGGATATTTTTAGTAAAATCAGTACCCAGAGTCCCAGCAGGTAAAAATAATTGTGCTTCCATTAATCTTGAGCTATTTTTGTCATCTGACAAAATGGTTATGGAAGAGAAGAGCTGGTCACAAGTAGGAAGTTCTCCAGAGCAGCACTGGATGCGTTGGAGAGAATCTCCAGGGCTGTGCAGCACATGAGGGCTGCAGGCTGGAATTGTTTAACCTGCCAGTTTCCCCCAACATCCATCAAAATCTGAGGGAAGGCATTTCAATTCTTTTAGATGCATCTCTATATTCTGGGTGCTGGTTGGTGTTCAGCAGCAGAAGGTGTTTGTGGTTTGTGTGTCAGTCTCTCGTGGGCCTGGCGAGAAGCCACACATGCAAACTGATGCATCCTGAGCCTCAACAGGAGTGAGAAACAATCAAAATAAACCAAAAATGCCTCTGTCTGCACAAGCAGCTTCTTCATGCAGAAGGCAACTGATAAGTGGTGACATTTCTCATCATCACATTTTTTCAGAAGTACCATTGATTAAAACCAGTCACACAAGTCGGAGTAGGTGCAGAGTAAATTCCTGCCTCTGTGTCCTGTGGATGCCTGTGGGCTGAAGAGAGTATTTTCTATTTTTGAGCTTGATTAGTCTTTTACTGCTTTGGAAATAGGTGTTGGAACTGCAAAATGAGGATGCTGTTAAGATGGGCAGGTACATCTTCAAAAAAAGGGCTAAAAGTTTAAAGTGGGCAGGCTGATGATTTTGGTCATCTTATATAGATAACTGCAATGGAGTAACCATATTCTGGTGGGCTTTTTTTCATGCCTTTGTTACTAGTTTTCCTTTTCCTTTTATCCTCCCAGACAGCTTTGTCACCTTTGCTCTCAGTCTATGACTTTTCTAGCTTTATGATCTATTCAGTAAAATCTTTATATTCCCCAAAAGGTTTTAATGGCATTTAAAGCTTATCTGTCTTCCACAGAAAAGGAAAATACCCTTTGTTTTCTGTGACACGTGTACATATAACTTATTAAATTGTATGTTTATTTTATCTTGTCCTGTAACATTTAGGTGCTTCAGTGATGTTAGAGGCATGCTGTGCCTCCTCTGCAGTGGATTACTTCTAAGTGCTGCTGCTGCCTCGTGGAACAGTTCTTTTTCATCAGCTGTTTTCAGTGTTGAGACAGGGTTTGGTTTGGTGATGACTCCCTTGTTTGCCAGTTGCTATTCATAGCCAGGCTTATACCTTACATATTGAAAGTGTAATTTCTGTGCCTGGAATTTACATGATTTTTTGCTCAGGTAAAATAAACATATTTCATTTTCCTTAGCTTGCAGTTCCTCTCTTGTTGACCCCTCTGAAATCCATGCTTTGAAAAAGTGATGTGAAGGACATCCAGATTCAGTGGCCTCTGAGTCTTTTCAGGGATTGACACTGATGCTGGGGAGCAGCAGGTCATCATCCTCATGGCTCATTTTTGTTTAAGAAACTTCTTTTTTTTTTTTCTCCCTGAGCATTATTTGCAGCCCATTTTATTCTCTTTTTTTAGCCACTTCATTCTGTTTCCTGTAACACTAAATCAGCCTGTCCAGTAGGTTACAGTAGAGCTTGAGAGTTCCCATCACACTGCAAAGCTGCTGTGAGATGAACTAACTGTGAACAGCCTCCAGCATTCCTTTTGCTGCCAAAATGAGTTAGGTAGCTCTGATACTCCTTAAATGATGACTTTCAAAATTGTGAAAGGAAATGAGAGTTCTTTTTCTGAAAATTAAAAAAAATTGGCAGCATGAAACTATTTTTTAGACCATCCCTGTCAATTTTTCTTGCTTATGAATATATGTATTTACTAATGAACTGTTTTTTCTTCCTGCTAGCTCTGTCCTCCAACTAAATCAGCGTGGTCCTTATTAGTCTTTACTTTCTTTGAAAGCAACATCTTTATTCTACTTTTTTGCCTTTTTCTCTTTGTTGTGTCGCATCTACAAGTGCAGAAACTTGTTATGTTCCATAATTAAAAACAAATTTTAAACCATTTTCATTCAGTGGAATAGATAAATTTCTTTGTCTCTCTTTTTTAAAAAATTAAAAATATGTCCATCTCAATTAATGTGGAAAGGTGAAGTGCAGGATTACAGGACAGCTTTTCTGGCATGACCAATTCTTGCTTGTTTCTGCTGTGGATTCAGGCTGAATATTGCCTGAAAATTGTTGCCTCATGTTTCTCTCACAGAGGTGTAATAGTGATGAAAAAGCTTTCTCTATTTCTGTATTACCACTACGGACCATTTCACACCTCTGTGTATTTATAGAGAGATATATGTGCTGGGCAACAATATTTTCATACACATGAAGATAAAAAGAAGAGTTTATCATGATTCTGAATCAGGGATAATGACTGAATGCTTGGCAACTTCTTTTAAGGAAACAAGTGGAGTAAAGAAGACAAGGACTCTGCTGATCCCTTTGTCAGGCTGGCTAATGCAGGAATTCTGAATGGGAACCTGGTGGTAGGAGGTAAAATAAAAGGTGACATTTAAACTGATGACATGATAATTTCACTCCTTCCTCTAGAGCTTGAAATTGCATCTTCTTCTGTATCTATGATCTGTTCTTTCTGAAAGGAACATGTCTTGGAGCACCATGCACTGTCACAAAAATCTTGCTGTAGGTGTGAAATGAATGTGTGTAATGTCTGTATTTACAGGCAATCTATGAAATATTTCTTCCCTTTTCGAAGTACAAGCTGCAAGCTGAGACAAAGTGTTCAGTTTTTGAAGGGACAGCAAATGTTCCATAATTGAGATAGCTAATATTTGATGATATCAGGATCTGAAGTTTGAATCACAGTTCTACATCTTGATGTGATACAAGAAAGGGAAAACTAGAAATATGCTGGAGTGAAGATGTTGCCTGTAAGGGAAGAGAGGGCTGATATAGCTGAGGGACAGAATTGATGTAACAGTTTGTTGGTAAATACATGGATATATATAAAGTACTATGGAAAGGGGGAAAAATAGAAATATTATGCTGAAAATGATAGTCCGAAGAAAAGAAAAATATTTTAATGACTTTAATACTGGCTGCTGTTAGAAAGGGTAGAAGAAACACAAATAGATATGGCTTTCTGATAGTAGTGCAATTTATTTTGTTTCCTGTGTTATATCCTTGCATATGCAGTTCTTCCAGGAAAGAAAAAAAAATGGGAAAAAAAATCTAATACAGGCATTGGGTTTGAATTTATAGAAGAAATTCATTTTCTTTAACTGTTGTCTATCTATTTAGCTGGTATAAAAACATATATAATTTCAGAAAAGTAGAAAATTGTTTTGTTTAATACAGGCAAAAATAACTATGAATATAGCCACTTCATTCTTTTATCCTTCCTTACAGTCTATTTTAACCAGTTTTTTCATGCCCTAAAAAAGGCACAAAGAAAGGAAGAACAGACAGTCCTGATTGTAGCTGGGTCGATTCCAATAGTATCAAGGGAATGGAATACATAAAAGGAGTAAGAACAGATAAAAGTGATTGGATATGACACTTAGGATACTAAAGAAATACTAGAATAATCATAAGCAATATAATGGTTGTGAGAAGTGAAGTCTTTCATTAGATCATCTTATATTGCTAGGAAAAGAAAAACATATTTTGAGACAGAAGCATGTTTTCAGCTCTTTAGTTGTGGTCCACTTACTGCAAATGTGTCCTGATATACTTAGCATGCCCTTCTCCCTTATTTTTTGCACAGTATCGTTCAGCTTTTAGTTTTGTTCAGAACTCATCTTCAAGTTCAGTCTTAGCAAATATGGTGGCTGGTTGGAATAAGTATCTAATTACAGAATGAATTGGCTGTTTGATACCAGCTGTTGTAGATGTTTACTTATTTATTTATTTATTTTCCAGAGATCTTGCATGTGTTGTCTTAAAATTCACATGAACAGATTGAGAAACTTCTGAAATGCAGAAATTTCTTCTATCATTAGGGTGAGCAGAGATGTTTTGTCTTTGGAGATTTTGTGGCCCATTAACCCTAAATGATACTAATAATGTAGTTCTAAATGTCTGCTCTCCATGTGAAGTACAATTGTATAACATGCCACTGGAGCATCATGCTTTTAGTCTTGTATTTAGGGTGTGACTTCGGTGATTTTAGTGCATAGTGCCCCACTGTTTTTAAAAAATACAGCTACAGTAGACTTGCATGTGAAATTAGGCACCTACAAGTGTATGGCTGGTATATAAATACTTCTTTTGAATTTTGAATCTGTACAAAATCCCACTGACATTTGGAAGACTCCAGGTACAGGCATTTGTGCAGAATGCAGAGAGATGCCTGAACTTGTGATGCTCCCATTAAACATTTGAATAATATGGTATAAGAAAATTTTGGATGTAAAACTCTAGGAAATAACATCATTGGATCTTAGTGTACAACTAAGATCCAATGGAGACATGTGGAGAAGGGCAGTGGGTGCCCCTGATACACAGGAACCTGCACCCTGAGGACAGCAGCACCAAACAAACCATGTTAAACACCTCCTCTAATGGCACCTTGGGTGATTAAGAGATGGAAAACAATCTGTGGAGCATATCATGCCATCAGATATCTGGGCTACGTAGCAGAAATCATTGTGTTTCTTAGGAATTGGTGTCCCAGAAAACATAATCACTGGAATCTCTTAGTTCAGGGATTATGTGTGTTATTGGTAGCAAAGTGTAACATAAGATTATTTTAAGAACTACAAAAGTGCTAAAACTGGTGTGAAAACTGTTAGTCAAAACAGTGACAGGGTCAACTCTACCTTGCTAAGCAGCAGAATTTACATTAGGTATCTCTATTGCATTCAGCACCTGGAAATATCACTTCTTTTGGATTATGTTAGGGAAATCATGTGTGCCCAAGCACAGAATTCTGAATTGGAAATTAGAACATCTTTTGTTTGACTGCCATGACATCTGTTTTGGCTGCTTCAGTGCACATGGCTATAGTTTATTGCACATTGTTTGGAAACAGTTTTAAATTGTAGGGCAGGTGTGTATTTTGAGCATTTCCAGTCCTGTTGCAAGGCTTTCCCTGCAGGTACACATCTGACACTGTAAAATAGTTCACACGGGTGCCACTGGTATTCTGGATAAAAGGTTCTGATTGTTGTTTTCTGGAAGGCATTTTTTGGTGATGCTTAACTGAGACCCTGTGAGAGGAGACAAACATGTAAATGAAGTCAACTTCTCAGACCTCTGGGATCTGTTACAGCATGAGTTACTCTTAACAGATAATTAGCTGAGGCTGTTAATCAAGTTTAACAGGTGTGGAGTAATGAACCAGGACAGGGCATCTGCTGTGACCCGCCTCTCACTCTAATCTGGTGAGGGAGCCTAGTGCCAGTTGGAGCCCAGAATGCTTGGTAGGGAGATCCAACAATGCATTTTCCTAATGCTTCCATCAGTCTTGTGATCATCGAAGAATGGTGACATTTGCAACAGGAATACATAAAGAATCAGTCCGAAATTCCCAAAGTGGAAGCTATTAATGAATACACATTCTTCATTTTCCTCTTAGCTTTGAAAGTATTTCTTTGCTTAAGTTGAATGAGCAGTTTAACTTTTGTCCATGTTTACATGTATTTGCCTTCAAAAATGTAGTGAAATACATGTTAGAGTGCTGCTTAACTAGGACCTTTTAGAGCACTGTTGTCAAAGTAAAGATAATTTTAGTGTGTCATTTCCAAGACCTTTTTGCGATCAGAACTTTGCCGTTTCTTATTATGCATTATGATGATTTTACTTATTTAAGAGATCCAGGCTTTACAGTTCATTGTCACTGAGCAGCAACTTCAGCCCTTGGACCACTGTGTGAGCTTCTGCCCAGACCATTGAGCTGCCTGGTTTTCCCAACAATCTGCCCGTGAAGTGGGTGGTGCCAGCTTGGAATGTGAGGCCAGGCTTGGAGCTGGCTAACAGGATTGCTGATAACAGAGCACTCGTGGGGCTCCCTTTGGGTGGGTGTGAGCAAGGTTCCTGTCTGTGTGCGTGTGTGTACCTGTGTGTATAGCAAAGATCTCTGTCCTGGCTGCCTCTGCCCTTGCAGTGGCTCCTTGGCATGAGACAGAGCCAAAGCCCCGTGTCCTTCCTGGTGGAGCTCTGACAAGGGCTGTCATGTAGGTGAATGACATGTCTGTGGTGTCTGAGTACAGGAGTTCCCATGTTATCATGGGGTTTATATCACTTTGCCTCAATTTATTTGATGTACCCTTCACATCTCTTCCCAAGCTTTGCCCAAAAGGAAAAAGTAACCCAAACTTTCATTTCCTTCCTCTCACTAGATTAATCAAAGGTGCTTCTGGGTCATGTTGTGAATATTGCAGTTCTGTGATTCTAACCAAGTCTGAGGCTTTTAGATCTGTTTTGCCATTAAATGTGGTTGTAACTGTGGTTATTTTGCTCCGAGAGTCTTCTATAATCTACTTTACTTGTGCTGGTCATTATGTATCTTGGTGATCAAATTCATAGCAGTGTTTCCACCCATTCATTTTTCAGCACAGCATGGACTTGTATATCCAATAATAATTAGCATTCTGTGTAGGATAAGTATGTTTATTGCAAGTGGATGATTCAAAGCGTGTAACCAATTTCCTGGAAGAGGAAACAGCAACGCTTTCTGCTGTTGGCAGTGTTTGGCACGTGTCTTTTGGCTGATGTGAGAGATTATAGTGCTCTCATTTATATTGGGTTTAAAATCTGAGATTTTGATCACAGATCCCTGAAGTGATAGTGGGGATTAGAAAACCTGCTGCAATATTTCCTTACATGAAAAGTAAAATTCTGATCCAATGGACTCAGCAGGCGCTTCCCACTGAGCTCAGGGGATTTCGAGTATCACCCAGGAAGCCAGGAAAAGCTCAGCAGAATTGATATAATATAAAGGGAAAAGTGAGGAGAGAAACAAGCCCAGAATAACGCCCTGGGAATTCAGGATGAGGGAGATGAAGATCTCGCCCGGCTCCAGAGAGAGCGGGAGGGAAAGGGAACACAGCCAGTGGTGCTGGGGAGAGAAGGGGGATCACACGGATGGCAAATTTTAGGTGAGTGGAGTTTGGAGAAAATCAGGAGGGGAATATGGACCAGCTGGTAACCTGGGGGTGGGGAGAAAGCATCCCAGTGTGGGTGATGGAGGACCAGAATCAGAGCCAGGAGGCAAGAGAATGTGTGACTCGCTGCTTTCTATCCAGGAACAGGTGTGTGTAATATCTGATGTGTAATTTTGTCTACTAAAGGTTGTCAGTAGTGAGTGGTGCTTGGCTGTTTTATTAGAGATATACTTTTCTCTATATTTTTATTAAGGACATATAGTTTTTCCTAATGGGAGCCATTCCTGTCTATTATGTGCACTAAAGGTATGGTAAAATTCTTTTGAGAAAGCTCTTAATATACATGCAAAATAGCCATAATCCACAGTAGCCATATCTCCAACATGGATATTTGATATTTCTTTTCTCTTCCCCTATCCTCAAAAGTATGAAAAGTGATTATAGCCTATTAAGGACTTATCACTTGCCAAATTTAATTTTAAAAACCCTGATTTGTAATGCTGTGATCTGCAAGACCCTCTGGGAAATTGCATGTAGTCTCATAAGTGTGATATTAACCTGGGTCATTATTGCAAGTAACAATTTGTAGAGCTGCTGGATGAGTTTTTCCCTTTCTTGAGACCTTGTTCATCTCTTCTGCCTTGCCCTGTTTGACCTTAGGGAGGATTATGGTTCTGCTTAACTGTATGCCATCTTAAGTCATCTGGATAACTGTGCCTTCCTTTGGCTGTGCTAGTAAGACACCTTTAACTTCAGACAGCACAGAATTAAATTTTTGCATTTTGTCTCTCCTCTGGATAAAAATAAAAAAGGAAAAAATGTTAGGATCTCCTCCTTGATGTTATTTTTTGCCAACATATATAGTACAGGCCCTGTGGATTCCTTTCCTGCATTCAGAATTAACCTGTCTACTCCTCTGAGCCCTTAACCTTTGCTCCAGTAGATAAATCACTTCCTGGAAATGTCTGAAAAGTGTTTGAATGTTTTTTTTCCCCTCAGCAATGTCTTTTCTACAAATGCTTTTGTTAAGTAAAGTAGGTTTTAGTAATTCATAGGTCCCTGACTCTTTAGCAAGCCTTAAATGATTAGTCACCACTGCCATTTTCCTTCCCTTTTCAGGTTTTTTGCACTTCAAATTTTTGTTGTTCTCAGAGCACTTTAATAACAGGCAGTATTGTGTGATTTTTATCGTCCTGTGAAATAGTGAAATTGCTTTTGTAAGTAATGTCAGAGTATATTGTTCATCTCATTCCATACATGAAAATCCGTGGACTCTCTGAAGTTCGATGGTACTGTGTGTTATATCACTGGAAGCCACGTAGGCTCCAGAAAGTAGTTTTTGTTGTCCAGTTGTTGCTGCCAATTAACTTGCAGATAGAATAGAATATTTAATGCTGTATTTTTTATTTATAAAGCAGAAGGCAGCTATAGCTCTGTTGTGTCATCTTCAGATTCTTTTTAGCAGCAAAGACAGAGCTTTGCAGACTTCTGCAAGTTTCTCCAGAAGACTTTGAGTTCTGTTATAGCTTTCATTAATTTGACTTTGATATCTGTTTGAGTATTACTTAATAGACACAGTAGAAATGATATGGCTGTGTGGTAGCAGGTTGTCATTCTCTGATCCCAAAATGCACGCTGCAGTGTACATAAGGATAATGTCTTGGTCTATCAATGCTGGGAGAATAAATTGAAGTTCTTTTGTGTTTCCCCTGGATTTTTCCAACATGCATTTTTGATTATGCCAGTTCTATCAGGGAGTCGGAACAACCACAAGAAACCCTATGTCAGAAGTGCTTCCATATAATCTTTTCAAGTATTATTCAAATGATTTTAGAGGTGTTCCACTATTCCCACTCTGTTTTGGAGGTACAGAGCTGCCCAGTATTATTTAATGATTCAAAAGAGCAACAAAGTATAAATTAATATTAGTATAAATTAATTAAAAGTATGAATACATTTATATAAAAGTATAGATTGACTATGCTGTTTCATTCAGCAGTTACAGCTGTATAAGCCTGTATAAGTTTGTCTGTATGAATTGTTGATGTGATCTCTCTATCCATGTATATAGATATGAATGCAGAGATCAATCAGTCAAAAAAATCACTTTCTGCTTTTCAACCAGTATCTGTTGCTGCAAATAATGAATTTTAGTTACTGAAACTGGTCTATTTGAATCATCTGCCTGTGAAGATTCAAAATTTTTTTCTAAAGGTAACAGTCCCTGCATTATGCATTGTGTAAACCAAGTCCCAGTCCCTCCCCCATTTGTGGTAGGAGTGTGTGCTGATTTGTGTGGTCCCATCTAAAACATCTGCATTGCCTTGATTATACTGAATGTCTGACAGGCAGTTGGAAGCAGTGAAAATCCCAGACTTAGTTAGCAACAAGTTTTCTGGCTTTTGCTACAGAGAAGGAGTCAGAATGCTGCTTCTGAGACTTTGGAAAGGAATCCTTTTCAATTAAACTGGGGCTGAGCAAAAGGCTCTTGTTTTCTGTCTGTATGTTGATATGCATCTGACAGGTGTCAGCTTCAAAGCCAAGATAAAGACATAAAAGCTTATTTTGGGAAGTCTTTTGGGAGAGGAATTCTTGAAATAAATATTGGAGAGGGTAAATAATAGTTGTGGTGCTTCAGCCAGACTTGAGAATCCACAGAGCTTGACGGAGGCAACTGGTGCTCAGCCCCTGTCACTGAGCCCTCTTGGAAGTTGTTGTGTTTGGCAGACACAGGTGAGTGTTGTAGGTATCCAGGAGCTGCCTCCACTCTCTCACTGTTTGCTGTTTAGTGTGTTTATGTTATTAATGGTCTTTGACATTCATTGTAGGCTTTGTTTCAGACTGGTTTTTGGGGCCTGCCTGGAACTCAATGTCTGCAGCCTCAGAAGTTCTCTGCCTCTTTCCTACACGGTTGTAGGGAACTGAGTGTAGCCTTTTCCAGTGGTTAGTGCAACATCCACAGAGACATTGTCCCCACACCACGTTCTCCTTATTTGTACTCCAAAAACGCATTTACAGTATTCTGATTTCTTGGGTTCCCATTCCACTCCCACTCATCTGCCAAATCACTTTTAAGTGATTTGCTTTTGAAGCCAAGCAGAAACATAAATATTTTAAAACGTTGCTTTAGTATTTTGAGACCTTGTTCAGGTTATGAGAAGAGCAACTGAAATTTGGAATGTAGGAACTACTGTTAATGATGCAACAGTAGCGTAGGTTTGTTTGGCCTTTTTTTACATGACAGACTTTGTTTGTTTTAGTGAAGTGAACCATATTATATTTTCCAACAGGAAGGAAGTTTCCATGGATCTTGGTTTTTATAATTCTTATAATAGCATCAAACTGAACATTCTTACAGCAGAGACATCTGTTTTCACAGTCGCCTTCTGTAGGAAGAGACTTTGTTTTGTTTTGAAATTCATAGTTCATGTATTTTAGCAGATGATCATATTTAAGCCAGATTCTGATTGTCATCAGAACAAATTGGGAATTAACTCAGTGTATTTCACTTCATCTCTCCCAATTTATGGTAGTGTAAAGGAAAACTGAATCTAATGAATTGGCTGTTCTATTTCTGTGTTTAATTGTGCTGACAAGCATTATTTTAAGAGAAATGAGACAATGCAATTGCATATAGCTCAGAAGGCTCCAGTATTCTGACAGCTTATCAGTTTTATTTTGCTGTCCAAAAGAGTGGCTAGAGGACTTCATTTGGGTTTGACAAACAGTATGTGGTGTTCTAGCCTTCTGTGTGAAGCCTTGAGCACGCTGACACATTCTTCTAATCCAAGAAGAGTTTAAAAAAATTATTAGAAGATTTTGTATTTGTTCTCTCTGATGATTCATTTCTTATGGATGTTAGAAAACCTTCAGGTTTTGATATTAGGTCAAAAAAAATCCACTTTCCAGCACGTTGCAGCTACTGCAGTACATTTCCTAAAATACATGAATATCAGTTGTGCTTCAAAGGTGACAGTGTGGAACTTTTACAAATTATACTCTTAAATCTGTGCAGCAAATGTTTTGACTTTTTAACCTCTTCATGGCAAATCTGAGGGTCATACTTGCTTTCACTGTGTGGAAATTCAACTATATACCCAACTATGCTGGGCTCAAATTGAATTTACTTCTCCTTCCGGTTTTATTTAGCTCTTAGAATGGAAATAGATGTCCTTAGTAAATCCTGAGGCTTTTATAGCTCTAGTTTTATCTCAGACGAATTATTGGAAAATGCATAATGCCATTGATCTGACTAGAACTAACAGGAGTTTTAAATAGCAAAGAAAATAAGACCTTTAATGCTGAAAACCTCTTCCTCTCTTTTTTCTTCCCTTTCTTCCTTCCTTCCCCAAAACATCAGCAAAAGGAGCTAATAAATGCAATTGATTTATTTGGAAGTGCTGTCTGTCTTCTTCACTTTTCTTCTGAAGAGCAGAGCGTCTGTGGCAGCCCTGGCTCCAGATGTCTGTGAGACAAGCTGTAATATGTTTCAGAAAGTCCCTGTTTGATGGCAATTGTCTGGGGAAAAAAAAATGAAATAAGCTTCGTCTTTGCTACAGTAACACTTAGCTCCTGAGAACAGCCTCACAAGGAAGGAGGGCATTTCTCATGTGGGATTAACAAATCTCTGTTTGCAGTTGTTTTGGCATATTTGTAGTAAGCACAAGCAAGGGTGATGTTTTTCAGCAGCACATGCGAATTAACATCCTTTAGTTCTACCTTTCTACTGCCAATGCTGGGGCAAGAGAGCAGGATGCAAAAAACCATTCTGAAGCCTGTGGTTTAAAGAGCTTTCTGTCCCAAACACGTTACCTGAGAGGTGTGATGTTTTGCTCACACAGAGTAAACATTTTGAACATGAAATATTTACTTGGTGGGCTTTGTCATGGCTACGAGTGCAGGCATTCCCATGAACTTGGAAAACTGCACCCATCTTTCTTGGAATTAGCCTCAAATACTTAATTATATTTAATTATAGCAGAAATCTCTAAAGGCCAGAAGTTAAGATTCTACTGTATTGTGGTTTTGTTTCAGTTGTGTAACACTCTGCTGGAACCACCAGATTTTCAGTCTGTGCCTGTCACCTGAAGCACAATGGCAGAACCCAGGGGCTGCTCTTGGACAGAGCACAAGACACGGGGCAGTACAGATGCTTTGCCCTTAGTAAATGTTCCAGCTTGAACCACCAGTGATTTACAGACCTCCTGAGTCTGTAAATTATTACATCATGGTCAGTAATCACAGATTATTTCTTCTCCATGAATCTGTTTAATTTCTCTTTGAATCTAGATATGCTATTCTGAAGTGATGTTCAACAACTTACATGTTGTTGGAAAATTTTCCCACCAGTATTGATATAGCAGCTTTTTCATATAACGTTGTCACTTTATGTACGTGTAGAGCTTTGGGAAGATGTTTAGGCCAGTGTTTCTACTTGTGTGCAAGTCTAGAGAATAGAGGATTAACCTTTCCTTCTCTGATTGTCAGTACTTTAGCTTTTGAATAAATTCATTTTCATGTCATTAGGCTGCATTTCTGTGATTTACCGTTCTATACACATTATGAAACACCGAGTGAGTGACTCAGAGGAGTGATAGAGAGACATAATAGTTGTAGATAAATTGTTAATAACTTGCAGTCAGGTGAATGGTAACAACAGGACACTTCCAAATGAGATAAAATATTGGTTTCAGATGGAAAACTGAGCACTGCATTAATAGTGACTCACTGTGGATTGTGGGGGAGGATCTGTTCTGTTGAGAAAGTTCAAGGTGTGTAAGTTCCACGTTGAGAAGTTTGGGCAGCATGACCTGTGTGTGCTTCTCTTTCTGGCAATGTCCTTCAAAGCATTTTGAATGGAAAGAAACGGCAAGGATTCCACCTGTGACCAATTTTTAAGGAAAGGACATTCAGAGCAGAAATTATCTAACCTCACCAATCTTATCTTTGCAAAGGGATAATTTGCTATTAATATTTTATAAGGTTAAACTTGTTCATGTGTGTCACATATAATCTAAGTAATTCTGTGTTCTTGGCTTCTGTGCCACATTTAATTGCAGCAATTGGAATAGGTTTCAGGAAATGATATTCCTAGTGTCAAGTGGGTTACATTTTCTTGTTTGTTAGAAAAGAAAAATTCTGGGAGTTGGATCTTGGCTTTAAAAGAATCAGCTATATTTTTCCCAAGTTTCTTCCAAGTTGGCTCATTTTATTTGTCCTTTGTTCAATTTTTAGTGGAAACATAGTCAAGTGTAGCCAGAAAAGTGAAGCCAAAAGTTGCTTGGGAGATTTTATGGATATTTGATAAGATGCCGGAAAAGAAATCACTGAGACAGTACAGCTTCAAAGCAACACAGCCTGTCCAATTTAGTGAAATTAGTGTATGATGTAGAATCATGAGTCTGTTCCGTTTCTCTTTACTGAGGAAGGCTTGCTGTCCATCCTTGTGGATCCTGAGGCCTTGGAGAATGCAATTTCCTGATATTTTTTCTTCTTTCTAAATAATGTCTTATATTAAATGTAGGTACAGAGGAGAAAGAAAAATGTAGGAGAAAGCTGGCCTGTTACAGGCCATGATTTTTGCTGAAAGTGAAATACTGCAGAATAGACCAAATCAAAGCTTTGGGAGGTGAGATATGGAGAGAAAACCTTTCCTGACTTATAAGATATCAAGGGAAGTAAACAAATGCATTCTATTTTCCTTACTATTGAAAGCCAGAATGTCCCTTTTCCATTAAGAGTGGTTTGCTATTCTTTTGAACCTCTCTTTTAATTAAGGCTGGATAGTATGTTTCCAAGGATATGAAAGGAATAATTCATGGTGGCTCCAGCAGCCACTGTTCCTTTCTGATGAAGAAAAGCAAATATTTCTTATCACTTGGAGAGGCAGCAATGATTAGCGTTAGGCTATAGTCAGGAATCAATTAATTTTTCTCTGGACAGTTTCAGAACATTGTTGGCCATTTTGCTGTGTTGTTCCATGGTGTGCTCACACTGTGCAAGGTCTCATGATCCTGGCTGCACTGGGGCATTGCTGGCATTTGCACTCCAGCGCAGAAACTAATAGAGGCTCAACTGAACCCTTTTAAAAGTTACTGGGATGCTACAGGCATGCTTTTAGTATCATCACAGGAGTCAATACAGTGGATATGACACAGGCTAAGGGTGTTCTAACAGGCCCAGAGTTACTCTGAACTCCTCAGCTCGTAAAGCTGCCCACCAGCCTAGAAGTGGTGCCTGTGTGCCTTTATCAAGAATGAATACAGTCCAGTTTCAAACGGACAAAGAATGTTTTATTAGCTTTCTGTACTAACACAGGGGCTTGCTCAGAGTAATTCTTGGATAGTGGTTGTCCCAGAAAGAGCAGGAGGTTAAGGGAGAGCATTGACCACTGGCTCAGTGACCCTGGAACTGAAGAAGGATCTCGTGTGTTCTCCTCAGAAGTGCAGCAGGGCTCCTGCCCGTGCTGCTCCACGACCTGTTAATGCCTGAAACAGGCACAGTCTCCCCTTTACCTCACCTTCACAACCCCACCTGAATTCCTCTCTCTGCTTTTTAGGGATTATCTTAGTCTCCTTCACAATGTAGGTTCATCACAGGGAAAAATTGCCCGAAAAGAGGGAAGGTGAACTGCTAAATACGACAGTGCTAGAAAGTCAAACAAAAAGAATCTTTTTGCATTGCAAAAGGTGACGCCCTTGTAAAAGGCTTTAGTCTGCTTTTTGTTCAACATTTTGCTGAAGAACTGTCCGTCTCATTCACTTCCTCACTGCTAACAAAAAGGAGCAATGACAGCACTGGCTCCAGGTGTCTGTCAGGAGAGCAATAAAAGTTTCAGCCATACCCAGTGTGATTGTATTTGATAGGTAAAAACAGACAGATGCTAATTTCAAAACTTGACTTTCAAGCAGACAATTCTCCGTGTGTCAGGTTAAGAAAATGAGAGGTAGATTTGGCTTACAGAAACAAGTCACTGAGTTTTGATGCGATTAAAAATATTAAATTAATCTTTGATTTCATAGTGCTGATCAGAATTTCTACCAATAAGGCATGTGCATTTATTTTCTGCAGACACTGCAGTTTTAATGTCTCCCTTCAGAACAGAGATGTTGGAAATGAGTCAAATGTGATTCACTGTGCTGATGACTACCTTTGAAACAGCACTAATGGCTCCAAGAGCAGGATGTATCTGGTATCATCTCTGATGTACAGACCCTGTAGTCAGTGGGGTTAAAGTAGACATAAGCCAGGCCACTGTGTCTTTTCCACTCTTTTCCTTTGTTTGCTCCTGCTATTCTCCCTTTTATGTTTTATTTTTAACTTTCATTTTAGACGTATTATGAAGGTGCTTTTGTCAGAATCACTGCTTTATTTATATAAAGGTTAGATGTTTGGCACAGGACTGAACACCACTCCCCAGTTGTTTCTTTCCCTTCAGGGCTCCAGGAAAACATCTATTAGGAGTTGATGAAGCACTGCTGGACCAAGTAGATTCAGCAGCTGTTTGGTGTGAATATGGCATGTACTTTAACAGTTAAGCTACCTCATTTGTATGCAAAGAGTAAACATTTTAAGAGCATCCTTGAATAGTAGAATGAACTGGCCTTCAGGTTCTTGATGGACCACTTTTAATGGTGATAAACAGTATAAGTAACATGTCTCAACACATAAGTAAGTGGCTTTTATTTAACTCTATGAAGTTATTTGCTTACTTTTAAGGGTATTAAGAGTTACACATGAGAAAGGGTGTATTTATTTCCAGAATGCACTCTTTTTTGTCTCCACTGGTGAACTTATTCTCACTATACTATTCTGTATCATATAATTGAATGAAAATGTAAAGTTCACATGTGGCAATTACATTGATTTCCTTTTTTGTTCCTTGGATATTCTTCAAAGTGATGGTGCTTGTGGCAAATGTTGCTTTATCAGCAGTCACACAGCACCTTATTTCCAGCTACAAAGCACCATGAAAGTATTCAGAGAAGCAAATACAAGCTCTGAAGACTTGTTGGGATGGGCAACTGCAACAGCATCACCACCGTCAGAATTACCCTAAATTCATTGCACAGTCTGGGTATTTTAATTAGTTTGTGGGTGAAATAAATGGGGACATATGTTACCACACACAAGTAGCAGGAGATGACAATCCATTAAGCCCTGAGAGGTATCATAGGCTTGAGAATGAATAATGAAAAAAGTGACAGTAATTAAAACGTGTTTACTTGAGATGACAATTACTTGAAATACAGTTGCATAGTAAAGACCTCATTATAAGCCAGACTCTGTAGGTAAAAATGATACTTATGCTAAGGGGTAATTAATTTGTTCTGGTAGGTGAGTGATAGGTCACTTGTGGTTCTGTCTTACCTTGTTTACCTTTGATGGTTCTAGTAATGGAGATGGTGTTGTGCTTTGAGCTCTCGTATGCTTTGAGCTTCAGCATGGTGGTTCTACTTCTGTTCTTAAATGAAAGTATCTTTATGCATTCTGATTGAAGACATGGTCAAGTCTTGAAAAGTATATGGACTTTCAAACAGTGTGTTCTCTTGCACAACTAGATTTCCTGTAGCTGAAATATTTGTTGCAGCCTATTTGCATCCTCTGTCTTTCAGTTTTTATTTTCACAGTGTGGAACTAAGAACTGTAATTGAACTATTACAAATAGTTTCAGGAGAGCAAGGGTTTGAGAGATGTAAAAGTCATCCAAGAAAAGCAGTTGATACATTTTATCTTCTCTTGCTAGACAGTTTGGATTATGCTTGCTCTCAGAGGGGAGTTTGCATGAAGTTTAAGTACTTTTTGGTTTGCCTGGAGCTCATATAATAATAATAATATATTCTACATTCTAAATGATTAATATCTTATTTCTCACTATCTCTTAGAAATGAAATATACTGAGATGCCAAACTAGTATCAGAAACATCTCTCCTGTTCAGTGTGTAGCGTTGTCTCATTTCTCTTGTATGAATTAATTGTTAATCAGTCATGGCAGTGTGAAGTCTGATAAACAAATTGTCCTTTCACTGCTTCACTGAAGAACTAACAGATCCTTTTAATGTATCTTGGGAATGGAAGAATTGCTTTACAGCATCATGTTACTGGTCTGTTGTGGCCATTATCCTGTTTCTCTTGCAGTGCTGAAAATCAAATGCAGAAAGGAAACTGAAACAATTCACTTACTGTGATATTGTGGATTGACGTGGTTCTTGGGAGAGGTTGGGAAGAACTCTAGCACTGTGGCTGCAGTATAGCCCTTAGCATGTGGGCACACACAGTTCTGCCCCTTCATACTGCCCTTGCCTGGGAGCTTTAGAAATACCTCATCTGGTTTGTCTTTCTATCAAATTGCTCTATCAAATTTTTGAGACCTTGTCTTTTATAGGCTTCTCATGCCGTGGGTGAGGGGAGAGGGACTGAGTGTCTGGGAAAGTTCTCTTCCAACTATTTAAAATTCATTGTTCTTCATTAATAAAAAGAATGCATTAGGAATATCTGTGCTACGTTTTATGACCTCTCGCTTTTGTCCTAATTAGTGTCATCTGAATTAATGTCTGTACTTTTTTAGACGAATTTTGACCAAAGATCATACATCACTTCTCATCCCTCAGTACTTATTTTCCTTAATAGTCTTTCATATGAGATTTTGAGGAAAAAAATTGTTTTCAAATAATTATTTCAAGCCATGTTCCTTCATGATAGTATTCATGTTTGAGACAGCAGTCCACATGTATATTTATACAAGCTTTTTTTCTAACATGAGAATAACTTGATAAACAGATGCAATTGCCTCCATATCATGACTTTCATAAATACAAATTTTAAGTTCTGACTTGTTTTGTTCAGGCTTTTGTTTGCTGATTTCCTGCTCTACTTTTTTCCTGCTTGTTGCAGAAAAGAACAGTCGTTTCCTTCAAATTCAGTGCCATCTGAAGCAGCCTCTGACTTCTAAATTGAAAGGCAAAATTTGATCCCAAGGTAAAAGATAATACCCCAGTTTCCAGGTCTCTGAAGCTGACTACAGAAAAGTGAGAAGTGTGTTGTCACTTTTTGTCTCCTCTGTGACATGCACAAAATACAGGATAAGGATAGGGGCAAACCAAAACTGTTGGAAGCGCTTTTAGTTCCAAAATATTGATTATGAATTTTGGTGTTCTGTAAATCTTTGATATAAGCTTCAATATCAGCTTTTTCACCAGTGTCAGATTATTTGACCTGACTGCTCGCTAAAGTTTCTAACACTAGACCATTCGTTCTGTATATGCATTTTCAGGATGAACAAAAGTTAGTCTATATATAATTCCTATTCTGGAAATAATATCAACAGTTAATAGAACAGGTTAAGGTTTTGTATTTTGTTCTGTGATTTTTGGAATGCAGTTTTCTTTCTAAATTATTACTTCTTTGAAAGAGTTGTATGCTTTCTGCCTCAAAGCATCAGATTTAGTATAGACGAAGCTCACTGTACTACTATAGACAAAGGAACAATGTCTTGCTCTTGATATAGTGACAGACTTTCTGAGCAGTTTATTGCTGGTGTAGCTCACACTGATCAAGCTCACAGTGAATTTTCTAACACTTTGTGTAATTTAGAGCTAATATTTAGTAGAGCACACTCTTAGTTAGGAGCGAGCATTCTGTGGTCACTAGTTACCCTCTTTCTGCATTCACTCCTATTGATTCCAGTAATTTAGTTCAGAGATTTTGAATTCCCACAACTACTCCTTGACCTGCCATTGAAGAATAGGGTGGATTTGTCTTGGCAACACAGAGCTGGAGTTCCTTAAATACCCATTAGCTGTAGGTTTATCCTTGTTTTACTTAGACACACATACGCACATGGAGCCATTTGTTCGCTCTTAGCTTACATTTTCTGGATCACATCTACTTATAAAGACATCCTTACAGAGAGCAAATACTCATTACTCTCTCAGTAATTCCCCACTAAGGTCTAATTGATTGGTTTGTAGTCCCCAAGTCTACACTGGAGAAGGTTTTATCCTATTAGCAATCATTCACTTTTCTAGATGGCAGTACTAGCTGGCAAATTGCTTAACTCCCATTGCATGAAAGGGAAAACTGTCCTTGATGAACGTAAAATTATGCTGTGACATGCAAAACTGACTTTAGTAGGAGATTTATCTGCTATGGTTTTGTAATTCCTTTTGTTTTGGTTTATCTTGTTGGGTTTTGATTTGGTTATTTTGGGTTTCCCCCACTGGAGGGTAAATTCTTCATGACAATGCTAAGAATTGATAAAATTTAGTGAGCTGGATGTGTTATGGAAAAGAGACAAATCTGTCATTGCACATTTTTCTTAGTGTTAAATAAGTAAAATTTCACTGTTGGCAAAATCAGACACTTGGCCCAAAGTAAAATTGTACTGTTCTCAGAGGGATTCTTCATCATTTCCACATCCAGAGTGTGGCTTCTGGGAGAGAGAAAGGAAAGCTGGAAGCATTAAGCCTATGTTTTCATGAAATCAAAAAGGAAATTTGAGATATAATTGGCACATACCATGATTTTCATTTACCAGTTTCAAAGGCAGTAGGATTTGGGTTTGTCTTTTTTTTTCCCATAGCTCTACCAGTCATTTAAATTTCTTATTTGAATAAATACTCTCAGGGGCATATAGAGAGATCTCAGTCTGTGTTTGAGATTCCCACTGACAGCAGTGGGAGATCTGTGTGTGAGCCAACAGTGGTTTATGGCCCGTGGTTATTCTGTGCCTTAAAGGCACAATACACTTCTGCCACTTAAGATTTGATTTACATATTCATAGTATGTGGGTTGCCCAATTCTTTCCCATAATAGTTCTTCAAAACATGCAGGAAAGGAGAGTAGCTGCTGTTCCAGTGCCCTATTGACCGAGTGTGCAGAGTGACTTGGACCTTGGGATGCTGAGTTGTCCCAGTGCCTCATTGGCCTTTGGAGTGGATGCTGAGCTGGTGTTTGGGCTCCTGCAGTGTGAAGTGTGGGAGAGGGATATGGCAGCCACTGTCTTTGTGACCTGAGCTTATTCCTGTTGAACACTGAGGAATAAGTGTTGTTTAAATCCTGCTCTGGGAACTTGGGCATTATCTCAGATGTGGGGTAAAGTACTTCTGAGAGAATAGTCATCTGCCCAACCTCTGGAATTTGGGCACCCTTATCACCAAAAGCTGAACTAGGAAAGTCCCTTTCTTGGAAAGCAAATTTGAAAGGGGGATAGCAATGGTGCCTCCTCCACACAGCACGTGAAGAAGGGCTCCCTTGGGATGTCAGTCTTGATCAAGTTGGTCCATCCTCAGCTGTCATGTTTCAGGACAGGCTCTGTTTCATCCTCTCAGGTTATCCATGCCTTATGCAAAGGAAAAAAGAAGTGAGGGTGTATTTATACATTTATGAATATTTTCAGGCTTCAGTCAATCAGAGTGAGGAAAGGGGTACACAGATGCCACAGCCTAGGAATTGAGGAACTTAAGGGAAATTAGTTATAGGCAGGAATCCCAGGATCCAGTCTCCACTCCAAAGACTTCCTGTGCATTTTACAT
This sequence comes from Pipra filicauda, assembly GCF_003945595.2. Classification (NCBI taxonomy): domain Eukaryota; kingdom Metazoa; phylum Chordata; class Aves; order Passeriformes; family Pipridae; genus Pipra; species Pipra filicauda. The sequence goes on along the minus strand of NW_024103973.1, from coordinate 465,303 downwards.
TAACTGAGTGCTGCAGAAAATGAAACTTCAGGTGATACTGCCTGTAACAGTTAGCAGCATCTGCTTTTGCTGATTCACAGGGATTTGATTGATGTGTTTTAAAATTGCTTTGAGGTAGCAAAATCCACATGGAGTAGGAACTCAATATTTGTTAAACAGAATCTTGTGGCCAGCTTCACATCATGGGCTCCTAGCTCTGCAAATATCATTCAAAACAGTTCTAAAATTACAAATTGCCATTTTATAGATGGCACTGATGTAGAGATATCCAAACCATCTCATTCAAACATCTTGTTTTCATTTGCTTGTAGCTCTTTCAGGTATTATCTTCAGGGCCCTGCTCTGATACAGATACATTTTAGATCTTAGGCTGAATGGTTCCATCACATTTGCCCTTTTTTTTTTTTTGATTATATTGCAGAATTTATGTGAAGTTATTAATTTGTTTCCAAAAAGAAAACTAAGGAAAATGTTGTTTTTGAAAATGTTCTTGTGGTGTTTCCTTTGGAAAAGTTTTCTAGGCTCCATGGAATTCTGATACTGAGCCGTGTCAGCATCTCCTAAGGGACAGAGTGTTTGAGAACAGTCTGTATTTCAAGCATTCACACCCCTCATTCTGTCTGAAAATAAAGATGCAAGAAGAGGAAGAGAAAGGGAGAGCACTGAAATTAAGGGCAAGAGTTGCTGAAAACCCAAACCATATTTCACTCCATGCCTTTGGACTGATGTGTGAGATCTGTTTCTCAGTGATGGAAGTGCTAGGGTGGCAAAAAGCACATCAGAAAATTGGTTTAATTTTTATGCAGTCCTAGCCTTTTCATATTATGTTTCTCTGCAATTTCTCTGCGTTTTAAACCTCTCCTAATAAAATAACTTTCAGACCCCAAGTGATGCTTCTATGTACAGTCATTTGGGGGAGAAAGCTGGTTAATGGATTTGGCTGTGAAAGTCACAGAATTATGGAAAGCAGGAATATTTATAGACAGACCTGCCAGAGAAGTTGTTAAATAATAATGGAAAATTACAGACAGGCAAGGTGGTCTCATTATCTTTGGTACAGAATTAAATCAAGCATCCAGCAGAATTTGTTTAACCTTTCTGTGAAATTGTACTGAATTGCTTCAGACAGCAGCAACAACTGCAGACTCTGTGGTATTTTATTTAAATTTTTTTTTTTAAACATAGCTCTAAAAGTTAATAGTGAAGTTCCAGTGCCTCACAACCCTCAGTGTAAAGAATATCTTCCTTATATCTGATCTAAATCTACCTATTTTAGTTTAAAACTAACCCCTTGTCCTATCACTCCAAACCCTGGTCAAAAATCTCTCTCCATCTTTCTTATAAGCATCCTTCAACTACTGGAAGGACACAATAAGGTCTCCCTTTTTCCCACAAAAGAAACCCAAATCTGGCAGCCTGTCTTCACAGGAGAGGTGTTCCAGCCCTCTGATCATTAAACTATGATTGTATCCCTGACTGAGGAATTTCTTGAGCCTCTGGGGAACTGAGGCTCTTGGGGAAGTGCTGAGTTGTTAGTACACAGTAATCCCTTGGTTCTCATAAACATCCAGTCTAATGCTGGGGGTGGGATTTTTGGCTGTGGCTTGGCTGCCTTTCAGGAGATACTATTGCATGTGGCAGCCTAAAGACGTGTCTCTTCCGATAAACCATTTGTATTTCTTTGACTGTGACATGTTCAGCCTCTTCCAGCCTGTAGGCAAGGGAATATGAGTCTTGTTTTAGCCTCCTGCTATGGGCTGGAGTAGAGTGCACTGGGTCTGTGACACTCTGTATAGCCCAGATGAAACACAGAAAGAGTGTGTTTTGAAACAACTATGTTTACAGCCCGTGTTATTTCAGGTGAAAGTCATCATTGATGTCACAAAAAGCTTGGCCCTGAGATGTCTTTCATCCAACCCTCTCATCATGTTAAAGACAGTGCAGGATTTCCTTTTCCCTGGTGAACAGTTGATTGCATTCATTTAAAGCACAACGGTTGGCACACCAGACATGCAAATGGAGCGAGACTATGGGGATAAAACAGGGAGTAATTGGTCTGTTAAAAGACCTTCATTTTGTCTGTTTAAGAAACTAAATGTTATTCATTATATATAAGCCTGTAACCACAGGCACTGTGGCTTTCACTCACTTCTATACTCCTGCACATGGAGATGGCTTAGTTGTGCTTCTGTAATAAATGAGAACCTTCAGTGCTTCAGAAATAGAGAAGGTAGAAAGTTTTCAACTTACTTTTATTCTCTGCAATCACTGCCTGAATGAGTTCAGTTTAAAATGAGAAATTGGTAGTGTACCAGTCCAAATATATTTTAAAAAAAAACCCGAAGTCACCCTGAGTTCAAGTCAACTCTAATTTTTCCGTGTTGAAGACTGATGGAATGACATCAGCCTTGCTAATAGCCCTCCCTTTAGCTTATTGTTAATGACCACCATCAAATCAAACACTGAGTGGAATTCCAAGGGCTTAAACAGAGCTGTACCAGGGAGAGTTTTTTCCCAATTTAGATACCAGGAATGAAAACACTGAGGCCCATGTCATGCCCAATGAGCCACTTACTGTACCAACAGATGTTTATTCTTGTTAGGGCAATGGGAATTTAGTAACTCTGTCTTTCCCTCTTAGAAACAATTGTACAAATTGACAGGTTTTATTCATTTCCCTGGGCAAAAGTAGTTCATCTATATCATGGCTTTTTTTACCTCCTTTTCAGTGTTCTGCCTGTGTCAAGAGAAAGCCACATTTTGCAGGGATCATGCTAAGTATATATTGTAGAAGGAACTTCCTGCTGGGACACATCTGCTGGCTTGATAAGAAAGCAGATAAACAATAATACCTATCTACTGCAGCATGCTGTAAACAGGTAACACAATTAACAAAGGCTAATTAGTTGTATTGTACTCATGATATTTTATCATAACCATAAAACCACATAAAATTGTGGAAAGCTTGGTAACAAGCTTACTATAAGAGAATACTTGGAACAAAGAACATCCATTTTTCTGATTTGTCTTTCTCTTTTTCCCCATTCTGCAATGGTAGGAGCATGTTTAGGTTCATCAGCTCAAATTGGTTCTGATGGTGTTATTGCTCTACTCCCATCAGTTCCTATCACCTGAAGATGACTGATTGCTGGTGGGGATCAGGGGGGGCTGGATATAACACTGGAAGTGCCCTCTGAACTCTTTATAAGGAGTACAGTGAATGGAGGAGAGGCAGAGGGATGGGGTTTGTTTAGGCTTGGGCAGAGCAGGATCAGAGAGGGATCCAGTTGCTGTCCTTCACCACCTGTGCAGGGCTGGAGAGAAGGGGATGCCAGGCTCTTCTCAGAGGAGCAGCTTGAAAGGACAGGGAGCAACAGGCGAGTTGCATCAAAGGGGATTTTACTCGATGTCAGTGAAAACATCTTTCTCAGTAGAAGTGATTACAAACTGGAACTGAGGCTTAGAGACACCATGGGATACCCATCCTTGGAGAGAGTCAAAGCTTGGGAAGGCTCTGACCTGTGGTCTCATGATTATTCTAATGTTTCTCTTTTAGCCACTTTAATGTTAGAAACTGAAGATTAATCAGATGAACTCCACAAGCAGTTTTTGTTTGCAGTTTGAAATTAGGAGGAATGAAAATATCCTGTGTGTGAGGAAGGTCATTCTGTAACTGAAGCCCATATTGCAGTGTGGGTGTGGAATTAAGGGATCCTGAACTCTGGAATTTCCTTGTCCAAAAGTGCTTCACTTTGTGATATTCATGTTTTGAGGCAGATTTCTGCACAATCGTAGAAGTTATGTGGGGGGGGAAAGGTTTTCCAGCTCATACTGGTGAATTGAGATTGAACTGTGTTGTTCCAATGTAGAATGTCATTTACAATCCTCTGAGCTCTTAGTTCATTTAGATGCAATTTTGTTTGCTGTAGTGCTCAGCTCTCCAAGCCTTTGTGTCTTTTTTGATGACTGCACTGATTAAACAAAAACATCCTAAAGATTACAATGATAAAGCAAAACTTTCTGTAAATTGATGTGCTCACTTAATTATCACAACTTACGAGTAGGTTTTAAGCAGCAGACCTGAACCACACCTGTATATTAAATAATTATCTACATCACTTAGCAATTACTGCACCTATTTGCCAATAGTGCTCTGGAGAAGAAAAAAGAATGCTGAGAACAGTAAATAAGGTCTTAATGTATCTTAATTGACAAACATTTTTGAAGTTCAATAACCTCCTTTCAGAAAAACCTTCTTTCAGCTGATTTCATGCTCTGCTTTGTAAGCTGTTCGAGTTTACAATTTATGAATAGTTTTATTTCTCTGCTAAGTTTTTTTTTTTAAAAACAAATGACATAGATTTCATATTTGACAAAATAAACGTGTAGCTGTTTGAATATTTTTGAGAACTAAATATCATTATTATGCTTTCCCCTTTTTTTTATAACACCATCTGTTTAGTAAACATCAAAATGGATTGATATGAAACTTAAAAAGTTCATAATGACAACAAAATAATGCATGACAGATTATATAAGAACAAGTCATTAAAATGGCCTATAAAAGGACAACCATCTGTAGCACTAAAATAATCTTTCTATTGATGACAGTAATAACTTTCTAAGTCAGTGACAATTTTGGATTTACAGCAGAAATAGTAATCATATGAACCAAATAATTGGAATGTAGTTTTTGTAATTAATGAACACCCTTTTTTCCCCCCATTACTGTTGTGAAGAAGCAGAATTTATACAAAATAAACATGTGTGTGCTAAATAATGACTTGTATATATTCTCCCAAGCTCACAAAAAGCAATTATAAGTTCATTAAATATATTATATGTAAGTCTGAAGAAGATAATTTTGTGATTACAGAAAAAGTTTCTAATACCCTCTGTCCCTCTGAAAATCTTAGCAGAAGGCAGGAAGAGTGCAAAATGCCGAGGATGCAAATTCAATTAAAGATTCAGATGCACATAGATCCCCTCTTAGAGAGGCAGGCGGGTGTTTTCTGAGCAGAGAACAGCCACCAGATGACCCAAGAGGAGAATCTCTCTTCATTATTTTAATTAAAGAGGTACCTGTTCATAATGGTTTGATTTTTTTGACCTTTTCAAGGGCACATTACAGGGAAATGTCTACTTTTAGTTGCATAAAACCTGTGACTGGGAACCAGCCCCAGCCCCTCTCACACCAGGATGCTGTGGTCACCTCTGATAATTTGTGTCTTGCTGGAGGTCTCCACCCTCTAACAGATCGATCCTGTTGGGAGTTGATTTAATCCCTTGTACATGAAAATTTATGTTCTTGGACTCAAAGCAACCCTTGTAATTCACTTTCAATGCAAAAAGGAATTCACCGAATAGAAAGTATTACCTTTACTTCTTTTATTAGGCATATAGTTAAAGCTTTTAATCTCCAAAGTACTTTAAAAATGCTAATTAACCTTCACAAAATTTCCCTCCCCTTAATGGTAGGTGGCACATGAATGACTCCCTGCAACATTATAATCCAGCCATTTCGGTAATTAGTTTTGAAGTACAGCACATGAACTAATTAGAAAATTGTGCAACTACCAGGCACCTGTTGGCCACGAATGCCTGGGAACTATCCAGAAATGTCACGTAGTTTCAAGGGATGTTGTAGTTGTGTACCTCATGGAGTAATTAATTCTCTGTTTGCCTTGAGACAGGTCTCTGGGAGTCAGCAATACCAACAATGCTCTTTGGAACCTTTGCTCCTTCCCAGCTCCCCACTCTGCCCCGTTGGGCTCTCCCTCCATGTGGCAGAGCTCTGAGGCTCTGGGATTTATTGATGGCACGTCTTGTGCACAAGCAGAGCTGTGACCAAGAGCTTTGACTGACTGCTGGAAGAATGGGCTGCTGTCACAGCTGAGTGGTGTCACTAAGCAGGTCCTACTTGTTTGTCTTGGGCCAGATCACATCCCCACTGTTCAAGTGAAGAGCCTAAAGCCACCACAAGCAATGTGGAAAAGCTTGGACAGACACTTCAGCTTTCTCTTGTGCGAGGGAGGTTTTACATCCATAGTAGAGAGGCACAGGAGGTTCATGTTGAGTGTTTTTGCCTACAAAGTTCTTTTTCTTCTCCGTTGTCAACTGTAAAGTTGAAGTGAAACTTGCAACAAATACTGAATACCTCAAGTGTGTGTATACCCATGTATGTTTGTGTTTCCACATAAAAAGTACTTCACCCTGTCTGTTCTTGCTGCTGGGTGCACTCTTCACTTCTGAAAGAAAGTTCCTTGGTGTTTCTTGAAGACTGCATTGCTGCCAAACCACAGAGCTCTAATTTCAGCTGTTGAATAAATGATATCCAAGTTTATGTGACATAAATTTAATTAGAGGAAACTACCTCCGATCAAATAGTTCTTGCCCTGGAAGACGCAGCAAGCAAACCTCCATTCATTTGGGGATCAGAGCCCTCAAGGACAATAGTCTGCTTCCCTGTGCTTTTCATGTGTTCTGTTCAATGCACAGCCAAGTAAAACAGCCTGAAACTGGAAATAGAGCATTTCACTTCAGATTGGTTTGCTGCAGTGGCACAGTCCTCCTGTCTTACTGGCACTTTATGTGTCAGTGATGCTCTGATTTTTAATAGTTTCACTTTTATGTACCAGACTTTTAATAGCATATAAGACAAACTCTGCTGTCCAGATAAGCAGGCTGAATTTCAGTTGCTTCCCATGATAGGGGGAATGAAATTGGTTGCCTTTATCCATGTTATGGTGTTGGGAACAGTCTCTGCCTGGGATAAAGCTATTTATAGCACTTAGAAGTGCATGGCTTGCAATGTGTGAGAATGTCCTATCACTTGTTTTTGACTGAGTTGAAGAAGTTTAGTAAGTTCCTCTGATATTCTGTCCTTTGAAGATACATCTGATTTCCTCCATTTTAAATTCAAACCATTGTGTGTGATCATGGTTGTAATTGCTGTGTCATATTTACATAAGTCAACATCCAGCTGCACATGGCATTTGCTTTAGTCATTTGCTCCTAACTTTCTTCCTCAAATTATTTAATCCTGTTCTCATCTCCAAGAGCTAAGGATCAAAATAAATATTGAAGATAGAATTTTTTTAAACTTGAAATTTTATTTACTTCTATATAGTGCTACTTATCCACACTTTTTTTTTATAGTGTTGAGCGCCTTCAAGGTTTTGTTGACCTCAATGTGAGTGTTCTTGTTGGTCAATACTTTTGAAAATGTTATTTTTCATTAGGTAGACATAAGATGTGTATATCACACTAACATGTATTAAAATTATAAATAAGTATTTTTTTAATCTGGTCAATACTAAGCTATGAAGTATATTAGAGATGTGCCACAACAACAATAAAAACCCAGCTGGTTTTTTTTTTCTTGTTTAGTAACCATAATTTTTAATTCTCACCTGCTGTGGCTGCACTAATTTAATGTTGTTGAAATGTAGTTGATTGAGACTGTAAACTTTAGCATAGAATTTAGTGCTTTAATATTATTAATGAATTCAGTATTGGATTTTTCTAAGCACTCACTGGATGAGTGAAGCAATAAATTAAGAGCTGTTTAGTGTAGTTCTTCGGCACTGGCTTTGTGGAGGGTTCACTGGAGGTGAGATTTTGTAAAAGGGTTAAGGGGAACTGAGGGGGTTTCTCTCCCTTTCTTGTTTCCCCTCTTTTCTTTAGACAAGCTGAATTATTTAGGGTGTTGGTCAAAGAGAGTACTAGCTGTTCCTTAGGAAAGTAAAAGAATTTGAGAAGCTATAAATGCTGCTGGAACTACTGTTAATTCAGGATGTAAATTATCATAGTCCCCTTACTACCTGTATGTCCTCATTTTGGATACCCAGGGAAAGTGTTTTGTTTGGGGTTTTTTTGGGAGGGGGTTGATTTTTTTTTTTCAGTGATGCCTGAGTTTCAGTAATGGTTGTAATGTGAAGGACTTTGACATTTGTTTCATAATGTTTTTAGGCTTGACCCAACAAGTATCTAATGGATATTTGCCTGTTTAATGAGTTTTTCAGGATGACAGCTGCATGTAAAAAATAGTGCATTTTATTTCATGAGAATCTGCATCCTATTAAAGTGATATACACCTTGCTTGATAAACTGGTCTGATGCCTAAATTTACATGAGCCGTAGAAGAATTTGTGTAATACTGGTGGGTTCCAGCACATTTTTTTAATAGTAGTTGGTAAAATCCTACCCTAGATATTCATGGCACAGAAATAGGGCTCGTACTTGCTGGTACCAGCAGACAGTCTGTCATCTCAGGTCATAGTCAGGAATTTCTAATGCTTGCTATGATGTACAATTGCCACCAGCTTCTCCTAAATGCTTACCAGTTAATAGAATTGTAGGTATACTTTGAATAAAGTAGATCCTGAAAGTGCAAGAGCAAAAATTGGCTTATTCTTGTGTGATGAGTAATCACACAAGCACTTGTCATCACAAGTGAAGGTCATAGGTATCTCTTTTCCTAATTCTCAGTCTGTTTTGTATTTGTATTATGGGAAAATTGTAGTTTATTCTTTAGGTAACAGATAAATTAATGTCAAAATATGAATTTGTTCTCCTGCAATAGGCCTGTAACTTATTTGTGACTCTCCTCCTCTGTTTTTCATGGTGTTTTGCAGTCGGAGAGTTCCCTTTGTCAAGTGAGTGCAGAGATGAGCCCAGAGGTCACCGTGCCCTGTGTTACACAGTGGCCTGGATTTGCAACATGTGCAATTTGTGCAAATATGCAGGTGCTGACACTCCACACATCCTTGAGAACTTTATTTATTTTCTCTAATTATGTTGTTATTCAGAGAAAAAGATTAATCTGCGTTAGCCTGAGGGCAGACTCAGTGAAAATGGCATGATCAAACTGGGTCACTTGCCTGTTTTATATTCTTCTTGGTTTATTTATGCAGAGACCCTTGGGCATTCTTGCACAGGCTGAGGCCCCAGTTGCACTCAGGAGTTGTCCTGAGACAGGAACATCAGGTGTGGAGCCTGACAGGGATTGCCCTGGGCAGCTGCAGCAAACCTGGATGTGCTGAGCGGGGCTTTCCTCGCCCCAGGCAGGAACTGCCCTCACCTGGAGCATCTCCTGCCCACCACGTGCATCATGTAGCAGTTCTTTTCTTGGCTGTGGTTGCTTTTTTCCTAAGACATTCAATTCATGGCTGCTTTTTTTTTTAATATATTTTAATACTCAAAAAACAAATAACCACTTACTGATTTATTCTCATTTGTCTTTTTTGCCTGCACTGTTCTTAGCAGGGATTCTCAGTGCCTCCTTGTGTCATTTTCTATCCCATCCCAATCCCTTATGGTATAGGTATTATAACATAATAAATAAATTATGCATTATATATATATAATATATAAATATTATACATGTATAATTTATATATAATATATAAATAATAAAACACGAGATTTCTTTGTCAGCTTCTGTTTTGCTACACTAAACAAGTCTGAGTTTTCCAATAATGAGATATACTGAATAAACACTTAAGGATATGACAATGAAATAAAAAATCTGCACTGCCTTTCTCTAGGCCAGTTAATGTTATCTTGTGTATATGTTGGTGAGTCACTTAAATTTACTTAAATGCAATGTAAAATGCTATAACCTCTCTCCTCATTGCCTTCTCCCCTTAAAAATTAGATATAACATTTATTATTTGTTATTTGATTAGGCAGATGTTTTGGTGTAAGATAAAAACGGAAACACAACTTCCCAGGCTGTAGAAGTTTCTACACTAGTTTAGAAGCCGGTGATAGTAGAAAACTGGGGTCAACCTACTTTGTTTTTCCCTTGGTTTTGGTGAGTTCTTAGAAGTTTTTCATTTCTTAGAAGAAAGAGAATTGATCAGGGAATTCACCTCTTAGAAGAACAGCTTTTCTTTCTGGGTGACTGAGCACTGGAACAGGCTGCCAGAGAGGCTGCAGTGTCTCCATCCTTGGAGATACTAAAAAACCTCCTGGATGCACACGGTTCTGGCCAATGTGCTGTAGATGACCTTGCTTGAACAGGGGGATTGAGCAGGGGTGGATAAGATAACCCCCAGAGATCCATTCTAACCTGAACTGCTCTGTGATTCCCTGATGGAACATCAGATCCAGCTTTCTGGCACGTGCATCAGCATTGTCCACAGCTGTACATGTCATGCAGTCTGGTGCCTGCATCTGCCCTGATAACCTTGATTGATTTCAAATCAATGCAAGAGGTTGGTTTTGACCACAAAAACTGCTTGTTCCATGACTGGTGTCCATACCAGTGTTTGATTTGCTGGGCTGGTGCAGGTTCATACAGAACTATTATACGTGTCATGACATTTTCAGAAAGGGAAAAGTTTCTGCATCTTAAACTCAGGCTTCATCTGTGCACAGAGCACATTCTTGTTGCCTAAACTCAAGCTCTCCACTTTGGAGGTCTCTTGTTTAGACTTAAAAACATCAATTCTGTTTCTGGTTTGGGAATTTTAAGTGAATCTATGTTGTTCTGCTGTTTGTAGAAACCTCTCACTTAACCCCCTATGCCAGTAGGGCACAGAAACAGCTGAGCTTCAGGAACACTTATGCTACCTCTCCAAACAGATTTCTGTGCTCACTCTGTAGGAAGGTCTCTGTTACTTGTAAAAGTGTTTTTCTGGTTTTGGTGGTTGGGCTTCTTTCCTCCTTCTTTTATTCTTGTTTTCCTCTTTTTATTACTTTTCACTAGCTAATGCCTACTCATGCATGGAGAAAATCCTACCAAAGGTAGGACTGCCAGATATCTCAGGTATGACCCAAACTATCCACAGCAAGAATACATAGACTTCCTATTAATTGCTGTTGCTTATCTTGGTGTATAATAAGTGCTCATCTTCTTATGGAGTGCTAAGTACCATGTAAGGCTGAAAGATGCAGGGGTGTTGGAGAAAGGGTATTTTATTTTTTTTAAGGGAGAATGGGACTAAAAAATGTGGTGGGCATTTTCAAAACATGACAGTATTTTAACAGGATACAACTGAAGCCTGTTTAAGCTTTCCCTTTTGCTATTGGATAAATCTGACAATTTTTGAGCTGAGCACCTTTTCCAGCCTAGGTCTGATTATAAGACTACTAAAAGAGAGCTTTGTAATAGGAATTGATTGGAGCTTCAACTCAGGAGCTGTTACTGCCTTTCTGTAATGTTCTTTGCTCCCCCCTTCAGTTTACTCTTTATTAAATCATTCTATCATGCTGCTTGTTTGACGCAGGCACAGTTGTGTGACTGCTGGCCCATAACAAAACATTTGTGGCACAGGTGGTTTGGGGAGCACACGAGCTCCTCTCAGACCATCAGCTGCTCTGTGCTTTGATGTCTGGAAGACAGCTTTCTTAATTTCATTAGATAGAAGGTGGTCCAGAAAATTAAAGGTGCTGACAATTCTAAGCAGCTGATTATAGGCTGGTTTATTAGTCCTTGTAGTTTCATGACAGCAACAATTGTTTAAATTTTTTTAAAGATTTAAGATTCAGAAAAACAATGAAAATCAGGCAGAATGTGTAATATGTACGGAAATGAGGAAAGATTTTATGCTAATACTCTTTATTTCTTTTCCCTGTAGTTAGGCTAAATTTTTTTAAAAAATAATCACCATCACTGTCCCTTTTTAGAGACAGTTTTATACTTTTATGATTTTTCCTCCTCTAAAATTTTTCTGATATAACTCTGCCCTGGTTGCATTTGTCCAGCATGATTTCAGTATTGGCCTTTTACCTTTATACTTCAACAAATCTATTTCCCCCTATTTCTGTTTTCCTCTTTTCTCTTAATAACTATTTCAGTAAATAAGTATCATGCTCTAGAACCTTCCTTTATGTTTCTATGACTGAATTTTCCATAAGGCAAACTTGCAATTCCCCAGCTGTCACAGCAGCACGTTCCTGCACCCTTTGCCTGGTGTACTGGAAATGCTTCTAGTTCACAGTGGAAGTTTGTGAGCATAAGAATGCTCTTTGCTCCTGCAAAGGTATGGGGGGCTTTTTGGATTGTGGTTTTTTTTGTTATCGTTGGTTTGAGGTTTTTAAAACGCAGTAGGGGGTCACAATGTCTATGGTTTTCTGTCTTTAAGGGACTCTTGTGCATAACCTTACCTTTGCTGTGCTTTATGAACTTCTGTGTGCCCCGTGTTCAAACACGTGCTCCTTAGCACAGCATGCTGACCACAGATCTGTGGACCCTTGATTCAAAACTAGTTACCACTTTTTTTTCATTTAATAAGTTGCATGAACAGCAGTCTCTAAGCTTCATACCCTGCTTTCTTTATGGTGCAATATATTTGTAAACATGTTTCTTAACTTACTTCAAAACATGTTTGTTCTGCCTCATTTATTTGCAGATAACTTACTGTCTCTTGGATCTTTAGCTTCTTGTTCTAATGATTGCTTTGAAATATTATTTTAATGAACCTATGTAACACATCATTGTATTCTTTTTTTGTGGTTGGACTGCTAATGATACCCATCCATTAAGTAAATGGTTTTGTAAGCAATACAAATGTAATAAATAAAGTTAGTCAGTTCTTTTTTACCACTTTTCTGCTGATAGGCATACCACATGCTGGGAAGGTAATGGTTCATGACCAGAGTAGTGCAGTCTGTAGGCGGCCTGAGAATCTTTGTGTTTAGGTTCAGTCAAAGAGCTTCAGAGAACTTCTCAATCTATGATTTATGTTCACTAGAATGTATAATTTTAAGTCTTGTTGCAATGTTGCTTGGGACGTAGTTTTGAAGGGCAAAGAAGTCCGGGAAGGCTGGACATTTTTGAAGAAGGAAATCTTAGGGGAACAGGAGGAGACCATCCCCATGTGCCAAAAGAGAAGCCAGCAGGGAAGACTGCCCTGGCTGAACAGAGAGCTTTGGCTGGAACTCAGGGAAAATGGAGATTTGTGACCTTTGGAAGAAGGAGCAGGCAATGCAGGAGTTGTACAAGGATGTCATGAGGTTATACAGGGAGAAAATTAAAAGGGTCAAAGCCCAACTAGAATTTAATCAGGTTACTGCCGTAAAAGACAATAAAACTGTTTCTATAAATACATCACCAACAAAAGGACGACTGAAGAGAATCCCCATCCTTTATTGGATGTGAGGGGAAACATAGTGACAAAGGGTGAGGAAAAGGCTGAGGTACTTAATGCCTTCTTTGCTGCAGCCTTTAATAGTGAGACCAATTGTTGTGTGGGCCCCCAGCCCCCAGAGCTGGCAGACAGGAGTGGGCAGTAGAATGAACCCCCATAGCCCAAGGTCAGCGACCTGCTCTGCCACTTGGACACACACAGTCTGTGGGGCTGGTGGGATCCACCTGAGGGTCGGAGGGAGCTGCTGGAAGTGCTCACCAAGCCACCTTCCATCATTTACCAGCAGTCCAGGCTAACTGGGGAGGTCCCAGTTGACTGGAAGTTGGCAAATGTGGCCATCTACAGGGAGGGCTGGAAGGAGGATCCAGGGAACTACAGGCCTGTCAGCCTGACCTTGATGCCAGGAAAAGTCATGGACTTCAGTTATTACCCCTCTAATAAAAGGCTATAAATAACATAATTTTTTTGACCTGCAAGGGTTAGCATGACAGAAAGCTACCTCTATTAAAAAGAAATTAGTATTCAGGTTACAAAAAGATTAAAATTGTTCTAGCTTTCCATTGCTTTATTTGAATATTTCTAAGATGAGCACTTACAGTGATAACTCAAGGTGGATAGTAGGGGGTGGATATTTAGAATAAAGCCGTAGCCCTTGCCATCCTAAATGGGGAGTTTTCTAAATGAAAAGAGGTGTTTCCTTTGAACTCTTGAGAGATCAATAATAAATGTCACTGTGCAAAACTTCTAGGGGTGTGCCAACGGCATAAAAAAAGATCAAGCTGGTTAGAAGTTATAAATGAGACATTTGCTTGAACTACTAAAGATGATTCCTTAATGAGATTCACATTGCTTGGTTTGATTTTTTTTTTAATATATTTTAATTCTCTAAGGATATCAAAAATCTGTAATTTACAGCTCTGGAATGTTATCAGACTTAGTCATGAGAAGGCCAGGTTTAGCCATGCATATTGAGATGACATAATATTTTACCAGGTAATTATAACTGGATAATTTAGGTTGAAAGGATGGGTCAGAAGTCCTCTTTGAAATGTTATTAATTCACTGCAGAAATAAGAGTTACTCTAAAAATTATTATTTTATCTCTCTTGGAGAAAGCAGTGCTTTTGCACTGCTTTCAGTGGTTCACTAAGGCTTAATCCAGACAGCACAAGCAAGAGTTCACTGCCCCCAAGATTTTGAAGGCACCTGCCACTAAAGATGAAAACTGATTTTATTACTGTTTTGTAAGGTCTTCTACAATCACTACTAATTTTGAAGCAGATACAGGCAAGCATTGCCAGCAAGCATCCTTCTGCTGCCACAGCTTCTTTTTTTATTTTTACCTAGCATTTTAAAATGATTGCCTGAGGCTTTCATTGAGGGAAAGAAGCACAGAGGTGAGGAAAATGGCGATTTTCGCATGTCTTCCACATGTTAGGATGATTTGGGAAAATCATCCAATTTTCTAGATGTCCCACCATCACGAAATGCACAAGAGATTAGGGCTTGCTTTGATTGAAGGGCATTATTCTTAGGCTTTGACTGTGTTCTGAACTCCAATGCCTGCTTGACTGGGGACTGAAATACAGTGCAGGCTGCAGTTGCTGGGTTAAAGTTTCTGATTTGTGGACAATTTTTTTTTAAAACATCCTTTGTCTTCTGCGGTGCAGTTGTTTATATATTGGCTTAATAAAGCCAAATACAAATTTGAGGCGGCATTTTGATTTATTTTCTACAGGTTGATGCAAATTAGATTGATATGTTATTCTGAAACTTCTGCCTTTTGGTGAAGAGAGAAATGAAGGTGAAGTGAAGAAGTTAAAACAGATTTGATAATTTTCTTGTGTACCTGCTTGGAGGTGTCAGGTCCTGGGCATATCCTAGTAGAAAGAATAAATCATTCAGGATC
This sequence comes from Pipra filicauda, assembly GCF_003945595.2. Lineage (NCBI taxonomy): Eukaryota > Metazoa > Chordata > Aves > Passeriformes > Pipridae > Pipra > Pipra filicauda. The sequence goes on along the minus strand of NW_024103973.1, from coordinate 450,297 downwards.
TTACCTGTGGTATACAGATACCAATTAAACCCACAATGCAGAAGTTTTGGACTGGCTAAGAGATACTTGTTGCTCTCTGAATTTACTCTTAAGAGCCTCTGAATCACTAAGTTGTTTTGTTGCAATCCATGAAACTCCGATTTTCGTTTGTTTATACCTAAATACAGTACATCCTACAGTTTCAAAGAGACTATCCCAGGAGGTGCATTAATAATGGAGAAATGTCCTGCTCTCCAGACACTGGACTCCAACATCTCAAGAAAAAAAAAAATCCAAGAAAAAGTTGGGGAATATTAAGATGTTTCTGAGGACTCTTTGCTTTGGCTCTGAGAATGACCATATTTTTCTGATTCAGTTCAAAGCTACTGACTCAGAATTGCCATCAGTGCAGGGACATGTGGGCAGGACAGTTCAGTGTTTGCTGATAAACTGGAATGCACAAATAAAAGACAGTAAATGCACTTCACTGAAGACCTTTCCTAAATGATGATTAATTACTCTTTTAAGGTGTTTTGTTTATTTTTTTCCCAGAGATATGCTGAACTACTCAACAGTAATTTGAAGTTGGCAGACCACGGGCACTTTCCCGTCTGCCCTCCTTCCGCTGGCCAGCTTTTGTTGGAACGTTGCAGTTATCCTATTTGGAAGTGAAGTGGGAAATGTTGTCCTTTAAATTTTAGCTGTCGTGTCAAAGTAGGTCAGACTTTACAGCGTGTCATAGCATGAAGTGATGCAGCACGTTAAAAACTGAGTCTGCTAAACGTGCACACCTGGCATGGCCAGTTTGACATTATTTGAGAATGAAAGCGACTTTCTGCTTATAAATCTTCATTGCATTCATATCTCTTCTGAAAAGATGAATAGTGGGAATTACTGGGTCCTGCAATGTTGCAAATCATTTGCGTTGTTTGACTGTTGCGTTGAAAAATCTATTGCAGGCAACAGCACCAGTTTTCTAAGGAGGGTTGAGGTCTGTGCAGAGCATTGAATCACTTAATAAAATCATTTCTGTACAGGAAAGTTAAGCATAAGACAGTTCAAAGCCCCAGAAATATTGCAGGTGGTTTTACTGGTTTACTGAACTACAGAAATGATTGAATTTCTATGAAAAAGGTGAAGAAAAGGTAGGTTTGTTCTTGCATGTAAGCAGAAGATGGTGAAGGAGAACGCCACCCATTAGACAAACTGTATTACCAGTCTGCCAGACCAATCTGCTAGACATGCTGGCAGGAGAAATCCATGATATTGCACTTCTGAGCCTGCCAGTTCTGTTACTGGAAAAGTCATCCACTGTGTCAAACCTGGACAAAGGAATTTATGAGGAAAAAAAATTAAAAATGTGTCCTGTTCCATCTTCCCTTAAGCATTCATAAAATGAGAAAAATGGATTGATGTTCATTATCTAGAACTGTTTTGGCTAGGTTTTGTATGGAAGGCTCTCACGTATTAAACAGCTGATTAAAAAAAAAATCTTGTTCCTTCTGCACTAACCTGGATATGAACTGAAGTGTGAAATCCATATCCAGAAAAAGTACCCAATGCTATGCTGTACTTCAGGCACGTTGTCCTGGTGTAGGTATGGAAAATCAGTCAGATATCATCACAGTGCTTGCTGTATTAGCTGGGACTCTTTGTTATCCACCATACATTGTGCCAGTGTGATGCTGTCACAGGTATTTCCTGCCAGCACGAGCTGATCAGGAATTGCACAGTGCAAGAGGCAACAACTCAACACAGGGATGCAAAGAAGCACCAAGGCCAATGGCAGAGCGTTGGTCATCCTGACTGCTGGTGCTCTTGGTGTGCTCAAAATATGGAGAGTGTAACAACAGATGTCATAAAAATGTTGATGAATGAGTGACTGTGCTGCAATGTTCCTGGCCTGCCTTGGGTGACAGTGGATGACCCAGCCACACACACTCTTCATCTTGTGTCTTGCAATAACAGTGCAAAGCCCTGGATTAAGCTCCTTGAAGTGCAACTGAAAACTGAGAGCTTGTCTGCTTGTTTGTCATGGTAGTTTAGATAAATTTGAAAGATAGCATGACAGGATTCAGAGTAAGAGCAGATAAAGAAGTTCTTTCTAACAGCCTCTCTATCACTTAATACTCTGATAAAGCAGCAACAGTGACTTTCAGGGCTGCAGGTGAGGGTGCTGAGTGTGTAATGGCTGCTGTGTTTATTTGGCAACAAGAAACACTTTGCTCTACTTTAGCATCCCACCTGCTGCTAAAGGCTTAGCTATCTCTCTTTAATACATCCATGGCACTTCTATACCTCAAAAAGGCTATTATTACTGTGAAAAAGAAATGGAAATGGGTGTATGAGAACCAGACAAGCTTGTGTGGGCACCCACACACATGTACCATGCATTGTAGATGTTTGTCATTCTACACCACGGACTAAGGAACTGTATAATATACTGCATTTATTTTTTATGGCTCTGACTGTAGTTTTTCTGCATCCCTCTTTAACCGAGTTGTGAAAGCTAGCCATGGAAATGCATATTATTATTTATATCATGATGAAATTTGTTGGCCCAAAATACGTATTTGAATTTCATCACACTTAAGTACCTGGAAGGAGATTATCCCCTGCTCTGAAAATCATCCCATCTGAAAGGGCAAAATCCATGAATGACTGGGAGAAGAAAAGGCAGATCTAAAGGGTGAACAGATTTGATCAAGGTTAAAAATCAGCTTCAAGGCCTTCATGGCTTAAATGAAAGGAAAATTATTCTCCCAAATATAGTGAATTTCTTTGGTTTCCATGCAAATCAAGGGAATTAGAAGGAGCATTCGGTTGAACCTGATTAATTTGGCTCAAGATATGCTTGGTTCCCAGTTGCTGTTTCCACTGAATTTTCAGCTGCTTCCACAGGGTGAGCAGCCCCCAGGGCAGTCCTCAGAGCTCCACTCCAGCAGGAAACTCCCGACTGCTGGGCTGTTCCACGTCAGAAACCGTGAGTTAGTCCTCTGGCAGTTTTGTGATTGTAGCCTTTAGCACCCACTGTGTGCAGGTGATACTGTTATTAAATATGTTTTCTCTGTATGTGCAAAATGTGTGGCAGTGACTCGAACAACGTTGCTCAGCACACTCACCAGAAACAATTCCCTCGAGCCGTACTTTTGACAAGACCTGACAGGTATGTGGGATCAACGGGTTGGGAAGATAACAGCAGGTCAGCTTAGTCTGCTAGGGGCTTCTCAGTTTATTGTCTTGGCCAAGCAGAAATGGCTGAGGATTCCCAGCGTTTCTCCTCCTCACACTTCCAAGCAGAGTCTCTCAAAATGTTGTAGTTTTGTATGGTAAGATGTTCTTTAACAGATTCACTGATGAACAAGTAAACAATTCAGCATTGTTGTGTTTGTGGAACCACAGCTGTTCAAGAGGGATGTTTCTAAGTCCAGTAAGTCAAACCCGAAAGATTTTGAAATAATAACCATACTTGAACTGGAATTAAAATATTTGCATGAAAAATCACCCCAAGGAGCATAATCCATCTGTTTAGATTATGCTTGCTGTGACTGATTGGCAGTGCAGTGCTCTGCCTTTTTTTTTCTTTTCAATTAGGACAAAGTCCACTAACCACAGTGAAATCCCTGTGTTGCAAACAGAGTAGTGATTTGCTGAAATTAAGAGCAATAATGAATAATAAAGAGATGAGAAAGTAGAACATCCTGACCTTCTTGGGTAAATTACCAGTGGATGGAAGCAAAGATCTAGAGGCCTCTGTGGGTGCATCTGTGCCCAGAAATTGTCTGGGCCCCGTGCAGATAATTTCAGCTATTCCTGTGATTTACAACTGTTGGGTTCAGATAGGTGGGTTTTTTGTTGTGTTGGTTTGGTTTGTTGTTGTTGTTTAAAAAATTTAATTCTTATAGGATTTTTCTCTTACTGTGAGCCATAAAGGCAGAAAAGAGCATTGTAGGGAACTGTGGAGAAATGGTGTGGGCTGTTAAGGGAGTTTGATGTGTTGTGGTTCATGAGTGGAACTGAATGTTGAAGGAACCACAGAGCTCTTAGAAACCACCTGCTTGCAGGATGTCTGCACTTGGAGAGATGGGGAATAACTGTAATGTGTCTGCTGACGGAGTTTGGCAAGTCAGAGAATGCAGATAGAGCAGAAGATCTACTAGGGCTTGTAATTCAGTGTCTCGAGTGCCTGACAGGCAAGTCCACAAGTATTCTGTTCTCTCCCATTGGTACCCAGTGGGTTCAAATATCTTGGCTCAATTTTCTGTCTAAATACAATGACTCAGTAGAGCATTTGCTTTAAGATTTTTGCAGATTCTATACTGACTTAGATTTTTTGATTTTCCAGTGAGGTGTCATACCTGTAAGTGGACTATTTACTCTTCTGAGATGTTCTTCCCCTGTGGCTCCCTGAGCTGAGAGTGGGGGAAAGATGATTTACATGAACCATGGTTTGTTGTTTTTTTTTCCCCTCTATCATTTAATCTTTTCAGTTTTGTTCTAATGTAGTATTTGTGTGAGATACTAAAAGGAAGCAATGTATGTGGCAAGCTGCCAGCTCAGACCAGCTAGGTTTAAAAAACTTTTGCTATTCTCTATCATAACTATAAATGAGAGAAATGCAACAGAATCTGGCAGGTCTGGGAGAGCGCCAGCAGAAGCTCCAGGGAAGGGTTTTGCTCATCTTTCATTGCACTGTACAAGTTTCTCTTGCTTTGCCTTGACATTGGTGTGCTTTTTTGGTTAATTCATGCTGGCCCTAAGCAACTGTTTATCAGTCAGTGTAAGCAAACCTTTTATGAGCCATATTACTCACAAGCCAGAGTTGTTTGCCCTACACGTAGCACTAAGCCAAACCTGAGGTATGCTTTTTTTGCCCTCTTTATAACCTATAAACCTTTCTTCATAGAGCATTTTATGCATGTTTTGAGCCCAGAATTGGTGTCATAGTCTGAATTAGATATTTCAATGTAATTATTCCATTTTTCAGCTATTCCATTTCTCATATTATGGGGTCACAGACCAGTTCAAAACATCATCATTTCAAAAAACTGTTGCCCTGGAGAATTCCTAGCTCACCACATCCACAAGTAGTGTACCCAGAAAAATGACTGTTTCCTTTTGATCTCCTCAGGATCTGAAATGTAATGCTGATGTGTGATTCTGAGACTGAAATGAACATAAAAGAGGATTAAAGGTGTTTAATAAGCACATATGAACACTGAGGAGGACAGAAATTAGGGAGAAGGGTGTTTTTGCCTCGCAATGTCTGATGTGGGATGACATTATCCAGTTGGTTGGCTGTCAGGAAAGGTGTTCTTGAACATGCAGCATGTAGACAGAATCTTATAATACCCAAGAATTTATGAATCACAGAATCACAGAATGGTTTGGGTTGGAAGGGACCTCTAAAGATCAGCTTGTTCCAATCCCCTGCCATGGGCAGAGACACCTTCCACTAGACCAGGTTGCTCCAAGCCCCATCTAACCTGGCCTTGAACACTTGGATGAGGCAGCCCCAGCTTCTCTGGGCAACCTGTGCCAGGGCCTCACCACCCTCCCAGTGAAGAATTTATTCATAATATCTAATCTAAATTCATCCTTTTTCACTTTAAAGCCATTAACCTTTGTCCTGTACCTCCATGCCCTTGTAAATAAGTCCCTCTCCAGCTCTCTTTTAGCCCCCTTCAGGTACTGGAAGGTGCTCTTAAGGTCTCCCTGGAGTTTTCTCCAGGCTGAACAACCCCAGCTCTCTCAGCTTGTCTCCACAGCAGAGGGGCTCCAGCCCTTGGAGACCTTTGTGGCCTCCTCTGGAGCAGCTCCAACAGGTCCATCTCCTTATTCTGGGGGCCCCTGAGCTGGATGCAGGTGGGGTCCAACAGGAGAAGAGTAGAGGGGCAGAAGGAAAGGCTCTTTTAAAAACTTGGGGTTTCATAAGGGGAATGATAATTTTTGTCATGCATTTCAGTTGAACAGTTTTAACCTGATGTTGATGAGGAATCCAAGGCTTCCAGAATAGAATAATGGGAAAGATGAAATTAAAGATTTAATCATTCCTGTAGCTGTTCAAGTTATTTGTTGGTTAGTGAAATTCTGCATGTGTGTCATATTTAACTTGAAACTTAGATTAAAACTGAACTGCATCCCTATAAACATTGCAATACATACTCCACTCCAAGTCTCTATCAACCAAGATACCAAAGAGCTTCCAGCTGGAAGACATTCCCAGTTTTTACTGTGTTTTTAGAGCAGATACAAATGCACAGATTGCTGCTGATTTAAAGCATGTGGAAAAAGCCCATGGAGATTTATATTTCTTTCATGATTGAATGCTGGTACTTGGTGTTATGTGGAAAAGCAGTCACTTGGTTTAATAGTTGCACAGCTGGTGTTATCTGAAAAATAATCATTATGATAGAAAGCACACATTTTTCATGTTTTTTGTCAGGTCTGTCAGAATATGTTCTGTGCTAAGTCTACACACTTCATCTGACATTCCTTAAATTAATATATTAACATATAATAGTTTTAAGAATGTCAAAGTTATAAAATGTGACTGTAATTGAAACATAACAGAGTATGGCTGTGTAAAACAAAGCAATTTGCGGGACGCATAAAGTGAGAAAGTCACTATGATCCGTGTTTAGAAACAACGTGACATTATTGTCTGGAAAGCAAGTGGCAAATCACAAGAATTAAAATTATGTGTAACCGAGTCAGCTTGGTAATATGTGCTGATTTGAACATCTTTAAATTAGAGCAAATAGGAAAAATATTAATTTGAACTGCAAAACAGCTCCATTACAAAAGCTGGGTTTCTCTTTGCTCCTCTGTACCTTTTCAGGCCTTTTAAGCAAGTGAGGAGAGAGAGATCAATGCAGTCCTTAAATGAGCACACAGTGTCACTTCAGAGGAGCTGGGTGCTTGTTGGATGTCCATTATTTCTATCTGCAGTAACTGGACAGTTGATCTTTTTATCTTCTCACTGCCAGAGGCAGGGGTCAGGCTGGGAAAGAGAAGTTTATTTTCTCAGTCTTCTCTCTTTATTATATGTTAATGGACAACCCACTAACACATAATTCTGTCCCCTGTGGACTCCCAGCAACAGGACGAAGGATAAGGAGAGGGTAGTGTGTGAATGCAAAATGATCAGAGCAGTGACTCATCAAGTTCTAGGTAGCTTCCCCTCTTCTTGTTGTTTTGTCAAATGGCAGAGGTTTAATCTCCAAAATAAGGGAATTTTAGGAGTTCTAGAAGGAAATGTTTCTGTTTCTGAATTCGAATTATCTCCTTCTAATCTCACGAACTGGAATGTGAGGGGCTCCACACTGACTTGAAGCTCCTCACTGTCACTGAGGATTCTGTGTCAGGAAAGGAAGCTGGCAAGTGAAGTTCCAGGTGCTGGGTCTGGTCCCTTCTTCTTGGCCATTTCCAATGTGCACTTCCTACAGGAAACTGAAGATTTTGTGGAGGAAGAGGTTCCATAAAGGAAGAAGTAGCACACTAATTCTGTACTCAGCAAGACCTGTAGAATTTACCTGAAGCATAACCCTTAATGTGTAAATGATATTGAATGTAATCTATTGCTATCAGAAAATCCAAAGATTTGACTTATGAAAACTCATAATATTTATATTGCTTGCTTTTGCATTGCCATGATATTTTAAAACTCTTCCCAGTATTTAAAAGCTTAACCTCATACTAAAGAGGTTTTTTGTTTTTTTTTTTTTTTGCCATGAATATTTCATACCAGAGTACAGTAAGCTCAATTCAAATAGAAAAATGCAGGATTTACATGGACGTGCTCCAGCATATGTTATTGTTCTGGTTAGCTGCTTTAGTAAAAATCCTATAGAAAATTCACCTTTTCTGACATTAGTAGAACTTTCCATGTGCTCATAGCTAGGGTTCATTCAAAAAAGTAGCAGTCACTACCCACTTTTAGTTTTCATACAGGCTGCAAACATAAGGATAATAGCAGAAAATATAACCTGCAAGTCACAAGATCGTCAGCAATCCTCAGTTACCCACAGCACAGGCAGAAAAGAAAAAGTGCTTATGGTCCAAAATAGAAGAACTCTTGAATATGTGCTTAATACTGAAGACAAATGCACCCATTCAAACAGTGCATTCAAGAAGTCCAATTCACAGAGATAGCTCTTTTATTTTAGTGAGTGAGTATTTCTTTGTAAAGATAAAAAAGCATTCTGCACTACTGAAAAAATTATGTTCAGTTGCCATGGTGGCTTTAATTTTGGGATGGGTAGTAGAAGACTGACTATTTGCAAATGTAACTGTCTCCTCTCCCTCTGCCCTTGCTCCAGTACTTGGCAACTCCCAAAGTGAATCTGGCTCTTGAGCTAATTGCTGATTCTGCATTAGTATTTTTATCCCCGTGTCTAGTTTTTGCTCAGAGGTGCTATGGACACAGAGGGAAATGGTTTGAAAGAGAAGGAAAGTCCATCAGAATGAATTCTGATCTCTAAACAGCACTTGTCAGCAGTGTTTACCCCTCTTGTACTGTTTTCATTAGTTCATTTGCCTTTTCATTACATTTTTCAGTGTCCTTCATACCCATTTTCGTAAGAGTCTTAATGCTAGCCACCAGGTCATGATGAACCTGGGCACCTGCTGTGACAAAAGGACCTGCTCTAGTCCAACAAGGTAAACACTGTGATTGTGCTTATCACTAATTCTCATCTCCACCTTTTGGAAAAAGGGATGAATTGGTGCTGCCACTTAAATGGTCTGCAGTGTGGCAAGCCCTCCTATAGCACTGGACTGTTGCTGTGAACTCCAAAAACAAGCCTGAAGGAGCTGATGTCAAGCAAAATGCAAGTGTGTTAAAACAGAGTTGAGTTGCACAAGACAGCAAGGTAACAGACTTCCTGTTTAAATAAATGGATGGTCTTGAACAGCTGCCTCATTCCTGTATTTGTTTTAGGGTTCATGGTTTAAAATATTTTTATTTTTCCTGTGTTATTGCAACACAGAAATATCCTGCTATGTATGGTTCAATCTGAAATATTATTACTAGTCAAGAGAAAGGTAACTTGTTTATGAACAGACACTTGTAAACATAATGTGCCATTTTTCTTTGCAATTATAAGTTTACTAAATATTCCCTTGGTGACACAATGAAGTGTATGTTCATTCTCAGTATTTCAGTAAAACTTCAAACATTTTTTTTCAGGGCACCAGGAATTCAAATACATGGGAAATAAAGACCCAATGTTATAGTTTCATATCATAAACAAAAAGCACCAGGAAAAAAAACAGGGTAGAGAAAGACTTTCTCATTTTGAAATGATTTAATCCCCCATATTGTGCCTTCTGACTGTGGTTTCACACACAGAACTCTTCTAGAATTTTCCAAGAGTTTTAAGGATGAGCCCATGCTTTCCACCTTCCCAGTTGTTCACAGATGTTTTCATCTAGCAGGGATCCAGGTAGCAAATTGCTTTTGCTTTATCTGCAATAATTCTAGAGTAGGCATTTCCCCTGGCACGGTGCAAGAGTAAGGATGTCCCTCTGTACCTCCTTGTTCCTGCTCTGCAGCAGCAGGGATGGGCTTCCTCCTCTCCCACCCCAGCCAGGCCCCCAGGCCTGCCTTTGATCCCGACACTGGGCTTTGCACTAAAGCTGCTCATGCTTCTGAAGTGAAAGCCCTTTTCTCCCGTGGTGTCTGGGGCCTTGCACACACTAAAGAACGAGCAGAATTTTGTCCTTTTATGTTTAGATGATGGATTTTTGTCTTTATAGATCCCAAATCACTTCACAAAATCTGTAGGCTGGAAGAGACCTTCAGAGTTTATCCAGTTTATCCCTCTGCCAAAGGGATGCTCAGCTGAGCCTCAGTTATAGACTGATGCTTGATCAACTTAAACTTTTGCAACATTTCTAGGTCTCTTATCTCTGGACAATTAGAGCTCTTTTCAAACCTGAGCAGTTTTTTTTTTTGATTGTTTTTAATTTCTTCAGAATTTTGGTGGAGCTTTTTATTATAAGGATCATTTTTCTCCTCCTACCTGTGCTGGTTTAGGAACTGAAGTTCCAGATTAGACTCAAAGATAACTATATGCTCAGATTTATTCTTATAAGTAGTTCTTTTTCAGTAAGGCAAGTTACACAAATACTGTGTAAGTCAATACAAAATTTGGGTAATTGGCTTCACAAGGCCTTAATAAGCAATATTGTAACTCTTTCAATGTTTATCAAACTTTTAGTTGTGTTTGATTAACTATATATTATTTTCAGAGCTTTTTGGTCTGGTCACTATTTATATAACATTATTATCTATTATTAAATAAGGTCACTGAATCTGTTTAAACTAATCTGTCTTGAGTATTGTACAAAGGTTTCAGATGGCTTTGGGGTTATGTGTTTCTTGTTTCACATGCAATAGTTCGGTTCTCTTTCGTGAAATATGGGGGATTGAAAACACAAATAGCTTGATTTTCAGGCCTATTTAGTTATGGATATTGATCAGATTCAAAGTCTTTGCAGAAAAGTGTCAAGGAGTTTAGGATAAAGAAGCTTATGTAATAACAGCTGTGGCCATGGGAGCCTCATTTCTCTTCATTGTTCTGCTATATTAGTGCTGAAAACAGAGCTTGTAAGCCCCCATTATTGAAATACAGCTTCTGCCCAGGTTTATCCTGCTAAATACTATGATTTATGCTTTAATATTTTGGAATATAGTCACAAGATTTTCAACTTAAAGCAGTTTTACATTAATAAAATATATTTTATCCACCTGCTATGTAGAAATCTATTTTATATATTCCTGAATTGTCTGATAAATATGCATTGTAAAAGAAATTTGGTTTTGAAGTGAAGTGGTCGGAATAACTTGCCTGTTTCCAGAGAGAAAAGATTGACGCCTCTAAGAGATGTATGTGTGTGAAAGGGACTGATGGGTGCTAAACACAGCTCTCTGACATGAAAGCAGTTTTAGGCTCCTGGCAGTGCCAGCTGTCCCTCAGGGAGGCCAGGCAGAAATGAGGGTTGTACTTTTCTGTGGAAAACACACCTGGAGCCAGCAATGAGCAGCGGAGCCACCTGAGCCCAGGTAATTGCAGAAGGTTTGGGGCTGTGGAGATGAACTTGGGCTGGCAAAGGCAGAGCCTGCTGGTTTATTGGTTTGCACCAGTGTGTCTCTGGGTATGTTAGCACTGGAATTCCCCAGGAAGCCAGCACAGAACTATCAGATTCCGAGAGAAGTGTTGTTGCAAGCTAGAGCAGAGATATGGATCATGTAGGGACCAGAACCAGCTGGAAAGGCAAGATTGGAAACCGTTTTGTTTTGCTTTTTGTTTTTCAGTAGGTTCCTTGGGTTGTAGCAAAACAACACTCGATTTATATCACTGAGGTTTTTTGTCCTCATGGGAACATGACATCACTCTTGTATTGGCTGACTCCTTTGCTGGGGAAAAAAAAGATCCGGTCTCAAATGCACACCTGTGTGTGCACAGCTAAATGAGTGAGGAGCTCATTCTGCATGCTACAGCAACCCAAGAAATAAGTTATCATGTCTTCAGCTTTACTCCAAAACATGAGCTGAACATAAAACCCCTGGCTGTTTGTAGCAGTTCAGAGATTCTGAGCTAGATTAAGTTTAGGACTGTATAAGTGTGGAATCCTGTGGTTGTAGGATATTGTAGAGAAAGGGAGCAAACCTTGTGTGCAAGGTTTTATGAAGCCAGTCAAGCCTCATGCTAGATTATCACAGTCCTTTTTTTTTTTTTTCCATAGGAGCATAATTAGATATGAAAACAGTACAATAAAAACATTGTGTCCCAAGCTGCCAGGATTGTGTTAGGTTTTCATTTCAAGCTTGTAGTGTATTATAGCTGCCTTGGTTATATGCCAGATTATCTGAACTGTTGCAAAAGCAAATGTTTTGAGTTATTCTGAGCATTTTGGAATGTTTGAAGACCAGTTTCCTTCTTATGTGCTTAAAATTAGGATATTAAATCTTGACCTAGGTTTGAGTGAAAGATTTCCAACATTCAGGACTGCTCTGCCACACTCCCAGTTCCCAGCAACTGGGTTCTCTGGCACCTCTTTCTTCTCAGTTCATTTGTCTTGAGGAGCTTGAACCCAAATTGCAGTGCCTGACTTCAGCACCCAGGTTTGGAAATCTGAGTCTGCATTAAAAGCAGTCGTAGTATAAGGACCACCAGCGGAGTTTTGAGAGTGTCTTAAATTACCATCACAGCAGTTATGATTAATATATTTGTCTCTTTAGGGCTTTTGTGGCACTGATAATATTTGCTGTTCTCACTAAGTCTCGATTAAATGAGTGCCTAAGACTGACGGGCAGTTTGTCTGTAATGACAAGTGCTTTACTGTAGCAGAAAAGGATGAGCTGCCCCAGGGAGACATCACCACCCACTTGAGCGAGATCCATGAAGGGTTTATGACCCGTTTGAATCCTGATTGAGCATCACTGTCTTGACCCTCGGGGAGCCAATTGTCTGGAATACTTGCTCTGTCAGTCTGAGCGATGTGCTCAGAATCCCTCTGAAACCTGTACGTCTTGGTTGTGTGTAATACACACAGTGAATTATCAAAATAGTATAAAGATTGGAAAATATTTTATCACTGGGTACCAGTGTGTCATGTTTAGAGAGCGTGATGTTTTACTTGTCAAGTAAAACGTACTGTGAGCTTAACCCTTTCAGGAGCAAATTATTTCACATCTGACATTTAACGTATGAAAGGTTTCCTTTGAGGCAAACATGTCTGATAGATGATTACTGAATGCAATTAATCTCTTTGTGGCAGAAAATCTGTGCCCAGAGCTGTAGGGGGAAGCCTGAGGGCAAATTCACTTCTGGGGGTAGTCAGTACCTGAGCTGGGCCCAGACTGGTCCCGAGGTTTGGCCAGCTGAGCAGCTCTAAGTGAAAGCCAGGCTGAGGGGGAAGGCAGCAGCTGGCACAGACGTGGCCTTTGTGCTTTTTCTGATCATAGCGAAGGTTTTGTAAGTCCACAGCAAGAGTGGAGCTGGAATTGTGTCTCTGCAGTGGGGAGTCTTGAGAAGGGGCAGTTCAGGAGGCTGTTGCAGGTCTTTTGCTCTTATTGTTGTCATTGGCCTTTTAAATCTAAAGTGCTCTTGTTGTACCAAACTCAGGATGGTCAAGTCTTGTGTCACACCTTCTGTGTGATAGGAATGGAGTGCTCCTTGTAATAAATAAACTGTCCCTCATCTGCATGTGTGTATGTTGCAGGGAAGGAGGAGACAGTTGATTGTTACTGCAAGGTTTTTAGAAGGAAAAAACCCACAGAACCCCAAACCCAAAACCCAGACAACAAGATCAGAAAAAGAACCTTTCCTCCATTCTACCCTCACCCCACAAAAGCAGAAAACAACATCCAGGACCAGAAATGGAAAAAAAAAATCCTTCTTTATTTTATAGTTGGTGTTTCACAGCCAGCTAATCTTTATTATTATGGCTATTAAAGCAATTAGACAGATTAAACAGCATTAACTGTTGTTTTTCTACCAACGTAAAGATGGCTTCTTAATTTCTAATGCCCTTTTTCCTATGTAAATTGTACTTTCATACTTAATTCCCAGAAAATTGTGGTGGGATGTGCATTTATGTCTATGCAGGTACTGTTGCTGTTAGCAACATTTTTTAAAATGACCAATATGTAACTAAAACCGTGTTAAAAAACCCATTAAATCTTAAAAAGGGTTAGATAAATTAAAGGAAGTAGTAGCAGACTCTTGTATAACTCAGTACAAGAGAACATCAATATTGCTCATTGAACAGTCTATTCTTCTAATTTGAAAAGAACAACTATTTGTCATGGTTTCTGTCCTTGGGCTGGCAGTTATCTAATTAAATGCATATGAAATTCAAAAGCCTTTACCGAGGGACGGTAATTTTCCTTGGTTGTTTTTAAAGTCACCAAGATGAAAGAAGAATTACATTGAGCAGATAATGGATACATTTCTCCATTGTGCATTAAGGTCTTGGATTGACTAATCATCCCTTGGTTATTAATCAATGTGTTATCTCATAGTTTGAAATTAAAGGTTCTGTTCTCATCACTGCTGACTCTAGGTAATAATACTTCTTGGCCTTGATTACCATGACACTCCAATGTACTGCCTTGCAAAATACCACAAAACTAATCAAAACCAGATCAGATCTATAAAGAACACTCCCAGTGCATTATATTTACATGACTCTTCAGCAAAGCATTTGTCAGTCTAGTCTTTTCAGAGCAACCTCCATGATGTTTTTCACTTTTAGGTGTGTTTGCCCCTTTTCCCTTACCCACCCTCCAAAAATAACAAGCTGATTTACATTTGATGGTATTGAAAGATAGAGATACTGCCCAAGGTTTTTGCTTAAAGGAGGTCATTCCCTCGGTCATGCCAGAAAAATTGGAAGTGGTGGATTGTTCCAAGTGCCCAGTAAATACATATGCAACATAGACAGTAAATAGCATTTTAGAGTTATGATTTCTGTACTAAATATAACACAGTGGCCAAAGGGAGTTTGTAGACATGAATTAGCTCTGACTGTACCTTGGAAAGGTAGCCTGGCAAGTTGGAAGACATGGCATATTGTAAATATATGTATTTCAGTACAATTAAACATATATTCTGGTATTTCTCAAGGCCTGCTTTTAACTGCTGATTGTATATAAAGATGAAAAGACATTACAGGAGCATATACAAGGATGGATTCATGGGAGGGTTTTGTTACTTCCACTGCCTTAGCAGGTTCCTATTTCTTTACCGTCTCTTGCCCTTACTTGTGCCCTAGGACCAGAAATCCTGTGAAACTCCAGGCTTAGTGCACTTCTAATTAGACAGAAAAATAGTCCCTGATTCTGTAATTGAAGCTTATAGGGGCATCATACAGATGCAGAGATCTGACTATTCATGTGCAGCTGTGGAATTGGGATCTTAGAAAGTGGGATGCTGTGGATAATTGCATCTCAAAATAGCATCTCTAAAAGGGCAATGGCAACAATAATAAAACCTGTATTGAATCCTTACTTCTGACCTAGAACGATCAAGTTAAACAAGTCTTGATCTGTAGCACAATTATAGTGAACAGTCCAGAGGCTGAAGTTGGTTTCTTAGCAGATCTGTAATATTATTTAGTTTGAATTCAGCAGCAAATAATACAGTGTGAAATGTTTCTCATCAACTTCAAAGACAGTGCTCTGTTTGAGCAGAATGCTGCTTCTAAACCAAATTATCATTTAGTGAACTGCCAATAATGATCTCTGCTCAGGAATTTCCAATATTGAACCCTTTTGATGGCAGAATAATGCTGCTGTGAGCAGACTCCTGCTCCTGTTTCTAGTTTTGTCTCCATCAGTGTCATGTTCAAAAGCAGTTAAATAATTCTAATTTCTGGGCTTGTTGGTGTGTGAATACACACTTCTGTTCCTTTTTTAAATACCGGGAAAAGGCACTAAAAAGTCATTTCATGAATAATGAACGTGTTTTAAAGCTAAATATTTTAGAGGTCTAGCATTCAGCAGAGGTGAATGATGATAGACTTCACATTTAAAAAGTAAAGTATCCGTTGTATTGGAGGAAGTCTTAGAAAGAGCAAGTCATCAAATGAAACAACCTTTCTGTGGTGTGTTGGGATTCATAATATCTACTTTAGCAGATAAGCTAAGACACAGGAGCAATTAATCAGTTATTTGCTGTAATTAAATCACAAAAAGTGCTTCGTCAGCCTCCTGATTTCAGTGCTCGTTCACTTGCCTATATCCCGGCTGTGCTTGAGCCAACACATACATAGAAAAAGCTGAACTCTTTGAAAGAAATTATATCCCAACATGTCAGAGCTAAAAACTCCACAGTATTAAAATTATACCCTGCTGGAGCTTATAATGTCCTGGAGAGATTTCATTATGCTCTGTACACTGAAGTTTGTGCTGAACTCCAACGTACAGTTCACACATCAAATATTAAAGAAGGACAAATGTAGGGCTTGCCGAGCTGAGGTGCTGTAAACTTGTCCGTGCATATTTGGCCTTTCATGACTTACTGTGCATCTTTATTTATTGTTTCTGAACGAAGTGTATTGTCATGAAAATGACATTGTACTTGGAAAAATCCTATCAGGCAAAGTCAACCCCTAAAATAAGTGTTATAATAAATATGCAGAAATGTCATTCTTTACATTAGCCCAAAGGTTTTGTATAGCTTAAGGATATGTGCAGTAAGCTAACTATAAAAATAGAAGCTTGACAGTGGGGATGAATGTGTGTGTCAAAATAATATTACTCTTTCTGGGAGGATGGCAGAAAAAATGACACTACATCCACCAGCATGATTTTTATAGATCTGCCTCTTTGCCAGATGTCACCTTTTATAAACTACTTTATAGAAACATGACAGCGTAGTGAAGTAGTGTGTTTATAGCTTGATAAACTTTTGTAATAAAGCTAGGATTGGCTGAAAATTAGAGCCTTAGAGCCTGCTCATTAAGTATTTGGGAAGCTTGCTCTGACTTAAAAAGGAAAATATTAAAGAAATATGCAGAATGAGTCACTAGCAGTAAGTGGCCTTTTTCAAGAGAGAATGGCTTATGGTTGTGTTTACCAGTATGCCATGCAACAACCTATCCAGATATATTACTGGGATTTTAGAGAATAAAGTTTGCATTACTTTAAATGTAAACACACTGAGACAAAATATACAGTGTGTATTAAATTATATGTTTCCAAAGAGTACTATGAGGACATGCAGGATTATGCCATAAATATCATCCCAGCACACAATTGTTTTATTACATAATAAAGGACTGTATATTACCCTCTGCTGCACCATGCGACGCATAATTCAGATTTTTCATGACATGTCTAATTTATACAAGTCTCTGACTCTAGGAATCACACAGGAATAATATCTTACACTCAAACTGTTACTAACCTGAAAGACTTCAACGCTGGAATTGCCCTCCCAGAATGAGTGCTGGCCTGTCGAGGCTGGGGTCACCGCTCCGTGTGCCCCACTAAGTGCAGTGCGGGGAGAAAAGTGCCCTCCGGTCTGTAGGAAGGTTTGATGGACACCTTAAAGGCAGAGATGCAAAGACCTCCTGTGTACCCTTACCTCTTACAGAATTCCTGTCATACCTCCCTCCTTGCTTCTTCACTTGGAGAAACTTCTAAAACTGTTCTGCCAGACTTCAGCCCGTACACATTAACAGCTGGGGAGAGAGGCCCCGGGCAGCACGTGCAGCTGCGTTCTGGGCATCAGCTGCCACGGTGGGGAGGCTCTCCTGGAACCATGGGAGGTGAAATCCTTTGTGTGCACATGGCTTGCTCATAACTGGAAGTACTGATGCGCTGAGAGGTAGAAAAGCCACCACTCGAAGGAACCCACACTTCTTTCCTCAGCCACATTCTTTTGACAGACACAACTTTAAATTAAAATCATCCTCCTACATGTAAGATCTTGTGTATGGATGAGCCATTTTGCAGCAGTGTGAAATATATTCAAACCAGTATTGAAAATATGACTATCCTTTTGGCTATGTTTGAAGTTCTTAACCTTTACCACTTGTACCCTCCTAGAGATTCACTTTCGTGTATATCTTCAAACTAAACACCGTCCTTCCCTTGGGCTATGTAAGTTTGCCTTTTGTGGGGAAAACCACACACAACACAATTTAGAATCGTAGGAAAATAGACTTGAAGGTCTCTCAAGAGACAGTCAGTGTGCTCTGCTGTCCCAGGGCAGTATCAGCCTGTGTTGGTTTATGCTGATGCTCTGCCTCTCAAATGTTTGTTTAAAGCTTTTCTCCCCGGATCTTTGGTGATGGAGGTTCCACAACAGCTCTAGGAAAATCCATTTTAGTGTCATACTGTTAATTTAGGGACATGTTGGGGGGAGAGTTTTTTTTCAGGTGTCTAACTCATCAGTCTTGTCAAATTTCCAGAAGCAGTCTCTTTGGGGTTTTTGGTGCTTTTCTTGGGTTTGTGTTTTGTTGGTTTTGGTTTGTTTTGGTGGGTTTTTTTTTGTTTGCCTTTTTTTTTTTTTTGAGGGGGAGAGGAGTTTTATTTTTTAAATATTCTCAGTTAAAAAAGAGAAAATTGTACTATCAGACTTTACTATGAATTTTTTGTAGCCCTCATGTACCCCAAGAAAAAAAGTTGCAGTGCAGCAACTGAAATGTGAACTTGCAGAACAACTTTAAGCTCAATTTTACTCTTGTATTTAGTATCATGAAAATCAATCTAAAACAACTTTTTGTTCTATAATGCATCCTAATAGGTAAGAGTTCTGTTTTGGATCACATAATAGGAAAAGTGTCTTGCTTACATGACTAATGGTCTCTTGCAGGAGGGTGCCTCTCTAAGTGAAAGCTCCCATGGCAATATAGAGGGCACAGGATGTTGGGCTTTTCCTGGGAAGTGTTCCTTACAGCTGAGCACCCCTGAGCACAGGCTCCTGCTGGGCATCCTCTGCTGTGCAGGAGACCCCAAATGACATCAAACCCAAACCACACATGACCCATCAGGTGACAGAGCAGTAAAGGAGCCCCCTGGTTGCATTTCCAATGCCCAAGATGCAGGACTTGTTGGGAGGGAGAACGTGGCAAAAGGCTGAAATGAAGGAGTCTCATAGTTTGAGACTTTGTTCAGAAAATAGCACAGTGACTTCCCCCTGCCCTTCCTCTCAGTCAGGAGCAGTCACAAAGCAGGTGGTTCCAGGGCACATCCTTTCAGTGCTGATTTATGGACCCCTGGTCTATTGATAGCTAATGTGTCTCTGAGCAGTGCTGAATATTTCTCATTTCAGGAAAAATGTAGGCTATGCTAGAGACAGATCTTAAATTCTCTGCCCTATATAACTTGACTGCACGGATTTTGATAATGGTAATAGATTTTTGGGGAAGACTGACTGAGCTGTTTGGGCCCAGTGTTTCTCACATGTCTCTGGATATGTCCTGTTATTTATGCAGTGCACTAACTGCTCATGGTACTTATCAGACAGCTAAATAGCACGGTCCCTGCCTTAAAGAGGCAAGTGAATAGGCTAATGGAGGAATATGAGGTGCTCTGGTAAATATCTAAGTAGTCATTAATGGTTGCAAAGGAAATAGAGGAAAATTACATTATGGTGCTGGAAGGGGTTAGATCTTAGGGTATATATTTAATGTGGTGAGGATTAATTTCGTTCCTTTAAGATTTCATATACCTCTAAACATGGGATCTTAGAAAACATTTCTTTTGACCATTGATCCTGAGAAGCTGCTGGGAAGAGTTAGAGACTAATTATGAGTTAGACTCGTTGGCTTTTACTGAGCGTGACACCAGAATTATAAACAAGGCTTGATCTTCTTGTTCTCTTGTTCCTATGACCCAAGCAGAATGAAATAAGATGCAGGTGGTGCCCTTCTGGAAGGCAGCGTGCTCGGAGCAGGACTGAGATGTCCGGTGTTCCAGCAGGTTGGGTGTTGAGCTGAACGGAGACCGATGTCTTGTTGTAAATGTCTGGGGGGATGCTGGAGTTCACTCACCTGCACAGCAGGGAGTGGAGATGGGAAGGGCACAACCAGCTGAACTGCAGGTGACAGCAGCACTGAATTACTGCTGTAAACACAGTCAGTGCACTGGAAGTGCTCAAAGAAGGTGACTTAAGTATGTCACCAGCATGAGGCATTGGACAGCTATGCTGTTGTGGGGTTTAGAGTCTCGGCAAAATAAAATTCTTTGTGGAGAATGTCATATTTCTATGCATGATTCCAAAGGGAGGGGACTGTTTGCTCTTTGCTTTGCTTAGTTCTAAAGAAAATATAGGGGGCAAAACCCCCTTGTGATATTTGTGAAAACTGATCAAAGGTATTATAACAGCACCAAAATGACACTGTGAGTTATGTAGTCATTTCCTGGATTCTAAGGAGATGTGTCTTATGTGTGTTAATTTGCATGAAATCCAACTGAATGCATATGGAAAGGCAGAGGTGCTCATATGGGCATGAGGTTTAACTCTGGTTCTATGTTTCACGGGCTCTCATCCATGTGTTCCACTCAGCCCCAAACCCCACCCCATGCCAGAGGCTGCAGAATGTCCCAGGAGGGGGCTTGACCTGGTGGATTTGTTTCCAAAGCTGAATTTAAAGCTCAGAGGAATTCAGCAGTGTTTTGTTTGGCTCTTGTCTGTGGAAAGTACTTGCTCCCTGCCAGTGCTGAGTGTCAGCTGTAAAGACATGGAGTGATTCTGCAGCACACAGTGTTTCATTCCATTTGCTCTATACTTTGTCCTCTATGTTTTCACTCTCTGGTCCTTGATGGTTCCTGAGAAAGCACAAAGTGAAGGTGTGTAGCTGATTTTGGAAAATGGAGTTATGAAAAGTTCTGTCAGTTATATGATATGATGATTTGATCTTTTACTAACATCTGCTATTTCAGTTCTCCATTATTTTTTAAAAAAGCTGAGATTTCTTCAAATCCTACTTGCAAGTTATTTTTAAATTGCTTATACCCAGAAATCTGAAATATTTGTAATTATAAAATGCAGTGAATTATAGTGAAAGGATTACAGAGCCTTCCATTTGGTCCTAAACATTAGGCATAAAAGATGTCAACCAAAGAAAATATGTACATGGCTATTTTCTTGTTTGAATGCTGAATTTTTTAAAATGGAATTTCATTGCATGTGTCTTGAAGTCATTTTTGAAAACAGTAGTTTTCCTTGACTTGTAGCCAGTGAGACCCATGTTTCTGGATCATTGTCAGGTATTTGGGTTCCTCTGTTGGGGTTTCCTACACCAAGTTCCTTTTGAAAATCAATGGCACAGTCCACCTTTTCCTGTTAACTTTGGACTGTGTTGCAAAGATACATCGAATTCAATTCATCTTTATGCAGAAGCCTCATTTCTTTCCCTCAGAAGAAAAGCTCACTTACTCTCCTCATTTTCTCTTGGTTTTGGAGTTTTTACAGAGAGAGGTTGAGCACGAAGGGATGAAAGCAAGTCAGCAGTGGGGAAATATAACTGAAGAGCTCAACAGTTAGAGGGGGAAAGAAGCTAGAAAAATTGAATGTTTATTAAGATCCAACTGTAATTTATGTAGAAGAAAGGTGTTTGATTAGCTTTGTTGGGCTTAGCATCTGACTTGAAGTAGGTCAGCAGTGAGCTACACTGTGGAAGTGTGATGAGATTGTAGAGAATTATTGCAAAATCAGAATAATCTCTGAATTAGAAAAAGCGCAGGGAGGAATGGATTAAGAAAGAGTGTAAGTCAAATGTATTCCAGAATATTAACAATAAAACTTTTTAGATTTGTGTTTCTGATAGAACAAACAATGTTCTCAAAACTGAATAGATTTTTTTTTTTGGATGAGTGTTTAGTGCTTTGTGGCAATAAATCATTACTTAGCTGAGAAAATCCTGTCAGAAAAAAAGAGGGATATTGTGATAGAAAGAAAGCTTTTACAAGGGATTCATTAAACCTTTTAACTTCAACTTGTGCTGTTTGGAAACTGGTCCCAGGGATGCTGTTGCCTGGCATTGTCATTTTAGTAAATATTTGAGTGAGGGTTACAGAGGTGAGTGCAGGGCTATACACCTACCATTTAGGATGCATCAATTTTTCTTATTAGTTTGGTAAACAACATTTAATGGTATTTATAAATGAAAAATACAGCCAAAAAAATGCTTCACCTTTCCATCTTATCATTAATTGAAATAAATAATCTTGTTTGTATGTGACAAAGATTTAGGCCCTTTTTTGCAGTCTTTGGCAGCTGCAAACTGGGCTTTCTTTTGAATAAAATTGCTCAAAGCAAACAAGCAAACAAAAATGTCCAGCAAGTAAAAGTTGCCATGTAAATCATGGCAACTTACAATTTAAGAATCTGAGGATATTGGCAAATGACTTATTTTGACTTTTAGATTTTTGCTTTTGCATGTGGTTTTTTTGTTTTACAGAGAAAATTCAGTGAAAAAGATCAAAGCACCAATTTTCATTACTCTTGTTTTCCTGACTGCCCCCAAATGGTGATTGAGGTATGTATTTTAACATCTTTAGCTGAAGGATCCACTTAACTGCATCTGTTTTTTATTATACGATGGGCCAAGGTCAATAGTTTTTTCTTGTATGTCTAGTCTACCTTTGCTTCTTTCTATTTTTTATTCTGTCAGTTCCTAAGAGTTGGTTCTTAGTACCTATCCAAAAATGTGAACCATGAACATACCAGAACTATTCATTGTGGTGAATAGTCAGAGAAATAAATGTTATTCCTCTGTGTTCCATGTTTTAAAATAAACACTTGGTGGTTTCCACTTCTCCATTGTCTGGCTACCTTGGATGTTTTGTTGATCTTGGCCACATGATATGAAGGCCATAATTGTTTTCCACGAGGTAATAATTATTTTCTGTTTGTGTTATTGAAGTTGATGAAAAAACATCTTAATTGTGTAAGTCTGCTTTCCCAAGTAACACTAACTATTCCTTTGGAAAGATAATATCTTAAAATTGTACAGTATTCCACTGTAGCTATTCCACTATAGGTGATTCCAATTTTTCGATGGGCTTTAAAATAGAGCAACAGGATTCTCTTTTCAGGAATGTCAGTTACTGAAATTAATTTTCAGATAAACCCTGAAGAAATATAGACAGAGGAAAACTTTGTGACTTCACAAACACAAAGAGTTTGTAGTTCATCCCAGTAATAGGAAACTAGCCAGCCAGCTTGTTTGAACTTTTAAGAAGAAATTCAAGTTCAGATTTTGATTAAGGAACTTCTTTTCAGTTTGCAATTCAAGGAACCGTTCATGTAAGAGCCCTGGCAATCCACTGCAAACAGATCTGAAAGGGAAAGTTAAACCACCTCAACTTCAACCTCAGACAGAATGTATCTTCTTAATCACTCTGAACCCCTGCCATCGGTGCTGAGGGAGGTGATAAATAGCCTGTCAGAGGTCTCCATCCAGCCGCCTTCCTTTCTGTCTGTGCTCTATAAGGCAACACGTTCAGTCTCCACTTCTTTCTGGTGAACTCTGAGACCACAGATAATCTGTTCACTTAAGTGGAGTTCATATTAATTATATTGACAGCAAAATGAAGTATCTTAATTTCAGACTATTGATCAGAGGATTCTTTGGAAGGCTGTGCAGGGCTGGGAGAGCTTTCTATTGGACCTGGACTTCATGCCGAAGGTCTGCAAAGTGGCTGATATACAGCCTTTTCCTGTCCTCCCCAGACGTTCTAATTTCTCATTTGATAGATGTTTTGTGTACTGACCAACACTGGTACATGACTTAGTGTGTTTAAGGGGTCAGTTCGTGAGGCACAAAATAAAAAATACCCCATTTATATCAGCCGCGAATGTCAGCCAAAACCTCCCGAGAAACCGGCGCAGCCGAGTGTGTGTGAAACGCTGGGGGTGGAGCTCTGGAAAACATCCCAGCCATGGGAGCAGCAGAGTAACTGTGCTGAAGGTGGGAGGCTTTGAAACAGCCCATTGTTAGCAAAGTTCTGGTTTATTTGTAATTAATCATGTGCTGTTGTGTGACAGTACATAATAGAACTAGCAAACAATCACTTACAACAGGAAGCAACTGTCAATTAATACACTAATACACTAATGAATCAAGTTTACCAAGTTACCAAAGGTGAAGTGATGGGAAAGATGAAAGACAGAGCCTCTGTGCCCAGCAAATTCGTCCTTTTGCATTTCAGATCTGTTTTGTTTTCAAGCAGTGATTGCTCATTGTTCTTGCAGTGTTCATGTTGTTACACAGTGATGCTGAACTTGCACATGTTTACACTTCTAACGTGTGATTAAATCTTACCTCTGTAGCTCAGAAAACCTGTATATTTAGTTTAGTGCAAACATGAGAAGGGTCTGAAACAAGGTCTCAGTTTGATTCAGCAATGTTTTTAATATTATTCAGATGAACAGTCATTGTTTTCATCACAATGAGTCACATAATAAATGTGGTGCTGTGCCAGACATTACCTGTAGTAGGTATTGCTAATATTCGAGACCCAGACAGATTTATTGGTTGGGTTTTTTTTCAAATTTTGCATTCCACTGATACTTGCACATGGAGTCCAAAATGTGCTTGGATATTTATGTTTGCTAGTCCATGTACTCTGGCACAAGCAGGTGAAAAGAGAAGTCTGAGACATTTCCATTTAAGAAACAGTTTCTTGGAAATTTGGTATTTCTGCCTCAAGGTTTCGGTAACCCATATTTCAGATTTCATTGCAATGTGCTCTGTGATGTTAGTTCACGTTATTTTTGTTTCCTGTAGAAAAACCAAAAAATTACAGTATTTTTGTGAGCCTTAAGATGTCTTTGCAGTAAAAGTTGGCAAATCTCAGCCCTCCTCTGGAATCTAGGCATGGATACCTATCTTCTTGAAATAAATCCTACTGAATTGGCATCAGATGCACTGTGAAAAGGAGGCAAACACTGAATCTGTGAAAGTTGTCACCACTGTATATTGCCCTGTGGGCTGGGGTGTCCAGCAGTGCACAGTTTTTTCCACGTCCATGAAGGACCAAGGCTGTGAAATGCCATATATAGGGATTAGTCTCAGACGTGCAATTTATGGTTGGCTTGGATTTGAAAGCTGTTGTAAATTTACCCCAGTGTTTTGAATTTAGATGATTTGTATCTTCAAGGAGGAAACTGTGTGCATGTCCTAGGCAGATCATTTGGATACTTTCAGCATCCTGGAGAGAGTCTGGCATGAAGGAATGCTGCAGGAGTTATGCTAATGGTGTTTGCTGGCTGTGGACACAACAGTCAGCAGTGAAACCCTGGGTGTGGTGTAAATACAGTCTTGGGTTCATTTCGCTGATTTTAGTTAATAGAGGTATCTGGAGTACTTTGGTTTGGGGTTTTTTTTTTACTCTCTTGATACAAAATAACTGTCAATGACATGTAATTATGTTGGAGGTAAAAATGACACCTGTGAAGTGGACACAGCCTTTTAAATTGGCTTGTAATGTTATTCCAGGAAAGGGCTTTCCTTGGGAAAATGACACATGGTTTGAAAATCTTAGTAAGCTGGTTTTATTTTTCAGACTGATGTTGTGTGTTGTGTATGTTATAATATTTGGAATTAGCTTTTGATTTATGTAAAAAATCAAGTAAGGTTTGACTTTATATTGTATGTTTTTGAGTAGTATCTTTTAAATATTGTGCTTTGTACCTGCTTTAAAAGTAGCAAAGGCAGCAAGAAACTATTTTAATATAAAAGTTTGTTTAATTATCTATGCCGAACAAGTCGACAACACCACATAAATAGGAAATAATATTACTTTTATACTTTAAAATATAGAGAAGTAGCCTTGTAAGTTGTTCTCCTGCTTAAGGCATTTGGCAGTTTATTTCTTATTTCCTGAATATTTCAAGATGTAAGCTTTTTAATGTTCAAAAGAAACAGGGCCATAAAACAAATTGCTTTGAAACTCCAAGATGAATGGACGATTTGAGACATCGTTCCTTTAAAGCACCAGCTGAGAGACTCCATTAAGTGTGTGGAAGCAGCACATGGACCCACACGGAGCAGAACTGCAGAGGAGATTCCTGCAGCCTGAAATATTGTTATTGGCAGGTTTCTGAATAATTCCACAAAGGCACTTCAGGCCAGGAATCTAGTTAGTGGAACCCAGTCTCACTTCAGTCTTTATACCTCCGGCATGTAAAACTCAGCTGTATCCTCCTAAGACCACGAGTACTACTTTTTTATTCAATTCACCGGCTGTGATTGACAAGGACCTCTTCATGAATATGTTAAGAAAGAACTGTTTCCTGGATATTATGTCCTTTCATATCTGTCATAACTAGAATATTCATGATGCTGTTTTTAACAGGCCTCCTATTGTAAAAGAAATATCACGGAAACATGTTCTAGTTTTTATAAAGTCCAGGGAAGAATGAATGCCTTTGGGGCCGATAGGTAAGGGGTTATTTTTAACAATTTAGAAATACAATGTGACAGCTAGCAGAATATATATCAGTGAGCAGAAAACTCTGAAATATTGCAGGCATAGGTCTAGAATGGATAAACTGGTAGGGATTGTATTTTTATTTTTCTGTTTTCTGATGGCTGTAGTTTTGTACTAAATGTATTGTACATTTCGCCATTTAAAAATGAAATTATGAAATCAGGTTTTCTTTTTAATTTTTTTTTTTTTTGGAGAGTCTTTTTTTCATCAGATCATGCCAAAACTTCGACATGCACAGGCACATGTCCTTGCTGTACAGGAACACTGGACTGGTGAATGCCAACTGCCCTTCGAGGGTTCAGTGCTGGCATCTCCAACAGTGAGCTTCTGTGATAGAGGAGAGGGCAGCAAAACTGAAAGACTGAAGAGCAGCCACCTCTTCCATGCAGAAACAGGCACATACAATCCCCCCCCCAGTATTTTAGATCAGGTTGAATTACTTGTGGGAGATATTTTCTAAGCAAACATATGATATTGTCAAAATGAATTTTCTGTTTAGTGTAAAATATTTGTCTGGTCAAAAGGCTTCTTCCAATAATAAATAGAAGAGAATAATCTAGTGGAAGGTGTCTCTGCCCATAGTAGGTGGGTTGGAGGTAGATGATCTTTAAGGTCACTTCCAACCCAAACCATTCCATATTTCTGTGATTCTATGATTTTGACTTGCAAAGTAGTTTATTGTCAGTTTTTGAGATTAGAAGACAAATAAGATCCCATTTTATAGTCAGAACTGAAATTTTGTCTTACTACATCATGACACTTTGACTTCAGTCAAAGGTAAACACGTTGGCTTTTTAGATCAGTTTAATATTTCCCATGGACAAGTCCCTCTTATTTGTTTTCCCTCGAACACATTAAAGCTTCTTCTAGGGAAAATAAGTATTTTTCTAGCTGATTCTAATGATTGATATTCCAAGAGGCATTATCTGTTACTGAACAGTTCAGCTGTGTTACATAAATTTGTGAATGTTGATCCTGGGCACTTGCAGCATATTTCCAAATTGGTAATGGAGACACTTAGAAATGTGTTACACACTTAAATGCAAATGAGGGATTGAATTTTTCCATCACTGTACCTGGAATTGTTAGGATCTTACTCAGCTCATTATTTCCTGGGAAATGATTGGTCTAAATATTGCATAACATACAAGTAACCCTTAATCGCTGGATGCCATTAATTTATTCAAAATACATTGTTATCCTTCTATATGAAAAAAAAAGAAACTTAACATTTGTAAAAGGCCCTAAATTTGTGTTATTGGAGGACCATTCTGTTTACTCTGTGTCTAATCATAGGCAGCATCCTTTTGCTGGAGTGTCCCACGTGCTGTGTGCTGGGAACAGATTCTTCTGGGCTGCAGAGGCGATTAGGGCCCTGTGCATAGCTGGTGGAAGTGCATCTGTCACCACGATTTCATGGTGTTTTCTTTTATTAATGTAACAGGAATAAACCTGACAACAGCACTGTGTTTCACCTAAGTCTCTGTGCAGCACATATTGACTTTCAGTCAGCAGGAGCTTCCTCTTCCCCAGAGTGCTCCCGTCCCTGCCCAGTGCCCGGAGCGTCTCGCGGGGGCTGTGGGAGCTGTGGGCAGTCCCTGCAGATCACACGACATGTTGTGAGACCAACCTGCATAAGCTGGGGGGAAATTGAAGCCACAGACCTACAGGTGAAAGGCTCTGCATCCTATTAGCCAGCTTAGTATCATACAAAACCCCAAGTAAATAATTCCTGATCAAAAAGCGTGAAAACAGCCCTCCTTAGGAGCAGGTGCAGACTTATTGTGTGGATCAGCGCGCTTAGGAAGGTCGTGCCTGTCTGTCTTGGGTCGTGAGTATTGCTGGATATTTCTTCTTCCAGAAGGAAAAAGATGTCTTTTGCAAGGAAGGGTGAGATGTATGTTCCCTGCCTTTTTGTTTTGTCTTCAGATGTTTTATCAGCTTTTGTTTTCATAGGGAAGTTGTATGGCAGATGAGAGAAGTTCCAGTTCACTTTGAATCCGCACTGATCCCTGGGCAGTGGGAATTGCAATAGGAAGTAAAAGGCGCTGGATTTTGCTTTGTCTCCCAAGAGTTTTCAGGTGGTGTTGTTCTTACCTCTGCTCATAAAATAAATACAACACAAGTTGTGGAGGCTTCACTTTGCTTGACGCAAGTGATCCAAGGAACACAAGGGAAATCAGAGGTGCTCATTTTTATTGTGTTCCCTTTGTGGATGGGTTTTCCACCTTTGTGTTCAGCAGGATCTGTACTGGCATAAACTGGATTAAATTGACCCAGGGCCTGCAATTCAGTGTTCATGTCTTAAGGATGCTCATATTACAGATATTAATATTTTATTTCTAATACCTAATGGACTCCTAAAGACTTTATGGACATTTTACCCCTTTATGTCACTGGTTTTGCATCATAAGTCACTGGTGATTCATTGAGATCTCAGCACAGGTTCACAAGATTCTTCCACAGGCGTCATTGAACTAAATATTAAATTACCTTTTCCTTGCTCTTTGTAACCTCTGTCTCTAGCTCTCATGGCTAAAGGGAAAATGGGAAAGCAGAGCCAGGATGAGTTAAATCTGGATGCTGTCTTTCTCTAAAGCATGATTAAGTAGAGAAAAAAGAAAGCAATCAAACTGGTGTTTTTATGCCAAAAGCAGTGAATAAAGAATGCTGCTGCCTTCTGTCTTAATCCGTAAAAATCCCACAGCCGGAATGTATATGGAGTAATCCTGTAAGAAAGGAACACAGGAAGAGAGAGAAAACACATTGGCTTATAACAATCCTTGGGTGTTAAACTATGCTCATCAGCACAGTGAAATAAATGAAACACCACAAAACCAAACAAACGAAAGCCCAGCTCAAACAGGTTGGCTCGTGGGTTTCTGTTTAGGTGTGCTGCAACTGCAGTTCTGGCTCTTGACTGACATGGCAAGATTTTGATAAATGAAAAGAATTATGAACTTGTGTACTTTGTCTCTTGTCATATTCGAGTTACAGATTTTCTCCTGTTTTGAATAATTAATACAAGGCAGTATGAACTGAGTTGTATAGTGATGAAAGAAATAAGAATAATGAGTAACTATGTTTTTGTGAAGAGATTCTTAATATTCGTGGCAGTTACATCATTTGGGCATCAAGTGGTTATAGGGATAAAACAATTTGACCAGTTTTACAATGGTTATTAAAGATAATTCACATCCAAAGTATACAGGCAAATACTGTTCGTATGTCTGTAAAACACAGCAGTGTTTATAAGTAATGTCAGTATTCTAGGACTTGTATTTATTTCTTCTTAGACTCCTGGTTTTCTGAAGCTGCAGATACCTGATGCAGTATCTATATAAAGACATTTGAGGTAATTAGAAGTCTGCTTGACAAGCAAGTCTGTGTTGGAAGTGTGCACAGCCTGGGTGGCTGAGAAGTGCTGACATGAAGGAAGAAGGGGGAGTGAAGCTGGGAGCTGAAACAGGAGAGAATTGAGTGACCTCACTGAGACAGAGAAATAGTGGAATAGGAAAACTGGGAGTTGGGAACAAAGGAAATGGCAATGAGAGCTTTTGGGCAGAGGGTGATGAGATGGAAAACACTTTCAAATTATCTTGAAAGATAAAACTTAAAGGCCTCTTGGGGTGGGAGCTGTTTTACTGTATAGTGGCTTTTACTGGATCAGGCAGACCCAGTTAGGGCATGTCCTGCTGCTGCTCCCATGGTGACTCCTGCCTGCAGTGTGGGTTCTGTTAGAGAGGTGCTGGGTGCATTTACAGTTGATGTTCCTCTGCATTTTGGAGCTGAAGGAGTGACCCAGAGTGATGGCAGAGTGTTCACGTGGGATATAAACCAAATGGTCTTAAATGCCAGTGCCTTGCATCCAGGTCAGCGGGACCTCAGTTCCCACTAATATCCTGATCTCCATCCTGAGCCTGACTCCAGCAAGTATTCTAGTGCTACATTTCTGAAAAGAGATGGTAACATCTATTTTATTTTTACATACTGCAGCATTTTCCTAAAAATAATTATGTGAGATTATTGAGGCAGAATGTGAGCAGTCAATTAGAGTGGAATGTAGCACACAGTGATATCTCCCTGTTGCCTCTGAACAGAAAACAGGAAAACAAATCACCAAGTAACTTTTATATCAAATGATGCAGCTCATCAACAATAACAGCCATCCCATAAAATGTTCACCCAAAGTCTATATTTTGCTGGCCACCATTTTAGGAGATGTTCAAGTAAGAACACTGAGTATCTTTTGTATGGCACCTCCAATACTGAATAATTAGAATAGAAAGACTTTCAAGTTGGCTTCAAGTTTTAGGTTGTTATATAAATAAGTTCACAGGAATCTCAAATGCTTTACATAAATCTGACAGCAACTATAAAAGGCTTTTGAACATTTTTGTTGCCAAAGTCCCAGGGATTGCTGGAATCTTAAATAGCCTGTTTTAAGCTTCAATTCCGAAGCTTTTTGTCATGTTTAATAATGTGGTGAATAATTCCTTTTCTGTTCTCAGTTTCCACATTTATAATCCACAAGGATCTTTGAGGCATGGAATAGATGCTTTCCAGAGCCATAAGTGTGAGGGGTCTTTCCTACCCCAAACTCAAAACTTGCTCTTCAAGTTCTCTTTGTATTAGTCTTTGTCTATGTCTAGCTTCTTCTAAAGGGCTGTCATTAGAAGATGGTAAAATGAAAAGGTTGTTAGTTTTCTGAGGAAATATCAAAGTGTGAGAGTAACGGTGATGATAAATACATTGTAAAACCAGATGTGCAACACGTGGCCTTATTAGGGAGGGGAATGAACACTGAAGTGGTGGGATCCGTGGCTCAGGCTCAGTCCTGGGATCCAGCTCCACTAAGGTGCACCAATGCATTTTTAGGGTGAATTGTATTGCAGTGCAACATGATAATTAAAAGCAAAGTACGTCCTGGAAACATGAAGCACAGCCATTGAGAGAGGCTCAGAAATGCCAGTGCCTGTCAGCCGGGGCTGACACGCGTGTGGTTCCTGCTGGCACTGCCAGGCTGGGCGTTCTTAGAGCTGCAGGCTCACAATTTTATTGCTGTTCAGTAGAAAGGAGTGGAGCTTTGCCTGTTTTAGGTGTATTTTATGATGACATTGGTAATGTGAGTTACACTGTTCCTGTGCCCCAGCCAGGGCAAGTTTTAAAACTGGCCTCACGCTAACAATTGTAGTTCCTTCTGTTTTTGTGCACGCTCCTAAATAGCACCAGTGGGGATTTGTTGCGTTCCC
Organism: Pipra filicauda; assembly: GCF_003945595.2. Taxonomy (NCBI): domain Eukaryota; kingdom Metazoa; phylum Chordata; class Aves; order Passeriformes; family Pipridae; genus Pipra; species Pipra filicauda. Next base: position 419,106 of record NW_024103973.1, on the reverse strand, counting down.
AAACCAGGTTGTTGTTAGCTTCATAGATAAGCAGGTAGGTTTTCTATGTAATTTTCCTTTGAAATCTGATTTGAAAAGATAGAAGGGTTTGAATATACCTAATTTTGTGCCTTGTGAATAAGTCTCGGGAATATTATGATTTAAGAGAACGTTTCTGAAAATACATCTGTGTTTGAGCTAAACAGTTTTCTTTGAAGTTCCATTTCTTTGTCGGCACCATGAAGAAACACTATTTCTCAAAGCACTGTGAAGGAATCATTTTTTAGCAATATAATTTCGGAAAATATCTTGCTATATAAACATGTGGAATGGTAAATGTTCTTAAAGGTATATCTTTTTAGGGCTGAACGTATCAAATGGTGGTGTATTTGAGTTTATTTGTGATAGTTGAAGTCCACACTAGAGCTGTCTACAAACTTTAGAAATGCCATTCTAGCATATATGACTATTCTGAATAGTGCTTTTAGTCCAAAATCACAGAATTTGTCACAGGCATTCATTTTTTAATCAAAAACTTCAATAAATTTTAGAAAAATGAAACTGAGATTTTTAAATTGCTCTGAAATGAAACTTATTTAGTTAGAGAATATGCTATAAATGAGATTTTCATTTTGTGATTGAATGAAAAGGGTTTATCTGCCTGTTTTGATACCTGTTACTGATTCTGCCTCGGTGATATTAGTGCCCCATATTGTTGAGCTTTCATCAAAAGACACAATAAAATGGTTTTCTTTTCATGAATAGCTTTGCTGTTTTGCAATCAAACATCTTTCTGCCATTTGTTATTGTATTCACCACCCTCCAGTGTTGCTCTTTAATAAGGTTCTTTTATTTGCTGGTGTATGCTTTCTGGGAATAATTTTTCCATTTCAGGAAAAAGTTTTGGTTTACTGTAGTTTTTCTAATCTCATTTGATTTTACAGACTCATACAATGAGATTGTCTTTCTTTTCTCCTCATTTTATTGCATGGCCTTCTTATTACATGGTTCCTACTATTTTATTACACACTCTCCTACTTCACTTTGCAGTTATTTCCAACAGATTTAGCATTTAGCTGTCCACATCCACTTTATGGCTATGTATAATGTATGGATGGCAGTACAGTCCCATTAATTTTTAATGAATTGGCTCTTTATCCAGTGCTATCTAATAAAGATGATCATCAGAGTGCATTGTCATACTGCAGGGCCCAAGAAACTTTTTAATATTCCTTATTGCATATGCATATTCCCAGATTCTCTCTTACTCTCATTTGGTTTACCATGGCTCAATCACATTTCCATTATTTAGTTGAAAATCTGCACGTTTCACTCCTAATACCTTGCAGCTCATGTTGAGCAGCAAATTGGCAGAGTGATGGGAAGAAATATTAAAAGTTCCAGTGAGCACTGAATTCTCACTATAGTTTTATTCTCTGCTTGTTCTGGAACTGACAATTACTAACTTAAACTGAAAATTAAACCAAATCAGTGTATCTTTGCCCATTCATTAAAGTCTTGGTGTTGCCAATTGCTTGGCTTTCTTACTGAAATTCTTCTGATGTCCCCCAGGCAACTGTAAAATCAGACACCACGATCAGTCTGGGCAGTGGAGGAGGCAAACTTACATTTTGCTGCGTTAATCGGAGTTCTGCAGATGAAACCCAGAGTTCAGAGTAAATAAGAATTTGTTCACAAAGTTATTTTATTCTGTCTGGAAGCTCAATGCATCTGCCAGCAGCGAATGAGCTTTTTTTTTTTTGTCTTAGAAAAGGGATGTCTCGAGTTCTCAAAGAACATGACCTCTTCTCTGTGCTATCCAGAATGCTGTTTCCCACTCACTCTGTACCTGTCTGTGCCTTTGCAGGTGTAGATTTAGCACTTTTAAAGGTGTGAATGAGCAGTTCCAGAGAAGGAGCTCCCAGTGCAGCCTCACCACCAGCCCGTACAACTGACAGCTCATTACAAGCCCACTTTCCAGAGCCATTTTCCATGAATCTTGCCAGAATGGCAAGTGATTGCAACTGTTCTGTGACAGCTGTCTGTGAAAACATGGCTTGAAACAGGGAGTTAATTTAACAGGGATCATGCATATGCCCCCAGATGGTCACAACCTTCAGTGATTCCTGGATTTGAAGCAAAGATGGAAGTGGAAGCATTTATATTACAAATGTTTGATTTCTGCCAATGCACAGGTGCATACAGTAAATGTAAATACTCCATTCAGGTTTCATGTTGAGAATAGATTGCCTTTTATAAATGAAAATGAACACTTAGTATTAAAATGTAAAGAGCAGCTGTTAAAGTCTCTGAAGTCAATCTTACATCATTCTGATTTTGGTGAGGGTAGTAAATGACTTCAAATCTAAGCCTTTGATGTATATAATTAAATGAGAAGCAGCCTGCTGCATCAGTTCTTAGACTGTTCTGCTGATAAGTCTCACAAACTCCATCATTTCTCCATCCTTCTTCCCTGTCTGATCCTGAGGCAGTCTCCCCTTGCCCTCTGATGCTGCTTTGGCCTGTGGAGCTGTGTCTCGCATCCTCTTTGCATCTTGCTGAGGCCCCCTGCACTTCTGACTAGCAAAAGTAAGACTGGACTTGAGGCAAAGAGGTCATCACCCCCCTCTTTGTGCTGGTGGCAGCACCTCAGCGTGTCCCAGGGGAGGTGCAGGGCCAGAGGACACGGTGCTGTGACTTGAAACCCTCCTTCGGCCTGTAGTGAGCTTGTTAAAGCACTAGTTTGATTTTATTACTGTAAATTCTAGATGTTATCATGTTCTGATAGTCATGTGATTTAATAATTGATCTTCAGATACAACTAATTCTCTTGGGAATAGAGACACTAAAATTACTAGTTGGGTTCTGAATGTTTCTGTAAAGTATTTGAGTAAAGTATTATTTCTTTCACAAGAGCTAAAGTGCCATCTGTGTGTCAGTGTATATATAAAGTCCCTTTCTGTTAAGTAAGTAGCTCTTAAAACCCAGGAGACAATATTATTTTAATTGCTGCCTTGACTGGATGCTGACTGTCATTATTATTGATGTTGACTGGATCTGTAGTTCTGTTTGGAATATCAGAGAACAGGTTTTGCTGCTTAAACAAAGGCATTTCAGTTCTAATTTGCTAAAATGCTTTTTAATGTTAAGCTTTCTTTATGCAGAAAGAAAATAATAATAAGACAATTACCGGTTTATTTTCTATTATAAGAATATCCATACCAGAACCATCTACAGTTGGAAGCAAAGATAACTGTGTTCTACAGACATGGTATGTGGGGAAGCCCTTTTGGTAGTTGCTCAGGCTGTAAGAATTTGAATTGCTTTTGGTCTGCCCTTGTGTTCAAAAGGTTTTGTGCTTTTCCAAGACACTGTAAGATGATATGAAATGTTGCTGACTCTTTTTGGTATCTGCTCTTAAAACACATATTGTGGAATAACATTTGGGTTCAAAGAAGTGCTTTGTAACTGAATCTTTACTGCAGGAATGAGACACTGGCAGCTGAAATAGGAAAAAACACAGAAGTAGTTCATGGATTTCTGGCCTTAGAGAAACATGGTCTCTCTGGGTACATCTATATTGTAGTCAATTCTGCAGCTTATCAGCTTTAGACTAGTTAAAGAGACCTACCATTGGCATGGCTCGAACAGGAGTGTCATAGATCCCAGGAGTAGAGGTGAGAAGCCCACACTGGGCATCAGGGCACTGCAGCTGCCCCACGACAGTGCCCAGCCCAGGCAGGGCTGAACAAGCTGCAACTCCTGCTGGTAATTCACAGCATCTCCCTTTACATTTGTACTTTCACAGCTCCTGAGCACGTGGCTTGTGTGGATTTATCTGGCATCTGCTGTTTCTCATCCCGGTTTCTGTTCCTGCATATAAATCATTTAGGGGGCAGGCAGAGGGAGTGGGAACTCCTGCAGTGGTGTTGAATTACAGCTTCTTCTAAATTCAGAGCCAGTCCAACAGCTGGAATTTAAAAGCAAATCTAAAATCTTCATTTTTATCTATAGTTTGTCTTAGTTATTTGAAAATGAAAAAGAACAACCACAGCTATTGAATATTGGCTGTTTCACAAAGATACAGTTCTTTCCAGCAAAGCAGATAAAAGAAAACTCCCCAAACCCACTGGAATACATTTTCCCCTCCTAAGCAGCATTGTTATGCTATCATTATCCTCCCTGTCTTTGCCATTTTGCCTAGTAAGACATCTGCTGTTTCTATATGAGCAAAAAATGAACGTCGAGTCTGTCATAATAGTAAAAACCTTACTTGGTACGTGCCTGTGTATTAGAGGAAATAAAGATCCTTTGAAATAGCATTCTTTCTTTGAATTTTGTTTCATTGGCCAAGGAGCTGGCAGTCATAAAGACTGAGGTGATAGTGAAGCTCTGCTAATACAGCTATTGATTTCAATGGGGCTGGGATTTCACTCCAAGAAAGAATTATTTGGCTATCTTTCTCCAAGTGGGATGTGCATGTGCTATTCTCCTGCTGCTAAGTGTGAAATATGTTCATTTTCAATAAATATAACTTTGACTTGAGGTTTATATTGCTCTATGTTATATTAACTATCTGAACGTTTTCCATAGAAAACCCAAAGCAGCATGTTCTTTTGATTTCATGACTCTCTGCAATCTCTGTTTTCAAGCTAAAACTGTTTTAGGGACTAGGGACTTGGTTAGTTTTTTTCCTTTTGGTACTTTGGATGTAGCCTTCTAGTGTTCTGGGAAATACATGGCATTATTTCTGTTTCAGAGCAATCTGCTTGAAAAGTACGTGCTGTCTGGTTTGTGTCGAATTTCTGCTTCCTAAGGTTATCCCATTAGCTTAACTGTTATCCCATCAGAAGGAAAAGGACAGTTATTGTAAGAAGCTATGTGGATGTTTTATCTCTCTTTAGCAAAGAAAAAGTATTGAGTGAGAAAAGGGGGAGGAAAGTCCCTGAGAATACATAGCAGCCATTTCTGTGCTGTCCCCATGGGCAGAAGCCTTGATCCAATTCCAGTCCTTTTTAACTCTCTCCTGGAGGCCGCATTTACTGTCCTAGAAAAATAAGATTAAAAATGATAATTGTGTCACCAGCTGGACAATCTTCAAAGTGAAGATAGATGATTTCACAAGAGATGTAAAAATCCCAGTTGAATGTGTTTATTTTTGTACCTGATGCCTTCTGTCTTGTCCTCCCCATTCCCTGATCTCCAACACCAGTGATGTTATCCCAGCCAGCACTAGTTTGACATTTACAAATTACTGTAAGGAACAGCCTACCTGTTGTTTTCTTAAATTTTCTTTTTAATAAGCCCCATCATCTTAAAAACAATGGCAGGTTATAAAAATTCCTTTTAAAAAGAAGAAATAAAATAAGTTCCTTTTCTATGGATTCAAGTTCCCCAAACCTGGTTACTGAGGGGTTTGTGTAATTTGCACTCACAGAGGCTGTTTGTACATGAAAATCTATCATTTCCCCTCTTAGCCATGCACTCAGTGGTGGCCAGCCAAGTTTTAACTCAAATAAGTTCTTTTTGAAAAGAATGGCAAATCTCCCGCTCGCTCTCCCCGGGGCGTGAGCTGGGCTTTGGTCAGGCTGAACCAAGTTTTGTCCCTGGCTCTGAAGAACCTGGCTGCCAGCAGGTCCTTGGGGTGGAAGCTTTGTTCTGGGCTCCTGGGTGGCTGGAAATGTCTGCCTGCACACATCAGCTTATGCTGGTTCAATCTAAATTAGTACAGTTTTCAAATGAGCTGGCAGAGTATTCGATCAGAACAACTGTGATTTTTCTTTTTTTTCCTATTTTTCTGTCACATATACAGACATTTATCTTTACCCTGGACCTTTGTCTTGGTTTATAAATTCTCAGGAGGCAAGCAAACCCAGAAACTTCTAGAGCAAGGATGTGTTGAACCAGAAAAAAACAGGACCTGCAGCTTTGAGAAACTGAATCTCTCTCTTGATAGAAGCTGAAGCCCTGGGGCATACATATATATAGCCAAACCCACAATAAATATCAATGCACAAAATGTGTCACCAGAAAAGGAACTGAGAATTCATTCTCAGAACAAAGATCTGCAAATCAATAAAAAGGGGGAAAAGAGAGGTTTACTAAGAAAAAATTGTGTTTCAACAGTACCACCACGCACCCTACCCCGATGACCAAGAACAGGGTTGCACATTAAAAGCACCACAGAGATAAGTTGAACTGTAAGTTGCTCACACTATTGGTATTTTTCAAGCTGTTTAAATACCGTGAATATGAAATTACCCTAATGAAAGAAAATGTTATTTGAGCCTGGATATTCTGCAAGGCAGTAGCTAGCACAGGGGCACAAATAACGTTCTGTTTCTCTTACAGATAGGTTCCTTTAGTTTTCATTCAGTGGGAAAATCACGGCACATCTGCTGTCATGATCTCCAGTGGGATTATTTATAATTGTCATGCAGTTGAAGATTTGACAGATGCTTTACAAATGAGTATGTTGAGATGGTTGCAGCCACGTGTAGCTTATCACACAGAAAGCAAAGGGAGGTGGCGAATCCAGAGCAAACAAACCCAGGGATGGTATTTGCCTGCTGGTCTTAGTGCCAATTGTTGGGTTTATAAGTTGAAGCAGGAAAGGGGTCTAACTAGAGGCCTTTCAGTAGAAGAGCTTTGTTCAGGAAGAGGGGAAAAGCATAGGGAAAAATGGGGAGTACATGAATATATTTCCAAAAAAAATGTTAAGCATGAGTGGGAGAAAGCAGAGACCTTCATGAGCATGGAGCTGAATTGTGTGGGCTCAGGAGGACGGGGCTGTGAGAGGAAACGTGTGAAGGGAGGGAGGTGATATTTGAGGAAGCCAAGTGACCCATCACACTGAGCAAATGCAGTGGAGGGGAGGCAAGTATGTGTGTGGAAATCAACTGGTGTGTTGGGGAGCTCAGAGATCAACACATGCAGTGTTTCCTACAGACTGTCTGAAATCAGGCACATACGTGGAGATAAAAGAGCTGGGGCCAATAAAGGCAAACCCAAGACATCTTGCTGTTAGTTGTCCCAAGAGAGGTATTGCAAGAGTCTGTAACTTGGTCTTCTGCCCCTGCAGAATTTCCTTTCAGGTAGCAAAGTGTCAGCCTGGGACTTGGGATGAGGAATGCACTGGAGGAGCTCATTTTTAGGGACAGGTTCCTGAACCGAGTCAGTCTGGTTTTCTAATGGGTGATGAGCTTGCAAATTGTAAATGCACTTGTAAGTGTCCTGGCTTTGTCAGAGGGAGAAGTGACCACAGTGGAGAAGTGAGCTTGGCATCTTGCCCCTCTCAGCCCTGTGGCTGTCTTTTTGAATCTTTAACAACAAAAAAAATCAGAATTTGCATACTATTTTACACATACGTTTTTTAAAATGAGATATGCCAAAATATTAAACCAATTATGAAGAACTTCTGGGCTGGGATCTCTTATCAGGTTTTACTGACTGCTGCCTACGTGACCTGAATTTGTGTGCAACCTGGGCACCTCCTGGGTGTGCCAAGTTCTGCACAGCCTATTTGTGTAACACTTGACTTTACAAAGGAAACAAGGGTTCTGCCTTACTTAAGCACTTTCCTATATCAGTAAAGTACTATCAAAGATCTAATATAACCTGATTCAGGATTTCTTCTGGTCATTGTAACCCAAGATTAAAGCTAATTACTTGATAGTATCAGTCAGTCAATCAAACAAGCCCTGTAAAAATCAATATAGCTCGTAACATAATAATATCCTTTGTCCAGGCTCTTTATACATCATCTGCCACCTTAATTGGTACTGATGTCGAGCCACACAATGGTTCAAATCTGGACTGATTTGTTTTAGCAGTGACACTTTACCCAGCTAATGCAGGATCATTAACATCATTTTTCCAGTTACTGACCTTGGAACAGCTGTTCCTAGTTTGCTTATGAAAATTGTCATTGCCCTTTACTTGTTTTTATTCTTCTGCTTCTTTCTGGATTACCCTTGACAAGAAGAGCTAAGTCTTAACCGATTGGTGAGCTTATTTTTCTAGCTGATCAGAATTATTGTGCAGCAATGAAGTTCTTATGATAACTAAGCAAAATTAAATCTCTTGAGTATATGACCTTTAAATTGATGATACTACACATCATAAGGCTTACGGATCAGCAGCAAGTGCCTGGAAGGAGACTACTACTTAACTTATTCACATCTTGGTCCCTATAATGCATATTAATACAGAATCTGACAGTGGTTGTATGGCCATTTAAAAGGGTGGAGGAGAAATTGGATGAAAATATTCTCAGGAAGCCCTCTGGATTAACCAGTTTCCTGTCAGCCAGTGTACCAGGCGACTGCTCAGACTACAGCAACAGCATCCTCCAAACTTTTCCGTGCCTGAGAAATTTATCAACTCTGTCACATTTAAGAAATTTCTCTTCCTGCGATATGAACATTACTCTGGGGATTTACAAACTTAGCAAAAGCTTTGCAAATAAATGGGATAAATTCCCTAGGCCAAATCCAAGTCTTGCTGAAGTCAAAGGAAATTGTGACAATGACTTTTAGAGGCCAAAATGGGGTTTAGCATATAGCTGTACATACACTGGAACTTGTTTGCTACTGGAAGAGGGTAAATGAGATTACTAAGAAAAATGAACATAGATGTAATTTCTGTTCCTGCATGAAGATTCCATGATATCTGCCATGTAGTGATAAGGGTGAGCAGCAATCAAAATAGGCTGTGACCTGAAATAAGATATTTCATGCTCAGTGAAAACCCTCTGCTAGTTGTCACTTTATACAAGATGGACAAAAAGTTGTTAATTAAATATATTAATATTAAATATATTAGCTGGACATATCTGGTTCAGTTCTGCTAAATGATCCTCCAGACAGAGCCACCCATTATCACTGATACCTTCTGGGAGCCTTTTAGTAGTGTTTTAGGTTTTGATGGCTTCATTTGCTAAATAAACAAGTGTATGTCATATTAAAATGATACACAATGTCTTACAGAATCTTCTGGGTGTTGAAGTACTCTGGTCTTTGCTAGTAGGGATGGGATTTGTACCAGCCTGCCAGATCAACAGTAATAATGCCCATACTGGAATAATGACTATACTGGAAACATGATCCTCAGATCAGGTCAGGTCAGAGGTGAATGCAGCATGCAAGGACAGCGTTGTCAGCACCTTGTTCTGTGCCCTCAAGCAGAAGAGCTCCCAATATATTCCCTTAAAATGATGTTGATTCTTCTTCAAAATTCTCGTTAAATATTTCATTTTCTGTGGTATATACACCAGAAATGCACTACTTTAAGGTTATTGACAGAGGTTGTTAAGAACTAGAGACTGTGTAGAGATGCTGGAGGGTTTTATTCTGTGTTTCTATTAGGGTTCCTTGTCTTCTGCTGAATGATAAGGTTTTCAAGCAAGATGGTTTTGTATTCTGTTTGAAGTGCTCTTAGTCTGGGGGTTATGGTCCATGACTGGGTTTCCAGGCTCTATGTTAATTATAAATGATGACAGTGATGATAATTGTGGGCCCGTCCCTTGAGTGCCTCACCTACCTCAGCCATGGCACAGATGGGGAAGGAAACCTGCTGACCTCCTGTGAGGATTATTGGCTGTGAATCCTGCAGGAATGTGCTGAGCTCTTCAGTGCTGCTCCCTGCACTGGACCTCCCCTTCCCTCCTCAGCCTCAGAGAGTCACAGTGAGGGGGTTTTGAAGCTTCTAATTAAAGGATTAAAATTACTGTAGTGGCAGGATGGTCATCCTCGGTCCTTTGCACTTACTTGGTGGAAGAAAGCAAGGGAATTTGTTTAGATATGCCCAATGCAGTCCCAAGACTTAATCATGACACGTAATGGAAGAATTCTGTTAGATCCAAATCTGAGGGAATATAGGTATCTTATTTCATCAGAGTTTATTAATTAGGTGCAATTTGCAGGCTTTAACAGAAAAGTAAATATAGCTGATATTAGTGCAGCATTTAACTGTCTTAAGTAAAGAAAAACAACCTCAAAATAACCTTCCTTTAAGTCTCCCCAGGCTTGTCTACCACATTTCATTCTCATATTTACACAGGATGAAAAAAAAAATAAAAGAAGCCTGAAACAGAATATTGCAGTGACTCAAAACGCTTTCATCTGAGCATCTCTCAGCATGTTATTCACCATATCACAACAGAAATGATCATACCCCTCAGATTTAATTGGCAAATCCCATTGTTATGAGGCCTCAACATATACTAAAGTGTCTCTATTTTGCAGTGAGCATGCAATGTGCTATTCTCTCTTGAACACAATGAATATTTATATTCTTACACTCTTCTCTGGGAGATTCAGAATTGTTTTGTGGTAGCTGCATCCTTCAGGACTCTTTAATTTTGCTTCCTATTTCAAGCCTCAATATTTTCAGTGACTGTGAAAGTGTGTCTCACCAGGTCCTTCTGTCACTGTCAGGTCTTGGTTCCTAGATGGATGCTTATGGTATCTTTCTAGGAAAAAACCCACTTTCTCTTTGATATTGTTGTTTAGCATAATGAGAATCTGGAAGATGAGTGGTGACAACAATAAAAGGCATCTTAAAAAAAGTTTTGTTCTGTGCAAAGGATATTGCCTCCTTCTCCCTCTGGTCCTGTTTTGATTTTCACAGCTGCTCCCTGTCATTAGGATAATTTAGAAGCTTACCATCAGTGTGCCATTTGTGGAGCCACTTCGGTAGAGAAGGTGCAAAGAGAAGATACATGTTTTACCTTAAACTAATCACAAAACCTTTTAACTTTCCTTTGATAATGGAAAAAAAAAAAAGTGCCATGGACATGATGACATGCAGAAAATATTTCCAATCGTCAATTACAGCTTTAAAGACCCTCTATATTGTGATTGGGAATATATGATTAAGAATATCTCAGAAGTCGTGTTAAATACTGTACAAGTGCTAGAAAAATCCCAAAGCTACCTGCTACAGACAATTCCAATTTTATTTGAATTCCTAGTTTCACATAGATATCATTGTCCTTTCCGAGGGATACAAGGTTTTACTATTGATTTTACGTGTGGGGTTGTCAAGAGTATCTGTAAAGCTTGAATTGATTTAATGTCAAAGTCCAAATACCACATTACCTCTCTGGAAATCTAATTAATTGTAATATATGCCATTTTAACATATTTGTAGTGAATGATGTTCACGAACACCTGTAACCATAGTTTAGCTGCATTGCCCAGGTAATAGAAATGAGGTTCTCTTGATAAAGAATACTTTCTTATTTGCCTCAGGATTTGGAGTGAATAGGAGTTTTATCCTATGACTGCCTGTGGATGGAACTACATTGGGATACTGCATATTGACAGTGTCTCTCTTCACAGGAATGGCCCAGCAGATCTTGCTCAGCTGTTTACAATGTATTATCTCTATGTACTAAACCTGCTCTCCAAATAACTAGAATGAAAGCAGGAAGATAATTTGTGAATGTGTTTGATAAAGTCAATTCTAGAGGAAAACTGCCAAAACTAAAGAAAAACGAAAATAAAGGTAGTTGGCAAATGTCAGTGTCTCCTCATTGCTGTTGCAGAATCTTATGGTACAGGGACTGGAACCTTGTTTGACTGGATGTCAAACTTGACACTATATGTTATTGCATAAATTTAATATAGACCATTGTTTTTTGAGACTTGCTAGAGAAAAAAAATGGATTAGGTTTTTAGTTATGTCGGAATCCTTGTTTCATAGTGAAACCCTGAAATTAGTGCCGCAGTAGAAATTTTTGGCTCAATAATGTTTGTGATGACAGTTTTCTGTGGACATTTGATGTGTAATAATAACATGGTTGGAAATTGAAATGGAAATTTTTGAATTCTCCGTTCCTGGAACTCTTTTGCATTGCAGACTATGTGTCACTGTACTTTCTGAAGTATCAAAGTTGATCTTTGAGATTATCTATTTTTAGTCTTTAAGATTTCTTTTCTACCACAAAGTTAATTGTGAGTAGATTTTTAATTACACTGAAAAATAGATTTGAAATGCTCTGAGGCAGAATGTACCATGCTTAAAAAATAATAAAACATTTAGAAGATTTAGACATTTTTTTTTCAAGCAGTTCCATCTAAATGGCAATCCCACAGGCAATTATTGGTATTGTCTGTCTACTTCTCATGGGACGCTTTGAAAATGTACACCTGTGGCATAATGATGGAGAGATACAATAGCATGCTGTCATCATCAATAATATTTATTTTTCCTTCAGAGTTGATCATACATACTGACAATTTAATGATTTCTCTTGGAGACTCCAGACTGGTGGAAACTATATATGTATTGTTTGGTTACCTCATTTAGAAGATGGCTGCAGACATCAGTATTCATTACCCCGAGTGCAGCAGACGCCCAACATTAGCTTTGGTTGGAAAAAGTAGTTTCCTTCTTTTGACCAACATAAATTACAGTGGTTGGAGGGGGTGACCAGAAGAGAAAACTACTTCATTACAATATGGTTATTTTGAGGTGTGCTCAGATGTGGCAAGACTGAAAAGTATTGCTCTGTTTCCACAGCTCTCACTGGGAACTGGTGCTGATGGCCAAAGTGTGCTGGTGACAGTGGAACTATACTGGTGACAGTGGGGCTATACTGGTGACAGTGGAGCTGTGCTGGTGACAGTGGAGCTGTGCTGGTGACAGTGGAGCTGTACTGGTGACAGTGGGGCTATACTGGTGACAGTGGAGCTGTACTGGTGACAGTGGAGTGCTGGTGACAGTATACTGGTGACAGTGGAGCTGTACTGGTGACAGTGGAGCTGGTGACAGTGGACTGGTGACAGTGGAGCTGTACTGGTGACAGTGGACTGGTGACAGTGGAGCTGTACTGGTGACAGTGGGGCTATACTGGTGACAGTGGAGCTGTACTGGTGACAGTGGAGCTGTACTGGTGACAGTGGAGCTGTGCTGGTGACAGTGGAGCTATACTGGTGACAGTGGGGCTACACTGGTGACAGTGGAGCTGTACTGGTGACAGTGGAGCTGTGCTGGTGACAGTGGGGCTATACTGGTGACAGTGGAGCTGTACTGGTGACAGTGGGGCTGGTGACAGTGGACTGGTGACAGTGGAGCTGTGCTGGTGACAGTGAGGCTGTACCAGTGACAGAGGAGCTGTGCTGCTGCAGCACCAATGCTGCTGCACGTGCTCAACAAGTCATTTGTGGCTTCAACAGATGCTTTTACTTTTTGGCCAATGGGAATTTGTGAACCAACTTTTTCTAGTAACAAATAATAAAGTAAAAAGAGCTGAGGCAGCTCTTTTCTGTTTGTGAAATAAAAGTGACTTTATATTACTAAGACCGCACGTGCCACATCCTTTTGTTTCTTTGTATTTTTAATCTCTCTTTTTCCAAATAACATCATCAGACCCATCAAAATCTTTTTATTTTCTCCGTATTGAAACAAGGTGGCATTAAAATAGTGCATATGGAATTTCAAATGAAATGTAGATCTCATTTCCATATCACTGTTTTCTTTACTCTTTCTTTTTTTTCCTTCAGAAAACAGTCAAGGAGTCATTATATTTTCCAGCAAGCTGTCTTGTACACCCTGAAGGGAATATTATAAGATTAAATGCAGAGTAGCATTCCTCCAGCAAGGTGAATGTTTCTCATTACAGAGATCCCTAGTTGATCTCCTAAATATAATTCCCTGTAATAATGTGAAACTTCTGAATTATTTATTTTTTCATATTAGATCAGGAGTATAATTTCTGAAAATAAATTTATTGTCATGAGCAAATCAGCTTATGAAGGTTATCTATAACCATGGAAGGAAAGAACAGATGCCGTGTTTTGCAAGACTATCTATTGTAGCTGCTTTTTGGCTTTTAGGAGGAAGCTCTAAATGTGGATTTAAAAATTGATGAACCATGATTCTGTTAATGTGCGGGCTCAGAGTCATAATACTTTGTGTCTTTACTATTGTATTTGTTTGAATAAAAGCATCTCTGAGTGAAGATCTGTGCTTGGCTGTGACCCCCTCTGCCTGCCCATGCTACAGGGATTGCCTGGGCACTCCGAGGTGGGAATGACAGTGCAGACAAGAAACTCTTAGCACGGGACTCCCAGTGCACAAACCACAGGTGACTCAGCGATTGCACCAGTGCTTTACGAACCAGTGAGGTGCCCAGGACCTTTGAATCGAGTCTTTTCAGAAATTACTGGTGTCTTTTGCTTCACACAGTCCCCACTCCTCCAGAAGCAGAATGTGTCCCAAGCTTCCAGTTGCATCAGATGTTTCCTTGCCCTGCAGGTGCCCCTCCTGCCCGGTCCTTGACATGGGCTTTCTCTGATGTCCGTTCCTCGTGGCAGTTCCTGTCCAGTGCTGGATCTCTTTCAGGTGCAGGGCAAATAACAAAGGGGAAGTACTGCAGAGTGTCAGGGCATGTCCACAGAGGGCACTGGTCTTGATAAAGATGGAGGTTCCCACTGAGCTTCTCCTGGTTACAGCAGTCAAGGTACTTGGGGAAAATTGAGCACTGGAGGGAGTATCTTCATGATGGGTGAAAATTTCTCTCTTGTTTTTCCAATGCCTCTGTTTTTTTTCAACGTGTTCACCCTCTGTTTGCATTTCAGCGTACATTTTCAGTCTCCCCATGCTTAAAGAATGGGAAAACTGTGATTCCTGTTTTCTGGGAGGACAGAAGTTCCGAGTTCTCTTGGCAGAAATAGAGCCCTTTCTCTGTACATGTGTCAGCACTGGCAGCTTGCATTGCTTTCCATCTGCTCAGGGCATCCCTCGGAAGGGGTTAATAGTTGCTTGTTAACAAATCACAAGTACAACTGTGTTTCAGCTCATTAGTAAAATAAACAGTGGTGTGCAAAATCAAACTGATTTTTGGTCTGACAGGCAGCACTGAGAAGCCCATAAAAACTCTTCCACAGAATTACTCCTTCTACAAAGCCTCCACTGTTTTCAATATCAGACATTTACTGTTCTATATCTGATCAGACACTGAGAAAAAACGTTACCCATGTTAGACTGAAGGACTCAGCAGGTGAAGTGTCTGTCTCCTGTCTGGGACAGAGGTTTAAGTCACAGTTGAAGTTTCAATTAACAGGACCTCGTGGTTTCCTGCTGTGACTCTAATGGATAATGGTTCACATTAAAAAGAACTAAACATAATTTTGGTGCAGATGGCTGTCGATGTTGAAGGGATGGCCACCTGGTGACTGTATTATTTTTCACCCCTGAAGAATGGCTGCTGAGGTCAAGTTTTCAATCATTGGCAGGGACGTGGAGAGGCACTTGTGCTGTGACTCTGTGTGCCACCTGGCCTCTCTAATTAAGGGCTACCATTTTCTGCTTTGATAGCCCCTTTGCCTTGGTGTACACAAAATTCAGTATGATTACAAGCATCCCAAACTAATGAATGCTTTATGGATCTGAGAAGGAGGACATGGTGATTTTTAGCTTTGTTCATTCTGGTTTGTAATTAAAAAATATAGAAGTGAAGACAAAAATGTTTTGTTCTGCTCCTGCCTCGAAGTATCCTTCTGGGAATTGATATCAAGTTGAAATCATGCCTGAATCATTGCAGCTGAGCTGGAGCAGGCAACTGCAGACCTCCTGTGTGCAGCAGTTTCCTAAGCTGACTTTTAAGTTGCAAAAAATTCTTCCAGGCCGTTTGTGCAAGAATTTTGTTACAAAATGTTTTAATTATGAACAATTAGGTAGTTAGCTAAGAGTCAAAAATTGCATTTCTTCTATTCTTGTGCATCTATTTTCTCACTCTGGTAAAGCTTCGAGTACAAATTCCAGCAGACGAGTGTACATAATGCATGTGAAAGACCTTTCTTTTCAATATTAAAATACAGAATTATAATTTCAGCACCAAACTGGGAAATGATTCATTATTTGGATAATCAGAGAAACAAAGATGCGCTGGCTCAGATGTATTATGATCCCTTTTGTGAGATTCATTAAATAGAGCCTCTGACTTCTAGAATCCATATCTGTGTTCTCTGTCTTAGGGGGATTAAACTCTGTTATAGATTATATTTCATTCAACCATAGTGGATTAGTTGCAGTTTCTACCTTTTAATTAAACAGCTGCTGTAACTAAACACAAATTTGAATTATTTAAAAGTCCACAGTATTTTAGTCAACTCACAGTGCTTGGATTTTTTAATTATATGAAGCTATACATTTTTTATGATGAAGGCTTTAGTCAGATCAATCGACAGCCACTAATAACTTACCCTTTCTAGAAGGCTCCAGCATTTTCCCAGAGCATGAAAGTATTTAAAGTAAATTAAAAAATAAGGCTATCTAAGAAAATGCCTATGTCACCTAAATTTGCTTCTTGGCTTTTGATGAAATTTTTGTGGTGTTTTTGTTGTTTTTAAAACTATTCTATTGCCCTAGTGTGTTGTCCAATTTACAATGCCTGTCTCATTATATCCAAGTGTAAACACTGCAGAAATGTTTAAAAGGTGGTAATTGTGCCAGATTAATGAGCATCATGCTCAGATCAAAGCATCATGATATTGGGAATTTAAGTGTCAAAATGAATATACATTTAGGAGTTTTGCTTAGTATGAATAGCTGCAGTGAATGCAGCATATTTCTTTATGACATTCTTAGAGCAAATCAATCAGTCAAGTATCTGTTATGAGCAAGAATTAATTTGTACAACTGAAATAATTCCTTACACATAGTTAAGGTTTATATCTAAGCTGTTGCTTGCTTTTTCTTTCTTGGAATAAGGGTAAATAATTCAGAGTACCCATGAACCCCATATATCCTACAAAGATTTTTGGAACAATTATAGAAAAACTTGCTTGTTTTGCCTTCCATAGCTTCTGCTACAGATACATCTGTCTTTAATTTGGTAAGACACTTATTGATGTCAAAGAGGTTCATGGCTGAGTTTTTTTGGCTAAAAATACACAGTATGAACAGTAATACACCAGTTAAAAGGTGTAAAAATTCCTGTGTTTGTGCACATATATTGGCATTTCATATTTGCAAGCCTTACAAACAGTGAGCAGCACAAGGAATGGAGAGGGGCACGTGCTGACAGAAGGCTGGTTCTGTGTGTCCAGGAAGACTCTTCCATTAAAGGCAAAAATGTCGAACTCCGAGGCAGCAGCGATGCCAAGAGCACAAGTGAGTCTCTTTGATCCAAGTGAGGCAAATGCAGTGAAACCACATGAAAATGCTATGGACAAAGTGTCATTTACACCATTAAAGCCAAACAGCAAACTCTGTTGTTATATACACAACCATCAACGTTTGTGGTGTGTTAGTCAAGATAGAATGGAAGTGCCCATAAAGGAATTTTTAAAGTGTGGGACATGTTATTAAGCTCAGTGAGCTTTTAGAAATGCTTTTGTTGTCACCAAGAGAAATAAGAGTAAAACTTGCTTATAGTGCATCACTTCTCAAGGCATGAGCAGAATTCAACAATAAAACTGCAAAGAGTCACTGAGGTTTAAGTGAATGCAGTTGCATTTGAGGAAGAAATCCTCTACATGTATTAAGCATTAAACATAAAGCAAGGGCCAGGATCAAGCTTTATTTGGGTGAGAAGAGGAATAACCAGAAAAGGAACAGGGGAAAGATATGAAAAAGTTCAAAAACAGTTCTTTTTTACTAAGTAGGTAGGAATGAGATCTCTGGTTGGTCTTCTTAACATGAGGAGTGGTTGTAGCAGTTAAAGGTTTTTTTTTTCTTGGCTGATGCATGAATTCCATTATTAAAAAAAAAAAAACAAACAACAAACCAACACCAAAAAACAACCAACAAACAAAACTAAGCAGGTGAAGGTGTGTGAGTCTTGTATGTATTAGAATTTTGGAGATTACACAAAATGCTGAACTCTTAAGTCTTACAGTAAGCCTGAAAAATGTGTGTGTGCTCTGTAAAGATTAAAAACTAGAAATCAGAGAGAGCCTTGTATTTCCTGTATCTAGTAAGAGGAGGTATGAGCTGGACTTTTGATTTTTTCAGCTGAGAAGTTAACAATGCTGGACTGAATGTGGATAGAGAGAACTATCAGAGACAGGCACAGGGGAAATCCAGGTGCATGAGGGGCATGCATGAGTTAGAGCAAAAATCTGAAAACTCAGTGCTGAACTTTTAATCAGAAATGCCCAGAAACAGTCCCTGGAAGTTGTCTTGGAATTACAGATGGGCTAACAGGTGAAGAGCAGCAAGCTACAATTTATGAGCTTGTGCAGAGACCACGTTGATTCTCATCAAAACCAGCTCTCTACGTTTGAGAGAGAATGGGAAGAACTGGGCACGACAGGAATAGTCCCTGACCTTTGTGATGGGGAGTCTGACCCTGCTTTGACAGGGCACGAACAAGTCCCTGCAGTAACCAAAAGCCTTATTATTGTCACTGGGTGGGTAAATATTTATCCAAGGTCTACAGCTTGAGCAGGCAGGGCCACCATGAGTTATTGTTGCTGATAAGGGCTTTTGTTTCAATGTAAAGTGAGAAGATAATGAAAACAGGCAACGTTTGCCTCTGTTATGTTTTTTAATATACTTCTTATTTTCTAATGAGCAGTTTTTGCCCTTTTACTTGTTCTGGTTACCTAGTTAATGCAATCAGAAATATGTTCTAGTGAGATATGAAGCAATTACTGAAATGTTTACCATTATTACTTTAATATAATTTAATTTAAAATTTTTAAAAATTCTTTCAACAGCCTAGCAGACAGCTTTCATTTTTTTCTCTAGCATTAAAGGGAAAACAAAGTAGCAGACATGACTGATATAAAGTACATTCTTACAAGTTTATTCTTTAATACATAAATCTCTCAGAAGAGCTAAAAAATAGCAATTAAAAATCCTTCTGTTTTTTTTGCTGGCTTGTTTCTTTTTCTGAAATGTGCCATCTTGCACAAAAAAGTCATTAGTTTGTTATTTCTTAAGAAAAAATTATTCCATAATACTACTTGTTAAATTTCATCTCAGAAAGAAAGATTTCAGTCAAATTCTCAACTTTCTGTAAGGTGGACTTTATGATAAAATTATTGTGAACCTCGATGAACCCTCACCTTCAACGTTCTGAATTGAGAAGCTTTGGAAGTGGGTGCCTTAGGAAGGTCTTGGAGGATCCAGCCTGCAGTCTGTGTCACCATGGAATTATTCTCTCCCAGATAGAACGTGTCCTGTTTCCTTAACTTCAGAGAACTGTGAACCCACACTTCTCCCATCGCTTCAAAATGTTACTGACACACCTTTGCTCCCCCTGCCCCGGCCCCCATTCTGACCCACTTTAACTTTCTTTAATTCGCTGAACCTGAATGTTCTCTGAGGCCCCGGTAAAGTTTAATTATTTCATCAGTCAGGGGTTCCGTTGTATTTAGATTTCCTTGCTCGTGTAGTAGAAGTTGTAAGAAGCAAATTAAAGGATGCTTCAGGACAAAAAGAAATAGGGAAACTCCTTTGGGCTTCTGCCAGAGGGCAACAACTTCATGCGTCAGAAAAGTGATTGCTCCAGGCTCAGTTATCTGGGTTTTTGACTGTTTAAATACTTATATGGCCAGGTTTGGAAACCATATGAGGTTTTTGTCTGCAAAGTAATTTTTAGAAGAAAACCTCTTATTTCATATTCTAAAATGTTCCAAATATTTTTCCATGTTAGTTTGTTGATCAGAAAGTAAATGCAGGGCTCTATTGCATCAATATAGATAGTTATTTTATTAAAATTAGTTAAAATTAAAAATTAGTGGTCTCTCAAGAACAGTAAAAATCAGTAAAAATTTGGAATATTGAAATAAAAATTTTCATAATTTTGACTTGAGATTAATTTGTGGTGAGGAAAAGAGAACCTGAAGTTTGAGATTTGAGCAATTTATAGAATTTCCTGGCAGTTCCTTGTTAACTCATAACTGTAGGCAAATGAAACCCAGGATCCTGAGTCTCATTCCAGATGTATCAATTCACATTGGCCTTTGGGGTGAGTCTGCGCACCTGGAAGTTTCTCACTTCCTAGCTCAGGAGTCTCCATATATGGGTGACCTATTACAGAAAGGTGAAGTTCAATGCTTGGATTTGAGTTTTTTTCTCATGTTGAAAAATTAACACAACTGGGAATTCAGGGAGTAGGAGAGGATAGTCCCTTACTCCCTTTAATTTTACCTAAAGGGTTTCCACTTTCCATAGAACTAAAGGGAAGGAATTGGCTTTCCACTTGAAACACATATCTTCCTCTGAAACCTAGAAAGGTCGGGATAACAATACATAGAATTGTTATAACTATGAATAACTATGAATTCTCTGCGTCTTCTTGACGGTGCATTATCCTGTGAGCCTCAGACACAGAGGCTGCACAGAGCAGATGCATCAACTGTGACCAAGTAAAATAATTTCTGTGGACTTCTCCTTGCAAGATTTCCTGCATTTCTTTTAATTAACCCTAATACCCTGTATGTGCACTTGTATGAAAAGCTCTTTGCAGCACGGACAAACCAGCAGTTTAAGTCCTCAGGAGGTCACAGGCTGCTATCTCACCTTGCTTTTTTCAGGGGCACGGTGCACTGAGGGGCTTGTGTCCTTGATGAGGATTTGTCCTGTCCTGTAACCTAATCCTTGTCCAAAGGATTGTCCAAACTCTGAGCATTCTCACAGCGAAAATGTGAACGTTGCCATGGTTGTCGTGGAAGGCAGAATAATCCTCAAGCTGCGTTACCTGTAGCTTGGACAGGGTGGCAGTGTTTTGGTCTCAAACTTTCTCAGCTGGGTATAATCAGGTCCTGTTTACATTTACTGGCTGCAGTTTTTGTCTAAGCTCAGCTGCTTTTCCCTCCGTGTCAGTGGAGCTGTGTGTGTGGAAGGGCTGCGCGGGGTGAACCAGGCACGTCCCTTGTGCTTTAGCTTGGAGGCCCCATCAGAGAGAGCACCTTGTCAAGTGAACATGTGGAGTTTGTTTATTCAGGTTTTGCCTGAGAATATGTGCCTCTGTTACCTCGTTGGAATCCAACTTGGGAATCTGCTGTTGTGTAATGAAAAGGGTATTTGGGGCAACGATGGCCTTCAGAGTTTGGGGTCTGTGTATGATCTCGGTGTGTGTTTTGGATGAGCAGGTTATTTGGCCTTTAGGAAGGTACAGTTTCTCTGAATGCAATATTTCTTTTCCCTTGATACCAAAAACCAGCATGAGTGTTTGTGTCTGCACTTTTGGATAAAAATCCCCATAGAGTACAACGAATGCACATTGTATGGATTATTATTTGTGTATTTTTCTTTAAAACATAAGTGCTGAGGCTCCTCAGGGCTGTAAGACTGCAGTGACTGATGCTCAAGCTGGCTGTTCAGTGAGGGTTAACCCAGTGCATTACCACAACAAGCATATTCTGAGAGGAATGCAAGAAAGAAAAACAAGAAAGAAAGATGACTAAATATTGTTGGCACTTGAATAAAACAAAAACCATAGAGTAATAATTTCCTCAGTCCCTGCAGTCATTCCTGAATTTTTAATATTCCTCTGTTTATTGTACCTTTACGTTGCAGTCATGTTGTTTACCAAGTAATTTCAGGCCATTGTAGTTGGAGAATGATGGCTTCCCAGAGTCACATTTTCTGCATGTCAATATGTGGTAGAAGCTTCTGGCTGGGTTCTGTTCCTGTTTGATTCATTTGATTGTAGGCTGTCAAGTTTGGGGGATTTTTAAATAATTTTTTCAATTGTGAGGTTACAAATGAGTCATTCTGAAATGTTTCCCTTTCACTGTTTTTAATGTTTGGCAAAAGTAAATCTAAAAAGGTCTTTATGTTTTTCCCTCACTCTTTTATTACCAGGTCTTAGAAGTGAAAGCCCTTTTACAATTACTTTCAAGGTATCATTAGGACCCTGTGAATATATTTAATAAAAATTTAGAAATTGTGTAAAGTGCAAACTGCACAGACATTTCAAATGCAATATCATATTATTACATAAGGGTTGTACTCCCTTATTTTGGCAGTGGGACCCAGAGAAGCTCCTTTTAGGCTCTCTTTGCCTAAAGGAGCTCACACGATCTGGTACAGCAATCACAGGTCTGTCACTGTTCAGAAAGGGAGCAGCAGAACAGGAAGATACTTTCCCCGTAAGACTTCCTAGTTTCCAGCATGGGCTTTCTCTAGGATAGCAGCTGAGTTATTTATTCTGTTGAAGCTCTGGAAAAAAGGGAGAATTACAATTACAGTGTTCACAGTGGGAGGAGATGCATAACCAAAGTCACTGGTTGTGCATTTAATTTGACTCCATTGTCTTGGTGGGAGACACGATGTTTCCACTTGTCTCTATATTAGACACTGTTTTCCCTTAGTTGCTTTTGACACTTTCTCCTGTATTTCAGAAGTACAATTTGTGTAGGCTGTATTTTATGCTTCTGCTGCTGTGTCTTTTGCTCAGAGGAATCTGAGCACCATGGAGATGGATAGTTAAGAGGCATCATCTCCCTGTGGCGAACTGCATCCTGCTACTTGTACCAGGTCCTGTGTTCCTTGCTCAGTTTTCACAGTCTTTACAAAAGCAATTTTCCTTTGACCTATATAGGTGTTTGCTTGAGTGAAAAAGGAGTTCAGATGCCAGATTCAGCTCACTTGAGGCTGAGATGACAAATAGACTGAGAATGCTGTTACATTTGGGGTTCCCATGTGGGAAAGGTAGAGCCCAGTTTTGCTTCCATATTTAATTTGTATGCATTCACATCTAATTTTTAGAGAAACAGATACATGTTAACTGTAAGGAAAATGAGAGTAGGTCTTCTTTCTTTTCCCAGAGTATACGTAGGACTGTGAATATTATTCTACTCCAGTGAGTTTCCTGTTGAATCCATGGATTGGGATTATTTGCTGGAATGCTTTTGACCAGCTACTGGAAGAACCTCTGGACTCTTGTGTTATAGCTGAGAATCTTTCATAATGGTGATAATAGAGAGCTGTTCTAAGATCATAGTTGATTCCTGGATTTTCTAACTAGAAAGGACCTTTCTAAGTTAGTCTGCTCCTTCGTGTAACACAGGCAGTGGGTGGATCACAAAATATCCTGAGCTGGAAAAGACCCACAAGGGATCATCAAGTCCAATTTTTACTACCCAGGGTAGCCCCTTCAGACAGAAATTGCTTGATCTGAGCTTGTTTTCTAGGCTGGAGCATGGTACATGCAGCTCTTTAAAGAAGGCTTTAGGCAATTTGTATTTAAACTTTTGTGAAAGAAATTATGCATGCAAGTAGAAATCTGTACACTATGTCTATGTAATTGGAACAGTAACATAAAATTACGTTAAAGGAGGAAATTCATTATCATGCAATGTAATCAGGTACTGCAAGCTCCTGGTCATTAGTTTTAACATTTAAGAAGGAGAAATCATAGTTCAGGAAGTTGCACAGAAAGAGCAATCTCAAAAAGAGCTTCAATGTACTTGCAATTAATCTAGCACAAAGAATTAAGTATTTCTCAAAAGATAATGTATATAAAGAAGTGAGTGCTGCAAAAGACGGGTGGACAACAACCAGGTGTGAAAGGCCATCATGAATCCTCCTGATAGCAGAGAATCATCCCCAAAAGAACCTGAAGGGTCAATGATAAAAATCTTAAAAATCAATTTTTTAAGCGCCATGGAAAAACTGAAAGAAAATCAAAGTGTACTTAATATGCTGAGGTTGCTTAACAGCAGATACGGCTGTTGCACCTGAATATAAAGTATGCTGAAGTCTGACAGAGGAATATTCCTGTAAACCTGCAAATACATATTTAATAATCAAGACATGGTGTTATACATTTACCGTATGAACAAACAGCTGCCACATAATGTCCTCAGTGCTGCTGAAGGGAGCCTGTGAATTCTTCTTCATCTTTCTGATTAAAGTGAAGCCAGACATAGTCATTATAACTGTCTGCATATGAAAGCTTTTAAATATACCTGCTATTTCTCTGGTTCAAATCTTCTCTGGCTTATTTTAATCTTTATCCATATCTTGGTCAGGCAGAATAAGGACTTTTTTTTCCCCCCTGTGATATCTCACAAGTACTGGGGAACCTTTCAGCACAGAAAGGAAGAACTGACCTAGTTTATAGGATGTTATTTATCTCTAAGGGATTTCTCCTTATTTGATATCTGCCATATAATGATGAATTTTGTCATAGATGCTACACTTTGATCAGAAGTCACAAAAGGAGCATAAAAATTACTATCTGTCGGGGAGATATTGGAACTTTTGTTCTTGTGAATAATGTAGGTGGTTAACAGTACAATACAAATCCTGGGTACAGCAAGAAACTTTAATGCAGAGTGTAGGAAGAATCATCTGAAAGGAAAGAATAAAAGGAAGAACCATCTTTCTCTTAGCATCTCTAGGCATTTTTAAGCCTCAGTTCATCAATTCAACTGCCTGAATATAGGTAATTTCCAGTTAGAAGAGGGCCAGTCATTAAAAAAGTATTAAGCATAAGCAATATCTTGTTTTATCTGCTTTGTAATATTTTATGTGCTTTCCCTTGAAGAGTAGAAACTACCTTGTATAAAATATCCTGTTTGGCTCCAAACATAATCACTTTTAAAACTAAAAATAGGAGAGATTTATGAGCTGCCTTGTCATTACAGCTGAATTCCAGGTGGAAATGCAGAGAGGAACATTCAGACATTGTCCTCATGATTTTCAAACTTATTTTTCAGAACTTGCTCTCCCTTTTTTTCTTTGAGCCAGCTCTCTCAATGACCAGAACAAATAGCTTTAGGTCCAGTTGTTTCAGAGAATGGGGCAATAAGTAGTTGTTTTGATGTGATTCCGAATAGGCCCATTCATAATCCTGTGTTGAGTCTCCTGCCTGGTGATGGGGAGACAGGTCCCTGGAGAAACATATGAGTGGATGTTGTGCCACAGCCTTTTTTTTTCCTTATATTATACGTGTTGGGGAAGAGATATTTCTAGGTAGGAAGCTTCTTTTTTTTTTTTTGTTTTTGCTAAACACGCTGTCTGGATGTTTGAGCCATATAGAAATGGGAAGTTTGCTCCTGGGAGAATGTGTTACTTTTTGTTTGCCCAAGGATCAAAGCTGTTGAGAGGTTAATGGAATACAGTGTCAGCAGCACCCTTAGGAATGGGAAGTTTAGGAGCAACTCTACTGTTGCATGTTTTCCTTCTCTCTTCAGCTACAATAGGCTTTAGATGAATAATTGCTATAGGGGAATGAGGAAAGTTGTTTTTTTTTACCCACCAATACATTAAAGACTATGTGTGTGGCGGGTCAAACACATGGGAGGAACAATGGAGGTTTACAGAGAATTCATAACCTCAGAAATACCATATATGTCAGGAAACGGTTAATGTTAAAATGGGT
The DNA here is from genome assembly GCF_003945595.2 of Pipra filicauda. Lineage (NCBI taxonomy): Eukaryota > Metazoa > Chordata > Aves > Passeriformes > Pipridae > Pipra > Pipra filicauda. Next base: position 393,833 of record NW_024103973.1, on the reverse strand, counting down.
GATTCAGTCTTTGACATTCCTAACACCATACAAGTGCTCAAATAAGTGAGACATGGAAAGAATTGAAAGAAAGCAAAATAAAACACTCATCTATTAAAACATGGAACATAGGGGGAAAGTTATACTTTCATATTCACCTGTAACCTTATCAGGGAATGTCAGACAGTAATTCCTCTGTAGCTGCCACATAAAAATATCTTCAACAAATATAGTGATGGCTTCCCAGGAAAGACTAATCTTTAAGACAGCAATAAAAAGGGCAAGGAAGAGAGAAAGGATGGTTGATGTATGAGTAATGTGCAATATGCTGGGCCTGCTTGATTTTAAAACCAGTTAGATCACAAAAGACATACATACCCCAAATCCTGGGCTGCATCCACAGCAGTGTGGCCAGCAGGTCGAGGGAGGTGATTCTCCCCCTGTGTTCTGGTGAGACCCCCCCATGCAGTGCTGCATCCAGCTCCGGGGCCCCCAGTACAGGAACAACATGGACCTGCTGGAGCGAGACCAGATGAGGCCAGCAAGATGATCAGAAGGATGGAGCACCTGCTGTGAGGAAAGACTGAGAGAATTGGGATTGTTCAGTCTGGAAAAGAGAAGGTTTCAGGGTGACCTAATTGAGGGGCCTCCCAGTACGAAAAGGGCATTTACAGGAAAGATGGAGAGAGAGTATTTCCATAGGCAAGAGGGAATGGTTTTAAACTGAAAGACAGTAGGTTTAGATGTTAGAAAGGGTTTCTTTCCTGTGAGGGTGTTACTCCTGCAAAGAGAAGAGCCTCAGTCTTCCCAGAGTTACTGACCAAACCAAATACTATTGGCACCCTGACATTTTTCTAGCAGCGAAAACCACAGTAACCATCTCTTTGTTGACACATTTTGTGCTTAGAACAGGACCCCGCAAGCAGAGGGCGGAGGAAATTCTAATTCACATTGGGCTGATCTGTGGTGTTTTCTTACCTGTGCCCTAGAATCCAAAAATGTACCTATTTCCCTGTGAGCGTGGAAGCAGAAGTGTTGACAAGAGCAGGGTAAGAGAGGCTGTGGTGCAGATGTTGCATTTATGCTTTTACCTATCTAGACTCTTCCACGGCTTCCCAGTCTTGTGTTTTTACCACTGATAGTAAAAATGCTGTTATTGCCATGCCCAAGTGACATGTTGGCTGTGTGGTATTATCATGAAGTGACCCTGAATCCAGTGCAAAGGTTATGGAAGAACTTGCTTGCTCTCTGATCCCTGCTACAAAACCAGCTGAGGCGCACACTGGAGCTGCCTCTCCACAGCCTTAAACAGATTTTTCCAGAACAAATGTTCTATTCTAAGGTTTTCCAAATGCATTAACTGAAGGAGTTGTACCTAGTGCTGCTTTCTTTTCCTCTAAGCACCTGTGGAAATGGTTGTGTGAAGGAGAAATCTAAGAATCTTACTGCAGAACTTTGAAAGATAATTGAGCTGTCTCCCATAAACTAATGTCTCTTATTCATTCCTGTTGAAAGATCACAAATCTTTATTCGGTGTGAGGTAGTTCTTATGTAAATTGTAGTAAATAATGTATGTATGCACAGGCCAGTTAATGTAGGTCTATACAGTGTTTAGTTTTGAAGAATTGTACACACTTGGCAGTGCAAAGGCAGAGAGGAGGGAGGAGGAGCAGTTAGTATTTCATATCCATGCATTGCAGGAAATAAAAGTTAACAGCTCTAGTAAAATTCATATGCTAGACAACTGTAGAGCTGAAGAGACAGTGAATCCCAGAGGGTTAACTCCTCCTCACCTAAGCAAAGTAAATTATTTGACTTTTTGAAATGTCTTCTGAAATGCAATAAAATCTGAAGGGGGTAAGGATCTTCATCTCATTAATACAGGGTCCCAGCAAATGTCATTTTCTAAGCTGCTTTGGGAAATGGGATTCTTTTCAGATTTCAGCGAATAGTTCACAGTCACAGTGTATTACTTTAGCAGCACATTTCTCTTCCTTACACATTACATGCAGCACAGTTTAAACAGTAGAGTGAGCTTATTTTGGCTTCATTCCTTTATATGAACAGAGAGAATTTTGATTTGCTATATATTTCACTGCTACTGTAGATTCCCGCTCCATCTTAAATGGTAGTTTATTAAGATTAAGTGCTTTCTTATGTAGATGTATTGAAAGGACCTTTGATTTGGTTTAAATTAAATTTGATTCAATTAAAATGTAAGATAGATTGAAGCACTTTTGTGAGGAGAAAATGAAAAAGGCTCCGTTAAAGAGAACCAAAGCTACAATAGATGTGGAATCAGGAGATTGCTATCAGGTAGGCGGGTTATGAAAATTGGATACCAGAAACATTCCTTTCAATGAGGAGTCCAACCTTGTGGTATCTGGGTGGAGTACACAAAGAATGAGTCACGTGGCTCATACCCTAAGAAATTATCCAAAGTGACTAACTGGCTGGGTCAGGTCTTGTTAGCATTCAGCACCACTGCTTGGGCATGAAGAGAGAAAGAAGAAAAGAAACATGAAAGGAGACATTAAAGGAGGGGAATGAGACAGGAAAAAAAGAAGGATTTGTGAAAGCATTATGAACCCAATCCTTTTTTTCTTTGTACTCTCCTCAACCCACATTAAATCCAGGCCGTGGGATGTCCTCTGGACAGGCAGGGTTGTGTGTAGCTCATCTGCACTGAGTTCACTGCTGGAGACCTCTAAAAGCTTTGCCTTGGTACTGAACCTTTGAATGGCCTTTCACCCTCACATGGAGGGGTTTACGAGCTGCCATTAGAGTTTAGAGCCATCATGAGCAGTGGGCTTGGAGCCCAAGCATTTCACTCAAATAACTGTTCCCTGAAACATCGATGTCAGGCACCCCAGCTACACCAAGGCTGCGCTACAGCCTGCGGGAGGGAGCTGAGCCTCTCCCTGGGAGCTGGCCCTGACACCCAGCCCTGCACAGTGAGGAAACTTTCCAAGGCAGGAGACCTTATCCACTACTGCAAAGCCACCAGTATTCTCCACACAGGCCATGTCACATTTAAGCAGCTTTTGGTCATTTCTGACACAGACCGAATTCAAATCAGAAGTCTTGAAATAGGAAGTATTTTACTTTATTGTGAGCACTCAGAGCTGCTTAGCTCTCTGCCAGAAGTTTAGGAAAGCTTTTTTTTTTTCATCCCCTTTTTTTATTTGCATATGTGTGCTTCATTTCAGACCTGGAAATGCATAAAGGCTTTTACATTCAATGACATTAAATATATATGTAAGATATGTTACCATTAAGTCATTGTAAGATTATAAGTCACTGTGATCGATGTAGCAGAGATTTAGGTTTAGGCATTTCAATACTAATAGGCCACCGAAGAAACAGTTCATTTTGTCAGTTATGTATAAACTGTCTTCTCATTTACGTAATTGAAATTCTTTAAAATAGTTGAATATTTTTTTCAGGCTGTCAAAGTTAAATATTTAAATTCTCGTCACTGCTTTAAAGATTTTGTTTTCTTCTTGCTGAGGCAGAGTCACAAATATACAGCTTAATGTTAGAATATTGATTGTAGAAATGGTGATCTGTAAGAAAGCCAATTTCAACATTTTGTCTTGATTTAGTGAACAGCATTTAGATATTTTTCAGTCTGTTTATTACATATCAAATATACTCCACTTGCCATGTTGACCTAGATCTGACATTTTTCCCATCTATAAAGTTATTTAAACTTGCAAAACTTTTTTTCTCCATGCTGCTTGGGGCCATTTAGTAAGGGTTTGGTCCTAATTTGGCATTAGAGAAAAAGCATCAATTTAATACCATATTTTAAAAATATATATTTAAAAAGAGACACAGTGGGGTTCTGACTCCAGTTGCAAAAGCAAAGAACACCCAGTTCTAAAAAGGAGTCACTAGGTTCAGATAATGTCTGGATGCACTCTGTTCTTGGAGTCAGTGCACAGATACATGACTTTCCCATGAAAGCTAAGTCATAGTATGTTTTCTGAGTGCACATTAGGAAGAATAAGTAGACTGTGGAAAAATGTATTAGGTATTATATAGGTCGATAATATATAATGTGCATTTCTGTTAATTGATGTAGCCAATGTACAGTATAATAGCTGCAAAGGAACTATTATGGTGCATGCTGTGAAGGCATATTAAAACAATACACAATAGTAATTTAAATTCTAATAAGTCCTTTAACATACAGCAGTATTGGATCTAGGAGTATCTCTATGATTTTCCTGCCTCAAAGGAACAAGTTGTATGATTTTGTTTCTGCAATATTAGTAGAAAAGAAATTATGAGCCCAAGTACTTCTAGTGTATGGACTATACTATGTATATACACATTGTTTTGGTGTCAGGTAATATGAGTTTATTTTAGTTTAAAGCAGATTGAATGATCTTCATGTTTTTAATGAGCATCTAAATAGCAGTTCCTGATAGTACATTGTGTTAACTACTTTGAAGAGTCTTTGCTGATTTAAAAGCAGCTGTGCATTATTCTTTCAAACACCTCTATACTTACTTGCTCATATAATTCAATGCATTTCAAAAATGTGAGATGTTCAGAGTTTTTGACCTCAGTAAATGCAATAAAAATGGATAAAGAATTTTTCAATTACCAGAGAGCGAGGCTTTGTGGCCAGCAAAATTCAGATACAGAATTTATGGCACAAAAGGAAAAATGGACACTGAACAAGAAAAAAGGTTAATAAACAAAGGTAAACACAAAGGATGTTATTTCCCATGTATGATCCTTTGGAAAATAGTGTATCTTCAAGAATGTGATGCCCAGAAGCAGTGATCACAAATTAATCAAATATCACCTGAACTAGGGCTAAAAAGGACAGAACTAATAAAGCAGAGGGCAAGCTAAAAGGAAGGCTTGCATGGGAAGGGTTGTTTGTCGATGGGAATTCAGCAATAAAGAAAAAGATGAGTGTTTTAAAAATTGCAGTAAGTTCATATCTCACAAAGAAATACCATGATATTTTTGTAGTTCATATATTAAAAAAATAAAATAAAATCTACCTTTAGGGATTTATACTGTAAACCCAAAGAAATAATCCTTTTACAGTAGCACCATAAAGGAAACCTCCTAATCCTTGTCAATGACTGTGTATCCAGTTATTGTATCAGTTCAGAATTTTTTTGACAAATTCCCCTGCAGCCAGACTTGTCTTGGAGACACATAATCTTGGATGTCTTGAAACAGGCTGTAGAAAAGCTGCACTTTCAGTATGAAACACTGTATAGACCCTTTGAAAGTTCATCTAATGAATTTCATTTTATACTAAGGAACTGTTGCTACTTAGCTGTCACCTCCCATTTGTCTTGATTGTGCCACTGCAAGACTGAAAGTTCAAAGGTGTGTATCAGAATTTAGAGCAGTGGCAATACTTGTAGCTGAGTTTAAGGTAGACCTCCTGGCAAGATTTACAAACATGTTGTCCTGGAGCTTGCTTTTCACAAACATCAAATTATTAACAATTAGAAATGTTGTCTGTTAAAAGCTTAACTTAAGAATAATTTATGCAGCAGATGATCTTTCCTGCATTTGACCCCATTTTGCCTTTACTGAGTGGGAAGTGTTGAGTTGACTGAATCGGTTTTAAGGAGACAAAAGATAATTTGTGCTGGAGCCTGAATCCAGTCCAAGGTGACAGTTTCAGACTCCCTCTCTGAAACTAAACTCCATCTCCATATTTGATTTCACAGGAAAAGTGGTCCATATCTGCTGGAAACGTGCCCTGCTAGTAGCAAGCCTGGGCAAGAATTTTCCAGCTTGAACGAGCTAATTTTCAAGCTATGATCCTTGCTTCAGTTTGGAAAGAAGGGAAGGGTCTTTGCTGGTCTCTAACAATGTCTGTCTCTTATGGCCCAACAGAGTTTTTCTGCTTTGTGCAGCCCTAGTGATATGCAAGCTGCCAAGCATCACCACCTCTGTCTCTGAAACAGAGCTGATACCACATGTGAAGGGGAACAGGCAGGTGCTTTCTACCCAGAGAGCAGCAGAATGGAAAAGAGATCACCATGGCAGCAGTGTTATTAAGTGCAAAGCCTCTTTTCAATCATTTTCTTTATATACCAACTCCCCAACAGGATTCTTTTCCCCTAAAGGTGGCAACTCTATTGCCAGCTGGCTGCCAGGCACGATGCCAGGTCCAGAAATGCATTCCTGAGTTAGCTTTGAACCCAATAAATGTGCTGTCTTGTCAGGTCTCTGCCACAGGCTCTTGGGCTCTTGGATGTGGACACGGTTCATGGGCCCAGTGTCAGCTCACACAACTCCTGCATTGCCTTCCCCATTCCCCATGGTTTGGGTTTTTTTCCTTGCCAGTGCCTCTTCTTTCAGCGAGACACAGCAGGGAATAAGCTCATGAGTGAGACACCTTAGGAGCTAGCTACATGAAATGCACTTAGATTCCTCATAAAGTCCTGGAACTGCAATAGGTTTGAGATAATTACACCACTATTATGCTTGATTGCTTAAATATACTTTAAGAATTCATAAACAAGCATAGACTCCTCATGAAATAATAATGAAATAAACATGGCAGATGCAGATTTCCATTTCGAATTTAGATGAGGTGCCTCTGAGTTCAGTTTGTCATTAATTTTACTGAAATACAGTATATGTAATTTGGCTATTTAGATGCAACATGCTTCACTGTACCCTCTGGCCTGCTCTGTATACGTTGCCTGAATGTTACACTGCATCCTCTCCTCTGTGCCTCATGGCATATTTCAGGAAGATTATGCTGTGGCTGTATCTGTTACATTGCAGTTTCTTAGTTACTCTTGAGCATTTTATTGACTCAGACTTTAGATGGAAGTGACTGTGCAACTTGAAAGGGCGTAGTGGTGGCTGCCCCATCCCTGGAAGTGTCCAAGGCCAGGTTGGATGGGGCTTGGAGCAACCTGGTCTAGTGGAAGGTGTCCCTGCCCACAGCAGGGGTTTGGGATGAGCTGATCTTGAAGGTCCTTTCAGACCCAAACTGTTCTATGATTCTATGACATGTGTTACCAAATCTGCAGGAAAGTGATTGTTCTCATTATGCCCATTCTTCTGTATTGCCTGTGCCCAACACAAAGCAATGGGCTGTTTGTCTCCAGGCCCTAGTGAGGCCTTTGCTCGTTAATGAACCTTTAATTTTAGCTCAAATAATTGTAAAGTAACAGGAACTCAGCAGTCACCTCCTCAACAGGTTCTTCTTCTGTGTCTGCTTCTTGATTTCTTCTGTGGCTGTGAGTGCAGTGGGCTGGTGCTGGAATTTAGTTTTGTTCACTGCTCTCTGAACAGGAGGACTTTAAAAGGGAATATAAAATGCCCTCTCTGTTGTCCTAGGAGAGACATGTCTTCTATTGGTGGGGGTGCATCTTTCACCTAATGTCTTTAAAGAAAGAGAAAAAGAAGCAGCAAATTACATAATAACAGCAAAGCAAATTGCATAACAGCTCACAAGCAAAGTGAGCTCAACCCTGGTGAAAGAAAACTCAAATTTGGTATTTCCATGCGAGTCTTCTTAATATCTGAATTGCAGCAGATAGAAAATGTTCTGAACTGTTCTGCCCTGTTCTTTCTATTGAAGAAATGAGTGGTACTGTAACTATTCCTTTTTATTTCACAGAAGAAATAATTACAGTAACCTACTGTTTGAGAGTTCTTGGCAAAAGCTGTTTTCTTAAAACAGGAACTTTATTGTCCAAGGAAAATAAAAAGGATAAGTTTCTCAAAAAAACCCAACTGAAATGTACCTGTTGTTCCAACAAGCTTTCTGCATATTGGTGGGCAGAACGGAAGAACTTATTGGTTGAAATTTCCTCTAAAAGACATGGTGATGGGATAAGCAGGTATCCATCACCAGTGCATTATTTAAGTAGCTCAGTGTGCTTTTCTTCCGTCAGAATCATGAGACATGGAGCTCACCTAGGAATTCTTTAGATTTACCAGTACTTGAGAACAAAAATTACAGGTAATTTTCCTTTCATCTCTTCTCCCCCACTTATATTTCAAGGTCATCATCCCCTTAATATCAGGACCCCTCCCTGGAGCAATATGTGAAGATTACTCTTATTTTCTTGGAGGTAATGCTATGAAATTACCTATGGTCTTCTGGTAATTTACGCAGTCATGTGGATGAAATCATATTTTTCCTAGAGAGATTGCCATCTGCCAGTAGGCTGCTTTGCTGCCATGTTGCACAAGATTTACTGAAAACTCTCTACAAAAACTTCTTTAATCTGCCATAAAATTAGGGTTTTTTTGAACATTGCCTTTATGTGTAGTGGTAGGCTGTATTTATTGCCAAGTGTAAGGGCTGACTTCATTCCATGAGGATTGAGAGATCTTAAAAAATGTTATAGTAGGTTTAAAAAGGAGGAAAAAAGAAAACTACTATATTTTTTGTTGACGTTTCCCAACTTTGATTTCACATTTTAATAGAACAATTATATCTAGTTTTTTTACCCTCTCGATCAAAACAAGGTGGTGCTAGTATTCACCTGGCAAATATTTATATAGCAATTAGAAAATGATAGAGAAAGCTCTTCTGTCACCAGTTAAAGAACAAGCAGTGCTATTAGAATATGGAAAATATCATCCTCTGTGCAGTACATTTTGCATCTATTTACCTTCAAATTTTTAATTTATTTTTTTTTTATCATTACTGATTCCCTGCACTGATTTCAGGAAAAATATGTATAACCTCATGAATAAAATGGGTATTCATGTTTAATAATGGTTATAAGGCTATGTATAGCACAAACAGTGTGAAATGCCTCTAACAGGAAAGGTTAATGAAGGCATACAGAAATGAAGTTATTTGCTAATGTCACACAGCTGAAGAAGAAAGAAGTTGAAGTAAAATTGCTCCATTTCCTGTCAAATATCTTAATAGTGGGATTATCTCATTCTTTGGGGGATGTAACATAGAACACATTGCATTAGTATTTTTAGGTATTGACTTTCAGGTTATTGAACACTACAGGGTCCATATATTTGAAAGGGCAGAACTAAAAGCACTCAGTGAGACACGGCCTGATGCCAATACATGTAATTGGGACAGGACTTGTTTGGACATATAGAAACATGCAAACCCAATAACTCTGATTTCCTGTCCATCAGGAATTTTATGCCAGCCTCCATTCAAAAAATTCTTCAAAAACTTGGCAGAGAGGCTACTTAGTCACATCTTGCTGTGGGCAGCAGTGCTGAGTTCTGCTCAGTGAAGGTCATTGCACATTTTTACTTTCTTATTTTGGTGTTTGTAATCCATGGCACGAGTTGCCATTGTTACTTTCCATTTCTGGTGTATATTTCCACATTCTTTCTCTGGTTTTGGTTTTTCATTGTCTTACCAACCTGACTATTACAAGAAATTGCTATGAGTGGAAATTAGTGTGATTCTGTGTAGAGACTCTCTTGGTCAGCCCAGGCAGAAGGAGGATGTGCTGGCTTCATCCTGACCTGCAAATTTAGTGATGGAAGAGGCTCAACAACTGGACTGGACGTGTGGGAGAGGAAGGGGAGTTAAACAAGGTGGTAGTAGCTTCCCATGCTTGTGTTGCAGGTTGCTTGTAATATTGGGTTTTCCCCAATTCTACTGTAACATCCTGGCTGGATGTCCAGGAGGTAGTTTTATGCTGGCTTTTCCTGTGCTGTGTCTAAGGAAGCCATTTTTTTTTTTTCACTACAGGCTTTTAAGGCCCTTTTTCACTTTTCAAGGCACTTTGAAATGTCTGAAAAGGACCAACTGAGAAAGGTCCATAGTGGTTCAAATTAAAAGAAGTGAAAAATGCAGTTGCTGTGCCCTTACTATTTTAGATAACTTCTTATTTGAATGGATTTAGGTATTAATAGGCTTTTGCGATACCCTTTCAAATTTTGAATTTCGCTCTAGGCTAATATAAAATTTTTAAAAGTGAGTTTACAAATAAAATAATTATTTAAATAATAAAGTGATTCGCTTCACTCTGGGCAAGACATCAAAAAAAATTGGTCAGGTTTCCAGCCATGGAATACATTTATGTGGCTGTCCCTATAAGAATGTGATTAAAATACTTAATGATCCTGGTGTTTTGCCCAAAGCACTTTGAATTTCTTTGGTTTAACACGTCTTCACAGTGACATATTTGGCTTTCTCATCGTGCCCTTTATGCAGATTAAAGGTAAATATGTCTTGAATGATTGATCAGATGGGATCTATACCCTTTGAATGTATAATTTTAGCAGCTGTAATTCAGCAGCACGTGTGTATATGTGTTGCTGTACGTGTAGGTGTATATATATGGATGGGGATATAGATGGCACACACCTGTGCTTTTCTGTGTGTTCTCCTGATGCACACATGGTAGATTCTGTATATATATCATATCTCACTGGAAATGTTCCAGCTCTTTGTCTGGTATCAAGACAGTTTCAAGTTGTTTTTTAAAATATCTGCATGCCACAGGGATTTCATCCTTTCCCAGGCAAGTGAGGGATTTCAGTGCTCAAGGATAATACTGAAACCCAAGGCAGGGACCAATTTAAGGTACAGTGTTTTCCAACACACCAGATCTTAGCTTGAGCTTGTCAGCGCTTGAGCAGAGATTTCTGACACCCTTTCTGGACCTGACAGGTGTGGAAAAAAGGTGCTTTAAATTGTGACATTTCTATGTAGAGATTACTTCGAGTCCTTCCTTCACCACCAGGTGTGTTGAGATGAAAATAGTCACAAAGAACCATATTCACAGAGCCTTCTGTTTCAGTAGGAATGGCCCTGGATGAACATTGGCTCTGCATGAACATTGGATCAACCATACCAAAATCAGAGTAAGAAGATTTCTCAGCTGCACTCCTGTAAGGCAAAGAGTGCAGAACAAAGTAAAGCGAATTTATGAGGAGCTTTTGTGAGTTACTCGTTTCAGGAGCTTCTGCCAAACTGTCTAGCCAGCACCATAACTTGCTTGTTGTGAGGTGGGAGATTGTGCAAGCCCTTTGCCCCTCTGGGGTTTTCAGCTGGTGGTGCCTCTGCAAACACCCCTGGGTGCTGCATGGGGTACCCCAGGACCTGGCTTTTTGGGGCCCACTTCTCAAATGCTGCTGAAGACTCTCAAAGGATCATGTGATGACAGCAGGAAATTCAATGCTAGAAAGGCTCCCCTGTGTTTTTGGTGTAATGCTTTATGGGTACTCATTGCATCATTAGGGCTTTTTTAATGAGGGGTGAAATCCTCCTTTGGATGCAGCCACACCACCTTAAAACTTTAGGGGTTTTGTTTGATAACATTACTCTCCTCCTTATACGGAGAAGTCTGATATTTTAAAAAAGCACTTCCTGTAGGGATACAGTGCACTTTCATTTACTCCCTTTGAGCTACCAATGAGCCCACAGTCAGAACAGTTCCAATTCCTTGTGCTATACAAGGCCTGATGCAGCAATGCAGCCGTTTGAAACTTTTCGTGATGAAGCATCATCCTTTCATCCTTCTTTACTTGCTTCCCGAACCCCTGCAATTTACAATGTATTTACAAAAGAGTTGGGGTTACATGGCCATGTTGGAAGCTCTGAAAATTAATTGTGATGAGTAATCTCTGTATTCATTTCCCTTTGGAGCCTCCAATACACTGTTCTGCTCAGGTCCTCTGAACACTGCTGTGCTCGACTTTTAAAACATGATTGCTGCCCGTCTTATCACTGTAACACATAACTCTTTAAAAGGAAGCTGACAGAACTAATTTAGGCCTTTTCCTCTAAAAGATATCAGCTGGCAATCTTTGTTTAAACACTGTGAATGTTATTAATCTTGGTCTTTATTTCATTTTTAATCTTAAAAGTAGGCAGTGCAACTTTGAAGCAATTCTCATGGAGAAGTGAAGATTAGGTCTATGTCTCAGGCAATCAAATAGGTTTATAATCTGCTGTGTGGAGCAGTCCAAGTTCTGTGTCATTATTAACCATGTGGATTTTTCATCTGGATCATGAATTAATAACTGAACATAAATATACATAATATATACTATGCATGTAATTTGTCCTTGGTAGATAAAATTCAGCCAATGAAGGTAGCACTAGTACTGCTGTCCCCTTCTTGCTAGCAGCTTTAGGAGGCTGTATTGTCAGTTTTCATAGAAATAACTGAGTCTTGCCCATAAGATTCATGGCAGCAATGAGGTCCATGTAGTCACTTAACACTTACAATGGAAATTCAGTATCACAGGAGACTTGCAGTGTCTTTTTACAGAGGCATGAATTTTCATCCTGTGTCTAGTTCATGTAATGGTGTAAGCAAAGATTAATTTGACGTGTCAGGAGTGGAAAGGATAGCTACATTTAGGACTATAATCTTCTCTTATAACATATTAATGACAGTTTTATACCTCTGTCAAAAGGAAAATGTACCTCTTAATACTCTTAGTACTAGAATATATTTTATTTATTTTATTGGTAAGACAAAGAACACAAGAGGTGAATTGGCATTTCAGCCAATTTTCTTAAAATTACACAGTATAAGGGCATAATTGTTATCTTCAAAAAAGCTAGATGGATTTCTTAATGGTGCCTAAAGGTTGTGGTGCCACTTGATGCAATTACTATTGTGTCTTTCACTGCTGCCCTTTAACATGAACCAGCAAGAGGCCTAACTGCAAAAGTCAGAAAAAAATACCAACACATTAAATAGACTATTTCTCCAGTTGTAACTACTGGGGATTTAACTGCTGTCTTTACAAGACAATGGGCCTCCAAGGACAGTCAGAATAACAACAGCCTTCCACTTCTTTGTTGAAAATCCTTGGTTTTCAATAAGAAGCTCAACTTCTTACAATAGGTGGTAAAGGCAGAATGCTGAGATAAGTTCAGTTGTTAAAGAAATATTTACTTAACACCTTAATGAATCAATCCATATTTGAGTATTTCAGATCAAGGTTATTGAGAAGATTAATCCTAAATTACCTTCAAGTTTTTTGAGAAGATTGAAGGTAATTTCAGTTATTTTTGAATGCAGTCTTGTAGAATGCTAATATGTCTGGCTGGAAGACACCAATTGCAAGGTGCACAAAAACATGACACTGTGAAATCAGCTTCATTTTCACGGGAATGAAAAGATCTTTTGAAAGGTTTTACAAAATACAAGAGCAAGTAATCTGCTGCACTTCAAAGTTACTAAGTGCTTAGGGCGTTCCTTTGGCATGAACCAGATTCAAGCCACTGAAAGAAATAGCAGAGGGATTTGAAGTTGGGTTTTCTGCATCCTAAATGAGTGTTCGTTGTTTTAAAAGTTGTTACTGGTCTTTTTTTTTTGGTCTCTTTTTTGTTTTCCCCTTGTCTTTAAGTATGTTGACTGCTTAATACATTTGTTTTCTGCATGCCAAGCAAGTTAAAGGTGTAGTGGTTTCCTGTTGTCCCTTGGTAACGGTCAGGCAAGTTTTGCAAAGTGAACCGTGTTCAGATGAACAGTTGTGCCCTTCCCTTTTCCAACTTACTTTGTTTAGAAGACTTTAATTGCTACACTGCCATGTTATAGATGCCTGTGCAGTATTGTGAAGCTCCATAACAATACAAAGGCTTTGCTGACGAGTTACTGGTTCCCTTCAGCTCCTTCAGCTTCCTCAGGAAGCCTCTCTGGGATAAATTTTCTTCTTCTGGTATGTCAAGCTGCAACTCCACGGAATTAGCTGGAGCCCTGACTCTTTGTTCTTTTGGCCTTGAACCTGTGTTTCCAAGCTGTTAAGGAAAAGAGCACCAGGGATGGGATATTTTGGAAGCTGTCAGGAGGCAAAAAGTGCTCCTCAGGACTCAGGCTGGCTCTGTAGCTGACGTGTGTTTTTGCTAGGGCGTGAGAAGCCTTCTGCACTGGAGAGTGCTGGGAGCTGGGAAGATCTTCAGTGTGAAGCCAGTAATATCAAGTAAGCTGGAGAATAGTTCTGTATTAGAAATGCTCCTGCTGTACAGTAACTCAGAAAAGTGATGGCAGCCCGATGTGAGCTGTTCTTGTTTTTCCCCTTTCCTTGGGCTACTGCCTTATTTGAGAGGAGGACACATTCAGAAATGTGGCCCTTGTAAATATGTGTTTTAAAATGCTGTCTCTTGTTTTGTCTCTTTCAAAAATAAATGGAAAACAGTTAGTAGAACACTTGATAAAATTTCAAGTTTTCTAGTCTGAAAGCTTTCCTCACGCTGCCTTATGATTTCTTAAGTGGCATAGTTCAGCAGCTGATTATGCTACTAGTTTTGCAGTTCATAACTTGTAACAGAGAAAAATCTGCCCTTAGCTACCATATCCATCTCACAGCGGTGGTGCCACATCAGTTAATATTCAAATCCTAGTAGTTGTATATTTTGATAGATAAAGTCCTGATAGCAGAGAAATGCTGAGCTTACCAAGGTTTTTGTTTTGCTTCATGAACATCGTGTAATCTGTGAGGACGGAGAAACAATTTGCCAGTAAGGAACAGGAGGGGCCAAACCATGTTGTCTGAACTAGGCAGTGTCCAGTTTCCTGGCTGCTCAGTGTAAGATGGGGTGTTGCACAGGAGTGCAGAGCCAGCGTGGGACAATGTGGCACAGCACATGTGCATCACCCCCTCTCTTTGGCCTAAATCAGAGCTGGGACTCCACTAAGTTACGTGCTGCCCAGACACAAAATGAGGGAGTTAGAAGAGGCTCAAAACTAAGTAAGTATAAGAAGCAAATATGGCAGGAGAACAGGGCACAGAGGTAAGATGTCATTTGGAAAAGAGATGTGGCAAATGGATAGCAGAGCTCAAATAGACTCAGGCAGCCTGACATCTACACTAACATCCTGTCGCCTTCACTGCATTGCTTATGAAAACATCCTACCCTGAAAAATGGCAGTAGGTACATACTGAAGTAACCTGTGTGAAGCTAGATGTTTCATTTTATTTTCATTTATAATTCAGGGAACACATTTTGCAGAAAAATGTCTCAATGGTAACACTCATTACAAGCAATGTGTGCTGTAGGAGTTTCATTCTGGGCAGAGAATTACTGTGCTTGCCCTCTGAATCTTTATGCCAGTAAAGTACTAACTTAAGTCAAGCTCTGAATTGAATATTTGTGATTAAAAATGTGCTCATAACTGGAAGGGGCCAGGTAAATAGAATAAATATTTCCTTGGAACAGGCGATGCCTGTGCCATCTAAATACTCAGCATCCTTTTTCTGTTATGTTATTCTGACTACAGTGACACCTGCTGAGATTACATTGGATTCTTATTTTACAATATCCCTTTTCTAAATTAATTACCTATCTGCAATCAGTCAACCATGGCTGCTGTTTGTAAACAACATCTCCTGTACAACTCTGAACAAGTGAATTAATGCCAATTAATTTCAAGTTATATTATTTAAGAGACAGAATGATACTTGGGGCAGCAATATCTCTCACTGTCTTTATGAATAGTCTCTTGAGTCTCTTGAGATCTTTAATGTCCAATGAAATAAAAAGCAGCAGACTGGAGGAGAGCACCATCATACACTGTCTGAAAAACGTGTCTGGTGATTGTGTGTCTTTCTCATGAAGGGGAACTGGAGTAGTGGGTGTCAAGAGGAAAGCTTAAAGCAATAACCTGATGGATTGGAAAAGGAGGATAACATTGCACAAAATGTAAAGGGTCCCCTTTGAGAGCATAGTTGTATTAATAGTGTTAATACAACACTATTATTGTTGTGTTAACTTATGATGTTGTCACTTGTTACAGGTGACCTTTTCTTTTTAAGAAGATGTTTAGATATTTTGAACTTTCACATATAAGAACAGATTATAAATGGGTTATATGCAGGGATTTTTATTGCTATCAGGAGATAGTCCAGTTTGCAGAGTTTTTATTTGTTGCTGCATCAAAATAGAGTTTTAAATGAGGCCATTTTTATCTAGTATGCCCCAAAATGTGACCTGTTTGTACACAGGTGGATGATGGAAGAGAATGTATTGCTACAGGGCCAGCCAAAAAATAAAGCTGTGAGAGGTTGGCTCCACCTGGGATCTAACCAGGATGGCAAAGACAGCAGAAGCACTGGGCTGTGTTGTGTTAGGAGCACTACTAAGAGGAGATGGAGCAGGCTTGGGCTGGTGAGGAAAATCAATAGAAACAAAGCCTTACTGCTGAGGATACACAAATAATTAAAAGTGACAACATAAGGTGATGAAAAGGAATATATATACATATGAATATATAATTGTAAAAAGCCTTGTTAATATGCTGGAATTTATTCTTGTGCTGCCACTAAAAACACACTTAGAATTCAGAACAGTCCTCTTGCCAGCAGAGATGAACTGGGCTCTGGAACAATTAGACTGTGCTTTTGTCCTTAGTATTTACAAGGCTGAATTAAGCTGCAAAATTAATGCAGCTAAAATCATTGCTGGGTCTATACTTTTTTAATTTATTTTTTTTTCCTGACTGGGTAAAAAATAAGTGAGAGTTTGCTTTGTAAATGCTGGTCTCCCTGTATTCATTTTCCATTCATGTTATTGCCCATCAAGGTATCTAAGACTGGAAAAACATCAGTATCACCCTCTGAGACCAGTGATGAGTCATGTAGGATTGATTCCTTTGGAGAAATCTTCCTTTCCTGACTTCAGAGACATTCTGCATTTACCTCTTCTCATATGATTAAACACCCTGCTGATTCTCTGTATCTTGTGGAATGTTTTGCTTACAAAAGGGTCTGGAACTATGAATATCTGAAAAGAAACCATCTATAGAAACAGACAAACCTGTGCAGAAAGTTGGATTGATTTCTTATGACTCACTTGATCCATGATATTAAGTGGATTCCTATTTATTATTAAAGTCAATAATAAAAGAGGGATATGAGTCCTTGCCTGGGAAAGACGAGATATAAGGAGAACTGATCCGATCAAACTGAGGATAAGGCTAATATTCTTTCTGCTTCTTATTTAAATTAAAAATAACACTTAGGGGACAAAGTTTGAACTGGGCTACTGTGTGGGTATTGTGTTAGAGACAGAATTTTGTGCTATTTGTTTTACTCACAGATAATAAATTATTCCTGTAAATTTTATGATTTTTAATTTAATACCTCCATGCATATAAAATTTATTTTTGAAACGTTTTAGGCATGTTTTGAGTTACATACAGTTTTTAATGGGTATACATATATATATATTTGTGTGTGTATTTTCCTAGACAGGCCTATTTCCTAGGTATTCTTTTTCATCAGGCTTTAATATGCTGACACATATATATCTCTTGCTCTGTGCAGCAGCTGAGTTGTTCTATCTAAATGTAAAGAGTTTTCCTGGCTAGAATACAGTGTACAGGATGAGCTAAGTCTCTTGGGGCTTGCTCACAATCATAAGCTGACACTGATAGCATTTTGCAGATGGTGCTTGGATGGACAAAAGGAGCGAACATACACAGATCTAATGAACGCGCTGAATTGGTTTCTGTTCAACATTTCTCACTGGACTACCAGAGAAAGGAAATTAAATCAACTCACGACAGCTATCTTGCACATCTCACCTGGGAAGGTATGCATGAGGTAGGACAGGCACTGCTTAACATTAATCAGTCTCCTGAAGTCATTACATTCATGAGGAAATGTAATTCACATGTGATTACTTTTTAATTTACTCTGTAATCACATTCCAAGTGAACAGGGCAAGCTTAAAATGAAATTTAAAAGTCAAATACTGCTTTGTATTAAGAATTCACAATTTTTATATGCACTTAGGTTAATAAAGATTTTACAATAACCATTTGTGACTGAACATATAATTTTTTGATAGAAGCTGGTGCTATACTTTGGATAAAATGTATTTGAATTTTGTCCAAGCATTGTAGTGGACCCTAGGAGTTCCAGGATTATGTTTCATACCAAATTTTCATCTTGTTTAAACTTTCTTATTTTAATAATAGAACAAAACAGAACGGATGTATCCCAATCTCAGTTTGCATGAATTAATACATTTTTAATTTCTACTTTGCCTCTGAGGCAAATTACACGTTTGTAATATCCATCATCAGGAAAAGTAGGCAGGATTTCCTGGTAACAGAACTGAGTTTACAGATGACAAATGTGGATGTACAGTCACTTCATGCTTCCTCGAGAGTTCCTTACACTTTTGTTTTGATGCTGGTTTCAGTGAATCAGTCACGAAATTCCTGTATGTCATAAATGGAGCCGGCAGCTTTTCAGGATAACATAGAGCTTTTCAGAATAACTCCCTTGAAATGATCTAAACTTTTTTTGTCATTCTTAGCTCTATGCTTATCACTTCCATTCTGAAGGAATTGTAGTTAAAAGTGGTCAGAAGATAGTTCAGTGCTGCAACATTTGAGTATTGAAAGCTAGAAGGATGTCTGGGGCAAATTAAAGCCAACTTACCTTGGTTTAGTTTAAAAGGTAAAGTGAGTTATTTGATTAACACTGTATTTTTGTTTTGTTGGTGCAAACCTAGGGCTCTGTTGCAGGCAGCACTCCCTGTGGTGTGTGAGTGACCTTGTTACACTTTCCCAGAGTGTGCAGAGCACAAGGATGTGTCCCACAGAGCCCTGATTCCAATTTCCTTTGCATGGAGTGGGGCTTTCCCAGCAATAGAGGGAGGACAGAAGCCACAAATTCACCTCTATTTACTTACCAAGTTGAGGAGCCAGAGATCACATTGGCTGTTGCTGTGGATTTGCTCCTCTGAGTTTTTGGGTCCAGAAATGTAGGAGGGACACACTCCTGTGAGCTGGACTGCCCAAGGTGGTTCAGGAGGGGATTGGAAGGGTCCTCAGTGCAGGAAAAGGGTTGCAATTATTTTGTTCTGGTTGTGTCCCCTAAGGGAATGAGAAAAGTTTTGTCTTTTTTTTTCCTTCACAGTTGGCTCTGTGAAAGTGTTGATTTGATACATATGTTCTGACTGATCTCTTGGCAATGAAACACTATGCATTAAAAAAAGGTAGCATCCACCTACATACAAATACATGTGGCAGAGGGTTTGGGTTCATTTACTACTGCTTATGGCAGAATACTCCCTGCACTCTTTATTTCTGCACAGAGGGAAAGGCACGTTATGAATTAAGCTGGAGGAGTTTCTGAAACACATGGTACTGTTGCCTCCACTCTTTATGAAGCAACAAAGGATATTTTTTAACACCAAAGCTCACAGATTTCTGAGTCTCCCAAAGGTCTTGTGCCCTTTGGTTTACTCTCTCAGAGCATCCCTTGTCTCACTGGGCACTGTGTCACTTATGACTGTGATTTCTATCCCTCTGCCTTCATATGTGTCACTCGTAAGGGAGGTATCAGAGTAATTAGGGATATTGCTTTGCACTTGGATCTTTTGATGGGAGAGAGACTCATTTGAATCTGAAGTTCTCTCTGCTGTTGTGCTTGTTGTTTACTAGTGTTTTGGGGATTTCTAATCCCAGAGGATGGAACACATCTGCAGGAAGGAGACCATGCTGCTAACATGTAAGCTGTAAATACAGACTATTATCTTGTGAAGTGTTTTAGTCTTTGCCAATATTAATATAAAATAGATGTTTTGGGTGCATTTTTTAGTTGATTAGCAAAAACCTGATTTTCCATTTTGAAGGCCCATGGTGTAATGTGGTCAACTAGATAGCTAAGAAATGGTTTAAACCAAGATTTTCAATTTCCTAAAATGCAAAATAAACCTTCACAAATCCTGCTTAAAAAAGAGAACTGCAGCCATGGTTGCACGACTCTTCTTGGCCTCTTGGACTCTTTAAGTCTTTGACTCCTTCATGTTCAACAACACAAAGTGTTGTTAGATGAGCCTTCAGGTCAACTTCTGGGTCTAACCTCCTTGGAAAGTTTTACCTTCAAAGCAGAGATTGTCAGTTAAATCAGGCTTTGTTGTATCCCCTTGCTGGCTGTTTGTGTGACTTATGCTACCGTGATGTGTTTTGAGCTTCAGTAGTGAAAAACTTCTGTAAAAGGACAAGTAGAGGCTTTATATATTTCTAAGGCAGATAACCTTCATAAATAAGGGCACTGAGCGTGCTGTTGCTAAATTACTTCTAAAATATGGTGAGATAGTTGGAATTAGGTTTCCCATGTGCTTGATCTGTGCCCAGCTCTTCGTATGGGTTTATGGAGCATGAATAATGAAAGAGACTTTGTACACTAACATCTGGAAAGTCATAAAAGTGTATTTATCACCACCCAAGATAGCAAAGCTGAAAAGTGTTGTAGACCTTGTATGAGTTGCAATAGTAACTGAGGAGGTGAATTTAATTGATAAAGCTCTCTGGAGTATTTTCTGAGCTATGTCTCTTGTCAGATTATTAAAATTGCAATTATGATCAAGATAATTATTGTGGGGTCTTTTATTCTCAAGGACTGGGTGAAACACAGGTCATGTTCTGCTAGTCTTAGTCTGGACAGCATTTCAACAGCTGAGGGTGGGGTGTGGGGCATGCCAGAGATTGTATGATAGTTGCTTTGCCCGTCCTTTCTAGGGAAAGAGGTGGAAATGTTTTAATAGTGCCAAATAATATGTAAGAGCTAGAAAAAAATCCATCCTTCAGACTTCAAAAATAAAATCTGTAAGGAGTTGTGGTCAAAATGTAAGTGGAAATGACATGCAGTGGCCATTTCCCCATACCTGAGAGGATATGAAGTCTTGGTCCTCAGATTGACTCTGCAGAACCCACCTGTCTTTGCAGTGAGACCTTACATCTGTAATATGGGGGAACAATGTGCAACTGAATCACCAGTGCTGGAGCACATACCTGTGCCTCCCCAGCCCTGGTTCTGCTGAGCTGGAGGCCTTCCCTGCGATTTCTCATGTTCCTACATGTGCATTTCACTCGAAGTCAAATGAGCTTTTTTTTTTTTTTTTTTAAATCAATTTACTGGGGAATTGATATCTAGGACTGAATTTTGAATATATTAACCTTCTAACTGCAGAGGAGTTAACAGCACTTTGCATGACTATAGCACTTTTTGTTTTGATGAATTTGAAGCAGTCTTCTGCTGTCAGTGGAGCTGATGAAATGATCTCCAAAGCCTTTCCCTTTCTCGTGCATCACATCAGTGAGGCCAGTGCTGTGTTACCATGCCCAGCTCTGATGCCCACAGGATGATGAAAAACAGCAGAAAAGAACAATAACAGTGAGGCAAGAAATCAAAAAAATGCCTATGAGTGTAAGAGGGTATGAGAATAAGGCAGAAAAAACCCTAGAGGACCAGCTTCATGGGTAATAATTGTCCCACCAGGAGGGTGGGTTGCTCATGACTAGAAGCTAAGGGTAACAAAAGACAAAATTTTGTCCCACAGTTATTAAAGAGACAAAATCAAGAACAAAACAGTTTCTTGCCGCTTTAGGCAAAGATAAACAGGCAACTGAATTTGTGTTTTCCTTTTTTTTTTTACACAAAGAACTTATCTTCTGCTTAAAATAGTCAATGAAAAAAGTGTTTCTGTAGTTAGCACGCACAGCTGTGGGAAAATATTCCTTAGATTTGACATGTTAAAAATAAATCATTTGGATTTTTGTTCCCAAAGAACATTTTCTTCTGAAATCAGTCTGATTTGATTAAGCAAGTTTCATGATCACACATGCAGCATCCCAACCTAGAAATCATTTAGTATAGATTGAAGGGACAGTTCTGGTTAACTTGGAATAAAAATGGGGTGTCAGATCAGATGGTTTTTTGCCTTTGTTTTAGTTAAAAAAAAATAGTTTTTTACATTTTGAAATGTTGTGAAGTTATAGGTTCTCTGCTTGGTTTTTGTCCTGTTTAGCCAATGATCTCAAGAAGAAACTATTTAACAGCTCTAGACCTCCTTTTCCTCTTTATTTTAGTCATAAAAAGATTAGTGGAGTAGCAGATGAGCGTGAATATCAGCATTTTCTGTAAGATTGTCACTGTCATTGAAAATGTTGCCTTCCTGTTTCCTTGGCCTGCCCAGGCTGCACCAGCCGGGTTGGGTTCTCTCCAGTCAGCTTCAATAACTGCATTTCTTTTGGGGGCAGAACACAGCATTCTCTAATAAAACACATCTGGTACAGCTGAAGGATCAGTCATGAGCTGACCTAAATGTGGGTTGGAAGTGCTCCTGAGGGGACACTTCTTCCTTTGGTCCTTTTAATCTTTTTTAAATCCTTGGAAGTGGCAGCCCAGCTACATAAGTAGTTCCCACTCCTAATTAACGGCTCTACCTTGTGGATGCAGGAGTGTATAGACGTTGCTAAGTCGGTCTTAAGTGAGACTGTTTTGTGTTTACCTTTCATTAGGTCGGTGTCTCTTCCCTTCAGAGAAACCCTTTTCTTGGAGGGAGCAGTCACAGGTAAATGTCAGATAGTTTTTAAAGGAAACTCTCTTCACGCAGTTAAATTTAATTAACCCAAATCTGCTTTGAAAGAGTGTTTTCAGTGATTACTCCTTAGCTTGGCAAGGTGTCCCCAGAAATATGTCCCTCCCTGTACTGTGACATTGCTCAATCCTTTCAGATTTCTGTGCAACCTAGTTATATAGGTACTGGAAGAGAGAGGGGAGCAAAGTTGTGCTGCTCAGCAGAACTGTCCAGAACTAGGAACCAAAAGTTGAAGTGATTGATTGGGTGGAGATTTTTGCAAATGATACCAAAATTAAAACATTAAGCTAATGACTTTAAAGAAAATTGCATTGCCATGTGCAATTTATTCAGTGGAGAGAAAGCAAATGTGGTCTCACTAATAACACACACACACACACAAAAGGCTAAAATAAAATTGAGAAAAGGAACCTTATTTCTTTCCTTCTTTCTCTGTCTGCCTCTCCCTGGAGCTTCAAAACTGAGCTGCTGTCAGAATTTTTCATCTGTTTGACCTGTCACAGGAGAGGTCAGCACTGATCACTGACTATACTTTTTAGCAGATGGAGGGCTGTAATTGAGAATAATTCCTCTGCAATTTGGTAGGCAGGGGTTGTTTCAAACTGGCTTTCAAAGGCAGTGACAGAATGGAAATGTTAGAAACTGTAAGTGAATCAGATTTTATTTCTGGGGCTGCAGATTTCTTTTTTTCTTTGTTTCTTTTTTTGGGGGGGTTTGGGTGGGTTTTTTTGGGTTTTTTTCATATTGCTAATGAAACAACTGCAGAACAGAAGCACTCACATTTTAAACAGCAGTGTTTCTTCGAGAAATTACTTGAAGTGTAATCAATTTTTACCATCTCCTGGGGTGCCCTGCAGCTAACATGAGAATGAGCCCAGAAATGCAGTGACAAAGCACTGATTGTGAGGGCTCAGATGCCCTGGGCTGGACATGTGGCACAGACAGCTGATGAGCAAATGCCCAAGCAGCTGCTCTACTATGGGCTCAGGGATGGCAGGAGGAGGCAGGGCTGCCAAAGAAGAATTTTAGAGCTTCTCTGAAGTAGTACTTGTAATAAATGAGTTTATCAGTTGAGCTCTGCCAGTCTTTGGTGAGAAGTAGGGAGCCCACGTAAAGCTAGTCGTGTGCTTCTCAGGCATGAAAATGGCATAAGCACTGCAGCAGAGCCAGTCTGTGCACAGGAGGAACAGGGCACTGTGACACTTTGGAGAAGATGATGCTTCTGCACTGGCCCTTGTCCAAGGGTGAGCTGGTGAGCACAGGTAGAAGTGTCCTAACCCAAGAATTATGGAAATTGCAAGTGGAAGGCACAGATCAGCCTTGGGGACAATGTCCAAACACAGCAGGTTGATGGCAGCTGGGCCAGAGTTTCCCGGGGGCTGACAAGAAGCCCAGGTTTCTGCTCACTCAGGTTTCTCTGCCCTCCATCCACCTCAGAGAGAGCAGCCCCCGTGTCTGAGCCGCTCCCCTGGGCCCCACTGACTGCAGTGCCCTCAGTACTGATGTGATTATGGGGGCTCTTTTCAGATGGTGAGGTTACAGTATCTTGGGGAGTTCTAAAGGACACATTCTGCTGAATGCCAGTTTGTGGCTTCCTTCTTTTCTGAAAAAACAGTTGGTCCTTTGGTTAGAAATCTATGAAGCTTTGATGGGTATAAGCATTCAGGTTGTTCAATACTGCGACATCTCCAAAGTCCTTTCCTATTTTTTTTACTTGAAGTACTGCAGTATGTTTGTGATTTTGTGATTTTTTTTGTTTGGGGTTTCCAGAGCAGCTTACTTCCTTGTGAGAATCCTGTCTGGAGTTGTCATAGATGCTGAGGTACATATTCATTAAGCGCTGTCTGGCCAGACACATAGGAATTTAAAAAAATAAAAATTGGAATGTTTGCTTCTCTTTAATCTTTCTCCCAACCCCACTTTATTCAGCCAAGTAAATCCCTTTCTTTGCCATGTTAATGCTGTATAGAAATTTTAAATACTTCAGGTCATTTGAATACAACTAATAGACTGCAAATCCTGAATGAGAAATGTGTTAGTGCTGCAGCTGCATACCTTTGCTGTACTTAGACCTGATTATGTAAATTAATACGTTCAACTTGGTTATGTAAATTGAGTTGATTTAGATCACAGCCTAGGCTGAGTACAATGACTATTTGGGGTTATTTGGCACTATACAGTATTATTCCCTTCCTCTCCACTGGATATGACTGCATACTCCCAACAGGCCAAAGCACAATTAATTTAGAAACATGATCAAATTCTGCAATCATTACTGGATGTTGTCCACAGTCTCCAGAGACCACTGATAAGAACAACAATAGACTAAGACATGGTAGTCCTCTCATCCAAAGTCTAATTACAAAGTTATATACTTCAGTTCTCAAAGGAGAGCCTTTTAGCACTTCAGCATCTTTGGATTCTCTTTTTGAAGTTTATCTCTAATTTTATCCATCTTTCTTTCTTTTTTTTACAAATCATGAGAAACAGAGGCAAAATGTGTAATATCTTGAGTCCAGTGTGATGGTATTAAGGGCTTTATCATTGATGGATTTGCTGGTGTGATATCTGTATGTGAGTGACTGAGAAATCTTCTTTTATCATTTGTAAACAGGCACAGAGAGAATAGGGAAGTGGTTCAGAATTCTCACCACTTCATTTCTGGTGGTGCCCTTGGGACAGCAAAACATTTCTTTGACCTTGTCTTAGATTTACTTGCTTCCCGCAGACTCTAATTATGATTGCTTTCATTTTTTTATTGAATAATAATTAAAAAAATGAAGGCAGCCAGAGGTCTGTGGCAGATATAGACCAAAATGATCGCATAGCTTGAATAAGAGGAGAATTAGAAATTGAGAAATTAGATGAAATCTCAGTTAAAATATCTACCACCTCTGGAGTATTGGGTTTCAGGCAGCCGTTACTTGTGTTAGCATTTTGTTAGTTTAAAGACATCTTACTGATGTGTGATAAAATTTGCTTTTCCTTAAATCTCAGTGTTCTGAATGTAACATACCATTTTTAAATCTTGGTATTTTGCAAATTCCCAAATATGAATTTGTGCCAAATTTCTTCCCCATCTTTATTACTGCTGGGCATGCCGTCCTTCATCCGGATGGAGCAACGACTTGGAAAACAACACGGAGACATGTCTTACTGCTGTTTAGATGTTGTGAAAACAATTGTACTGGTTCCTGCGTTCAGAATTTTCTGGAATTCAGAGGCCTTATAGGAACTAGTCCAGTCATGCAGCAGAGACATCTGACAAATATTGACACTGTCTGACTTGAGCTCCAGCTGCCCTGGTTGGCAGATTGGGCTCCATGTTGCAGCCGTGCTTTTCCTTAGGGCAATTCCAGAAATCCATTCCAAAGGACCAGGACAGCCTAGAAAACCTGAGTTCCCAGGGAAGTACCTGAGTTATCCATCTACACACTGGCTTTGTGAATACATTAAATGT
This sequence comes from Pipra filicauda, assembly GCF_003945595.2. Taxonomy (NCBI): domain Eukaryota; kingdom Metazoa; phylum Chordata; class Aves; order Passeriformes; family Pipridae; genus Pipra; species Pipra filicauda. The sequence continues at coordinate 368,094 of NW_024103973.1, read as the reverse complement.
ACAGAGAGGATAGAATGCAGCAGATCTTGACTCATACTTGGAGCAGTATAAAAGTATAGGAATCCTTATCTGTATAGGAATAGTTACTCTACTGTTCTTATATTGAAACTATGTTTCAAGCTTCCAAATATACAGTTAAAAAAAAAAATTATCAATGTCAGTGAATGTAATGATGTGATTTTTTTTTTTTCTGTGAGAAAGTAAAATTGACTTATTTGGGTTTTTTTCTTTTTTTCTTGATTTTTTTTTCTTAAGGTTTTTGGAAAGGATTAGTTGGAATTACTGTGCTGTAAAATGACGCATCCCAGCTAATTCTCTGTGCATTCATAGCAGGGAGTTCTGCTGTAATGCAGACTGTTAGCACACATTTTGATTGATGTGACTATAGATGTGCTACCTGAAACAGATGTGGTGGAGCAGAGCTTAATTTGGCTCAAACAACAATTAGTAAAACAAACCAATTTGAAACATTTAGGTTTTTTCACTTTCTAAAATAAAATCTTTTTTAATTTTATTTTTCAGAATAAGATTCCTTTCAAATAATTTCCTTGAAAGTTACTTATTTTTAACTTAAATTTTTTAACTTCCATACTGAAATGTAACATTTTAATTTTGTCAAAGAAAAACCTTTTTCCCCCCTAATTCTGATCTGTCAGTTTTAATAATTGTTTTCATTTTCTTTTTCTTATATTTTTTTCCAATTTTGTATGATCTAAATATCTGGCTTGATTTTTCCTTCTGTTTTCTATTGTGTGAGAGTTTAGCTTAGTATCCATGGAAAATATATTTGTCCTAGTTAACTTTCTCTCAATAGCTTTATATAAGGAAAATTCTCTAGGGCTTATGAAAACACAAACCCCGTTGAAGGCTGGTTCTGAGGTCCTGCTGTCATGGCAAAAATATTGGTAAATATAAAACATACCATTTGGCCCATCAGTATCTCCAGAAGGCAGAGAGACAAATGTGTGGGATGTCAAATCATCTTTGGGATTTTGCACTACAACTTTATCTAAAGGTCTGTTACTTGTTCTAAGTATTTTTATTGGTAAAGCTGTACACAGACGTTTTATTTATAGTTTCATCATCTTTATGCTGAAGTGCTGAGGGACACAGACTAAAAGATGTGATGTTAATCTTCATAAAAATCTTCGCCTGTGTGACCATACCACTGATGGGGATTTTGTGGAGGGATCTGGTTTGATTATCATGTTTTCCCTTCCCCAAAAAGAGATATGACTAAGAAATGTCAGTTCCCTTTCCTAGGTGATTCTTTCCTAAAAGCGTTCTAGTGAATATTCCGAAATTTTCTTTTTTGTTTCACTTGTTTTTGTAAATGTAAATTTTAGGGAAAAAATTGCTGAAGCCTCATTGCCACTAAACTGACTTTACAAGTTAAGCTGGAGCAGGACTCAAGATACCACTTGAACTATAAATGCAGTCACTCATTTGATGCTATTAAAAAAGTCTCTGCCTAAAGAAATCCATTGATGCACTATATTCTGATTTACAGTTCTGTGACTCACATTTGTAGCTATCAGCACCAGCTGCCAACACAGTCAAGTAAATTCCAGCAATTCAGAGTGTACTGATTTATTATAAGATCCCTTGGAAGGATGCTCAGGAAAACAGATACTGAAAAAAATAAATGTTACTGTATATTGCAAAATGATCTTGAGTTCAATCCATTTTCTGAATAAGATTACCAAATAGGCAGGAAAATTATGTCAAGATCATCTGCATTAAAATGACTATTAAAAGTTAAAGGTACCAAAGTACTTTCTGTAATTTTTCCCTGCTGTTTGTAATAGCACCCTGTGAGGCTTGAAATTGGAATTGGATTGTCATCTGAAATGTTACTGTCTTCTTGGTGTTGTGCTTGTGAATGCTGTTGCTGAGAAATGTGTTGAAGGAGACATGTTGCATTAAAATCTGCTCCTTTACAATGCCATTGTGAGCCAGGCAAAGGCAGTGGTAGCCACCATGTCTCATCCTGTTGAGGTTCATTACAAAGGTCTTCATCAAGTGGACCTGTTGCTGAACGCTGAGAAACAAATCTTTACAACTGTCTCTTTTAGTGCTGAAGCCCCATTTTTCAGGTTTGTGGATGCAGTCCCTGTAGAATTGTTTCTTACATACATGAGGAGAAAACAGTGGTCACGGGAAGGTCAGGTGAGCAGAAGGGAGGTCAGGTGAGCAGAGCCACGTGCTGAGGAGGAGCAGCCCCTGTGTCCTGAGCAGGGTAATGCACAGCAGGAATCAGGAGTTCAAGGCACCTTGTGTTGCACTTTAAAGACTCCCTGCCACTGAAAAAGCGCTTCACTTTCAATTCAGGTACTTGTAGTGATGAGATAACCTGAAATATGGCAGAATTTATACCCACAAGAGTGGAGACCAAGTGAACCAGTCCCTTCCAGTAGGGCCGTTGGTCATGGTTGTCATGGCCAGTGTGGTGGGCCATGTGAGGAGGTTCATGTTCCAGATCTTTTCATTTTGGGATGAATTGCTGTAATGGTATTGGTGAAGCCAAGGCTGGTTTTGTCCTCTGCTTCCCACTCCATACCCCAATCAACAACCTGTCCTCACGATGCTGTTTGAAATAACTTAAAAGATGTTATTTTAGACTTCAAAGGGGTTGTTCCACTTTTTGCTCATTCTGATTTGTCATTTCCAGTTTAAATCTTTTTTCTGATGGCTCGTTTTCATGCGACAGACTCGAGCCTTTCTGACATCATGCTTGCTGAAAGAAGTCGCTATACTCATATGTGGGATTAAAGGCTCTGTGTGTGGGCTTTTCAATAGGGCTCTGAGTCTGTCTTCAGGAGTGAACAATAGGCATGTTATGAACCTGTGTTTGTGGGTCTAATTCTGCAGAAATTGAGATAAACACCCCAATGATGTGAGCCGTGGTAGTGCCAGTGTTTCCCATCCTTGACTCTCTGGTCACTGGATTCATGCCAGTAAGTTGTTTGAGACCCAACCTGTATCAGGTTACTCGTGTGGGAGCATTTGCAGGATCGGATTTTGTGCTTGTGCTCTGAAGTAATAAATCTCCCAGGGGAGAGTGTCATTTTTACATGGTATTTTAGACATAAAATCTGTTTGATGTTAAGGGTAGAAAATTTGATTAAAAATCAAAATTAAAAATTTTAGTACCTCGTAATTTGATGGTACCTGTCAACTTCCAGTCCAGGCTATGCATTTCAAATTCACAGGATGTTTACTTGAAGATAAATTACAAAATTATATAGTGTGGGTGGGGTTTTTTACTTCAGAATGTAGCTTTTGTATTCCATGTTAGAATATTTTTACCATCTCCTGTTAACCATCAAAAGTGGATTTGTGTGTAATTGGTTTAACTGGAAAATAATATGCTAAGATGGAGATGTAAGATGTTGTTTTGTGCAGTAATAGCTCAGATATATCGCTTTGGGTTATTCCTGCTATTTACAGAATACTTCAGACCCCCTGCCTGACTCTGGTTTCTGAACTTATTTTTTTCTTTTTATGCTATGTGCACCATTTAAATTCTTTTTAGTGCTTGTAAGCTAACACTAATATTTTGCAAAAGACAGCTGTAAGGCTCCTTATTTTCCTCTTTAAAGTCTTTTACAGTTTCTTTATATATAGTCTTAGAATACTTCCTTTGTCTTCTTTACCACTGGAATGCTTCTGCTACCAATCTGACTATTTTAAGCTCAGCTGGGCTGCTTTCCCTTTCATCAATTATCAAGAGAACATGTTTGTTTCCCACTGCACTTCATGAGATATTGGTGAAATTACTGGCCAGAAATAAAACCTGACAGATTCTCATCCATTTAATGACATTAGAACATCCCTGCACTCCATCATTAGCCACACTGATCTTAATATCGTACAACAAATGGTATCACAACAGGGTCCAGGTGGAGTAATTTCAGCTGAGACACTGCCCTTGAGCTTGCCTGAAGAGAAGCCAGTTGTCCTGATCTTTCTGTGTTACAGCTGAGGAAGGATTAACATCATTTTCTGAGAAAGGGAAATCATGTGAAAATGCATATGGGGGCAGATCACAGCCACAGCTGGGAACCACTGCTCTTGTCACAAAGGAAATCATGAGCATGTCTGGGCTCTTCCAGTGCAAATCACAGCAAGGTGGCCTTAAAGAATTGAAGATGATTTAGGTAGAAGTGTTTTCCTTTGCTCTGAGTTAGAATTCGTGGCTTCACATGCCCAGTCACTGTGTCTCAGCTGAAGGGACGTGTCTCACAGTTGGACAGTAGCTTCCCAAAATCTGCCTGAACAGGGTTATTACTCCAGGAAAGTGGATGCTACAGTGACTCAGGGAAAAGAGAAGCCTGTAGACCAAAAAAGTTCAGCAGTACTGAAATGCTGAAGATGTGACTTATCAAATACCAGTATTTTAAAAGTTCCTGTATAAAGATAGTTTCCAATAGCATAACCTGGTGCTTGCAATGATGATTTACAGAGTAGCAGAAGCTCTTACAAGCCTGATAAGTGTCTGCTCTAACTTGCAGCACTTGAAGTTCTTTCTCCTATATTCTCTCAAGTCACAAAATAGAGAGGAAATGAGGAAAAGGGTGAATGTGTTCTTAACCTGGGAAAACCAAAACCTCTGGTGTCCTTTCATGATAATTCCACTGCAGGTGAGAGGCAGAAGGTTTCAATTTTTTAATTTACTTTTTTAAAAACAGCCCTTCATCCAACTTTCTTTTATGCACCATTTCCCTTCACTGGGCCTTAACTGGTGTTACAATATTCTCTATCTTTACTTAAAAATTAGAATTAATTTTTTTTTATTTAGGCCTTTTAACTGATAACAGTGTAACACAACTGCAGTTAAGCTCCTGTTGCTTTAGCTTCTCCTTGTTTTAAAAAGGGTGTGTTACAGTGTCAGTTAATTTACATGTAACTGAGTTCATGCTTTGTCAAGAAAGGCCTTGTAATTTGTTTTGGTCACTGCATTTCTGGTATGACCAATTTTATCACCTCTGTAAATTCCACTGAAAAGCTTTGCATTGGTCATATATCTGTATTGTGAATACAGAACACACTAGGGCATTGCTCTCTAACCTGTCAACTAAGAGTGATTAAATTGTACCCTGAAAACAGACCAAATAATCTTAAATGACATGAATACACCTGATCTCCCAAATCTGGGAGCTCTTGCTCTCCTGCTGTCTTACATGCTCACGACAGAATCTGAGTAATCTTTTTGGCTTTTCAGCCTATTTTTGGTGTGCTGTTTGTTTTGCATTTTTCTACATAACAAGTGTGGGAGATTATATAGAGGAGAGGAATGGAGTGTCTTGACCTACATTAACTCAAAGCTGGGTAGCAGCAGCGTTTCTGATTTGATCTGACAACACCTGGTTAAGCTGATGCATTATCTGTCCTGGCTGTTACTTTGAGATGATGCTCTGTGATCTTCCCTACCTGTCTGTGCTCTTCCCAACCTCAGTTGCTCAGGGCATTTATTTTCTGTGGGAGATAGTGGATGACTGTGCAGGCCCATGACCCTTCCCCAAGCCGTGTAGGAAGGGATTCTGGCTGACGGAGGCAGAAGTAATTTCCTTTCTCCAGTAGCAGTGCCACCTATTTGAAAGCTTCTGTTATGTATGAACTGTTCTGGAGCTTAAGACAAAGAGAGCTGAGGAAAGACACATAGCTCTGGGTGCTCATAGTCCTCATCCTCTCAGTAGAATCCCATGGTCCAAAGGAGGGATGTGCACCTCCCTCTGGATTCTTCCTGAATCTTTAACCCTTCCTGATAAGGGTTACTTGCTAGCCCGTTTTCAAATATTCAGCCTATGTGCCTGTATGTTCCTTACTCTTCAGCAGCTCTCCTTTAGGCAGCTTTACCTTTGATCATGCTAGTCAGCTGTAACCTTCTTTGCAGGACTGAGGATGTCCATATTAGCTCTGTGAGAACCCAACAGAGTGAAGCTTACCACTGGTTTTATTGACAGAAAAAAAGAGAAATTAGCTTCACTGCTCATGTGCTGGATGGACTGTGGTCTCAGCCAAGGGTAAGATACAGGCAGACAGTTAAGAGTTACAGGGATAGATTGTATGAATGGCTTCTTTCAATTAGAGATAGAATACAGGTCTCCAGTTCTGATAAGTGTCCAGGTTTAGAGCACTGCCCTTTGAGAATGAAGCTCAGCATTTCTTCTGCAAGTACTAAATAGACAGTGTATCAATCTTAAGCTTGTCCTAGTTTAGCTTTATTTGCCTTAACCACATTTGATCTGTGTAAATGGGTTGTTTATGCTCTTAGAAAAAACAAGGGTAGTATTGCCTTGTGTTGGCACATCCGTGTACCTTTGACTTTTAAGATGTTCATAGTTTGTTTTATAAAGCATCTGTCTCTGGTATTGGCACTTCTGTAGATGTAAACACCACACAGTGCATCATACCAGATCAACACCCCCCTACACAGCATAAAATACTACTCCATCTTAACGAACAGCTCTCCTCATTTCACAGCCTTCACCTAAAACTGCAGCAACAGCACAGCCTTATAATGTCTTCAAAGTTCATTGATGTGGACCAGGGGGTTGGAGGGAGATGTGGGTTTCAGCCTTCAGTCCATTACTGCAGCCCTCCATGTGTGCTCATGAACCTTCTTCACCCTCCAGAAAAAGCGAGCAAACACTTCTTCCTCTTGCAGCCCCTCTTTTCTCTTTGTGTCTCTGCTATATGCCTCACTGCCTGCTCTTTTATTCCGGATGAATGCTGCCTGCTCAGCTCTTTGTGTGTTTCTCCTCTTTCTACTTGTGTGACAGCCTCTAGTTCCTTTGAACACCTGTCTTTGTAATGCCTCCCTTTCCCTACAAAACTCTCCTTCCAGTGATGTTCTGCTCCTATCTGTTGCCCATCATTTCCACCTCTCTCCACATATTTATCTTTGTGCTATATCCTTTTGTGTGTCTCTTCTCTCATCTGTGCAGTGAAAAATCCAGTGAAATGCTTCTCCTCCTATTGATAATTGTGAAAAGAGCTCAAAGTTGTGGAGAGATGTGATGATAAGTTTGGGGATCCTCCTTGCCAGACTTGAGCTGTTGCCCTCTTGCTGGTTGCATGGGCATCTCCTGGGTTGATAGCCTTGGCACTGACCTAGTTAAACCCAATTCCTGTAGTAAACATTCTGTTGCCCTATTTAAGGTATGTCATGGTGCACCCATTCTGGAGAGCTGAATTTCTGACTAGCAAATCCCTTTGTCTGAATCTAAGTTACAGCATCTGTCTGTGTTACACATTCACACACTCTCCCCACTGCACATTCCCCATCTCTTGCCCAAAAATGCATATTTGTCCTGTATGTCATCTGCTTTCCCAGATGTTTCTTCTTTTCTGAGATCCACTGAAAGCGTGTACACACTGCTGGTTGTCAGGTGGCTGTCTGGGCCTTGGGACTTCACTGTAAGTCAGCATTGTTTCATGTTCAGTCATTGCACTTTGGACAATTTCTAGTGCTTTTTTCCTTCTAGGCTGGTTTTGTCGAAGATCATCTGTAGGTTCTCTAATAATTTATGTCTCAAATTAGTCTCTCTGTCTTCGAGACAGGCTGCCCAGACTGCATATGAATACAGTAATCGCTGTCCTGGCCAGGCAGGTATTGTATTTAAGCTGTTGTGGAATTGCTACCACCTTAAGACTGTGTTAGTTTGTGTCTGCTGCAGCTTCTCGAAAGATTTGTTACCGAGAATACCAGCTGCTCTCAAACTTTTAATGAAACTGTACAGTGTGTGTTTTTTCACCCTGCAAATTTCCAGCCCAATGTTCCTTACCATATTATCCTCTGTGCAGCCTATGAAAGGGTTTCTGTATATTAAATCCAGTCCCCCTGATCTGAGCTATGCTGTGTAATTTCACTAATGTTGCAGTCAGATTCTCTAATGTACACTTAAGGTGATTAGAAAGAGTTTAGTGTTCTTTCTCTGTCTCTTACCCTCTTTATTTTTTCTGTCACTGTTACCCAAAGGAATTAAGAGTAGAAACTACATGGAAATACTTCCCTTGTTACATCATTGCCTCACATTGTCAAGTTCCCTCTATAACATATTCAATACCCTGTAATTATTCCCACTGTAACACTAGGAACACACTTCTGGTGATTCTGATGCTCCTTTTCTCCACTAAAGTAACATTAGTTTTGTATTTAATATGACAGTATATCCAAGTTTAGTGTATCTCACAGTTTTACAACATTGGCATTCAGTGTACTGAGATTATCCATTTTCAACTGCTGCATATTAATGTTGGCTTTGTGTGTATGAACTTCTGTTTCATGAACATGCTGCATTGCACTGTGCAGAAATTTGCAGATAGGCCTAATGTAGCATTTTGGCTATGCAAGATAAAATTTGAGAGTGTAGTAATAGCGCAGCTTTCTGACAAGTGTAAATGCTGCTTGGAGAGAGTGCAGCAGAAAAGCTGAGGAGACAACCAGGAAGATTTTTCTTGACTTTTGGGGGAGGTTGGAAAGAGAAATCTTAATCCTTGTGTCACACGCTGGCATTCTTGCTAGTTAAAAGAATTGCTGAGAATGCATAGGGCTGTAAAGGCTCCTGTTTAGGCTGTGGTTTCAAAGTACAGGTAAATATTTAACCCAAATCCAATGGACCAACAATTAGCCTGTGATATTGCTGTTCAAAGGAATGTAAATCTTTCTCAGCAGCAGCTTAGTGGAGCCCAGTCTATGGGAGGGATGCCTGGATATCATTAGGGACAGCAGGATGTAAAGGGAATAAATGCCCCTGGGGTTTTACTTTCAGCTCTATACATCAATAGGTTTCTTCACAATTTGTTTTCTCAGAAATTGCCTTTTCTATGTTTCACATGTGGCAACTGTTGCAGAATGCTGAGGAGTCAAAGCTTGTCCAGGACTTTCAGTCTGGTAGAGGAAATGAGGACCTCCTGGCTCCCACTAGTTCCTGACAATTGCACTGCTCTTCTTGCTAAGCCTACTGAACGTTATGTATTAGATCTGATATCCTGGGTAAATTACAAGTTTCAGGATTACATTCTATTTTATATATATTCCTCCTCCAGCACCATAATTACCATATTTTTCTTTGCTTCCCACACAACAATATACACAGTGAAGAATATACACAGTGGGTTTTTGGTCTTTGTACTGAACATCTGTAGGTCTGCTCAGTGAGGTTCTGCAAGCTCTGAAACACTTACTGTTGGTGACCCAAGAACAAGTGGCTGCACTTTAGCTGTGGTTATTGTGATTCTCCTGTGCACAGTCAGAAGAGCACTTGGAATTAAAGGCATTGTGGAGATGTAATTTGCTATTCAGAAATCTAAGCATGTCTATAAAATCAATACAGTTTTATTTTTCAATTCATTGATAGTGTATCATTCTCCACCTGTATTTTTTCACTAGTGGCTCTTGGGGGCTCTACTGATGGAAAAAAAAAAGAAAAGGGGTAAAAAAGCAACGTCCATGCCATCATCCACCTCCTGTAGATGCTGCCTTTTCTACCAGCCTAATGGCACACACTAGGCATGTTCCCTTCCTTTCTTGTACAGAAGTGGTCTTTGACATTTCAGAAGGTTTTCAGCCACTTTTCCCACTGAGTTGAATTGCATTGCTTTGGGGTGAAAATAAACCATTGAAGAAATAATTGTAAAGTTTGATTGACAGGGCTTCCTTTCACAATCCCTGCATTTCCAACTCCTCCTCTGCAGGAAGCAATTGTAAAGAACAATCTCTACCTGGTACTTAAAGACCTAGAAGCTATGTTTTTACCCTGACTGCAATTTCCAATCCAGGTTGCTTTGTGGGATCTTCAAATCACATTGTGGAGGCTTAGATCACATTGGCTAAACTCAAGGATATTCAGCTGCCACAACAGTTGATTTAACAATTTTTCAAACGTTTCCCTCATGCCAGCCTCCTACTAGAGAGAAAATGACATCTGTTCCTTATTAAATCTCTGCATTCCTTTTCCCTTTCTGTGCAAAGGAAATGCCTAACAATGGCATGGGCAATGGATTAAGCTGTTTTTCACTGTGTAGGTCACATACATGCTTTCACCTGGTTACAGAATGTCCTGGCACAGTTTCAAGCGGTACCTGAGGGCTTGACATCTGATAAAGTTTGCTTGATGATTCTCAATGTGTCAAGATGGTCTTTCTAATTTGATTTCTTCAGGGCTTGTGGTGCCCTTCCTTAGGAGCTTTAAAAGAGAAATGAGAGAACATAACTGTTCAAACTCAAGTGTTTTCTTAGAGAACAGTATCAATTTTTAAAGCAGCACCCTCTGACTTTTAAGCTTCAGATGACTTTGTGTGCAATTCTACTGACAAGCTAAAGAGTACAGATGTGCAGAAGTTAAACAGAAATACTTCTTTAATTGAGGAAGAAAATAATGTGTGCAATCATTTTGTTTTATTTTCCCTTGTTATTCTTGCTTTTTTTAAGTGAACAGTCGGTAGTTACAACTACTACTAAAAGAGTATCTTTTATAGGGAAAATGAGCTGGGCCTGCTAAACATTCTGAGGGATATGATTAACACTGTGATCAGCTGTAACTCCTAAGAGGCAGACAAGAGGATGCTTCTATGTTTTGGATATGGAGAAAGTATTGCTGGATTAATGACTGGCATTGGAATAGATCTGGACCAGAAAATACTTGGTGTAATACAGGTGGTTTTGGAATCTGAATGTTTGGAAAACATTTTATGCTTGGAATTGTGTAGAATGAATCAACCCATTGGACTGGACAGTCTCTCACTGGGTGTTTGAGAAACATCGGTTTCTCATCAGTCCTTGTATGTTTTTTGAAGTAAAGGCTTGAGAAAAGTTCTCAAAGTTTGGTGATGTCCAGAGAGTTTGAAAAAGACATTTTGAAACATGTAAACTCAAAGGGGAAAGAGTGATTTCCCAATGCATACAAATAGCTGCAGACATTAATTTTTAAGCCTCTTGGCAGTAAGGTCAAACAGGGTTCCTTAATCGGTGTTTTGATTGCCCTCTAAGTTGTCAGTTCTGACAAAGGAAAAAAAAAAAAGGCAGCTGGAAATGAGAGGAAACAAAAAGGAGATCTTGTCTCAGCTCAGTCATTAAAATGAAAGGCATGTATCCTGCAAGGGAAAGCAGAGCTCTGCTATTGCCTCGCAGGCTGCTGAGGTAAGGTGGGAGCAAACAGCACTTAAGAATGTTTATTCACTACTGGCTTGCAGGTATCTCTCTGGAGGACTTTCTCTACAAGATGTAAAATTCCAAGCAATATGACCTTTCCTGAGACATCTTCACAGAGTACTCTTCAGAATAAGCCTCTAAAGGCAAAATAAATAAGTTAAAGGAACCTCCTAACACAAGCATTTCTATACCTGCTAAATCATCCACCGAGTCCCTCCAGGGCGCAAGAGTTGGTGTACATCATCGAGTCTGTCAAACGGGAGTATCTCAGGCCTTTCTATGTTTTCTTCTTAAAGTAAAGCGAGCTGAGTCATGTCATTATATGTGTTTATAAACATATTTAAGGATATTTTTAGGTACATTGAACATTTAAAGCTTGCAGAGGCTGCTTAGTATTGAAAGGCTGTATGTTCAAGTCTTTTTGCAATGCCTTTGTGTTAAATGGACCCTTGTGGCACAGTCTAGTAGAAATCAGGAAATCCGGTATAGTAAATGTTTGTTAGCTTTGTATTTTTTTATTATTATTAAGAAAAGTTTGAAGATAAAATAAATTGAGTTCACTGCTCTGAACTTTCCAACCTCCTTTTATCCACACATATCCCTGCAGTAACACACGGTGTTTCTCTGCAGGTGGTCCCTGTTTTGAAGTGAACAGAGGAGCTCTGGGTTCAGAAAGTCTCAAGATCTTATTTGCACTTACTAATGTCTGATTTCTGTGTTGTATGGGACTGGATCAGGGTTATCAGTGAACTGGTCTGGGTCGTAGAAAAATCCATGGAGGAGACTGCAAATGTGAGCACCTTCCCTTTATGCTCCTTAACAGGGAGGCTTTTGTGTCCTTTGCAGTTCATGCCAGATACCTGTGTTGTGCCTGAGGGCAGAGAGAAACCTGAGCCAGAGGAAGTTTCAAAAGGTCTACACAGGACGTGCCTGCAGCTCGAGGCTCTCTGAGGACACAGGGAGCAAAAGAGGTGCTGCCCAGAGAAGCAGAACAAAGTTAGCAAAAGCAGAAGTTCAAATATGTGTTAGAGGCTGAAATAGTTTAAAATTATTGTTTGGTTCTTCCCAGAAAGGGGTATTATGGGCAGCATTTCTACGTGTGCTCCCACACATATGTGACAATGAGAGAAGCAGTGTCTGAGCACTCCTGAAAATGTAGCTCTTAGTCTTGTGTTGAAGTGTTTTCTAGAGCTGTGGGAATAGTTGGATGAAGAGTGTTTTGAGTCTCTCAAACCATGGAGTAGAGAAAGAATAGGTTAAAAGCCTGACAGTCTTCCACCCCACTCCTCAGACAACCCAAGCTCTAAGAGGGCTGCATGACTTCTGTCCTTTGTTAACAAAAAGATAAGATTTTTCCTGGGCTGCTGATTGAAGACTGGTTGATATAACCTCTATTTTAGTTTGTACTTGCCACTGACCTCTTTCTTTCTTTCTTTCTTTCTTTCTTTCTTTCTTTCTTTCTTTCTTTCTTTCTTTCTTTCTTGTCTTTGTATGTAGATTGCAAACTCTAAAAGCAGGAATTGTTTTTTCTGTCATTTGGTGCCCAACCTGGTGGTTTCTGCTGCAGCAGGAACAGCAATAGGTTGGTATAGGTAGAATATCAATGAGCAGATCTTTAAATGTGGGATACAATAGGTTTTGTTTGCTTCTGACCTGCACTAGATTGTGTCCCACCAGGTGAAGAACTGACAACTACCTACATGTTTTCCAGAAATTCTGACTCTCTTGCATTGATGTTGTCTCACATATCTAAGGGTTGAAATCCATATAGGTGAGCCCAGAAAGCCGTAAAACCATTGTCTTTCTCCTTCCCTAACACATATAACAATATTAGACAACTCCATTAAAATCAAGGAAAAGAAAAGGACTTGTGTGGTGGCTGTGTGTAGCAGGTCCCAGCCTAGAGAAATTTCAAATAATCTAATTATAAATTCTGGCAAACTGGGACTTATGCTCGTAGCAATGATACAGCCTTAGCTGTGCAACAGGAGCACAAACAGTTTCATTAACGTAAATAAGAGCAGTTGAACTAATGGAGCAAGGTCAAAGTAGACTCCTTTACTGTGCCTATTCTTTTGATCACTGAAAACCACTGAAGTACAGATGGGATACAATCTATGTGCCTGAAAGCACCTGTATCCTAAATAATTAACGTGACATTTACAAGGCTGTTTGCTTACTTTTTTTTTTTTTTTTTTACCAATTACTTCCAATAATGGTAGCAAGTAGTTTTCTACTCCTGACTGAGTTAGTGATTATAATGTCAAAGGGGCTTGTGTAATGTCTTCTGTGTCTTAATAAACCTGTCAGCTGAGGTTACATTGCTTTCTAATTTTCACCAGTGTAACATGCTGCTGCACAGCTGGGGAGAAATGGCAGACTCGGGAGCACACAGCCTGCTGTTGTATTTTATTATAAGATTGTGTCCTGATAAAACCATACAAAGTGGTTAAGCTTGAAGTTTACAGATTAATTCTACACTTTAAAAATCAGTCTGCTGCTGTCTTTGTGTGTTTGGTTTTGGGAGTTTGATCTGTATTGCCAGCCTTTTTGCATCTTTTTTTCTTGGTTTTCTGGGCAGTGCCTCATTTTAGTACATGGAATATAAATTCCACTTGCAGCAGGATACAAACAATTAGTAATCAATAATAACAGCAGCTAGGATATCCTAATTAATTACTATGAAATGCGTATATCTTGTTTTGTCTCTATATGTGTGGATGTGATGGTTTAGAGCAAACTAAAGCAAGAAGTTGTGGGAGGAGAATCCATAGCTCTGCAGATGGTTGGAAAGAAAAGAATCTCATTACTTAGGTGGATGCAGTGGGAGCATTAGATTAATGGTTGCACTGTGTGAGTTCAGTCCCTTATATTTACTGTACATAATGATTTGCTTATAAGTAAGTGAGGTCTTGCAAAGAGGTCTGTAGAGACAGTGCATTCAGATAATTGTGGTTTCTACAACTCTCCCTTTTACTGATGTTTCCAGGAGATGAGCAGGGACTGTTAGATAGGGAGTCCTAGGCAACTGTTTTCTGGGCTTCCTGTGCTGGTGCAAGGGTTACATTCCTCAAGTTTGTGCTTCAGAAGCATCTGCAAAGGGAAAAAGCCATTATCAGAACTGCTTGGCTCTTGTTGCTGATAACAGAGCATGGCCAAACCATGGCAGCATTCCCTCAGTCAAGGGCTGCTGTGCTCTGGCAAGGCTTCTTCAGGCAGCTTGTAGGTCCCATCTTCAAGGTTTCCCATGACCTAGGCCCCCGGTAGCAAAACCCCTTTGGAAGCTCCTCAAAACTACTTAATAAGATCAGAAGCAGTGTATTTGTTTTGGACAGCAGGTAGCACAGTGCAGTCTTGGGCTGACAGCGGGGTGCTGGGATGCTTCATAACAGAAAGTGCTAGCAAGGGTAAGGTTGAATGTGGTGGTACATGCACAAGATATTATCAAACTGAACAACTGGAAAAGAATAATTCTCCTAAATGGGAAAGCAAACCACCATTGCTTGCTGTTTTCCCCACTGAAAAAGGAACACAAAATATTTGCTCTGCTGTGTAATGCACGTTCAACAGTAGTGTAAACACAGTGCTGAGTCCAGGACTCAGCAGCTGAGCAGGCCAGAAAGCCACAAGTTCCCAATCCAGTCAATTTGGTGCTGCTCAGGACATTTGTCTATGCCCTATGTCTGTGGGTTTTTTTTCTATTTTACTTCTATATTCCCTCATCAGGATTCACTGCTACTGGTTATTTCTTTATTTATTTCTTGTTTTAGTCTGTCTCCTCCTTTCCTCAAGCATAATCTTTGCTCTTCCCTGGCACGTTGTAACCCACACTCCCGCCACTTACAGGTTTCCTTTCTTTGTCTCTGCGAGTGGGATCACCTTGCCTCAGGGTGTCTCCTCTCCTGGGCACCAAGGAGAGAGGATCAGGCCCACCCCATCCTCTGCATCATGCATCATTTCCAAGTTAGGAACTAATCAGACATAGGAATGATACCTATAGCAAGGAAAGTGCAACTCAGAGTAAGTGACAAAGGCAGAAATGACCTAGTCCAGCATGGTGGACGTGAATTCAGCCTGTAAAGGGGACTGAATTCAGCATTTCAGTTAATTTTGACAAATGTGAGAGGTTTTTTTCTCTTCTTCTCATTACATTTTCAAATTTGCATTACACAGAGCTAATCAATTATTAAAAGTGGCTCAAAATCATCTCAAGACATATGGGGATTATTGGCATCTGTGTGTTTAAGGAAGCAGGTATTTTACAGTTTGAAAATAGCATATGCCTAAGGTTCTAATGTAACAATTTATTTTTCAAGAGCTGCAGCAGCAACACAAGTGTCTGTAACTCACCTACCATATGCTGTGGTGTGAGGGGACAGCAACACTTATGTTACGTATCCTGTTTCTTTGCTGGAGCTGGCTAAAAATATTTATTGAAATGTGTTTGGGTGTTCAAAATGAAAATAACATTCATTATAAAATATTTTAATAAAAATCAGTGTTTTAGTGGGCTGAGTTTAATATAGAAATGAAAACTGCCAAGATGTGTACTGTACCAGCTGGGTTTATGTTCAGAAGCATTGAATCCAACGGACGCCACCAGACTTCTGTACCTCGGTCACTTAAGCACTACTGGCAATTCCATCTGGAAGCCATTATTCCAGTTTCCATGCCTTTTAAGGCTTGCAAGTTTGCAAACATCGATCATGATTTAAAGCATTTGTCCTTTATTTAGTTAACAAGATGGCACAGCTGTTTGCTTGCTTCTCCCACCAATCTCTTTTGCAGCGTGGCTGTCTCGGAGCACTGAACTTACCTTGAGTCTCTCTACTCATGTAATTCTCCGTATGTTTTGGGAAGGCATTTCCCCAAACATTTCTGATATGCATCTTTCTCCTCATTAAAAAAATACAGGGCATCCCCTTAAATAAGGACTGCACCAAGCAGCATATAGGATTTCATTTTATCTGATCTTAACAGGTTGATTAAGACATTGAAGGCAAATTTGTTCACTTTTGACTTGGAGCCTGACTTCAAGGTACAAACGATGCCATTTGTATTTTGGTAATTTGTTTTACAGCTTCTTTCTTTCCAAGTAATTATTTTAGAAAATGTTAAGGGCATTGGCCCAAGTACACAAAGACTATAATCTTCCCCTTAGAAGAACGCTGGCTGACAAGGCTGCTAATGTGTCACCTTCTAATAATCTGATAATTATAAATGATGCAAACAGGAGCGTGGGGTGGTTGAACAGCAGCACTCCCAGGCACTGCCTGCCTGGTGATTACAGCAGAAAAGGGCGGGGGGTTTGGAAGCTGCAAGTCCAAAGGCCACCGTACTTGAACCACCTGAGGCACGCTTTAATTACCCTGCAGGCACAGCCTGTCATGTTCTATTGCTATTACGGGTATATTATGGGAATAAGGTGTTATTTATACATCAGAGAACTTATTGTAAGTTATATTCTGCCTTTTATGAATTTGGAAAAGAGGTTGAGTTTTGTCAGCAAATCTGGCGTTCTGTTCTTTCAGGGGAAAAAAGTATAATTTGTACTTTAATTAACATTTTTTTCTAGATTGCAGCCTGTTTTGCAACTAAGAGAGTGTTATTGGTTTGGAATTGATTTTGGTGTCATATGTTGTCATTTGACAAAAAACAGTTTTACTAAGCTGTTTGACATTCGAACAGCTGGTAATGTCACTTTTGTTAATGTCTTTAACCACATTTTTAACAAAACAGCAGATGCTCATCACAAAAGCCATTTTCTTCTTCCATCCAAATGTGTAAAATCAGCTAACTTACTGCTTCAATTAAAGCTGAACCTTCTAAACAAGGGAATTGACCTGAAAGCAGACAACAGTTTTAGGAATGCCCTTTAGGTGTATATCTGGTTAACATAAAGACCACTTTTACACCTGTGAAATTTCTTTTTTTGGAGAAATATATTCTCCAGTATGTATGACTGCTGAAAACAGATCCCAGATTTGTTACCTCTGAAAGCTGAAGAATCTGTTTCAATGCTGAAATACTCAGCAGCCATGGAAAGAACTTTTACCTTTGTATACAGTACTATATGTTTTAACATTATAGAATATTTACAACAGAATAGTTCAACAATTAAGAGGAACTGTAATCCAGGATGTTGTATATGTTACCTTGTAACATATGTAAAAATTTTTATGCTTATAAAAATGTGTCTGTATTTTGTCTGGTCACATAAAAGAGGATTTCCAACCAGAGCTGTATGTAACTGCATGCTGGCAAGTACTAACTTCCCTAGAACCTGCTCATTTCTTTTGGTGAGTGCAAATTTTATACACATTTGATTTATAGTGAAAACAAAAGGTAATATGCACTTAGCAAATACAGCACACATAGGTGATTTTTTGTGTTATTGTTTGAAGTTTCTCAGCCACTGGAAGTTCACTTACATTAGATTTCAATACGGCTTTTTGCTGTGGTTTAACCCAGCAGGCAGCTAAACATTACACAGCCACTGACTCTCTCCCTCACAGTGGAATGGGGGAGAGAACTGGAAGGAAAAAATGGTAGAATTTTTGGGTTGAGATAAAGACAGTTTAGTAGGACAGAAAAGCAAAGGAAAATAATGATGATGATAATAGTAATAATGATGATAATAAAATAATTAGACTGTACAAAACAAGTGATGCACAATGCAATTGCTCACCACCCACTGACTGCTGCCCACCCAGTTCCCAAGCAGAAATCCCCAGCCAACTTTCCCCCAGCTCTACATGCTGAGCATGACCCCATGTCTGGAATCCCCCTTGGGTCAGGTGGGATGAGCTGTGTCACCTGCCATCCCCCTCACTGGTGGGATGGGGTGAGGAGCAGCCAAGTCCTTGACTCTGTGTAAGCCCTGCCCTGCAGTAACAAAACCACCCCTGAGTTATCAACGGTATTCTCGTCCTAAATCCAAACCAGCACTGGACCAGCTACTAGGAAGCAAATTAACTTTATCCCAGCCAAAACCAGGACACTTTTGCTGCCAAGGTGACAGGCTCATCCTCTGTGTCGTATTTTAGCAACACTTCATAAAATCTTAGCTTGGATGGTGAAGTGGGAAATAGCTTAACAAGAATATTATTTAACTCTTCCAGCCATGTCACTAGGACGAAGTTAAAATGAACCCTTAGAAATGGTAGCACATTAATTTTAAAATAACTTTATATTTTTAATATAGCAATACTGTCTCCTTGTCTTTTTTTTTTTGTTTGTTTTTAAATATTTTCTTTATTTTTAGCTGAAGGTCAGTTCCAGTTACCAGGCAACAATTAAAAATGCTACCTCTACAGCTTATAAATTCTGTTTATTGCATAGAATATATTAAGTTTGCACATGCTTGCTATAAAAAAAAAAAATTAGGTTCTTTTTTGTGTGTATGATGATAGCAAAGCAGACATATACCCCACAACCAAGAAACATTTAGTTCATATTCTGAAATCTACCTTAAAAAAAGTCTACATCTGTACCCATCCCTGATGATACCAATTTGTTACACTCTGTTACCAATTGTTATTGACATAAAATAGCAAAATTATCAGAGTTTCATGTGAATGCTGCAAGCCTTTTTCTAATTTATAATTTTCATGATAACACTGCAGATTTAACAGTACTGTCCTTGGAGCTGGTTATATTGTGCTCCAAAATTTCTGCTGCTGTTTTCTGCAATCTGTGGCCAAGTGATATACCTGTTTGCTGTTTACTCTCTCTGTGATTATTTTAACAAATGCATGCACTAGGCAGGCTAACAGTAGGAAAACCAAATATTTTCTAGATAAGGCACAATACTTATGGAGAGGGAAATTTATATACCTAACAGTGACAATACAAGCTTTGTGCAGGGTTGCAATAGGTACAAGTTTCAGTTGGAGAAAGAAAATTTTCAGGTGGCCTCCATTTAGTGACAAATTACAAAAACTGAGCCCAAATTTCAGGTTCTGAATACTTACTATGAATTACATCCAAGTCATCTACTTTCCTACACTCTAATTCCCTGAAAAAAATATAACTGTTCCACCCTTTAAAGACATCTTGTTCAACAGCTAGAACTATGAAGTTAAATGATAAATGGTTAATTTAATAACATCAGGGGCAAAATTCAAATTGATTTACTGTATTTGGAGTTTCACCCACTTAGACAAACACTGATAGCCATGTCAGTTACTGCTTTTAAGAACTTATTCAATCCATCCTTTCGAAGAGTTTGTGTTGCAAAGGTCTCTATTAGAAATCACAAGTATTTTCACTTGGTAAAGGTGAGATAGAAACTGTTACAAGCAGGGCAAAGTGAATTCTGGAGTATGATGACATGGACTATACCGAATGCTGCTGTGCATTTGTCATCACATTGTTGTGATGTTCTGTTTGTCTCAGCAACAGCTAAACTTAGTGCAGAGGAAGACCAATAACTGTGTTAGAGATTGTAGAGCAAAATAAGTGCTGATTGCAAAATAAAAAAGGAGGTCAAAAAAGAAATTGCTTTTCTGAACAATTATGAATATTTGCATTATTGTGCAGAAAATAGCAGTGCTAAGATGGGATTTTACTCCTCATCTGAGAGAAACTTTTATATTGCAGCTGGAACCTCCCAGACACTCCAAGCAGAGGCTCCTACATGGATGTGCCTTATCATCATTACCTGTGCAGCAGGCCCAATTAATCTCAATGTTTTCAATTCTGTTTACAACCTTGGGTGTATCAGAACTTGCTAATGTGGGTATTTGGTGAAGAACAACCTTCTTTAGCAGCTTGCATAGCCAGACTGTATTTACTCTTTGAGTCCTCAGTATTTGACTCAAAGTATTTAACTGATAACTCAGCCCACAAATGCTCTTCTTTGAAAAGATGGATTCCCTTTACCTGCTCTGTTAGCAGTACCAGCAACAACCTACTGTCTTTCTGCACTTCAGGAAAGTCAAATAAATTGCATACAATTTTTTGACCTGAAGTTTTCCTTGATCTGTGTGACTTTAGACTTACTTTGTGAAATGACAAAGTCAAACCAGAAAATACTGGTTCATTTTGCTGGGTGTATTTCAGCTGAAACTTTCCTGATTCAATCTCTGCATATGCAATGACACTGAAACTATCTGATCTGGCTGAAAAAAGATGTTAACATCGCTTTCTCAACCGCAGCTGCCTGTGAGGCACAACTTTACCTTTTACCAGCTCCAGCAATGATCAAATTGACATAGAATAACAGAATAATTCAGGGTGTAAGGGACTTCACATCTTCAATGGGATCTTCAATTTGTCTAAACTTCAATAAGACCTCATCTCTTACTAGACTGCAGAGATCTGGGAGCTGAAGGAAAGGAAGTTTTTCGTTTGTCCTGCTGTTCATGACACGGTTTGGGGATTTGTGGTTTTTCTTTTTTCGTTATCCAAGAATTGTGAATATAAACGATAAATGGAATAAAAGATGCGTGACACCCCGCGGGAACAGGAGATAACAGGCATCCTGAAGAGGGAGGGAGTACATCTGTACCCAGTGATGTGGTGGAGTCAAGGACTGAGAGATCCTGGGTGGGCTGGAAGGTGGTGTGAGGAATGAACGTTGTCTTTGGCATAGGGGAGAGAATAAGAAACCTTTCTGGTGGCAGAGAGAAGTGTGAAGGTGAAACAGTGTCCTTGGAAGGAGAAGAGGAAGATAAATGAAAAGTCAGAAGGGATGTGAGGGTGTTGGGGATATGGTGAACTGTCTCTGTCCCAGGAAGGAGAAAGGAGGGCCAGGCTGTTCCCTGGTCGCAGAGAAGGGTTTGTGGACTTCAGGCAGCCCCAATGGCATGGGGAAGGAGGACCTGACTAGCTGGGAGATCAGCATGGAGAAAGGGATGGAAACATGGAGGAAGCTCTGGACTTCTGCAGGGAGCTCATTCTAGGCAGCCAAGGCCCACTGCTATCCCATATTTCTTATGATAACTTTATTAATAATGACGATCCCTCAGTACTGTGGGGGAACCCTCATATATCTTATTCATTATATTAAATTTAGGTATTTGAATCAGTGCATAATGAGTTTATTACTTGCTACACCCAAAACAGGTGTCACATTTTGCTTGAATAGCACATAAGGCATTTTGACATAATGCAGCTTTCTTGTTCCAGCCTTTCAGCTAAATACTGCAAAATAATGACAACAAGAAAATAGTTTCTGCAAAGAAGCAGAAGTATTTTATGACAAAAGCAGCATTTGGAGTAACATTCTAGAAGAGCAGAGACACATTTTTTTCCCCTTGTCACTCTCATTAAGGCTCTGAGAGACTTTTTTGTGCCGTGTCTCGCTGTTGGAATACCTGTCTCCAAACAGCTTTCTGTAGTGGAAAATCCAATTTAATCTCAAACAGTTTTATCAGTTCTGCACTACTTTTTTTCTCCTATTGGAAAGTAAAATAAAAAGATCATATGTCAACTTGACTACAAGGTGTAAAGCTTCTGAGCCTGCATTAATAAATTTATGCATCAATTATATGTTTGCACATTCATGTATGTATAGCTGAAGGCAGCCTCTTTGTAGGCTAAGGTTTATTTATGCTGCATAGAATACATTTTCCCAATTTCTAGCATTCTTGAAAGGTAGATTTTTTTCCAGAGATTGTCCAGCTTCTAAGTCTTCATGAGATGAAATATAATTTCTTTTTCAGGGGTAAGGAACTTGGAAAATTATATAAAATATCTGTCTGGGAATGCTATATATGTTTAATTACTTTAATACAAATGTTAACTCATTTTTCACTGTGTGCTTCAGCTGATGGAGGGGAGTTGCATGTGCTCATTTATACTGTGCTTTCTGCAAACTCGGGTGAGTTTGGAGAGCCCAAAGGCAAAGGAGGTGCTTAGAGAAGTCTTTTGGTTTAGCTCTGCAATTCACAATGTATTTAAACAGGGGAATCTCAAAATTGCTACCTCCTGTTTTTTTCTGAGTTGAAGACACAGACACCCCTGACAAGGCTCCTGCATCCATATGCAGCCTGTTGTGATTCTGATTGGGCTTAATTGCCCCAAGACCTCCACCCACACACCCTCAGCTGCCTGCTCTGAGATCTCCCTTTGAGCTGAGTCCTGGACTGTGCTGTGGTTGTGCCTGGCTCCAGCCCTGGATGGAGGCTTCAGACCTGGATGGTCTGTCTTTGTTGTTTCCAGGGTGGTTGATGGACTCTTGAAGAATCATCTTTCTTCTCCCCACTGGTTATACTGGCCTCCCACCAGTGACTTGTGTGTGGCACCCTACTGCCTTAAGGCAACATCGTGCCAGCTCTGAATTTCATATCCCTTTCTGCTTCCTGAGCCAGGTAAGTCCATTGGCTCTGTGGGTTTCCCTACAGCTGTGTTCACTTCTGTGTGCAGGGAATGTGCTGAAGAAGGCTGGAGGGTCTGCCTGGAGGAAAACCCCTTTTTGGCTGCTCGTGGCCTGGTTTGGGGGCAGCCCTGTCACCTGTAGGGCTGGAGGATCAGTTCTCATCAGTGTGATTTTAGGAAGGGAAGATAGACTGGAAACAGAAGCCATGTTTCTTTTCTGAACAGCAGCTGTACAGTTGTACCCCTAGGAGAGAGTGCTTACTTTGGCTGTGAAATAATGCCCGTAGCTAAAAAGCTTTTGGCATTGTAAACGATCACACATTTCATTTCAGGGTATTTTCCCTTTCCTTTGGGCAGCGTTGTACAGCTCTATTCCTCAAAACATGAGGTTCGTACTGCATCAAACACTTGGAAAATGACACTAATGCAACACTAAGAATGAGAAGTACCCCAAAGTCAGGAAATACCAAGGGCCTTGCTGCTTCTGGAGCCGTTTGCTTTGTTATCCTGTACACTCTTACATATTTTATGACGTACTGAGGTAGCACACTGCTGACACATTTGATGAGGACTGGGTTTATGAAGGAAAGACCAGTAGAGAAAAGCAGGTGAGGCTTCAAATAAAATTTTGAACCTACTGGAATTTGTCAGTTCTTGTAGTAAATCTTGCCTCAAGACCAAGTTGTTTTACCTTTAATTGCCTGTTTAAGGTGGATACAAAGCTTTCTGTGGAGCGAGTGTAAGATCTCTGTGCTGCAGGGCTGCCGTGATGCCTGGCCAAGCTCCTTACCCTGGCTGCAGCCCTACCTGGAGGCTCTGCTTCCCCAGGGATGCCATGTGTATGGTGGGGCTGGAGCAGCCTTGGAGGGGAAAGGGGTGGCTGTGGGTAGATGCCAGCCCTGCTCAAAGCTCTGGTGAGTGCAGGAGGGATGAACACTGAGAGAGGATTAAGAACAGAAGTTTTCAATCCCAATAGTGAATATGCAGAAGGGGCCTGAAGTACGCCATCAATAATTTTTCTCTCAGTTTTGCCACTGGTACCTGCTGTTAATGCAGAATCACAGAATAGGCTGAGTTGGAAGGGATCTGTCAGGATCATCAAGTCCAACTCTTGGCCCTGGACAGGATACCCCAAGAATCACACCATGTGCCTGAGAGCATTGTCCGGAGGCTTCTTGAACTCTGTCAGCCTTGGTGCTGTGACCACTTCCTTGGCTTCCCTGGGGAGCCTGTTCCAGTGCTCAACCACCCTCTGAGTGAAAAACCTTTTCCTGATATGCAAAACCTCCCCTGACTCAGCTTCATGCCATTTCCCTGAGTCCTATCACTAGTCACAAGAGGGAAGAGATCAGTACTTGCCCCTCTGATGTTGAAGATCTCAGTGAGGCCTGCCTTCAGTCTCCAGGCTGAAAAAACCAAGTCACCTCAGCCGCTCCTCATAGGGTTTCCCCTTCAGACCCTTCACCATCGTTGTGGCCCTCCTTTGGACACTCTCTAATAGCTTAATGTCCCTGCCTGCGGCTGTGCTGGTGCTTCTTCCCATCAAGCAGTACTGCCTCCCACAAAATGCCCATCAGCAGGCTGAGCCAAGATCAGGAGCAACAGAACCTGACCTAAATAGAGATCGGAAATGCTACGTAAAGCAGGCTCAGCACCATCCCAGTGATGTGGAAGGCTGTGGCCAGAGGGTGGATTACCTCTGTGGTCCTGGGCAGTGCTGAGCCCACGGCAGTGCTGCTGTGTGCCTGAAGCGGTAGGAAAAAAAAACTCTCGTGGAGATTTTGGGGGGTTTTGTAGCCCATGTTGGTACCTGAGGCAGGTGATTTGCTTGTGCAGAATGGGAAATTAAAGGCCAAGAGGTGCATCTGCCAATGCCACCCCAGTGTGAGGGCTGTGAGGGGACTTTGTGGAGAGGCCGGGGGCTCGCCTGGAAATGGCGCCCTGAGGGCAGAGGCTGCAGACTGGGCACGTCCCCTAGAGCAGCTGCCAGGAATTGGAACCTTCAGCTGAGCAAAGGTGTTACATTATTTTCACTTGGATATTAGCTGATAATTAGCATTCTGTGTGGCCATGTCTGAAACGTGCCATGTACAGCGTTTACTGAGGGACCTTGGAAACATCAGTGGTCTTTCACTTCCTCTGAGCTCTGTTTCAGGTAAAGTCGTCTTTGCTCGTGTTGTGAATGTTTGTTTCTTGCCGCTACTGTTTGTAAATAAAATTATAATTATCTGCTGCTGGTTATTATCAAGTATAATGTACTCCTTTGTAGAAAATAATTAGTATAATGTATTAGGGTTAGTTGTGAGTCTTCTTGGTAATGTGTATGTGGGCGTGCAGTTTGTCATGGGTTTTGATACAAAGGAAAAAGAGGAAGATTAAAACAGTAATGCAATGATACAGACAAAAATACTAAACAAGGCTTAGTTGGTTGAATTTTCACATTATTTTTTTAAACAGTGCTGTAAAGCATGATAGGTGTTAGAGCTGTGCTATTACATATCACTCTGGAATCTGTGCAGTGCCTGATTGGAGAAATTTTTATACAAGCCTAAGCTGCAGATAAGGCCATTTGAAATAAGTGCTGGTGATGGATAGACTTGCCTTAATAACATCCTTGATTTTCACAGCTTTAATGGTAAATCTACTTCATTTATTGCCATAGATACTATGTATGTTAAATGATCAGTGTTAGAGGACTTCAATGTAAGGGCACTTTGTGATTCTTTAAGCGTGATCTGAGCCCGTGAGCTGTTTGAAAAAATGATTTAATATGTTTTGTATGATTGAAGGGGACTAAGCAGAAAAACATTCTGTATAGCCCCTGAATACAGGAGTATTTTCATGCTGATAATCTGCCTGATTGCTGGGTGTCACTGGAATACGTTTATTTTCTTTGAAATGTGCATCAGAAGTGAAAAGCAGCCCTGATGTGGACAATATCAGTGTGTTTAGCTGTCATGTCTGACAAAGACCGGCTGAGCCAAATGAGGGGCCTTAGTTCAATAAAATGCATCTGAGTGCACCTACAGCCAAATGTGTGTCTAAATCAGCTTCTAGTTGCTCCTTTGGCCTTCAAAATCACCTGCAAACTTAGGCCACGATCCTGCACCTCGGTCTGCTTGGGTAGGAAATTAGAGAGGGATATTTTAGAGGAGCGCAGCAGAAGCCACAGTAAGGACTCTTGGGATGTCACTATTACACATACACTGCATTATTACCCTCTCACATCCTGTCTCTTGATAATAAATGTTTACTTGATTGACTGAAATTACACTTAAGTGAAACTTGCTGTAACAGTAAAAAAAAAAAAAAAGTCACAGGCAATTGGCACCTGGATTGGATTTTCCTGAACTCTTGTAAGTATCTGATGTGTTTATTTAAATGAAATCAGTTTCCTCTGCCCTTTCTCTGTCCAAAGGGTTGATATCTTACTCTCTTGTAGCCTTATAAACATTTGGTGTATTGGGAAATGTATACATGTCAGTGTTTAGGAACATCAAAAGAGATGTTGTGTTCGCATCAGTGATCAGCGCTGAGTATCAAGTAGTATTTGGGAAAGAATCTGGCATATCCCTCAGTGACTTATCTGGGAAGTGTGAATGGCATTTAATAAAACAGATTTTCCAGCAAACGACAGGCCAGAGCCTTGAAGCAAAAAGTACTTCTGCCCTGTGCCAATCATTCACTTTCTTCCAGCTCAGTGATTTCTCCCATGTAAAATGTTCTTGTATTTAAACTGGTCCACACTGCATCAATAGTGAGGTGTCAAATTCCTCACTGAAGCCATGTAAAAAAATATGAAAACTTGAATAGTAACTAGAATTGGGTTACTTGTCACTGCATGGCCTGCCTGGAACCTGTGCCAGTGCCTCACCACCTTCACAATAAAGGATTTCTTCCTACTGCCTAATCCAAACCTACCCTTCTTTGCCTTAAGGCCATTCCCCCTTGTCCTGTCACTACATGTCTTTGTGAAAAGTCCCTCTCTGGTCTCTTGGAGCCCCTTCAGGCACTGGAAGGGACCCCAAGGTCTCCCCACAGCCTTCTCTTCTCCAGGTTGAACAGTCCCAACTCTCTCAGCCTGTCTCCACAGCAGAGGTGCTCCAGCCCTGTAATCCTTGAAGTGGCTCTCCTTTGGACTCATTCCAATAGATCCATGTCTTTCTTCTGTCGGGGACCTCAGATATGGACAATCCAAAAAAATCTCTTTACCTTCCATGCTCCCCTGTGCTTACCCTGGTTTCAGCTTTTGAGTTTTAATTTCATTCCACTTAAACCATTCTTCCTTATATTGTTCCTAGTAACAATAGGCTTGTTGCCTAGTACACCTTCCAAGCTTAAAATTGTAGTGTAGACAAGATGCTTTTGAATTTTAATATGCACTGTGCTTGCTAAGAAAGCATTAGTATTCTGTGTACTGTTTGCTTCAACTAATAAAATTATAATGAGACTATGGTTTGCCTTATCTAACCTAATTTTTAACACATTAGGTACCTATTAACCAATATGTTCCTTTCTTTTTCCCCAAAAATTGTCGTTCACAGAAAATATCACAAACTACTACTTAGCTAAGTGGGAAACCAGGCTTCCCATTTTAATTTTCTTTTTGACATAAACCTCAATGTAAATATTTTTTTAACCACCTTCTGAGAGTTTAAATCACACTGTGAGTTACATCAGCATGCTCCATGACAGCAAATAATGCCTTATTCTTCCAAGGTCCTATGTTCCTTTTTACAGATCATTTTCCATGAAAAAGTAATGCATTGCAGAATATTGTGACATTAAGCAAGTTCAGTTGTGTTTTGCAGTTGTTAATTACCCTTACAAGGTGGATAAGAATTCTGTGGGGAATTCCTTAAAAGAGAAATGCTTTGCCCTTGGGATGTGTATTACCATATGGAAAGCAGGCTTATGTTCTTAGTTAATTATCTTTGTTGTTTCAGTTCATTTAAAGGAAATGTAATAATTTGTTGGTTGTTAGTACCTGTGTATTTTGAAAAGGGAAATTGTTAGAATAATAAAGACCCCAAGGGGATGCTTACAGTACTCCAGAAAGACACTTTCAATTATTTTCTCCCAAGGCATTATTTTTTCTAAGCAAAACTGACAAAAATATTAAACAAAGGTGATTTATGGCATCTTTGGGAAAGTATATTTCATTATTATTGCTATTTTTTGCAGGTGGTTCAAAACTTTTCTCCCAGTGATAATCCCATTTCTATTTCTTCTTTCTTTGAGTCTGCAATCACACTGAATTTGACAGCTTTGAGCAACAAAATATCAAACCAGTAATTGAAATTGGGTAGGGTGATAGTACTTAGTCTTGTCTCATGGAAATGTGAAGGTCATGGAAATAGGTGAGGGAAAAGCCAAGCATTATAATAAACAAATGGATATGGGTATGATCCTACTGAAAACAAAAGAGCCTGGGATTATTCCACCTGGTTGGTGACTGGATACTGCTTCTCTCATGGAAAATAGAATTATTTGCTTTAAAAGGTGTTGGGAAGCTCTTTGTTATTTGGGGGGCAGTGTCATCCTGCAGAGCTGTGTGGAAAGGCAGTGATTTGACTTTTCTAAAAGGCTCATGACTGTGGCCAGGACGGAGGTCATGCTTGTTTTGCTGCTCCTGCTGTAATTATTGCTGCACAGTTCCATTAACTTTTGGCAATATTTGGAAAAGCTTGGATTTTTATTCTTTTAAAAAAAATTAGAGTAATTTTTTCCTCTCAGTCAAACTAAAATTGTAGTTTATTATTATTTATAATTTGTAGATTTTGCTAGTCAAGTATTTTTTATATAAGCTTGTGAAAACAAAGGGTCACATTGAAAAGGTTATTCCACTGGTTTCAAGTATTTGCTTTGGATTTACCTCCCTTTGACTGAGAGCAAGAAGCATCATCTAAACAAAAGAGCAGTTATTTCCAAAGCACTCAGAAGTAAGTAGGTTTTATTGTATTTCATTCCCTAGAAGAAAACAAAATCAACTCTAAGCATTTCTTTCCTAAGCATTAGCTTGGGAAATCATCATAATTCTCCCAAGCTGAAATCAGGAAAGGTTGGAAACTTGCTATATAGATTCCAGATTTGGTATCTGTGCTCCACCTGGCACTGGGTTGCAATAGAATGAATAGACCTTATTTAGGAGGAAGGAAATGGAACAATTGGCATCTGCTGCTTCCATGAACACTAGGAGTCTATGATTAAGATGTTCTGAAATGGAAATAAAGGCTGAAGAGGAATTAAAGAACCCCATTCCTTCCCGTGTCATTGAACAGGTAAATTGGCCTGTGCACTCTATAGGGCATAGTCAGCTCCCTGTGCTGGGCACTGGAAAAACCAACAGACCCCTTCTTCAGTGTTCACAGGCAAGAGGAAACAGGTTCAAATGTGTTCCCACAGGGGTGTCTTGGAGTTGGGAACGGACTTCATCTAAAAATCCTTACTTAGATTCTCTTTTCAGATTGCAGTTTTTCCCTCTGCTTGCCTCAAATAGCTGGTTACAGACATTGCTTTAAAGTTAGGGTGGATCAGAAAAATCACCTCAGAATGTCACCTCGTGTACATCCCGAGCCACGTGTGCTGCCTTTGTCACATTTGTGCTTGCTTTGTATTCCAGTTCCCCTCCCAGAGCCAGGATTGCACGGCTGTAATTGAGGGCAGCATTTGGGCAGGAGAATCTCGTCTCTGAACCAGGAAGAGCACGGCTTGACTTTCATATGCCTGAGGTTGAGTTTGCAGAAAGATGAGCAAATTTGCTCGGGAAATGCCAGTCAGTCCAGAGGAGAACTGTATTTTAGTTTGGTGAAATGGCTAGTTCTGACTAGCCTGGGTCAGACAGTGTTTAAACCAGCATCTCCTTGCAGTAGTTGTTGCCATTAGGAAGCAGTTCCCTGTGCCAAGGCCAGCAATGTTACTGTCTGATTCTAATTGACCTTTTTGTGGGCACACTTCCTTTCAGCATTGGTTTGGGTCCTGCTTAATTGGAGCAAGACTGAGGTGGGGCGAGTACAGGTGTTTCACTGTGGGTATGGGTAGTAAGGCATCTTTAGCAAAGCATATTTTGTTCTTTGCTTCTCCCCTCTAATAATTTGTCACATCAGGTTATTAATATCTTTCAGAAAGAAAGAATGCAAAAACTTATTATGTGAAATGGAGGTAATTCTACAGTCTTTGGGGAAATGCTTTGGATGTGTGTGGGAGTATGGATTGCATTTATGTATTTCACGCCCCTGAATCCAAGACTGCCTTATCAAAGGAAGCTACTGCCAGGCTTGTGGGGCAGGCATGTGAACTCTATATCTCAAAATAGATGCTTTTGGTTCTGAACTGTAGTTTTCATCTAGTCTTTTAATTAAGTGTCTTTACACACCAAGAAGCATTCAGGTTTATGCTGTGAAGCTGTTACCTGCATGATTATATTCCTGTTTGATTTCTTTAAAATCTACTTCTAAAAAACCAATTGAATGTAAAAGTATGCTGGTAATACAGACTATGATTTTCAGTCATCATGAGCTCTGATTGGAGATTGAGGAGTGGTCATTTTAAAGTGCTTTCCAGATAAAGTGGCAGAAGATAAATATATCTTCTGAGCTGCTATTTTAAGCATCACAGCTATAAACGAGAGTGACAGTAGCTTTTAGTTTAGGTCACTTGGTACATCCCAGCTTATTATAAAACAAGCACATAGGCTGAGGTTTAACACTGCCCTGGCTTTCTAACTTGGAGAGAAGAGCCTATGTTGGTGTTTAAAGACTAGGAGATCCCATCTTAACTTAGTCTGGGGTGATCTGTAGTCCTGAGGAATTATCTAGGAGGTATTTGCCAGAAGAGATAGCAGCTACATGTGTGGACAACTTCAATACTTTAAATAGACCAGAAATAGTAAATAAGCAATGTATAAGTTTTGTTTTAGCCCTCTGAAAGAGATAAAGTTTGGTTAAAGGTTATATGGCACTTAGCACTGTTTGGAGTGGCATCCCCTGGAATCTTTGTCTGGTGTTGGAGGCAGCAGGCAGGAGAGCAGGCAATACAGCCTCTGTCAGCTTTGCCCACAGTAGAGCTCAAAGAGCAAGATAGTGAAAAATAACTCATTCAAAGACATCCAGCCATTTATCTCTGTGGATTGGGACGGTGCAAGGGTGTCCTTGCTGTGTGCTCAGCTCCCTCTGACAGCCTGCAGCTTTTTCACTTTAGAGCAAAAAGCACAGCAGCAGCTCCAGGAATTAACACTTGAGAAGTTTTTTTCTTCCCACCCCGCCTTATTTTCTTGAAGGATTGTCTATAGGAGAGGGAGGATTTAGGACAAAAGATTTATCTGAGATGTTAAGCTGTATCACTGAAAAATGGGCAGGAAAACACCTCAACAAGCTGTGTGAGGAACTCAAAGGCCATTTAGCTGGAGAGAAGCTGCAGGGTGTTCTGAGCACGGAGCACAGAGGAGCTGAAGAAATACAGTGCATTAGACTTTAATGAGCATTACACAAGATCGTCCTAAAGTATTGATTAACTAGACATCAGGGACTTTTGAACCTTAAACGCCTGCAAAAGCATGCAGGGTTTAAAAGACTCATCACTACTCCACAGAATAAGAATCAGGTTCTGGGTAAAATGAACTGAATAAGGCAAAGTCTTTGGTACAGCTATTTTGGGCTACAAAGAGCCTTTGAGTGCTCAACAATAGCATCGGTGTTCGGAGCCCAAGGAGAAAAAAGAACAGACAAGCCATATATTGTGAAAGTCATGTATATGGCATTTAAGCCTGGCTAGGAGAGAATGAAAAGATCCAGATAAAACATGGTGCTGCACAAAAAAAGGCTTTCTCTCATTTACATCCTCTCCTCCTATTTGGAGAGACCTTTTAGAAGCAAGGACCATGAGAAGGAAGAGACATAATTAAAAAATATGTAAGTCTAGCATTTTCAGAACTCAGCACTTGATGTTCTTGGGGCTGTGATCATTTTCATAGGCTGGTAGTACTTTACCAATGGTGCAAATGTGCTCAACTCTTCACCTGTAGTGATAGCCTTGAGTATCTTTAAAAAAAATAAGTCCTACTGCTAGAAATCAAAGGTGCTTGTGTCTGGTGATGTCTGTGAGGAGGTGAAGATAGTCCCACTGAAGAGATAGTAGGAGAAAGCAGCTATCAAAATTATAGACTTGGTATCCTTGGTATTTGTGTTCCAGCCACTAACTGGTTTGGGTTGTTTTCATTCTCAAAAACTCATAAAAACAATGGAGGTATAATCAGATAATTTAAAGTAAATGTTGAATGCTGTCCTTTAGAAATCTTTATAAAGCTAGTTAGCTAGCTAGATACATAGACAAAGAGATACACAGATAGATAGATGCCACACCAGGAAGTAGGAAAAGGTTACAGTGGATGTAAAAGAACAGAATGTTAATTATGAAGTCTGAGACAACTTGGCCAAAGATGAGCATCAAAGATAGATCAACGTCATTTGAATTTCCAAGGATAAAATTCTGGAATTAGACATCCCTGTCATATGAAGAAAGAAAAAAGAAATTAAATCAACCATACCAAAGGCAATAATAAAACTCTGAAGAAAATGGAGTTAAATGTGCAGAAGGTGAACCTGTATCTGACAGAGCGAATCTGTGTGGTAAAACACTGCAAGCCTCGCAGAACATGCTTATTTTAATGAAGAGCTGCTGGTACAGGGAAAATGACCTGGGATCAGTCCAATACTGGAATGAATGATGCTGGGACAAAATGTGCTTGAAGCACAGTTTGCATGATTACTATCTTTTTGATCTTTTATAAGCAACAAATTGCCATTCAGTGCAAATCTTGTGGTTATGTTTACTACTATACTTAGGAAAATTGCATTGCTGTTTGTGTCTGGCTGATCTGCTATTTCACCATTGATTAATTTAGCCCAACATGTGTATGTGTCTGATTAAGACTAGCAAATACCTGCTAAGTTATCATAAGAGACATAATTTTGATTAATTACAAACTAAGCAAAAGGAATTAATGATTTTTTTCCCCCCCCCTCAATTCTGTCTCCTCAGTGCTTCACTGAGTATTTAGAGATCTACCTTTGGACAGTTTATTCACCTGTGAGAGACTGCACCAAATGCCAATCAATGGATAGTCCAGCAAAGTATCAGCAACACATGCCCGTGCCCCCATGTGGACATGCAAAGGGCATGTAAAGGGATGCAAATGTCCTTTCTCTGCTGTGATTTGTGAAGGAGAGTGTCAGAGACACAGCACTGCTAATGTTGGAGTACATTTGCAATTAACAGCTTTCACAGCTAACTTACATCCTTATCTTTCTGTGACATTTTAATCACCTCCAGAAGGCACTTTTTCACTTGAATATTCTAACATGAATGTTATCCTCTAATTGTAAACAAGCAGAAGTCAATTACTAGCAGTAGAGAAACTCAGTGCAGCAAACAAAAAAGGGAGTATGTATTCAAAAGATTTCACTTAACATTGCTCGCTCCTCTTTGTACCAGACCTCCTACATTTCAGCATGCTCACTTTCTCCTGGGAGCTTTTGAATCCATTGTCAGTCTGTAAAATTAGAAAGAAGAGTGAGTTAAAACCTATGTAGAGATTGGAATTTTCCTATTACAAATCATCTCTGCCTCAGTAGATTATCTGCATATCCATCCATTGCCAACTGTTCTGAAACCTTTTACTGCTGTCTCAATTTTCTTCTCGTAGTACTTTAGTGCATGTAACAACTAGGAAGTTTGCCTGAGTTGTGCTTGCATAAGTGAAAGTAAATTCTCACAGAAGAGATGGAGTAAAGGTGAGGCAGGCAAAGTATGAAAATGTCTGGGATGTGCGTAGAGTTGATGTGGAGAGTCAATTCCTACCTAAATAAACAAATGGCTGAATAGAGGTAGTGAATAGGACATTTTGTGCAGATGATTACATTATTATCATATTCAAAGAATAAAGACTCTATTGCTCGTTTCTCTTCTGTACATTCAAGCCTGTCCCGTTTCACTTAGCTGGGATGGGGCTTGGGAAGATACATGCACAGGGATCTGTCAGCTATTAGAGGCCAGATCCTGCAACAGGCTCCGGGATTAGGCCTGTAGTTTGTTAGCACAAGGCAAAGCCTTTCCTTTAAATGTGTTAAGTGTTTCACAGGAAGGGGTGATGGAGCACCTCAGCAATCCTTTTCCATTAAGTACAAGTCTGGATTAATCTTAGCATATGAGAGAGTGTAGAAACACGTAAAGTCTGAAGAGGTGGGAAATTAAAGTATCATATCTTTACTGGAGTCTATTTATGAGGATGATTTCTAAGCAGGGACCTGCTGGCCAGAGCACTAAACCTTCCAGTAAACCATGCTGCTGGGACTTGTGCTGCTGCTATTTTAGCAAGGATTAGACTGTCACAATAGGGTGAGTGAATGAATAAATAAATAAATATATATATATATATCCTGTTAGTGCTGCATCTCAGGGGAGAGAAACAATGAGGTGGTGAGGTATTGATTCAATTATTTTCCTAATTAAAAAAAATACTGCAAATAGCTAAAGGAAAGGAAAGAGGGAGCAGAAGTGCTTTCTGTGGAAAATTATGACACTTTGCACATGATACAGATGTTAAATGTACCAAGGATGCTACGTGGCATTCATTCAGTCTCATCTGTATCCTGTTCATGTGGCAGGGGATATCCCTGGGGGCAGGGGAGGGGAGAAGCCATTTTGTTTGCTCTTGATTCACTGCAAAATAATGATGGATCTACAGAGGGAATTTTCAGAAGTCTTTGTGGCCAGGATTGCTAAGCAGAAACATCACCATGACACAGAACTCATCATGACCCCACAGTTAACTTGGAGTTCTTCCATAGACATGCTCAGAAAATATCTGTCAGGGCTTGATTCAGAAGAAATACCAGTCCTTCATTTAAGCTGTTTTGTTTGTTAAATGTGTATTTAAAGCAGTAGTATTTCTTAGATATCAGGCAATTAATTGTCCAGTATATTTGATTTTATATCAACAGGGCAAGAAAATGCAGTTTCTGTTGCTCAGCATTTCTGTGGAGCTTGTAATGCTTGAACTGTGCGGATGTTCTAACTTAGGACTTCGTGTTTCTGTCTCAGAGGTTCTGCTGTATTCACACCCAGTGCTGTAATATACCTCTGGAATGGGGTTTAAGTGTGTTTCCAGGGAACCTTGGGGGCTTTGCTGCATCACTTGGAAGTCTTGCCCCTGTTCACAGTCAGAAGTGCTGTTGCCTGTGCCCACTGCATGGGTAAAAGCAGGATTTGGCATTTGTGCACAGCACAAGTGGCAGGTACTCTCTGGGCATGTGGGTTTGCAAAAGGAGAAGACACTTTCTGCTCATTTTCAGTTCTCACTTGCCAGGGCTTGAGGTGTTGTTTGTACCTATAGGTGTGCATTTTCTGTACTGCTGGCATAGAGTGTGGTAGCTCTGCCACAATCTGCCTGATTTGTCTTAGGACACAGTAGTTATTTTCTTATCAAAAGATAATTCATGAGTATTATTAAGACAATGGATTTGACTTTTCAATGAGTTTATGTCTTTAAGAATAGTTTTCAGAGAATGAGTCAGCCATATGTTAAATCAAATTTAACATCCATTATGAAACACTGAATCATACTTTATATCTCTGTAATGATAATAAATGATCATCTCTCCCGTGTTCCCCTCATTTGTACTACCACTCATCAATCTTGTTAATATCACAAAGATTTATTAAATGAATAATCTTCAAAGTATAGCTGTTTTAATATTAATAGCTCCATTTTATGTTGTTTCTCTTACGATAATTCCATTTGTGTTTAAGCATGCTGACTTTAAAAGTAATAATCCTTTTTACAGTGAAATTTAATGAATAGAAAACCAGTAAATCAATAATAAAGTCCTCCTTAATGAGATTTTGTAATTATACCAATACATTACGAAATACAGAAAACTTCTGAATGCCCTTCACATGTAGGAGAATCACAGAATTAACAAAGTACAGAATGAAACCTGAGGTAGTACTTAAAGGGAAGAGATATTGAGATACCATTGTGAATACATGCAGATGGATAATGTATTTGGTCTGTGTTTAAAAGTATTCCAAGACCATAGTATGATGCTCAGTGAGTTACGACCTAACTCGCTCCAATGTCGAATCTCTGTGTTAAAGATTCCTGCCTGATGATTTAGCTCTCGTGATTCTGTTAACACAGAAGTCCTGGTTGTATTTGACCTGTCTTTTGTTCTCCAAGAGTCTTTGGTATCACTTAGTTATATTTCCACGCAGACTGAAGTAACTGTACAACCACTTTGTAACTACACTGCCAGGAGGTGGAGGCTGTCCTGGGAACACCCCTCTGTGGCTCTGTTCAGTAGAGGAGGAGCAGCTGCTCTGTATTTTAACCTCCCAGCTCAGTAATGTGTTTAGTGTCTTGTTAGTAAATTTCTCACTTTAAATAAAAAAACCCACTTCAGTTTAATATCAAAATGTTTGGTGGTTGGTTTTTGTTTGTTTGTTTGTTTTAATAAACAGTTCTGATTCAAAAGTAGAGAGCTGGGGTTCACACAGGTGAGTTGGGTGATGGCTGGAATTGAGAAAACCTGGTGATCCAGAACATTTTCCTTTTGACAAAAGGAGTAGGTCTGAGCAAATGAAGAGTGTGCCTGTTGGTTGAATTTGACAGGAGAATCCCTGGGCTCTGGGACAGTGTGAAGGCAAATCTGCTTTCCCCCTGGGTAGGGGAAATCAATGCTCTGATGTGCAGAGCACCACTCGGTGCTCAACAAGTCCCGAACCTCTCTCTGCCCTGTCATTAATAACCAAATAACACCCAGAGGGGCCAAATCTATTTCCCAGGCTCGCTGCTGGTGCAGGTGTGGAGAACTATTATTAGAGGTGGGGTTGGGAGACGAGAACTGCAGTTTGCTGCCTTGCCTGAGGTTCTTGTTAAGCTCTCAGCATGGGAGCAGTGGGCTGTGCTCACTGACAGCTGCTTATCCCTCCAGCTTCAATATTTTGCTGTGTTGCAGTTTCTGAAGTGCCTGGTCTGGAAGGCATGTGAACAATGTGTTTCGATAATCCAGCTGAGATGTAATGAAAGCATGAATGACAGCTGAGCACCCTCCTGGGACAGCCTTGGTTGTAGCCTTACTTACTATCATCTGCAGATGTAGAAGTTTTTGTTATGTAACTAAACTGATAATCAAAAGATGGGTTGATATCAAAGATGACCTCCAGGTCATGAACCTTCAAACCAGACACTCTTAAACTTGCTTGAAGAAGAGCTGCAAAGGATGAAGTGCAATTCAAAAGGCATCAGGAACTAGCCAAACTAAGCTCAACATTTTATAAATCTAATTGTAGGGCGTGTTTTTCTGATCCCCACAGCGAAGCGTCATTTAGTGTCTCATCAAACAGGAAATTAACTTCCCTTGGGTCACCTGTTACAGGAAAATAAACCACGACCTTAGCAGTGTAACAACAGCTTCAAATTATACCTCTCAGTCATAGTTCCTAATAAAAACCTGGGTGCACACATCAGAAAACAGTGAATTTAGGTCTGAGAGTCTTCATAGCATATTTCTGGAAAGAAAAAAATAAAAATCTGATTCTGCCTCTGTCAGTGAGAAAAAGCAGGAAGGCAACATGCTTTAATGTATGGAGTTAGAAGGAGTGGTGAGGGTAAGAAAGTGGGCAGGAGACTCAAGATTCAGGATCAGTTCCCTGATCCATTATAGGCTACATATGTCTTAAAGTCTGTGCCACTATTTACTTTTGTTGTTCCTTTTCAATTCAGATTTTAATGAGCAGGTAGCACCAAGCACAGTGTAGGTTTTTTCGTGGCTGAGGTATTTTAGATATACTGTTGTATAAATGATAAAAATAATTCCTTCCTCTGTTAGTCTTGTAGTTTTAACTTTATGTACTTTCCAGATCAAAATCCTAAAGGTAGACATTTTTCCCTTAAAGAAGTTTTTATCTTAGTTCTACTGTCATTATTTTACTCTGAGCTTTAACTGACAAACTCAATTCTTAAGAATTGGGGTGATGAGATTATGGTGTCATAACAGTAAATGCTATGATTTTTATTTCATTTTTTTTTGTAAAATCTAAAAGAACATTTTGTATATTACTATAGAAACATAGCTAACAGTCACTCTCCATTTCTACAAGCTGAAAAGTTACTTCCTTCTTACCGAAAGGAATTTAGTAGCGAATAAGTTCCCTTGAGCTGCTGCACTGAATACCCAAGTGTTACAGCTCCTCGCTCTGCCCTTCCACTGGTCTCCCAAGCTTCTCTAACTTCCTGAAATCAGACATTTTAGATGACTTTGGCCTCTAGGGCTCTCACATTTTAAGAAATAATCTTCCCCTTCTGGACCTCAGAACTGCCGACTGGAAATCTTATCATCCATTTAGTTCAGCATGTATTAAAATTTGGCAATTAATTATCTGCAGTTCTAATCCAGTGAGTCCGTGCAATTAACATCTGGGATTCAGCACATCAGTTTTGCTGACTTTTTAATTTAAGGACTTGGAGACAGTAGATCCCCTCTAGGAGAGCTGAAATAAGTAAAATCTGACCTATACCTGGAATTCTTAATCTGTTTCCTGTCTTAGAGCCCATCCTGTTACTCACTGGCTCTGTAGCACCTTGTTCCTTATGAGAAGTCATGGCTGTTAGTCATTTAACATGTGGCAGCAAACTTATGACCTGGAGTGGTCTAATGGATACAGAGAATGTGGAAATGGGGATTTCTAGGCTCTGTTCTCTTTTCAATAACCAGCAGGTGACATTGGCTGTTTATGCTTTTGTAAAATAGAATCGTAGGATGGTTTGGGTTGGAAGGGACCTTGAAGACCATGTAGTTACAATCCCCTGCCATGGGCAGGAACACCTTCCACTAAACCAAGTTGTTCAGAGCTCCATCCAGCCTGGCCTAATCTGAATGCTGTTTGTGTTCCTGGTGCAACACATTCGATTAATAAAGAAACTGATCCTGAAAACCTATCAAAGGATGCTATAAAGGTGGAAAAAAAACCCCCCGACTACTAAAATTTGTAAAAGTCTCTTCAACCCTCCTCATGGAGCTGAGTTACATATTGATAGAATCATAGAAAGGCTTGGGTTGGAAGGGACCTTAAAGATCATCTTGTTCGAGTTTCGTTTACAAGTGAGGCATAAACAGAAAAAAGGGAAGAAAAAAGAGAATTTGTATTTAGTGTTTCATCCTGAGGAGTAAGGGGTAATTAATTTCTAGTGAACAATAGTGGAAAATGCATCTGATTATTTGTTTCATAGTAAAAAAACATGGTACCACTTCCTGAAAGAACTATTGTAGAATTCACTGTAAATTCCTGAACAGTCAAGCACTCATCCATACCCTGTCTTGGAACAGAGCATAATCCTGTCTCTTCACATGTTCTGAAGCCAAGAGCACTGCTCAGGACACAGTCCTATTTTTGCATTATCAAAACCCCCCACATTCTACCTTAAATACATTGAAGGAAAAATGGACATTTGTCCTTCATTCACTGGGTGCTGAGATGCAAATTGCACCTGTGATACTTAAAATCCTGCTGACAATTCTGCTGATACTTAAAATCCTGCTGACAAATGCTGCTTAAAATCCTGCCCACAATTCATAAATCCCTTGTTATTCAGCTGTGGTGAAATGAAGTGACAACAAAATGTTATTTACAAAATGATGCAGCAATGTCCTCTTAGGAGCAGTCACGAGTGATGACTCAGGTTTCTTGGGGTAAGGTCTTTTAGCAATTTACTTAATTTTTCAGTGTAATGTGTTTTTCTTTTGTGAAAGATGTTGTTAAATTTCAGTTGTGTATTTGTAGTGAAGCAAAAATTTTTGCTTGGCGTAAACCACTTTTTTTTCTCTCTCTCTCTTCTTGGCTTTGTTGCTCTTGCACTATTTCTTACATCCTACATCTGTTTTTCTGAAGGATTTAGCATTTAGGATGGACTTGAGGTAGATTTTCTGCGAGGGTGGGAATTGGCAGGTTTTTCTGTTTCAGTATTGTTTCCTTCTCTTGCCTCAAATGTTCCTGAGCACTGTGGGAAGACTTTGTCAGAATATAAAGGTATAACTTAATCAGCCTTCACCTCGTATATGTATATACCACAGAAGAAAATATAAAAAAATCTAGAATAGGGCAACTACATTCAGTGATTTACAGGATTGTATCTAGAAGCTAGAATATCCTGTAGAAGGTGTGGATTAAATATTTAGGAGTTAAGAGACAAACTGTATCTTTAGTCTCTCTGCTTGGCTGCAGGCAGATGGGTAACACAAGGGAAGATGAACTCCAGTGGTTTTAACTCTGAGGTTTTACAGTGCAGTGTTTCCTGTGAGTCATCCCCAAGGGCAAACAGCCAGTGCCACACACAGCTGTGGGCTGGGGAGGGGCTGCTGTAGTGACCCCCTGGAACAGAGACAGAGAAAACAGGGCTCGGTCTCTCGTGGCACCCACCTGTGCAGTAAACTTGTAATTCTTAAGCAGAGCCCTAGAAATAACAGAGAGCACATCCAGTATAATAAAATCGTCTGGGCCTCTAGTGAACTAGAGAAATGGCCTGTCTTGGTCAGAGAACATCCTCAGCTCAGAGCAGGATAATTTCTTCTCAAAAGGGCAGCTATTATGAAACAGGCTTAGTAGTGGGAATAACTGCCTTCACGTTCTCAGGAAGCCTGTGCTGGCCTTCAAAAATTATAAAATTGGCTTAATAAAGAGGTTGATAGGAAAGAGAAGGACTAATCTTGGATTTATTATTTTTTTGTGTTTTGGTTTCTGAACATGGATGCATTAAGATATCTTTTCTTATCCATCAGGGAGATTTTAAAAAATTGCTTTGTGTTTTCAGTAAAAGCAGGAATATTCCTGAAAGCAATTGATCCCAGCAACCGAGGGGAAATTCAGCTGTTGCAACAGTGAGTAGCACTCCAGGAAGATGAAGCATGAGACTGTTCTAGTTTTTCTGCCCATAACATTCTTTTAGGGAAACTGTACGAGTGGCCCAAAATGGATTTGACCCATGTAATGTCCATTTGAAAAGTGAGACTGGTGCCAATAAAAGCAAAACCCTTTACAGAGAACAATGGAAATCTCTCTGTCAGACATGGGTGCTTCTACCAAGCACATATGGAGAAGGAGCCTCCTTGTAATGGCCTAAAGAACACTGTCATCTGGCTCTTTGCTTGTGTTGTTTATTTTGTCTTTCACCTTTGTATTTTAATTAGCTCCTTTTTTCTTCTGTTGTTGTGATTTAGTTTACATGCCATGGAACATGCATTTGATTTCAGTACAGCATGGTAAGCATGCAAATAGCACTTGGGTAGATAGTATTTATTCAGCAGTTGTAGGTGTGTAAGCCATTTTCTCATCTTAATCTGTTTGGAGTGAATAGATGTATGTAAAATGAATAAGAAAACAGCAGCAGAACCGTTATCCAATTAGAAAGGCAGATGTATTTCAAAACCAGAAGCTTAAACTGAAGACCTAAGGAGTAACAACCCCTGCTCCTTTTGGCCTTCTTATGTTCCACATTTTTGAAGTGTCCTGCATTGAGGAATACCTGCCTTTTGAGACAGGACCCAGTGATTGAGTTGCAGCACCTTCTGGTTTTGCATAGCTGTGTGTTATCAAGGACTAAGGATGAGGTGCAGTTGTTAAAGGCTGGAAAGAGAAGGGTTGGCTGAACAGCATTTGCCTTGGGATTTAAGACTGAAACTTTCAGATTTATAACATGCGAAGCGCAGCATCTAACCTAGTCCCTTGCTTTAACTGTTTACAGAGCAGCAGGGTGATAATATAAGCATTTTTGCTCACCCTTTCCCCAGACATTAGTGTTTTTTAAGCCAACTTTAGCATTTACCTCTTTGTTTGAGCTTAATAGAAAAACACAGGGAGCTTGAACTGAGGTCAAGAGCAAAGCCCGTCAGCATCCATTTTCATAATGGTATAACACTGAAGGAAGGAAAGTTGGTAAAGGAACATATTTAATGCAGCTTTGAGTCTCTGTAGAAAAAAGCAATGGTTTCCATAGCATCACCAGAAATGTCTCTCTGAATATGGAAGAGGTTGTTTAACTCTGGGCTCAGGGTTCATCTGGCTTAGCAGTGGGCACAGAGTTAAGGCACCTCAGTTCAGAATGCTTTTTCCATGACCAGCAGGCAAATAGAGGCACTTCCTTTCACAGGATGGAAGGATTTCCTAATAGACTGTTGAGGCCACCCAGTATGAGGAGACTTCTCTTAGGAGACTGATT
This sequence comes from Pipra filicauda, assembly GCF_003945595.2. NCBI lineage: Eukaryota > Metazoa > Chordata > Aves > Passeriformes > Pipridae > Pipra > Pipra filicauda. Next base: position 326,344 of record NW_024103973.1, on the reverse strand, counting down.
TTAGAGGTGCAAAGGAGTGGGCAGTCTCATAAGCATATAAAACAACTCAGATGCTCAGATTATGCCACAGTGTCTTTGACTCCTGTTCCTTGCTCTTGGCAGCCTGGCTGTTGAGCTCATTTGCTTTATGGTTTTACAGAAAATATGCCCCATTTGTTTCAGTTGGGCTGTGCTTTCACGTTTAGTCCTCGATGTTCCCCTGGTTCCTGCTCTCAGCTCCGTGCCACCCATTGTGCTACGGCAGCACAGCGTGGTGACCTGGATCAAGGGACTCTCCTGGAGGATTGAAACCCATCGTGTGGATTTGCAGCCTCACAAATACAGGCTCAAAACACTCAGGAGGTTTTAAAGCACTTATAAAAACGGAAAACCATGTGAGCAAAGAGGGGGAGATGAGGAATCTCTCTACAGTGGGGGGGTGCAGATGGAGGAATCGATTTCCAGGGTTAGTCTGCAGGCTGGTGCTGTTGGCAGAATCTGTCTTCCTCTAGAACCAGAATACACAACTGTGTATTTTCATCATCTTTGACATTAGCAGTCTGTGTGGATAGTTCTGGCTATTCTCTTTGCACTTCTGTGGAACTTTTGAAAATGGATTGGAATATCTTTTCAATTTAAAATGACTTGTTCTCTGTAAATCTCTGCTCAAAGGCATGTTGTGGATACTGGTTAATCCAACATTTCCTTCTGGCTAGCGTGTTATAATTATAAAATGCAGAGCAGTGGAAGATGGTTTGGAATAACTCTGATTAAAGGATATTTCTGTGTGTCACAGCTACCATTGGAAAAGCAACAGGGCACAGCTTTGGAGTGTCATAACCTTTTAAATTTCATCTGAACTGATCGCTAATGTAGATATAAAAGGTCACATAAGGTTTGACCTCTTGCAGTTCTAAATGCAAAAACCAACACCCAAATGCCTTTGTTCTGAACGTTTTGTGGAAGATGAGTTTGTAAGTGAGCCTACAGGTAGCTCAGTGGAGCTGCATCAGACTGCAGCAAGTGTGAGGGGCCAGAACCAGCCCTGCTGGGACTGAACTGCTGAGGAGCAGGAAGGATGGAAGGCATGCAGAGAACAGCATCAGTTGTAGGCACTTTAAGGAGTAAACATTAGTCTGGAAAAAAGTGCTCTAGACAGAAATGGAAATAACTTTTTGGACAAATTATCGCAGCTTAAGCTGCTTTTGGTTTGGTTGTTTTGGTTTTGTGGGTTTTTTTTTTATATTGCTGTCTTATGGCATAAATTCATGCAGATTGTTGCAGTACACAGCACAGAGGATGTGATAGTGACTGGACTGCAGGTAAGTGTGACACTAACCAAAGTACAGGAGAATACACTTGACTGGCAAACCTTTTGGCAAAGTCTGGGTATTTTTTGGTGGGGGGACTTGTGTGTGTGCATATCCAGCATAGTGAGATTTTTTTATTTATTTTTTTTTTAGATGTTTAGAAATTGCCAGGAAAATAAAAAGTAAATACTAATATTTAGTTTGTGGCTGGTGTCTCTAGTCCTGCTAATATCAGAGGCATAAAGAGCCTCAGGGAAATGACCCCTGTTGCTAACTTTGTCCCTTTCAAATGGATTGTGGTAGAAGTCAAGTCTAAAGCCTAGAATCTTATTTTCTGAGTCCCCTGAAGGAGCAGGTGCTGCTGAGCTCAGCTGCTGGCCCTTCTGGAAAGGGAGGAGGTGGCAGGTTACAGAGCCACCCAAAGGGGAGGGAGGAAAAGGCAGGGGACATGTGTATGCATTGATATATGTGATATGCATGCACGTGTATGTACAAATAACCAATCGATCTCTTATTGGGTGTTGCTCTTTGGCCTTTCTTATAAAAGTATTCATTTAATATTTTCCTCTCTGGAAAACCTTAGTCTTGTTTTATTATTATTATTAGTATGTATTTTTTAATTTATCAAGTAAGTATATAAATAACTGGAGCAGATATATTATTAATGCAGAACACTTAGTGCGTAAGTCACTGAAAGTCACAGATGTGTCATAAAAATAGATGGCAATCAATAGTCACAGGAAAATGTTATTTGTTTCTTGCAAAGCTGCAGCTATAAACTCGCCTTCCTGCCAGTAGGAGTGTTATTGCCAGAGCTCTGCATAGGTAGTTCAGAACAGACCGTATCATTCACAGTTTTAAAGAAATCAACTTCAAGAAGCAGACTTTCAAGCAAATGCAGCACTGTCCTATATTGCAGAATAGGGCTATTTAAAAACAAACTAGGAAAGCTGCCCAGGCTCTGAAAGGAAAGATGTCTTTGCATGGAAATGAATATTGCCTCTCCATAATGTATGTACCTTTTTGGCCACTATTTCATTAGTTTTCTCAAATAAACATAGGTAATGTAGCATGGAAGAGGGGATTTCCCGAAGGTTGCTTATTGCTGTAAAGCTAGAATTTATTAGAGCGGGCTTGCAAGCTCAGAGGTGTGCATGGTATTTAAGTTATTCTGTGAGTGCATAATTTGATAACTTGAATAACATTCAGTTAATGAAAGTCTTCACTTTAATTACAAAGAATAGATATTAAAATAATCCCCTTTAACAAAAAGGAACCAGTGCTACACCCCTGGACCTATTTCTTTGCTGTGCTCATGGGCCCATCTGCAGATCTGATATTGTCCATCTTTTTGTGATTGTCCCATTTTGCACAGTCCCTATGATAGGATATGTATTTATAGGAGATACATTAACTACAGTTTTTAAGTATGTTGCCCTGACTCAGTTCTGATGGCTTTGATTTTTCTTAAACGATTTCATTGTTTGGTGTCAGTGTGTCTGATACTCCTTGGGTTCTTGGTAAAGAAAAAGGAGCTCGGATTTCTGGTGGGCACTGGGACTTGTGGAAAATAGGTGTGCAGGAGACCCCATGGAGAATCTGCAGGCACAGCAGATAAGGGGTGCTTTCTTAGGGTGTTGATTTGGCCAGACTTCAGCCATCTCTGCTGCCTCTACCAGCTCTACCAGGTGAAGCAGAAATCTTCCACTTTCCTCTGCCCTGGGTAGGTTATTCCCATGGGTGGGATTACACAGCCTTGTAGAGCATGGATGGGCAGGACTTCAGGGGTTGACCCAGTCTAATTTTCTGCCAAACAAGGAGTGTTGGCATGTAGCTGCCACCTTGTTTTCATGGGTATACAGGTTCTGTGACTTATGAGTCATGATGTATGAAAATGAAAAAAACCCTGTTGTGATGTGCTTTTGGCATGTTATTTCTTTTCACGGATTTCTTATTACATTTTGACAGGTGTCTGACACAAGAAACTGTCACTACTGTGATTTAACCTTGGTGTGCCATCTCCAATTTCAGTGCCTAGGACTGTGAAACAATAGAACAGATCTGAGCTGTTGAAACTTCAAGAAAATTACATTTAACTTTATTTTTTTTTTAAGAGATGCTCTGTGTGTAGCAGATTTTCTTTATCCTGGTACTCAGGGTAGAAGCCAAATTTGTTCACATTTTCTTGATTGTGAGGTTATTTTTTTATGGTAATTATTCTCAGAGAAGTCAGCTCAGACCAGCCTGACATCTTGCAAAGAATTCAGTAAAATAGAGACAGCTGGTTTGCTACTTCCTTACATAATGCTAATTTCATTCATTATAAATATCCAAGCTGTTAATACCAAAACAATGTTAGAGGATGTTACGTGGAGAAATGTGAAGCAACACAAACGGGTATTTTTTTAGATAATTTATCCCCTCAGAAACCTGCGGTGAGTCAACTCCGGTCTGCTTGGGCCCTGCAGTTTTGTTTTATTTTCTAGTTTCCAGAATTTTTGGCTAACAAAAGGCTTGCATCTCGGTTTGTTTATCACACACTGGAGAACCTGGTGAACCCCCTGCTTGTCTCCCTTGACTCAAGGTACTGGCAGAGCTGTTGCTCTCCTGTGCAGCATCAGAGAGGATGTTTCAGGAGGGCTCCACAGCCTGGGTTGCAGATGGGGTCAGGAGGGGTGCCTTACATCCAACAGCCACAAAACTGGGGTCCTGAGGCTTTTGTGTAGCAGGAACCTGATGATATGAGACTGAGTCCAAACTCAGCAAGTGCCTGGCTCAGTTTCCAGCGCCGCTTCCCGCGCCGCGAGAGGCCCCTCTGTGCTGACAGAGGAGCACCTAATACAAGTCATTAGTGCTCCTGGCAGTGTGATTCCTGCCAAAGGGAAGTCTGGCACTGCAGAAATATGCTGCCCTGTGTCAACCCTAAAGTATCAGAGATGACGCTGTTGTCACCCGACAGTGCTGGTCGGTGCCGTGGCAGGGGCTGTCAGCTGGGCTTCATTGATCACACTAAGCAGCTTCTTTACTTTCAATTACTCATGGGTGTCAGGAGGAGAAAGAGAACACTAGAGAGGTATTATATGTAGTGGCACTTCAAAGGTGATTACTCTTTCTTCCTATCAATCATGTTAAGGAAATTCTCCTAGTGCACTTGATAATCCTATTTTCCTTTGAAGGAAAGAAGAAGTCTTGATTCCAAGCTAGCCATAGAATTAACAGTGTCATTACACATTTTTGAACTCATTAGAGTGTACTTAGTATGCCTGAGATGTAATAGATTTGAAAAGCAATTTCTCCAGTGATGATTTGAAGTGGATAACAATTTTTTCCCAAAACAAATTGCAAATCAGCTCATCAGTCTTTTTTCCTAGATTCTGATGTACAAATGCTTCACAGCTATTTAGTTGTGTGACTCGTGAGGGGTTAAAATTAATTTACAAAAATAATGTAAGGACACAATATAGCAAATAACATACATAGAACACATTTTGATTGAATGCAAATTCTTCAATGTGAATTCCTAGCCTGTTGTGATGGTTCAATTTTCTATTGCTTAAATCATGGTACCTGCACATTTAGATTAAATTCAGGATTCACGTACAGCCAATCTATACGGAGGGGTTTGTTTACTTTGAAATCAATAGATTTGATAAGTGTGGGGTGGAGCAAGATTTGAATCTTAATAAAGATAAGGGATTTATTGTCAGCCCTTCCTGATAGGTTATGCCTGTTCTCCTGACGTTTTTCAGAGAAACTGTTTGCTGAGAAAATGACACCTGAGTTGTGTCTGTAGCTGGAACATTCAGGTGATGCGTGTGCTGCAGACTGGAAAAACTTTGCAAAGGCCTAATGATTCAGATCTTATTGCTCTTGTCTTTGTAAAACAAATCTCAGCAGAGACTGCTGGCTTTGCTGCAAAAAGGGGGGTGCCTCCAGGAGACCTTTTCAATCATACGTTCCAACTTTTCTCCACTCTTCATTTCCTTTATTTTACAACCCTTTCCCAATTTATTTTACAAATCTCAAAAAAAAATGAGCCCCTTGAGCTTTGTAGAGACCACTAATGACTGTGTAAGCGAGCCCATTGGATTTCCCCTTGGGCTTGATTACGTACCTGACAGAGCAGAAGCTTCCCAAGGGGTCAAGGAGTCTGAGGGGGGGAAAAAAAATCAGACAAATCAGAGAGCTTCAAACAAACCCCCCTGCTTCCATCCCCCAGGCAACACAAACGAGTCAGCAGTGTTCTGAGATGGAAAAGGAACAGCTCACTTTGAGATTTCATTTGTTGTTAGTTCCTTCCCAGACTCAGCGTGGTTTGGACACTACATTCAGGATCTTGTACGAAGAATGCTTGTTGTTCTGTCTGAGTGCAGCTGCTGGGAAACATTTTCTTCTTATTCTTGCCTCAAGGCATCAGTAAGTTGATGGAAAACACAGCTGACTGCTCTGTGGTATGATCAGGATCACCAAGATCATTAGGTTTCCTGGAATACCTAACCTGTCATAAACCTCTACCTGATTTCCATAATTAATTTATCTGTAGAGAGGTGCCACCCACCTGGTCCTTGATTTCCAGTCTTATGATCATTTGCCTTTGTGAGCAGGGTATTAGTATATCAGACTGACAACTAGGGATGTTGTGACCCAGAGATTAGATGGTTTTCCCAGTGTCATAATGAGGAATTGGAAAGGCTGTGATTAGCACTGTGTCCATCCCCTGCTCTAACTGCTAGAGGCGAAGACCTAAACAAAGGACATTGTATGGAGGAAAATCATTTGAGCCAGCATTCTTGACAGCTTTTGGTTACAACACATTGAACTGTTATAACACAAGCACATCACACCAGTTGGGCAGAAGTGTGAGTGCGAGATCTGCAGAAGGTTGCAAACGTTGTCAGTGTATCACAATTATAGCCATCACAGTACCAAACAACACTGTGAAAACGCAGGGTTGTGTAACCTGTAAGTTCTCACATCTTCCCTATGCTGGGCCTGATTTGGGGTAAAAATAGGACAGCACAGGATAAATTGAAGGGTCTTGGATTGCTTCTCTCCTTGACAAGCTTCTGTTTTTGCTTTGGTCAGCTCATGACAGAGAAGTGAGAATCAACCCTGCCTTTGATGCAATGGTGAAATGCCTTAATCACTCTCCAATGTATTGAATATCTAAAATCTATTGTTTTTCAAACTGTTTTGACTGCCTGTAACTGCTGGGAGCAGCCCTTCCTCCAGAGCTGGGGACAAGAACCTGTACCTGGTGATTAGTGGCTGCAGTAGCAAAGACTCATTCTCTGCCCCTGTGAGCTGCTGCCAGTAGTGGTTAATGTATATGCTTTGTGAGCCCTTTTGAATTCTTCTGCCTTTCTCTGGGGAAAACCATTGTTTTTCCGTGCTTTGATAAACACTGAATGATTCTGTTTGGGCTCTGTTAACAAGTAGTTGGCACAAAAGGTGTGTGGGGTTCAGCAGAGAGATTATTCTGCCAATCTGCAGCAGATCAGTGCTCTCACAGCTGCCTCTGCAGGAAAGGTGTCGAAGATCCCAGACTTAATTCATTTGTACTATGGGCATATCCTGTATTAGCAGACCCCTCTGTTACTGAGGTGGTCATTCCCGATTTCATGAGTATTAGGGAAGAAAAAGTCAGATTGTTGGCAGGATGCATGTATTTAGAGGACCATTCAAACACCTAGACTTTCAGCAATTTTTTTATTTTGTAGTGACTTTCAAGCACGTTAAAAGCTTAAATCTTACAGTCTTTAAATTTCTTTTAGAGAGATACGTGGATATTAACCACGAATATGTAAGACCAGGGTAGATAAAACTACCAATCCGAAGACAATGCAATTCTGATAGTCAGGCTAATAAACATTCCATCTTGTCCTTGGGCAATTGGTGAAATACTTGCTGGGCAGCAAGGCCACAAATGGCTTTTTGCTTCCACAGTCTCCAGAGATCCCTGACAATGACGTGTGAAGTATTCAGCCAATACCTGTGTGAGCTGTCCTTTACATCCAGGGTTGTGTTGGAGTCACTGCCTAAATATGTAAGAAAATGCCTGTCTCTCGATTCAGGTGGAATTTCAGAGATAATGATTACTTGCTGATTTGCAGGCTAATAGGCTGGAGGGCAAAATGCTTTTTAAAGTATGAAGTGCCTGATACTTCTTCAAATGATGGCGAACACATGTGATTAGAATTATGTATTTTGCTTTTACTTTGTTACACTTTGACGTCCTCATACCTTTGAGACAGGCATACAAAAGTATATCTATTTTCTCCTTCTGTGCCTGTGCTGAATACAGTGCTGACTGTTTGCTCTCTCTCAGCAAAAGATGAGAGATACCTTAAAAGAAAGCACTTAACCGTGGACCTTGCTATACAAAATGCTGGGTTTATCTCTTCTATTTTTTTTTTCCTCACTAAAATAACAGAGATTACAATTGGTTTGGGACAACTGTTTCCATAATAATTATAGTTGGTACCTTTGCTGGTAAATGAATGGATCTGTGACTACACTAGTTTCTGTTTTAGGGTTAACAAGAAATTACATTTGAAAAATATCACAGTAGCGTTTTCTCCTTAGATTTCACATTTGGGAATTAACCCAGATTGTATTATCAACATAATATATCATTAAAATAATGACACTAAATGATAGTTTACAATGTTCAGTACACACTGAAGTGGAAAAATATAATTAGCACATCTCTGTTGCAACTCTTTATTAGTTGGTATAACACCAGCATACATTCTGGTAAGGACCCAAATCACAGACTGTCACTGCAGTCCTGCTGTCAATAGACAGTTGCAGCCCTTAGATGAGCATTACCAAGTTTTCTGTGCCACTTGCTTTTCTCATGCTCATAATCAGGGGTTATATTTTACTGTGACTCCTTGGTGGCTAGAAAATGTTGCAGGATTCAGGGGGAGCCATAGAAATGAGTTATAAACCACAGCAGAAGCAGTCTTCAGGGTTTTTTCCATGTCTTTTTCTTTTTTTTTTCTTTCTTGTCTTTTCACCCTTGAATTAGTGTTCCTTTAAAAGAAGAGACAGCAAAGTGAGAGGGTGGCGGTCTGGGATAAGAAAATATTGACAGATGACAGGAGAGGAATAGATGGGGGAGGGAGTAAAGGAGAATGAATGGACAGAAAGGTTCTGCACAGATAGAAAAGGAATGGAAGCACAAAGAAGGAGACAGGATGATGTCTTCAGAAATGAAATGAAATAAGGCCTTCTGCCCCCATCAGCCTCATGGTGCCCCTGAGCTGCCAGCCTTGTGTTGTTATTTTACAGAGCTTATTTGTGTGACAGGATTCACAAGTACAGGTCTGACCCAGGTCCTACAGGAAGCAGCAGGTTTGCCAATGATCTCAGTAGGACCAGTGCTTGCCTGGTCCTGGTAGATAAACCCCCTACATTTTAAAAGACACCATCACCTTGTAGCTTGCATTTATGCACAAAGGTGACATTTTGCATCCTAGTATCGATAACAACTTGCTACCAAAACAGAAGGAAATTCCATGTAAAAATACAGTTTCCTCCTTTATCTCCTGCAGTTGCCATTATGCAGTGAGGTACTTAAACACAATACCTGGGCTTAACATTAACTAGAGGCACAAATCAGTACAATTGCTGAGAAGGTACTGCCGAGAAGGTAGCCAGGATTTGGAGTCTAGCAGACTCTTTCCTCAGGGAGGAGAAGCTGATGATCCAGAGTGGATTTCTTTGCAGCCATCAAGTTTATTGACAAGGAAAGCACCCTGTGACCCATTTCCCCAGACACATTAGACAGCAGATAACAAGACTACTTTTCTTTGTGTATGAGGCCAAGCCTCTTGCTTGGTTAGTGCTTTACTCCAAGGCTCTGTTTCTGGTCTCACAGGGCAGACTTTCAGGTCTGCTCTTATTGCAGAACTTTTGGGATGTTTCTCTCTGTTAGCACTTAGGAGGTTTAAGGTGTTTCTGTTCTTTCTGCTTTCTACATACATACATGTCCTGACAGAACTATCCAGCAAAACATTCCTGTCCGTATAGGCTGATTTCTACGTAGCTTTCCCCAAGATTTGTGTTTCCGTGGATGAATTGGTATTGTTGCAATTATTCTACTTTTTAACTGCATCCTACGTTTAGTCCAAATGAAGTGGAGCTACTGATCCCTTCAGATCTCACCCATAATAGTGGCTTTTTGACTCAGTTCCTAGATTTGTTGTGGAGGACAGGTGTTTTCTTTCTACCAAAACACCAAACAAGAAGCAGGAAATCCATTAGCTTAAAAAGGAATTAAAAAATGGTAATTTCAAAGTGTGTTACTTAAAAAGAATCCTGCAAATGTCTCTGCTTTTGTAATGAATTCAGCAAAAACAGAATGATTCTGAGGATTCACTGTTTAGTCAGACATTATTTCTGTCAGAGAGGCTGTCCATGTCTTCTGAGCAGGGTGTTTTGGGTACAAATCTGTGTTTGTTCGGATACTGCTCAGCTAAATGCTGCTTCTCCTTGATGCATTTGTTAAGTGGGCCAAAACTCCGGCAGCAACCCCTGCGTCATCACCTTTTATGCATTTTCAGAAGGAGGTGAGACAGAGCACAAAAACTGGCTGGTCCTGTGATTACATGTAGGTGGCAGGCCTGGATTGTGCCTCTGTTAAGCATTTTGCTACAGCAAATCAGTCCTGGTGTTCCCATATCCTCTTGCTGGTTTCCCACATCTCCTGAGAACCAGTGAGCTGGACAGTTGTTCCTTCTGTGTTCCTGGTGTTGAAACGACAGCAGGGATAGAAGGCCTGTTTCAGCTGTGGTTGGGCATTTGTGATTTAGCTGAGGTTCTTTTCATGGCTCATTAGGACAGCACAGGGAAAGAGAGATCCTAAAACCAAGCATAAACACTTATATTGAAATCAATACTGGCTCTTCAGGTTCACAGTAAATATGTTGTGCCTAATAGGACAATCCTGAACCTTTGGAAATGAACTGGAATTGTACAGCCTCATTTTCTGTGTATAATAATGGACCAGAAACCCAAATATATTACTCAGGTCTCTTTCTGTATCTCGATCACATCAGATGATCTTTCTTACTTTCCCTTTTGCATTGCAGAAAACTAATTTGAAACATAATTATGTTGCTGCCAGATATCAGCGTGGCTGTTTGGCTGCCTGTGAGCACAGTGATCACCATTTGCTAGGTGACATTGTGTGGTATTATCTCCTCATCTATCACAGTCTCTTCCTCTCTCCTACTTGCAGAATTCCAGCTAATATCCCAGCATCTGCATGGTGAGCCTGCGTGGTTAATGATAGTTGTGCGTTTGTGCTTGTTTGGTTTTGTTTTGTTTCTTTTCATCCCAGGTCAGCAATGATTGCATGAAGAGACACAAAGGTTTATAATCAACCTGTGGTTTTATCAGCCCAGAAATTGGGGTGGTTTTATTCAACAGTGGTTTTAATATTTTTTTAGAAAGGATTTTTTAAAAAGGTCATTTGAAAATGAAAGCTGATGGGGTTTTTTCCCCCTTTTTTTAAATAATGTTAGCATTGACAGAGGGAGGGGGTTTTAGTGAGAACAGTGTGGGTGCCTGCTTTTCTACAGAGTATTGTCTGAAGATTTGATCCCATTTTGGTCTGTGAAAGCATCACTTACTTGTCATGCTAAGAAACAGAGTTTTTTTGTTTTAAGATTGCGACTTAGTGACACCTGTCTGTGCTTTGCTGTTTTCTTTTCTTTCTTTGTTACATGTAAACCTTGATATTTCAGGCTTTTTTCCCCCCTGAATACAATGCTCCATGACTGGGAGCTCACATGAGGAGCACTTGCAGTGCTGGTTCTGTGGTGCACAAAAAAGCAGCTGGATGGTGCTGTGTGTGGACCATTGGAGCAGGAGAGAGGCCTGTCAATATGGGGGGTTTCATTACCTGGAATATATTAACATGTGGAGCTCTCCAGTTTCCCGGGTTTCTTGAGAAAAACAGGAGACATTTTCACTTGAAATATTACTTGTTGTGTGTCCATGCTTGTGTTTGAAGAAATTCTTTCTGGATGATTCTTGTAAGTAATTGGCACCAGGCTTAGGATCTTTAAATAAAGACAACTCTTTCTTCTCCTCCTCAGGAGATGAAAGCCATGCTGAAAGCTGTGTCTTTGAAAATGAATTTCTGCTGTTGATGGGTCACTTGATGTGGTTACCCTAAGAACCAGCCAACTCTGTTCTACAGACTGAAATTACTCCTTTTTGAAGTTTGAAAAACATGTCAATATGTGTACTAAATTTTGCAGTCAGAAGAAAACAGTCTGCAACTTTAAGCCTTTCTGGGTCTCTGGGGGGGTGAGAAATAGAAGATAGATAAGATCATGGGGAAGTCTCAGGAGTGCCAGTCTATAGTTTATCCTCTGCACTTGGCAAAACAATATTAGCTGTCCTGGCAGCTCTGTGTGTACAGTGTGCCCAGTGATGAGACCACGTTGCCACATATGTCTGTTTTATAGCCAGTTACTCCAAATTGTTGTAATTGTTCAATGGAAAATGGAATATCTTTCCTTTGAATGCTGCTTCTCCTTAGCATCTGCTGTTCTCTAGAACTCATGCAATCCCCAACTTGGTATAGGAACCATTCACTACAGCTTTATCAAATATTACAGCTTCCTCATCATGATGACTGCAACACGTTCTCATGCCAGAATTACATAAAAACATTCAAAAGAGATTTTCATGTGTTGTCTGATCTGTTCTCTGTCCCAGGGCATGTCACCAGGTGCCTTTGCCACCAACACAAGATCCCACAGTGTCTTTGCAAACATCTGCCCCAGGGCTCTACTTGGCATCCAACCGAAAGATTTTCTTTTCTCTGGTGGTCCCTTTGTGCTACGGTTTAAGTTCATCGTGTTTTCTGGCCAGACACACCAAGAACAGCATCTCCTCTTTGCAGCAGATCTATATATATCTCAAGATTTTTATGTTCACATATTTTCTTCTTTAGGTTCCTGTAGCCCATTACCAGTGATGTCATTTAAGATTTTTATCTAAAGCCTTCAGCACCCTCCTTAGACAGAAGAAATTTTAGGGAGCTCAGCGGTCACTGATGTGTGACTGCTCATCATAAATGAGCATCATCCGTATAGATGTCATACATGCTGACCAAAACCTGATAAACAGAAGTAAAATTCCCATATTTTCAACTTTATTATATCCTTCCAATTGGAGATTTAAATGCTCCCATCTTCTAGACATTCTTTCATATAGCATGAAAAAGTAGCTGCCCTCATTCTGATTTCTTTGCCAAGTGAGATTAAAGATGTGCAAGATCTCTTTAATTTTGCAATAAAATCTTCCCAAGCTCATTTTACCCTTTTGTGGCCGGTTGATGTGTGTTGGTTGCTTCAGCTGTGCCAGGCTCCTTTGCCTCCATTAGCAGGCATGTGAATTAAGAGCCATTTTGCTTTCACTAGCATGTGTCTTCCACTACAGGATATTGTGCTTATTTGCTGTAATGCCACTGAAAGTCTTTCCTAACACAAAAAAAAAAAAAAAGAAAAACCAACCAAGAACAGCAGGCTGTAGTATGCAACTCCCTGGAATTTTTGCTGCTTCAGTAACTGAGTAACTTTAATATTTTAACTTGCACCACATTATGTGCTGTGTTTCCCAGTACTAGCATCCATGTGTTTTTCTTTTTCTGTCCTTTTTTTTTCCCTGGGTGCCAACAGAGGATAATGTGCTGTCCTTGCTGGTTTTGCCTACAGCAGAGTAATTTCAATATGCCATTCTTCCTTTGGCAGAACAGGAACAGATGACACTCATAAAACAGATCTCTGCATTAGTCCTGAGCCCTTCTCCCACATCCCTGGCACCAATAAGATTTATTATTCTTCTAAATATCTCCTGGCAGGCTACTCAGAATGTTGGAAAAATTAAAATAAAGGATTTCAGTCTGAGCACAGAGAGCATGCTTTGCTGCTCAAAAGAGTGGGAAACTATATTCTTCTGCCTGTCAGGCAGAAACACAAAGGAGATGTATCGTAAAATTATGGATAAGCAAGATGTTATGTGGACCCTTAGGGATGACCTCCAGTCCTGGCTGAAATGGTGAGCAAAGCAGTTGTCTGAACTAGTGTAGTATCTCTACACTCCCTAGTTATTATTGAAGGTCTCATCCCACCGTCCCTACGGAGTCAGAAATGGCCCATGGAGCCCGAGGGAGGCTGTGTGGGACCAGGAGACACTGTTATGGTATCTAGTGCTCAGCTCCAGGGTCTCTGCTCAGCTCTTTAGCCAAGACACCTTTTCTTTTCCTTCTGCCAATACCAAGATGATCTATTACTAAGGTTGGATAGTTACTTATTGGCAAGATTTTTTTTTTTTTAATATTAAGAAGATAACAACCAGTCCAGGAAGCCTCTGAATTTTTTATAGGGCAAAAGAAATTAAAAATATTATTGGAGACTCTAGAACTTCCAGAGACAGAATTTGGAGCATCCAAAGCAAAATGTAAAGCCTTTGTTGCCAGTTACTTCTGCAAATATGACAATTCTGCCAATAAATGCACTGTTCTGGAGTTGCTATATAAATGGAATGTATAAGTTAAGCAGTTTTGTAGTTTATTGGGACAAAAATTTTATCAAGATTTAGGATCTCCGGGGATTATCTCAGTTAGAAGCTAAGACTGGTGCTTGATGCAGTGGATCCTTCGATCCATTGCACATTACTCAGAGGAAAAAAAGTATGCCAAGCCTGCACTGAAGGAATCAGCCAGAAATAATTTTGCTGCACATGCCACTATGACCCCAGTTTTTTTCTTTTGTCTCAGCTGAAGCTGGGTTGGGTTGTGCTTTCCTTTTAATCTGTTTCTGACCTCTCTTTCAAACGTGTGAACACAAACCTAAATGATATTCAGAAAACTGCTTTTTATTTGTGTGGAGGCATAGCTGGAACCTGCTACATTTTTTTCCTCCTGAGTTTGTAAGTGAGCTCAGTGATCCCCCACAACTATCCCAAATGAAGGGCAGCTGTTATGGTCATCAGTCTCAGCAAGGTTCCCTGCAAGGCACCATAACATTAATAGGTGGTACTCAGAGGTTATTTTCAGTACCATTGACACAACGTTGGGTTAATATATTAATTTTATGGGAGCCCAGAGGGAAATGAGAGAGGGGATGATAAAAGCTTCTGCAAACACGACAAGATGTTGATTCCCACTAGTAAACCTCTTTTGGGTAATAGTATTAGAGACTGTAATATCCTCCCTGCTGAAATAAAACAGTTTTCCTGGTTTCAGCCGCTGTGGGTTGAACAGCTGACGTGGCTGGGAGAGGTGCTCTAACCAGCAGCAGCCTGTGGGCCAGAGAGCGTCTGGGCTGCTCGGAGATATTTGTTCAATACTGCTACAAAATGCAGGGTGCTCTTTTTGGGCAGTGTGAAGGAAGGTAGGAGGTACAGCGCTGTGTGAAATCCAGTAGTGAAAAAACAAGGTTTCAAGGGCCATGCAAATATTGTCACCTTAGTACAGCAGCCTGCAAAATAAGCATCTGTGAACAAACAGCCAGCAGTTTGCTGCACACTGTGGGTCTCTGGAATGTATGAATAATGGTCTCAGTTTTAGAAGTGTCTTTCACTCGTGTCATTTCAAGGGAAATCATAGAGGGAACAAGAGTGGTCTGTTCCTTTTCTAACATTCCTAATTAGGGAGTGACTGTGGCTTCTAGTGCTTGGGGGAAGATGTATCCCTTTCTCGGAAGAGGAGTATTGCAGCATTTTACCTGCTCACTCACCTGTTTTCTCAGAAAATATAAATGTTCCCATTCTCCAGTGATGTTGGGCATTTCTCAGTAGATCTTCAAGCTTTCCAGGTTAGCCACAGCCCTGTAGGCACTTGTGTGGGCTTCTCCCAGAGCCAGAACTTGAGCAGTGGGGTAGTTTGGAAAGGTCCTTCTCTGATTTGTACCTCCCCCAACCCCTGTTTGCAGTCTGAACCCTAAATTGCATACTGATCAGCTGTCTGATCATGAATGGAATAATATATGGTGCACACATCCTGTCCTGTCTCTTCTGACATCCCAAACATGCCCACAAGTCTCGCAGCCGAGGAACCCCAACAGCTCTCAGAGGCTGCAGCTGCTGAATGTCCCCAGCCTTTCTGCCAGAGCAATGTTCTCTCCATCACTCTCCTCTTCTCCTGCCAGTTTCTAGGAAATAGCTCTGAATTCTTCTGTTGAGACTGTTCCCAGCTAAGGTTTATCAGACCCCATTGCTCAAGGTCAAAACATTTGGGGATGGGAAAGGCAGGGAAGAGAGGCTGGTGCCCAGAGCAAGGGACAGAGTTTATTGCCTGGGCTTCTTTTAGGAGATGAGGAGACTACGACTTCTCTGGAGCACACACTTAGCAGTTAGATCACATAGAAAGCTCAGATAAGACTTGCAGTCTAAGGGAAAAGTCTTTTTCTTTTCTATCAGGCAAAAGAAATGGACCTAATACTTTGGGAAAAGGATGCAATTCTAATGAGAAGCAGGGTTTCATTCATGTTTCTCTTGAGAGGCTTGTAATACTAATAGGCAGCATTAAACTCTTCCAATGGAACTTTTTCAGGAAAAAAAAGTTTCAGTTGTTAGTAAGCAGTGCATGATTTCTAGGCATCTGTTAAAGTTTATTTTTTGAAAGTGGTAAATGTCACACTGCCCAAGGTGGAGGAGACAGTGAGGATTTTTGCTTTGGAATTCAGTTCTTCCTAGAAACATATTTGCAGCATGTTAAGAGCATTAACTATTTAATCATATTTCTTAATGCTGTGAATAATTTACAGGGAATTCAGCTTTGTAGTCATATAGAGTACATATCATATAGATTATATAATCATATAGATTATGGAATCCATGTCTTGGATTTTGTTGTTTTGGACTTTAACAGTATTTAAGGTCAGTGACCAGAAAATAAATATTTAAATGTCCATATCTTTATAAAAGTGCTTTTGATTTAATGCTCTTGAATTTAAGAAACGGTCATTTGTTAAGAGACATTCTCAGTTGAGTTTAGTGAAAATATGGAGCTAACATGCAAAGTAGTCCTGAACTAGGGATTCTTTCTAACTTTGTGGAAAAAAAAATGTTTTTAGTTAAGGGGCTCTTCTTTCTGTGGTAAGAGAAACTCCTATATTGCTATAATTTCACTTCCTTGAGCCTGTCCTTTCTGAACAGGGCTCATTTTGCATGATAATGTATGATTACATTTATAAATTTTTCCCAGGATACCCTGCTGGCACCAACATGGAGAAACCTCCAGAAGGAACCCAACAGAAATAACTTATGTGCTGTGATTTGCTACGCTCGCCTTCTGTAGTAAAGAAATATAGATTGCAGGGATAATTCAGATATTGAAGAGGACCTTCTGTTGGAATACACTGGTGCAGGTTTCCAAGTTTCTGCATTTTCACTCTGCTAACGGATCCAGCCTTTCACCTCCCCAAAAAATTGACTCAGAAAATGTTATACCTTTTGTGATACCTCAAAGATGCATTATGGAAAAAATGGAAAAGCAGTAAAAAAGGAAAACAGGTCAAGTTAACAGCTTCTGTGGCTCGTCCCTGAGATGTGTCAGCAGCTGTGGCTTTCCTGAGCCTGCAGTGCAACCCATTTTCCTTGGTGAATCTCGTTGCAGCTTGTTTACAACAGGGCTGGAATCAGTGGCAGGGTGGTGTAGGGAGGGTGCTGCAAAGCCTCACTGTGTACCTTTAAAATGCATGGTAGATCTCACTATTTAGGATGGAAGGAAATGACAGAGTAGAGCAAAGCAACTACGGCACATTAGTCATAGTTACACTCCTTCATTACTGCTTCAAATTGAAAAATGCCAACCACTGCACAGCTCGCTGGAGTAAGTTCAGAGAGAACTGCACACATTCAAAGGTCAGGAAAAGGAAAATTATAAACTATATTGTTTTACTGCCTCCACAAAGTGATTTATTTTTTCTTTGTCTTACTTTCGAAGTTTAAAAGATAGAGGGATTGTGCGAGGGAATGAAATTTTAGGAATTAAATTTACTTGCAATGCAACGGCTTTTTTATTTGAGTGGAAAGCTTGTCAAGCAGGGCTGTATTTATAGGCATCCTTTGGGAACTGTGCCTCACAAGGTGAGATTTGAGAAGCTTTGGAGGCTGATTTCTGGATATAAGGCATGATAATTTAGCAGGATAGTGGGAGTATTTGCCTCTCCTAACTGCCTAATTTAATTTACCATTTTTTATAATTAGCTATAAAGCACTTTCATTTTATATTTTATATGATTTCCATGTTGTGGGATGACATTATTTTGCAAACTTAGAACATTCCTAATTCTTTCAATTCATTCTATTTAACAAATAACGTGTTACAAAATTCCACTACCCAGAAATTGTTCTGATTTCTTGGACTTTGTGTTTTCTCTTTTTTTTCTTCTTTTTTTTCCCCCTATTTTTTTGAGACATTCTGTTGTGTGACTGCATCTACTTATAAAGTTAAAACCTATATATGACTGTGCTAAGAATATTTATGAGGTAAACATTCCTGTGTTGTTTTGTGGGTTTTTTTCATTAAGTTCATCTGGTATAAATATTTTTGGTTTGGTTTTTTTTTTTCATTAGATTCTTTTGGTGCAAATATTTTTGTATGTACAAACTTCAAGGCTAATGGGTCTTAATGCAATTTTGTCTGAAATATGTTCTAAATCAACAGATTTCAGTTTGTGTATATGAAAACGGCCAAATGGAGAATAATCATAAAATGTGCTCTCTATTTCTGGCTGAGGCTATTGTGTTAATCATAACTGTAGCATGGTCTTGACTTCCACTCTTCCTACTGATCCAAAAACCAGAGATTAAAACATGCTCACTCGTTGACAAAGTCCCTATGGGATTCTGATAAGAATAAAACAGCAATAATTGTTATTTCAGGGAAAATAACATAGATAACCAATAGTTAAGGTATTTTGAGAGATCCCTGTTCAAAACCAGTTGGATATAAGGCATTTGTTATTCCAGTATGTGTGGTAGATTTTTACATTAATGTATTTTATTATAGTTTTTCTCAAAGTGTGGGTAATTAATAAGTCTGCATTATTGGAAAGCTTTTAGGTGGATTTAACTCAACTGTGCCCCGGGTTTTTCAGCCAAGGCTTTAGAGACTTGAATGTAAATTATAACTTCCTTTGGCACAGAAAAGCTGTGGAGATGCAGCTTGTTGGTAGGGACCAGGTTTGTTTAATGCTGTTGTCAGGAAAAAAAAATCTTCTCATTTACCTGTCTTACCCCATTTGATATTTTCTAAGGGTAAGGTGCAAAACTGAGAGAACAAATGATACAATTTATGAGCAATATGCTTTGAGTGGCAGTGTTCTTTTTATGTAACACAGGTAACCACTGATAAATTAAGACACTGGAATGCACAAATACAATGTAGTCTGTTTACAGGGGGTCCAGCAGAAAACCATCAAGCCAGTTGTCTTTATAAAGTAAAAATATATAGTGAAAAGTTTTCATAGAGTTTCTTCAAGTCATTTTCATTTTAAAGTCTTACTTCTGTGTTAGGAGAAGATGTAGAGGACCAATTAGCATCAAAACCCCAGAAAGACTGAAATGGCAAGGAAGCAAGCATGCATTCCACATCTCCAGTTAAGGGCACGAAGCTTATGAATTTTGTAATGGCATGCTCTCATTTCTGAGATTACTTTAATTGCTTATGTAATATATTCAGCACTGAATTTTAATCACTACACAGTTTGTTGATTCTTATTGTGTGAATTTGTAAAAATAACAAGTAATTGTGTACTGCATAGTAAAAGAATGATATTTTTGTGGATCAATAATGAAGGATTCAGTGATCCTTAGTTAATCCCTACATATCGATTCTGTGATCTAAATTCATTTTAAGTTGATTTTTCTCTGGCTGTACTGTAGTGCTGTCCTCTGAAATCTTGGTGGTACTCCTCATTTGTTATATTAATATATATTCCACATTAAAAATACGTCAAATGAATCAAGCAGTTTAAGTGACATTTGATTGCTGAGGTGCTTGTTTGGCTTGGGGTGGTTATTATTTCCGTCTAATCATAATAACCAATTTGCTGTGAAACTTCATCTTTTTATTTTTCAAACAAGGTATAGAGCTTCCAAGAGTTATGTTGCAATTTCTTATTGCCAGTGTTTGTCAACCATAAATAATTGTGACTGTCTTGATTTTTCTTTACACATCTAGATAGAGTGCCCAGTGGAGCAGAGAATACCAATTTAACACTATTTAGGACAGCATTGTGAAGTATATCTCGAGCTATGAATTACCACTCAGGAGATGCTGGTGGGAAGCTAAGTTCAAAAAGGATGTTCATAAGAATATGACTTTCTTAAATAGAGTTTCTGTGTGTCGATCAGTTGGGTACAAAATGAAAAGGTTGCATTTCTTTGTGGCCTTTTAACAGAGCAAAGATTTTCTGTAAATGAGAGCTTGTTAGATACTGAGTTCCTTCTAAAGTCAGCCTGACAGCAAGTAAGTAAGAATGAAACAGTTTTAAAACACCAAAGTATAGGATCCCAAAAGGTGGAATAATCCAGCTGTTTGTTATAATAGTCTGAGATTAAACCAATACTGATTAAATTTTGGGAAACCTGGAAGAAGAAAGACTGGACACCGACTTCCAGAAAACTTGGGCACAGGACTTTACAAACTGTAGGAGTCTGACATGTCTTGAAACGAGCCCTATAAGTTATACAGTTATTCCTCAAAATAGCTTTAATGGTGTCCCTTTGACTCACAATGCTTCTCTAGTCAAGTTTGCTGAGGCCAATAGTTTTAATTCCTAGCAGAGGCTTACCAGATTCCATGTTAATGGTGAGTACAGCTGAATGAATTACCCACTCTTTAGGTCCTTAGAAGAGACAATCAAAATCACATTATATGTAAAAAAGGATATTATATAACTGGATTTCAATGGTTTGTAAGCTAGTAGGTACTTTATGGAACAGATAAGAAGACTCATTTCTTCATCTTTACTATCTGTAGTGAGCCTGCATCTTGATCACAGTGTTGGAACAGACTCCCAGCAAGCACAGTTCTGGTGTAACAGAGGGGAGGAGACAGTTGCAGGTGTAGAACGTGTGCAGGTTGGTTCTGATCCAGCACTGGCATTAAGTGAATATCCTTTGTCCCACCACTTGAGTGGATTTTAATAAAAGCTCATAGGGATTCTTGCCTGCGTGTGTTTAATATCATCAGACGTTTCTCTGTGAGCAGTGTCTGTGGTGAGGATGTTGAGCAGCCCCTTAAGACTAATTGCCTGGTAAAGGGATACAAAGTTCTCACTTCCAGAAATGTACCAGTTGGAAGCTATTTAAAATTTGGCCTCTAGTATTTAGACAAAAAGTTTGATTTTGCTTATTTAGTCAATTGAAATGGGCAGCTACTGGCACCCAAAATGGTTGGAATTTTTCTTGGAAACATATGTCCTACAAATATAATCAGTCTGGTTTATATTGCTGCTATTACAGTTAGTGAAGTGTTTGGTACATAGGAGGAAATAGGTTACTTAGCTTTACCTTTGAAATGTGAAATGGACTATTTAAAAATAATTTGTCTCATTTATATTTTACATGATATCCATAACTTTGTTATTCAGATTGGACTGTCTTGCTTCAGGGAGATATTATGAACAGCTGAGTTGTTGTTATATACATATTATTTATACTCCCATCTTGTGTCACATTATCTGCTTGATCATCTAAAGTCACAAGATTACAGGAACTATATAAGATATTCTCTCCCCTGCCCCTAAAATCAGTAGATACAATTCCCTTGAGAATTGTAGGGAATTCTAGGGAATCTGTCATTGTCTGTTCTATATCTGCTGCTTGGAGCTTGGAATTGTGCTGTGCTGTAGTCAAAAAAGCTCCACAGGACCTGACCTGAAATTCAGCCAATTCATTGAAAACCTTTCCAGCCACTTTGAAGAACTCTCTGAAAATTTAAAGCATGGTGTAAAATACCTTAATTTGCCAAGCCCCCCCCCAACAAACCAAACCCATAGTCAAGCACTAACTAAAAGCTCAGTCTGGGATATCAGAATCCAGCAGTAGTTAAGAGACTTACATATATGTGCAGGTATTCCCACTGTTGGGAATAAAAGTATGGAAAGCGAAATCAAATCATTTGAGGCAGTCAGGAAAGCCACAGTCCAAGACATAACTTTTCACTGACTGCTGCCCACTAGACATCTGCTGACCATTGCTTGTTTAGCCTGATTAAAGAAAACCTTGGAATGATATTTGGCTGTGTATTTCCATGTATGTGTAAATATAATGAAATGGTAGACAAAAATTAATTGCTTTTTGGCCCTCTTCCCATTTTTATGTTGTCATTCCCTAGATCTTTGAAGTCAGTCTTGAGGCCCAATACTCCTACCAGGGAAGGATAGTAAGCTATAGATTATTATTGCAGAAAGAGAGCCCCAAAATATGAACTGAAATTAAATTGCATTGGGATTGGTTCTAGAAATTTGTCGTCTTAGGCTTTAAGTTTAAATCTGTCATGTGTTACCAGGTTTCATTCTGTTGGTTCAGTTGGTTTTCACCAAATTGGCTTTTGGAAAGAGAGTAAGAAAAATGTTTAGATAATTTGTGTGTCATCTTGAGAAACCCACATCTGAGCAGGAGAGAAAATGTATTGTCACATGTTCTTGATTACAAGAGCATCCTGTTTAAACTAAAAAGTAGGAAGTAAAAGTTCTGGATCTGGAGTCTTGGCACAAAAAATAATCACTGTTATACCAAGGAGAACAGTAATGAAATAAATTGCATTTTAAATCATATCTTGGTTTGAAGAGATGGAGATCACACTGTTTTTAGATGTTATGCTTCAGACCTCTGATACTCTGGGAGTCTCACTGTCTTACCATGTAGAATTCTTTATAAATTCTTTGAACCTGCTCAAATCCATTACTGAAATATCTTGCTTTGCTCTCATACCTGAAGCCAAATATCCTTCAACACTTCATGAAATTACAGGTGACTGAGCTTAGAGTGTATTTTCTGAGTCACCAAGGCAATTTTTAACTGGCCTGAAGAGGACTGGGCAACAAGGTGTGTTCAGGGGCACCTGCCTGTCACACAGGCACACCTGTGTGTGTTATGGGAGGATATTTGTCTCTTCTGCTCTACTCATTGCAGACTCTTAACAATGTGTGAAGCACAAATGTTCCTGACAGGTGCTAACACTGAGCTGTTTTGGATTTTTTAATCCTGCTAACTCTTTCATTCTGTAAAATCCTAGGCCATGTAATAGATTTAACTATTGTTTGTGGCCTTTTAAGTTGCATTTTAAAGATTCTACCACACCTGCAGCTTACAAGTGATGGTGCAGGGTGGTGAGAGGAGAGGTGGCAGCTCTGAACCTGTCTTGGGAAAGACAGAGCAGCTCTGAACCTCTGTTCCTGCTCAGAGGTTGGATTCACAAGTGGTTAAGCAATGAGGAACTGAGGTTTGATTACTGAGGTTTGAATGATGGGCAGAAGGCAGGGCTGCTGATTGCTCCTGGTGGCATCCACCTCCTTCTCCTGTGCCCCTGCATGAGTGCCCTGCATCAAACATTTCTTAATGAGTCACTGACAGTTGTTGCTTCACTGGGGCAGCAGCACATTATTTAGCAGGCTCCACTCTTCCTTCTGTTGCAAAGGAAGATATGCTCAGTGTTTTCCATGGCAATGAAGAGTTGCATTCTGGTGTCTGAAACACCTCTCACAGTTGAGCACCTACTGCCAGGTGTGGCTGTGCATGTGCTGCACTCGGGTATGGTTCTGCAGTTCCCCTTTCTGGGTAGAACAAGAGTTTAAAAATGTAGGCAACAGAAGACCAAGTAGGAAATTCTACAGATTCCCCAGACTCACTGTGTGACATGCACATCCCATGCCTGAAGATGTCTTTGAATTTCTCAATCAGTTTACTGCAATATTTGTAGCCATGTTTATTCTGTCCTTCTCCAGCTCACAATTCACTGTGACCAAGCTCCTTGAATCCTAAGGTAGGATTTACTACTGAAGTCCCTGTTGATGTTTGTGGGCCCTGCCTTTTGGGGGCCAGTTTTGCCTGGGTCTTTTACCTTGCAAAGAGGAACAGCAGACAGAATAGATGTGATCTGAAGAAACATCAGCTTTCTAGTGCAAAATGCACATACAGGAGAACTAGGACAAATGTACTGTGTGGAAACACATATGCACAACATATGTACTTATATGTACATATGAATAAGCATAGCATAATATATTTAATGTGCTTCCCACCACCAAAGAGATGCCAAAGGGTTTCTGGTGGCCAGGGAGGAGGGGAGGGGAAATGTTGACCTCCATTGTCTCTTCAAAGAGGCAGATCCTCAGTCATGCTGAGGATCTTCTGCTTTTTTGCTTTTTACTTCTTATAGTTTTATATATTTCCAAGTCAGTACTTTTGTCTGTGTAGCTTATGATTGTCAACTCAACAATTATACTTTGATATTTTTTGTTCTTCTTATCATGCAGGGCTTGATAAGAATCACAACTGATCATCAAAGTTTCTATCCCAGTTCAGCAATAATTCTCTCAGTAAAGCTGGACTGAGGTCACCCAGCAGTGTTGCCCCAAATTAGTCCTTGGGCCACAGGTATTTGAAACCTGGCTCTAGCTTACATCTTTGGCAGGAAGAATGATCTGGGTAGTTATGTGGCTGGGTGTGTGCTGGGCAGAGCCCCTTTCTGTTATGTAGTTAAAACCTCTCCACTTAGCCGAGTTCCTGTTCTCAAGACTTTGGTTCCTTTTTCTGGAACAAGCAAAACTACCTGGAAATGAGGCAGCCTGTAAGTGTTGAGAAGTTGCAGGTGTGTTACTGAGGAAGGCTGTGCAGAGCCCAGGCACTGCAGAGGGTGCATAAAGCTGGGTCAAGAGTGGAATTAGAAAGACTTAAGCATAAATGGCAGCTTTGCTTGTGGGTAACCTGTCTGGCTTCTCAGTTCCTCTCTTTGTGAAATGGTTTTGCTGATATAAATTACAGAGCACACAGCGAGGATTACGTGATTAATGCTTTGCATGGTATTCTGTGAATGCAAAGTGCCATCTATCTTCTAGATGAAACTGTTAGGAGCAATATATAAACCTGAAGAGTAAAGATTCTGTTACAAGTTTAGTAGTAGCCCTTATCTTAACATTTTAATTCATAAAAACGAAACTTGACTGTATATAGATTTGTCTTCAGACCACAGCGTTTAAAAAGCATTGGTCTGCAAATTATTTGTGTTTAAAAGGATTCTGATCGTGTAACATCTGGCTTGATAATATTTTTCAGTCTTTTCATCAAGTTTGTATTTTTATTTTAAAATGTAAAAACTACCGCCCTCAATGTCAAGCTCTCGATATTTTATTTTTGGGGAGCTTTAATTTTTGTCTATTCAGGATGAAAACAAGTGGACAACTTCCAGAATTTTCTCTAAAGAGAAAATTTCATTTTCCAGTTCTTTCAAATATTTAAATAATTGTAATGCCAGAACTGTCCTGCTTCTCCGTGACTGACAGTTGTGTGTGTACATGTCGTTAGAGCAGGTCCATAAGGACTGTTTTCCAAGAGGCAGGGTGGACCATTGCTCCGTTTGGAAGCAAGCCAGCTGGAGCTGGAAGCAGGTTCTTGTTTATGTGCTGGCCACTCCATATTTTAAAGCCAAAAGAGTTGGTTGGGTAACATACGTCATCTTTGTACCAGAGTGAAGGATATTCAATAAACAAATAACTGATTATTTTTGTACACTAAGAATTAGGGAACTAGAAGCTTATTCAATGATTATCCTGATGTATTTCCTGAGTGTTGTGGACATCACTGATATGTAATTCTACTCTTGAGTACTTTCACAACATTTTATTTGTTCATAAATATTCTAATGGCTCTGCAGGTAGATTTCTTTATACTTAAGCAGCTACTTGAAGTATTTGTAAAGAAATCTTCAGAGTAATACCACTGGGCTTGAAGACTCATAATCAATGTGGAATATTATAACTGTGCATTATAGGTTTCTCATTACCTTTTCTGGTTAAGGATTCAGTTTTAAAATACTCTTTTCCATCTAGAGACTCATGTGTCTCGAAGAGTGTTTGATAGGATTTTTTTTTTCTTTTTGTGCTAAGGAAGGGTAAAGTGACAAGGAGATGCACACTAGAGATGTCAGTTCATAACATCCTGAATCTGGAATTGCTAATGAAGTCTCTTCTGTGCCTCATAGATGATATGCCAGTGCATTTCAGCTTCAAGAGGATAGAAGTACAAAGCAGTCAAGGGTACCTTCCTTATCACATAAGAAGAGAGGTTAAAAATACAAAAGAATGAGACTGTAATTCTGAATGGGAATGTTCTATTATTCATAAAGTATTTTGTTTCTGTAG
Source organism: Pipra filicauda (assembly GCF_003945595.2). Lineage (NCBI taxonomy): Eukaryota > Metazoa > Chordata > Aves > Passeriformes > Pipridae > Pipra > Pipra filicauda. The sequence continues at coordinate 300,654 of NW_024103973.1, read as the reverse complement.
AGAATCATATTATGAGATGACATTCAGATCTTATTACTCCTTTTGTTACTGTTGTGCTGTGCAGCTGTTCCACATTAGGGGGCTTCTTCTCCATTTGCTTTGTAGAACAATCCTTTTTCAGTATTTATTTGTATTTTTAGGGTGTGGTAAGAGAGGAAAATGTACTTTCTTGGATTTTTGGCTTTTTTAAAAACATGCATTATTTCTTCCTGAGTCACTTAGCAATGTGATTGGATATAAGAAACTAATACCAGAATTGAAGTGCAGAAGTAGTAGTAAGAGATACATAAAGAAAAAAAGATACTTCAAAGTGCTGATGTGCTGTGCATTTGTAGCACTCTTCATATGTTGCTATACCATTCTGCATTTTAATTGTGACACTTCAGGAGTAATACAAATGTTTTCCACAGTTTATTTGTATGCAGTGTAATAATTCTCCCTAACTGGTGTGTCTTTGTGGGGCTTGTGTTCCAAGTGGGGCACAGGAACTGCTTCTGGCACACACTGCTGTTGTGTGACATCAGTTGTGGCTTCCAATTAGTAAGGATAGTTTTTTCTGCAGAAAATTCCATTTTCCATTTCATCTTAGGGATATTTGTTTCTTCTCAGTCTGACACTGTGATTATCCACTCTATACCCAAGTAGAAAGTCAGGTAAATACTTCTGAAATATATCACAGTGCAAATCAGCACAAAATATAGATAATAATCTATGGAGTTGACTGATTTAGATTTGCTATTCAGTCCTTATGGGGAAAAAGGTACCACAAATTTTTTTCTGTAGCACCTATAGCAGCATTTGTAGCGGTGCTATTTCCAACAAACCTGCTATTTAATGCTAGGTAAAAAACACCACCATACTGCAAATCTGTTAGTAGCTCTGGTGAATGAAAAATATTTAGTCTTAGACATGATTTCCTTCCCTGGAAAGGAAAATGCAACTCTCTCCACATTGCATCAGCTTAACAAATTCACTCTGAAGTGTCAAAGGCTGCCGTGTGTGTGCCTGAGCACAGACTGGCACAGGAGGAAAGAGGAGCTTCAGCTTCTTCATGCCAGTTAGTTTTTCAGCAGAAGCAGCTTCATTTATGGTCCCACCACTAAATTGTTTGGCTACAAGCAGAGCAAACCGTGCATAAATGCAGGATTGTGGGTACAAAACTGTGTAGGTGATGGGGATAGGAAGTAATAGAAAAGGCAGTCAGGATGCTGTAAAACACAAAGCTCCTGCAAGTCCTCTCTTACACATGCAAACATAGATTCCCTCTCTCACACCCAGATTGTCACATAAGCTAACAACTGTGATCTCGATGTGATCTTAAATAGCCAATATTTACAATTTATCAGGCTGCTGAAACAGGGCATGGTCTGACACGTGGGTTGTGAGCTTGTAAATGGCACAGCCTGTGGAATTGGCACGTTTCAAGAGCAAGAATTTCCATGCTATACTACAAAAGCCTGAAATTTGAAATGAAAAACTAACTTTGTGAGCAGGTGAGAAGTAAGGTGGGGAATGCAGCCTGCATTTCGACAGGGACACCTGCACATGGAAGGTACTGCAAGTTTGTGGGTTGGTTGTTTGGGTTTTTTTTAATATGTATGAGTGTTAAGAGAATCAAAGTCTGACGTAATACCCAAAGAGAAATATGCAATTTTCCCAGTCCTTGTGATCTCTATTATTAGCTTTCATCCCTGATGAGTGCAGAGATTTACATAACAGATACAAACATACAAGAATCTCTGCATAAGAGCACAATATCCCAAATCTCCAGCCCTCTGAGAGCTCCATTCCAAAATAATAGGCACTAGACAAAACAAGATCTTACGGCACATGGTGAGCCACAAGACCCTTGTTGTTTGCCACAATATTTAATTTGTTTCTTTCTGTCTCCTCGGCTGATAATTGGAATACTCAACCTATGACTTTTAATAAGCTGCCAGTCCCAAGGTTAATAGACTGAAGTTCTGTAGACGCTTTGACTTCTTGTGTTTGAAATAAATAGTCTGCAATAGAAAATATAGATCAAGACCTCAGAAATCAAACTGACTAATTTTACAAAGAAAGGAGAGTAATAGAGACTGTTATTTACAATCACTCTCTTAGCACATTTTATCTCTGTTTCTTTTTGTTAGATAAATGCCTATGCAGACAGATATATTTATCAATCTAGACATGTATGCAGTTCCTGCAAATATATCTGCCATTCTGCTTGCTTGCTTGAGCTCTCTCTTTCTCTCCAAAGCTTTATATCCTAGTGATTAAATATATAGCTAGGTGTCTATGGCAATTTTGTAACTTTTATATGGGGGGGAGCTGTAAATTTAATTATTCTCTACAATTTACATTATAATCTGTGACGAAATAGTTGGGAAAAATCACAACCTGTTTCAAAGTTTCGTGAGACCTAAAATGATGACCCATGCTCAGTATTTTGTTGTAAATCAGAACTAAGACTTGTAGAAACGTGATGTGGGAAGGATAAGGACAGAAAGAAAGCCTAGTAGTGTTATGAGTCCACTTTTACATGAAAATGATTGAATAGGAATTATAAGTTAGGAAATTGAAATACTACAAAATAATTTGGTACTCAAAAAAAAAAAATCAGACATTATTTTCTCTGTTTGTTTTCCATTATTACATTTAACATGTAGCTTACATTCTTAAACTTTTTAAGAGGCGACCATTAATGGTGACTGTTAATAAGACTCAGAAGACTGTGATTTCCAGAAGAGCAGAGCAAATCTAATGCTGTGGGGCTATTTAAAAGTTGTGGCTGATTGGAGATTGTTAACTTGGAGTCTCCTCCTTAAAAGTTGTAAGTTTGCCTTTATGACCAAGTAGCAGAGAGATGTAAGTTTTAGTTAATAATGCTGATGAAAGGAAAAGAAAGTGATGCTCATCACTGTAAGTTTGCAGCAAGTGGTTCTTATGGGACTGGCTGGGCAGACTTGAATTTGATTACAAGTTGTGCTGATAAAGCTGATAATACTTGTGTGAGATTTCCATGTATCCTTCAACTTGGTATCACTTGTCACTTCTAGTATTTTTATCTCTAGTCAGGATGAAAGCACTGGACTCTTGCTATTCAACTTTGCAGATTATACAGACCAGGGTGAGACAAGTAACAAAGGGGATGACTTTATAACACTGAGCAAAGCTGGACCCAGTACCTAATCTGAGTGTTAGAAAAATCTACCCCCAGACTTTTTACAACCTCTGTAGCCCACACTGCCTGCCTGGCTGCTGTCCTGATGCATTGAGTCCCTTGGTCAGAAAGCAGTGCTAGTGATAAAACCAGGAACCCTCATAACCTTGCACTTCCTGGACCAACCTGAAATCTTCATTCTCTGCTTGCTGGACACCACATCCCCTCAGACCTGCACACGCCTCGTAGTTGCCCAGTCCTTTCCTATCACATAGGTCAGCCCTGGTCCCTGGCAGTCATCTAAGCTGAAAAGGAGCAAATAATTCCAGGAGGCAATTTATCCTGGTTGCCTGAGACAGCTGCCATAGGACAAGAAAATTGCATTCTAGAGAAGTCTTGCTTTTTCCCCTGAGGACTCACTGTAAACTAGATTTAAACACATTTAAACCATTCTAATATTTAGATGGCTAAAGTTAGGTGAAGTGAGCACAAAGTGTAGCATGGAACGAGTGAGAGAGTTTGACTCTCATGTTGTGGTGTTTAAGACCCAGGGAGTATTTTCCCTTAGTTCACCCCACAGTGTCTGTTGGATTTAAGAACAGAAGAAATATTTCTTTTTTAGATTCTTGAGAACTTTTGTTGGCAGGAAGCTGCCTTGGCTGGTTACTAAATTTCTAAACCTCTGCTCTCAGGTCCTCCCCCTGCCCTTGCTAATAGAAATAGGTTTGCAATTCCAAGTGTTACCAGGCAGCACTTGCAGCAACTCTTGACCATCTCACTGACTGCAAAAACAACATTATCTGAGAAGAGCCGACATCGCCCAAGTCCTTGGATGCCCATAACAATTCCTAAAGAATATCACTCAACAGGGACATCTAAAGAAGAAATAAAAGATAGTTTACTTACTCCTGAAGTTGTGAGCTGCTTTCAAGTAGTGTCTAAAATTCAGTGTCAGGTAACAGGCTTTAGGATTATCTATAGAGACCCTGAAGAAATGGCAAGTGAACCTGTTTTTATTCTGTTCAGGGCTGGGCACTTGGCTACTTCAGGAGCTGCCCACTGACATGTGGCTTTACTCCAGCGTAGCTGCTGGTTGGGGTAAAGGCACTGCACACGTTTGTGTATCATCGGAAACATGGTGAGTATGATCCAAATAAAGGAGTAACTAAGAAGCCTTTGATGGGGAACTGTACTTGCAAGTTATAATTTTCCCTCTGTTCTGATCCCCATGCAATTTATTCTGAAGTCATTATGTAAAGAAACTGCAGGCTTTCCGTCACAAAGGCGGCTGTGAGGAGCATTCATTAGAATAGCAGAAAGAGCAGTGACACCGAGGGTATTTGCCTGTCCTCCTCCTTTCCTCCCACAGAGAGCAGGAGCAAGCGTGCCTGTGGCTGGTTCATACCTTACACCTCTTCAAAGAAGATTCTTTGAAAGTCTCTTATACAAGTTTTGTGTAGAGAGCTAAATATGCAGATTGAAGTTAACTGAGTGCACTGTGTAACACGGGATGCTGGACTCTGTTGTTTATTATATAAACACAGAAGCTCCTGGGAGGTAGCAGCTTGTTCAGGTGAAGCATTTGCAGCCAAACCAGAAAAGCCCTGGCCACTCATGGGCAGTCCTGGGCCATGTTGGATGGGTGCAAGTTTGGAGTAGTTTTGACTGTCAGCGTTTTGTGATAAACTTCTAAACCCTGGGGCAGTTTAGAGTCATATGAGATGGCACTGTGGAGTGGTGTTTTATTTCCTTTTATCCTCTACTTTCTGCTGGTCTCACATGAGCTGTGTTTCTTGCACCACTGGGGAGCTGCAAGTATGAGCTGCTCTTGTGGCACAGCAAGTGATCTTTATTTCTGTGTAACAGGAAAAGAGCAAGGAGGACAGGGTGGTTTATGGGTTTGCATATCAAAGGCAAGTCTGTGGCAAGATGGACATACATCAGCATGTGGGGGCTTTCCAGACCTCATGGTTGAACGGGAATATTCTTTCCTTGAGCACGAGCTAAATCCCTTGTATTCATTGAGAGCCGATAATGTGTGTTTGTACAGGCATTTTTGTAATTATTTGCTGTTTATATATTATAAAAATTCAAATAATGAGCAAATATTGTATGGGTCAGGGTATAAATGTTTTTTTAAAAACCACGTTTAGTCAGCCCTTGATGCTTGGTAGTCAGGCAAGTAGCAGTCAGGTAGAGAGGTGGCAAGTTATGCTGCCCTAGAGCCATGTAGACTTATGTGAAAATGTCCTACTTATGCAAATGGATCATAAAAAAGGACAGTCTGGCCTCTGGCACATTTAATAGCATTCTTAGACTTTGCCAGGAAAGTGTTGCTTCCTGCCTTGTGCTTTTGATAGATAGAAAGTTACTGCTAATGCATTTTTAACTCCGAGTATTGTAGTGAAAATGTCACCCACAGAAATGCGTTCTCTTCCACGCATATTGGCTCCTTAACATGTCAAATGCTGCTAAAGAGATAAAAGGTGTGTCTGCCACGAGATGAATCCACTCGTGTCGCCGGCTTACGGGCTCAGTTCTTTCAGTGTCCTGCACTTCTCATACCACCTGATCCATCCCAGTCCAGATCCTGAGTGCTGCGAGAACTCACCTTGACTCTTTGAGGGCCACAGGTGACAAAGGCTGAAGTTTGAGAACAGCACGGCTGCAGGCTGTGGTGCTTTGGCTCCCCAGACTGCTCCAAATCACACACAGCAGCAACAAACCAGTCTGGATTTGGGGTCAGCAAAGGAACAGCACGACGGTGTCAGAGCTTCCCGTGGCACTGCCCAGGGTGGGCAGAGCTGCAGCAGTGACACCGGTCTGGGTGCTGGTGGCCACAGCAGTGTGTCATTGCATCACTCGATTTGGGCAGGAGTTCAGGGCAAATGCTCCTGTCCTCTCCCGTGCTGGAGGTTTGTGTGGCCACACAGGGCCCTGTGCACTCGGAGCTGTGCTGGGGTCTCTGCTGCTCCTCAAGCTCGTGCTGGGCTGACTGAGTGCCTGGGAGCCGTGTCTGTGTGCTCTCTTCTGTGTTGTGTGTGCTCTGCTTGGAGTGCCCGACTATAAAAACACGGGCCTTGTTATCCAAAGCAGACAAATCTGTTTCTAAATGCATTTCCTGTTAAAGAACTCCATGGGGATTATTAGGAATTTACTCATCAAAGCTCTTGTTTATCTCCTTTGTCGTGCAAATGGTACACTTGATTTTTCTGCATACCTACGATGTGGCATGTTTTCTGCAGCCCATCCTTTTTCTGCTTAAGTCCTCACTTGTGTATCAGTTATGAAAATGTTTCATTTATGGAAATAAAGGCCCTTGCATCCTGGTTTAGAGCAGACATTGCAGATTTTCATGGCTTTGCAGCACTACCTGAATTTAATTTAGCTGGAGCAGAGCCCATTAGGTTGTGCTGTGACACAGGGGGCTTGTGGGCAGAAACTGTGGGGGAAGAAAGCAGCTGATGGGTAAGTATTCAAACTTAAGTATTCACTGAAGCATTTTCTTGACTGAGAGCTCTCAAATCTCAGGTATGGGATCTATTGTTAAAGCTGTGCCAACCAAATATTTCCTGTTGGTCTGCTACTTCCTGAAAAATTTAGAGAATTCACACATATTACAAATAGTGGCATTTTTTGGAACAGGCATGAATGAAAGACATGCACTATTAGTAAAGTGGTTTGTTTTGTACTGTTATAATTAGGGTTTAGCTCAGACAACATTTTCTCAGTAGCCTCATGTTGTTTGAGTAATTCAACTATGAAGAATATTCTGAGCTAAACTCAGCCTTAATTCCAGCCAATTTATGAATCTTTGTGAAAACACAGTTCAAGATATACTGTTTTAAAATTTAAATAATTTGCCTTTCTAGTTACTGATTTCAGATATCTTCCTTCTGCTCGTCTAGCATCCTTTGTTTAGGCATAAAATACAAAGTGACATAACATGTTTTTGACATTATTATCTGATGTAAATATCTAAACTTTGGTAGTGATTCGCTTTCTTGCTCTCTTAAAATGAGTCCACATGGATAGGGTTCACATTGCAAACACTACTGGGTTTTTCAGTCATCTGCAACCTGTTCTGATGATTTAGATTATGACAGATTTTTAGCATAGTTTCCTTAGCAAATGACATTTTTATGGTTGTGCTGCATATCTCTTTTTTGAACATGTTTTTTATTTCTTCTTCCATGTTCCCCCCTTTCTGCCCTGTATGGTTTTTGAGCAGGGATTATTTCTTACTTCATCTGTGCAGGACCTAGCACCTTGCCTCTAGTTTCGCTTTTGTGGCCTGAAGGCATTGGTATTTTATAGTGCAGGTAAAAAAAAAATCACTGATGTTGTGAACGAACCATCTTGTCTACCTTCAAACCAAGACAAAACCCGAACTCAGATCCAAATGTCCCCTGGAGCCAACCTGTGCGTTGGACCCATGAACCAGCTTTGGGAGGGAAGTTGTCTTCAGTAGTGAGAAGGGAAGGGGGATGTGTTCTCAGAGGCTCCCTGGTAACCAGATGGAGATGTTTGGGTGCAGGAGAAAGACTCTGACTGTCCTCCCTCATTTCCCCTGTTTTTTAAAGGAGGCCTTGAATCCTGAGCTGACAGAGATAAACCAGAGTTCTTATGAATGGGGACCAGCACAGAGGAGATTTGAGTCAGTTTGCAACCTCCTGCACAGCAAGGGCCAGCAGTCATTGAAACACAATCCAGAGGAGCCACTCTACTCCTGTTTAAGCCTTCCTCGAATTTGCTAATAAACCAAATTTGAGGAAATTCTTTCTCACGATGAGGAAAAAGATCGGTTTAGTAATCTTTACAGAAAGTTCTTGTTCTCTTGGCCTGTAATTCCACAATAATTGGTACCGTGGAGGAGGGTGTAACCTTTAGGTGAAATCGAGCCTGTAGTAATTTTTAGGAGCAGTGCATACCCACTGAATTGTAAAAAATACAGGGATTACTATATAGGTGTTAAACCTTAGGGAAACACTTTGGACTTCTATAGGCAGCTTAATCTAATCTAAAGGGGGAGCATGGTTCTAAATGTATTTTCCTGTGAGCTCTGTACTCCTAGAAGCAGTAGAGAAAATTGCTTGACCAGCTAATGGGATTAGCCGACCACATTCAAAGGTTTACAGTCCACCACGGAGTAGCTAATCGAGTAAGATGGATATTTCTAATATTCATTGCTTTAATTTTTGTGTTTTATTAAAGTATGAAAGGTTCAGTGGCTACTTGGAAGAGAGCTGGAAGGTCTCCTGAGGGAGGGATTGTTTAGGGTAAAATAAACCAGAAAGACAGTAAAAAGAGGCAGAGAAGAAAATGTCTTGAGAACTTCTCTCATGCTAGGGGTATTTGTACATCTACACGAATTACTCAACTAGACTTATATTCTTATTATCTTACTGCGATGGTTTCTTTGACAGGGGAGGAAACCGTGGCTTAAGAAGCTGGAATAAAGGCTTATGGAAATCATAATTGTTGCTAGAGTTATCTGAAAATGCAGCTGCTTTTTCCTATTTCAGCTGTTGTCGTGCTCAGGAGAAGACACAAAATGCAAGGACCACTGGCTGATTCTTCCTGTATAATATTCCAGCAGCTGTAGGAGTAGAATGATGGTTCTCCCTGTCCTTTCTTTGTCTCTGGCACATCTTCTCTATGACCTTGGTGTCTGAACAAAGTGTAGGTCTAAGTCCACCTCCATGTCCTTGTTGCCCCCGGCACGAGTGTCAGCTCATGGTAGGTGACAATGGCAATATTTCTGTGCAGGATGTGGGGCTGAGGTTGTCCTGATGCCTGGATTGGATGGAGCCAGCTGGAAGAGCCTGGTGTGCAGGCACCCAGCAAAGTTGGGCAGCTTTCCTGACTCAGCCAGACCGTATGACATTGATATGTGACTGATAGCAAGTCCTGAACTGTCAGACCTCCAGTCTGAGTTATTTTAAATCTTTTTGCAGTTCGGGAAGCTGTCAAGGTTAACACCCATTTGGACTGGGACAGCTGCAAGTGTAGGGAAGAAAACCCCACGTACAAACTGTTTCTCAGTCCTGAGAGCAGTATCCCAAGGGAAAGGAACTGTTCCCACATGTGCAGTAGGGATGGTCAGAGCTGTGGGAAGTCGTGGCCAGCCTGCAGGGCAAGAGGACTGCAGGCTAAAAAGCAAGAGCTTTTATCCCAAAGCTTTTGGGTGGGAAAACACCTGTGGCTGACTGAGCCAGAGCACTGTGCATGCACTGAGGCACTTCTGGCTCAGTGCTGAACAAGGAAGGCTCCCAGTGAGGGAGAGGGTAGATAAATATGTACGTTTGACAGCATCTCCACTGGAACATTATCCAAATAAGAATCAAAACAGGCACGCTACAAGCCTTAGGAAAAAAGAAACAGATTTGAAGAACATCTCTAAGATACTGCTAGCCATAAAGGCATAAGAAGTCATCCTGATAATGAACATACAGAAGTTTGCAAAGGTAGTGGGGAATTAACCCCATTAACTTGAAAGGGGAAAAAAAGGCACATGTCAATAAATGTTTATACTCCCTCTGGTATTTGAAAGTGTTCTTATTTGCATGGCCAACTGAAAAGCTTTTTTGTGGGGATGTTGTAGAAGTAATATTAATATTAACTTTGTGTCTGTGTTGCTTTATTTTATTTCTTTGAAATAAGTAGTAAATTTACCATTGCAAAATTGAGATTTTTTTTTTTTTTCAGCTGTAAAATTTATCTCTGCTCATTTGTCATGAAAATTTGCCCCTTAGGACTAGTTTGCACAGTATCCCAGGTGTTTAATGTTGTTCACCTAATGAAGGCACAACTCATGAAAACAACTATTGAACTGTGGTACACTTCATGAATACTGAGGAGGCATTCAAATTTAAAATGCATGTAGTAGTAACTGGGTCTATAAACTGCTGCTCCCAAAGCCTCCATGCTGGATGTATATTTCTCCATATGAATGTTTTTCACTTGCATGTTTTTCTATTTACAAAGGCAGTTTGTATATCTCCATTTAGCTTCATCAAGCCAGAGAGAGCACAGTTATAATTAGTTTGGCCATGGAAGGCTTGGCAGACTTGCTTGTGAAATACTCGAGTTCATAACGTGCCTTACTAGTCACATCTCTGCCCTCTTAAATAAGAAGAAATGGATCATAGTTGGATGCAAATAATGTTGGAGAGGAGGTAAAGAGCAAAGAAAAAGGCTTTTATATCCAGCTGCTGGAGCCTGCTGTGCATCATGCATTGTTAAAAGAGCACCTTATATGAAGATGAGGCAGGAATATGGGTGGGTTAGGAGAAACCTGCTGAAATGTGTAAAAAATGTGTTTCAACAACAAAAAAAAAAGGCCTGACCCAGTTGCACCCCTGAGAGAGGAAGGGAACCAAACCAAGGGATCTGTATAGACACTGAGCACTATGGGAGCTCTGCACAAATGTGCCACTGGGATGCTGCAGCAAATCCAGAGCGGTCTGGGAGGAGAGTGTGCCTGGTGTGCACACCCAGGGATGTCTTGGGGTGAAGCTGCTGTTGAAATGAGCTGTCACCCTTACTACAGGAGAGTTGCAGCTCTGTCAGTCGTAGCCTAAAAAAGCAAAGTCTGTGTTCTAGGTTACTGAAATACTGAAATGAAATAGATGTTATTGTCTGCCACCCTGATGACAAAACCACTTTTTCTTCCTCTGTCTCTCTTTTTTTTTTTAAAAAAACTTCATTTTGCAGTGCTTAGCTCTGCTAAAAATGCGTATCAGTATTTGCCAGATGCAAATCATTGTTCTTGACAGATTATGCAACTTGGATTATAAAAATCCAGCATTTTTCTCTTTCTGTCTGAAATTTTGCAACTTGCCAGCATAGTGGGAGGCATTAGTGTTCTCATTTAATTCTCAGAATTAGGCATATTTGCAAATTTAGGCTGGCCAGAAAGTAAGAGCTCTGCTCTGAGAAAAAAATGCTTGAAGTCCTTCTATATGTTGTTGCTGAAATGGCTGTTGAATTTCTCATTAAAAAACACCATGAGCATGTAACACAGCACAGAACAGTCAGAATACTCATAACAGGAGACAGATCTCTGTTCAGAATTACCAGGCTCCGAATAAATGCTAAAATCCCCGTGTTGTTGTCTGACCTGAGATCACCTAGAGTCTGGAATCTTTGAATGTTTCTTTTTTTTTTTTTTAAACCAGTAATTGTTTTGTAACCCTGAAAAATACTTACTTGTGAATCAACACTAACTGCAGCAGAAAAATAAAATAGAATGCCAGATAGCTCTACTTTTCAACTTTTGCTGTATCCCAAAATAGCTGTAGACCTCATTCTGTTCTGAGATCTGCAGTGCACATCTCTGCTCTGATACGCTGCGCTCTCTCTGTGTCCTGTATTTTTAGTGAAATCAGTGGGAGTTCAGAGTGGGACTGCAGAATCCTCGATCTTCCTTGCTGACCTGAGACTGGATAATTTTTCTGTGTTTGAAATGGACATGCTGCTGGGATATTACAAATGCCTGTAAAAAATGTCATTCTTGTTGCAGCCTGGTGGTCTGTGTTTTGCATTTAGCCCTTTGTATTTTCACTTGAAGGGCAAAGATGAGCTCCTGATTCTGAGGATTTACCTCACTTTTGGTTTTACATTGAGGCAGCCACGTATGGACACTGTAGATTCACTACATTGTGCCACCCCTGCCATGGTCTGCTGAGCTACAAGCAGGTTTTTATTTAATGAGCTTAAACTACCAGATTTGGTAGATTTTGTGCCTTAAATGTTGAAATGCTGAAAAGTGAAATGGAGACTTGGTGAAGAAGTCTTACTTGCTGATCAGATTTCTTAGCTGTTGTGCTTGAAAGTCAGACATTTAACATCATTTTAATGCAATTTTTGAATTAAATAATAAATGTCAATGTTGAATAGCATAAGGTCATATTTTACTACTTTGACCAGAAGTGTAATCTTCCAAGATTCCGTTTTATTACTACTATAGCAGCAGTCATGCTAGATAAGGTCACTAATATATCTTTCAATATAAAGTAATATATGAATGATTAGTTTATACCAACTTTATGCTCTGCAATGTGCTGTGAGATGTATTGACAAAGATTTGCCTTGGATCTATTCACCTGTAACTCTGGAGCTGCTGTAATAGTGTGTTGCTTATGCTCATTAGGGCCTTAGTCTTTGCAAAGAAATGAACCTCTGAGGTTTGTACTCTCCCACTTCAAAAGAAAAAGGGTATTTTCTTCAGCAGCATAGATATTTAGTCTGAAAAGCGCAGCTATACACCACACAGCATGATGAAAATGATCCAGCTTTTGCATACATACACTTTGGTTGAACAACAACAGTCCCCAGCAGTGCCAGATTTCAAAGGTAAATACATCAAGAGTATGTATCAAAACCTGTGTGCACCCTGTCTGCTTATAAAGACAGACTACACTGATCTTTAAAGCTGAAGTAATTGGACACCTACCCGCATATTTACATTGCCTGACATGGTGTTACAACTACTTTTTTTGTGGTTTCCAAGGTGCATTTGTATGAGACGCAATAGATATCCTTGATTTTTCTTTTGAGTGAAGGGGCTGTGCTCCAAGTGAGGCCATCTCTGTTGCCCTCTGTTGAAACTCTAGCACTAATGATTTTCTTCTGTTTGGGATTTTTCTGGTTTGTTTTTTAGAGAATTTTTAATGAATTTTTATCCTGTGAGAATGAAGTGCTACTCAACTTATTAACTTGTATATCTTACTTCCTTAGAGAAAAGTCACCAGTTTTTGTAGAAATTGAGAGTGGAAAAAAAATGTAGGGGTTAAAAGGTTTTGCAACATCTAGTGCTGTACTGAATTATGTACAGCAAAAATACTAAATAATAATATGTTCCTTATTGCACCTAGCTTGTTTGGGGATTATATGCAGCAGGATGCATGGATCCCAGGCTCCTTTCTTCTCTTCTTTTCTGGGGGGCTTTAAAGCATTATTTTAGCTAAAGAAGTTGTTATCTTGGAAAAGTTTTTTTGCCTTTTTTTTTTTTTATATATATTTTTTATTTAATCCCAAGGGTTAGCATTACTGAGTAGTAAAACTATTTTGTAAAGCTGAAGTCCCCAAACTGTTTCTGCTTTGTGTGGTTTCGAGTGCCTAACAAACAATATCCGTGTTCCGCTCCTGCTGTCAGTCAAGATCTCCTGTAGCTGCTGCCGAAGATTTGTGTGTCCCATGCCAGAGGAGCTGGGCTTCAAATCTTGTTTGACAGCTCTGGGAGGGCTTGTGCTGTGCCTGCACCTGTTTTCGTAGTGGAAGCTCCGTAATGGAGTATGTTGGATCTTTTAGTTGGGTTTCCCTGATTTGTGCTGTGAGCGCCCCTGAGCGCAGGGAGGATGTGCAGGGGCCCCGCTAAGGTGTGACACAGGAGGGGAGGGCTCTGTCCCACCTGGCTGCATCCTCCTGCCTGCACTGGACCTGGTGGGTGCTCCTGGCTGCCCGTGGATCCACTCCCTGTGTGGGCAGCACAACCAGCCACGCTTGGTGTTTTCCTTGCATGTGCCCAAGGCGGGGTGAGTGACCCGGATGTGCCACCACCTACACAGGTGCTGCGGGAGAAGAGGGCTGCAAATGTCCCAGCTGGTCAGCCCAGCCTCTCGGCCATCAGTGTTAAACCATGTTTCAGAAAATCATTTTGGAATCCTTCCCTTTGAGGAATCTGAATCAAGGTAAATCATTTTGACATCTGCTTCCACAATACTTTGCTTGCCATTCTGTGCAGATGTATTCTTTTGCATTGTACTTGCCAGTGTGGGAACATTTTGTTCTCTGATATATTCAAAATGGTGTTTAATTACTTTAACCTTCACCTAGCGGGACTTTTATTTCTGAAAAATCTTTATAACATGCAAACAGAGGAAGCAGGTGTGTATGTGCAGGCACATAAGCTAAATCTCTGAGAGAGTTTTAGTTGTTGGTAAGTTTGGGGATTTTTTTGATAGATCAGTGGCAGTCTCAGAAATGTCATCCTCTAAAGCACAACTGTTGTGTGGCTCTGTGAGTAAAGGCAAGAAAATAATTTAAAAAATGATATTTTAAGATGTTCATTACTCTAGCAATCTCTCCTGCTTTGTTAGAACTGATTTACTTTTGTCCTATAGGTTGTCCTAGGGCACACTTGGGGAGATTGTAGATGTTTTGATATTGGAGTTCTGAACAAGGAAACACACTCTGAGTTTCAATGCACGTCCACATCTATATATCTATAGCTTACACAAGTTTAAAGGAAATCAATTAGCAATTGGCTATTGCAGAGCAATGGCGATAGCATCTGGAGGTCTGGATAATTTTCTAAGTCTGAGCAAGTCTTTTGAATTTTCTTGAGGTCAAAATTACTGGGAGAGGAGGAAGCTCCTCCTTGCAGTATTTCATTATTTTAGGATTTCTGTAAGTGCAGATAAAAATGCAGGGGGTGCAATTAAAAGGAACGTAGGGGTTATCGAATGTTTCCAGATCTAAGATGTATAAGATGGAGTTGCTGTCAAAGCATTCTCTAAGTGGCCCTCATGGCTTTGAGCTCTGTCTTTGAGCTCCTGTTGACCTTTAAGTGTGCTGGAAGGCTTGTCCCTTCCCTGGGGCTCGAGGAGGGACATATGGCTAGAAGATGTAATTTGTGGTGCTTTTACACTCAGTCCCTGCTGGCTGGAAGGGCCAAGTGAAACCGTCCAAGATGCCCAAGGGCAAACACACTCTTCTGAACAAACTGAAAAGAGATTAAAGCATGTAAAATGACACAAGTTAGACCATTCTTTCTCAGCAGCAGAGTTTGCTTTTTGCCTTATTCAAACATTGGTTCCCCGTTCCTCCTCCCATTGGAAAACATTAAATTGTTATAAGTAATACTGAGTGTTTCATGAATTTTGTAATACTTTAGGTCATAGAGGTTGCCAGTAAGTCTAGTGTTTTACTTCTAAATGTAGGCTTCTTGGTGTCTTGGCTGCTGCCACCGGAGGTTTAGGTGTCAAAGTTGTGCTACATGTGTGGTGTTGGCTCTGCCTGTGAGCACAAGCTACTGCTCCATTTTCTATCCCTCTAATTGGTATTAAAGGAGACAGCAGCAACCTCACAGCTGGCATCTCATTCCGTCAAAGCACTGATAAGCCATATTCAAAAAAACTTCTCTCACTTCAAAATCCTTTATTTTTGGTGACAAATGTTGGGGTATATTTGCATACAAATCACTTTTTTCCCAGGAAAAGGCTGAGCTTTTTTGTTGTTGTTTTTTAATGCTTTCTAAACATAGTTTGCCTGAAAGTTTTATGAGCCAGTCCTCTGTTTTCATACACAATCTGATGAGCTGCTTCTGGAATAGAAGATACTGAAACAACATTAAATTGCTTTTTGGTTCCTCTTTTGAGGACATCCTAAGCATGTTTTGCTATAGAACAACTTCCCTTGTCTCTTATAAGTCTTTGACTTCTCATCTCCATTCATAACTTTGCTTATCTTGCACGTATAAATTAGTACAAATCTAATTGGATCTGGCATCATGGCTGCTAAGGGTTTTTCAAATTGTTCACTGTTAGTTTAACATTTTTTTTCAAGTTTGGTTTAAAAGACTGGGGTTTTTATTCATTAACTTTCAATTCTAATCAAGTGTCCTAAGAAAGTGGTAGTCAAATGGAAATTTTATGTACTCTTTCTGATTGGAAATATGGTTTAAGAGAGTTTAATTCTCTCCTACTGAAATTCTCTCCTATGGAAGCACTTTTATCTCTTGGTGACTGGTGGCATGGCAAAAACATCTCAGCCTAATCTATCCTATTCTTGGACACCATTTTATCTCCTTTGCAATCGAATTTGTCTGTAGTGGAACCAACATTCTTTTTATCACCCAAGGTCTGATCTTCAAGCTTTCACCTTCAAAAGCACAGCCATCCTTAGGCAGACTGGTAGCTCAGAATGATTTATAACCAAGGAGAACTTTGAAGTTCCTATAAACAACCAAAAAAGCAGCATTTTCTGCCTGTTTTAGTTATACTGCTGTTTGCTTGCTTATGCTTAGGCATCTCTTGTGTCTTCCATTCTGTACCAGTGACATGCAGCCAGGAATGACTCTGCCACCAGTTTCTGACTGGCCTGATAAGAATCCTAAGATAGTAATGCCAAGGCCAGGGAAAAATGATTTGCAAGTGTTTTTCACACCAGTGGAAAGTGTCAGCATGTGAAATGCAGGCGGGCACAGCCAAGGGGACTCTGTAGAGAACATGTCTTTGATTTCCAGAGCAACAAGCACGCACATCACTTTTGCAAGAGTGAGTTTTCTAACGGTGTACACAGCCATCACTGGCGTGTTGGGAGGTCGCTGAGTGATTCACATCCAGCAGCTTAGCAAGAGGAAGCTGAACAAATGACAGTGGAGATGCTTTCATTTGGAGGAGTACCAAATGCTCCTGGTCTTTCAGCCTCTAGATATGGGATGTCTGCTTTGTGACCTTCAGAAAGAGAAGGAAGTTCACATTTCTCAGCAAGATGGCTTTGGTGGTGATCATAAACCCCCAAGATATGCTGTGTGCTTGTAATTTAAGGAAGAAACACAGAGATCTGGATATTCATTTGCACATACCAAAATCAACATCAGTTTTCTCCCTCACACCCAGGATGCAGTTGGAATACTGTCATCTTTCCTTGTTGTTTTTTTTTTTCCATTTTTTTTTGACATAAATTTACTTGCTTTTTTAACACTGATAGCATGTCAGATTTAAACCATTTTTTTCTTCCCTCCAGGGAACTGTTTGCTGGCAATAAGTGCAGTGACATATTGTTGTTATCAGCTTGTATTTTAGTAACACAGGCAGGTCCAAAACAGAGATCACAGCCCAAATCTTTGGGGATATGTAGGCATGCTGTGGAGCTCTAACAGCTACTCAAACCTTGCTCCAGTGAGACTTTTAGGCCTGTGATTAATTTGGAGTGCACAGTGGTCTTGCAGATTGTCACACTGATGCCAACAGTGGCAAGGGAAATATTTGTCATTGAGGGTGAAGTAGGATGTAAGGGTTGAAGGGCCAGGAAATCAGATCCCAGCCTGAAGCATCTGATGACTTTGAACCCAGTCCTCAAACTGTACAGCACTCGTAGGGAGCTTCACACAGGTATTGAGGTTCATATGGATGTTTCCATTTGGACCTATGCAATAATTGGAGAAGGGAGTGGAAGGGAGGAGAACATGTTTGAGTCTCTACTGAGCAGAAACCCACAGATGGAAACACAGAAGAGTTCACCTCTGCAAACATCTTTTCATACCCCTTGTGCAGCTGATTTTTTGTTGATCTCACAACTACAAGACACTCAGGGTCTCCGCTTGCTAAGTTATGTGACACCACCCATTGGCTTCGGAACATTTTTTTCCCAGCAGTGACCCTGTATTAGGCATGAACATCTCTGGCTACTTTCAGTAGTATCAGCAAAGGAAGCAAACATCAGTAGCTTTTTACTAGCAACTGATGTTGTGCAGCAGACCATTCTTAAACTTGGCTCCTCAAGAATGTGTGCATGTTCTGTGCCTCTCACGAAGGCTGACCACTGTGGAGACTGGCAAAGGGGGATCTCCACCCAGCTGATTTCATGAAGGTGATGGGCTGATGTGGAAATGCTCCTGTGGGCAGAAAGCCAACACAACTCCCTGCTGTGCTCAGCCCTGCAGGGATTTTGTTGTTCTGTGTGTGATGGGGTATGGAGTGTGAGAGGGCAAATGAGAGGTGGGGGGATGCCTTCTCCCCCTCTGCTCCTTGAGCACCTGTTAAGCAGCTAAGGATACACTGGTTCTGGATTTGCAAATCATTGTAATGACAGACTGTGACAATAAAAAGAACCATGAAAATAGATCATGTAAAGAACTCCTGGATTAAAAATCCCCTGGTACACTGGGACATGATAAAACTCCATTAAGTCAATAATCTGTGCATTAAGAACTCCTCTGGTTATGTAAAGGAACTAAAACAGTCTGTTTTTCTCAGTGAGCCAGAGGAAGCAGTAGCTTGGGTATGTAATAGGATGATAAAGAGTGCTTGCTCTTCAGTAGCCCTTACAGTGTAACTTGATTTACAGATCAGATCTCTGCTGCTGACAGTAGAAAGACTGTAATGATGCCAATGACCGTGTCTAAGAGAGTCTCAGTTGTGTCTTTATTCCAAGTCCACAGAAAGGAAATAATAAAAACAGATAATCACATTAAAGTAATGGTTTCAGATGACACTCACACAAAATAAGGTTATTCAGAGTTAAGCTGCTAGTTTGTCTTCTTCATTCCCATGTTCTTGAATATTGCCGGAGTCCTGGATGGGAGTATGAATTTATGTACCGTGCATGCTGAAACGCCTTGCGATTCAACAGAGCTGGGAACAATGAGCATTAATGACAATAATGGTATTAGAACAGCATCTACACAGGCAATCATGACACAGGGCCCTGTGACACAGGCTCCTTATCCAAGAGAGCCTATTATGCAAGTGAAAAACAGGCAGGAGACCTACTTTCCAATTCCCTCCTCCTTTATAGCCTTCATTGTCTTGGGTGCTTTGTAAGCTATGTTTTACCATCTCTGCTGGAGTTTTATTTTGTATTAAAAGGAGTGCTAAGTATGGATAGTTTAGTGTTGAAGATGTACTCTATATCTGTTTTACATTTTCTCAGCCCTTAAGTATGACTTATCCAAAACTGACTCCCCTGTGGCAGGTGAGGAAAAATGCACCTTTGGGAGCATTTTGTCCTCACACACACCCTGTCTGTGAAACTTCTCATTGACATCAAGTTTTTTTGTGTTAAAGCAAGTATGAAATAAGTTGTCAAAGTTAAGTAGCTAAAGAATAGCGGCTTAGAATAATTTCTTTTCATGTTGGACTGCCTCTGAGTCCCTGCTTAAATGCTATGCAGGGCCTTCAGTATTTCCACCCCACCTTTCTCTCTCCTGCAGCTGAGTGAAGGCTGATTCCCTGCTTTGCTGCACCAGTTGTTTTAATCCCCAGATACGTAAACTGCAGAAGAGGCTATTGCTATATTCCTTTTGGTTTTGGAGTACCTCTATAAGCCCTCACTTACATTTCCCTTGTTTACCCTTTCAGTGTCCGTGTCATCCAGCTATTAAGGTTTTCAAGGTCACCACCTCTCTCCTGAATGCACGGAGGGTATGGGGATGCCCCTGGGTTTCACTGGTGAATACTGCAGAACTCCATGGGATGTCAACAGTGCTGTTTTCAGTAGTCCTGCTAACCAGCAAAGAAATAATAGCATTTCCAAAACCAGGAACAAACTCTTACTTTCAAAGGCATCTCTCTACTACACTCACTTCTACAGTGTATCAGCCAGTGCAGTAGAGATACACATCCATCATCAGAGACTTAGTGATTTTAAGCATTCAAAAGAACTGATGGAAATACACTGGGAAATTTATTTTTAGGTGCAGCATCAAAGATGTGATCTTGCAGGGCAAATATACTGTGATTTGCCTCTCAGTCATGCAAGTGTGCTGAATGGCTCTTTCATAAGGAAGACAGAAGATTCTCTTGTTCAGACTGTTCCGAAAGGTAGTGATGTTCTCATGGAAGGCTAAGCCATTCCTGCAAGGGATGTAGAATGCATTTTTATTTCCAAGACGGTTTCTTTCTCTCCTTTGTAATTTAGGCTGATTCTACCCTCATGGAATAGTTCCCTGGAACAGCATAACCTATCCTGTTGCTTTAGAAGCAATTTCTGTAACTAAGTATGCAAAATATGCCATGAGTGCTTCCAGTTCAAGGCAAACACAGCTTTGTTTTTTAATTGTTATTGACTTTAATTGGAGCAGTTTTCTGAATGCCCCAACAGAACCAGGTAGAAAACCAATTCCGAGGAATTAATGGGAGTCAGGTGGTTTAGTCCATTTAAAAACTCTGAAAGCCCCAGCCTACGTTACAATATTCTTTGAGGAATACACTTAGTGTAAGATAGTCTGAATTATCCAAATTCAGTTTTCCAAAACTCCCTGTTATTCATGTTCCTCATTATCTATAAATTACATTCAAAATTACCTTAATTACCTGAAACCTTGATTATCCAAACATATTCATTGTCCCCTGTGGTACTCTGATAATTGATCTTGTACTGCATTCCTCCAACTGATGCTTCACTGGTTATGAAATGAAGGCACATTTGGTCTGCCACGTGCTACTGCAAGCTTGTCTTTCTGCTCCTCAGCATGGACTTAAGGCAGGGTTAGAAAGAATATACGTAAAGCTCTTGATCATCTGCCATTGATAGGTAGTTGGAGAAAGTGGATCTGTTAACAGCTACTCCAGCAGCAGGTTCAACAAAACCTTCCTTGAGATAACTTAATTCTGGAGAAAACAGAAGAGGATGAAGTGAAACTTCCCTAAGCAGCAAGGTACTTCAACACTGCCATAAAGATCTGGCTTTTCACAGTTCAAATCCAGTGGTTAACTCTTTTGGTCAAATGAATTTACCTTCAAAGTTAGGTAAAAGGAATCCCATGGAGATTCACCAAATATTAATCTGTTTATTTTATTACCATGACTCACCCAGAGAAGGAAAAAAAAGATTGTACTTTCAAGTACGACAATGTCAATAATGCTTATGGTTTGTACAGAACCTTAATTCCCAGCACATTCTATGATATCTTTCTATCAAACTCTTGTTTCCAATAAAACTTATTGCCTGGAATATGGCGTCCAATAAATTTCAAGAAAGTAAATTTGTCATAACTAATATTTAGTAATTAATTATTCCCTCATTATAGCTCCTGAATCATGAACTAGAATATAATTTCATAATGATCACGTTAGTCTTGAGTATGATGGGGCTGCAGACTTAATTAAGACCCAATGCTGAAGCATTTTGTCACAAGTTGTTTCTTATTCTCGGGCAGAGAGGCAGGATCATGAGCTTACTTTCTCTGTTTGAAATGAGCTGTTGCAATGACATGTTGCAGTTCCAGCAGTGTCATTGTAGTAAATTGAATTCAGTGCAGTTTTCTGGTGGTGCAGGTCATTGGACAAGACTTGTAGCTGCTGAGCATCTTTGCATGAATATATTAGTTTCTGAGACAAATGCCATCACTCCAATGTTTAGGCCAAATCCCTGCTCTTTGACTGTTGCACCGCAGGTGTTGTTTGGTTTCTGCTCTCAGCCTCAGGCACGGCTGTTTACTTCAGTGCTCTTGTACATTTATAATTGGGATAGGTGCATTGATAGCTTCATGAAGTTTCTTCATATGTTTAAAAATATATTAGGATATATCATCTGGATCAATAAAGATGTAGTTCTTAGCTGAAATGGGTTGCACAACAGTATTTCTTTACAGGATCTTCTCAGAGCATCACAGCAGTTGTAAATAAAGTCCTTCCGTATCGGGACTTCTGCAGTTCCAATTCGGTCACTGGTTATCGCTTTTGGACCTTCCAAGATCAACAGGTTAATGTGATTCTAAGAATGTGATCATGATTCCTGGTACAAATGCAAGTTTAGATCTGCAGTAAATTTCCACCAAATGAGACTTGGATCAGAGGGTGTTTCTGAGCCACAAATGCTCCCTCAGCTGTTCTCACTGTGGTTCCACTTAGGCACCTGCTGTTGCCCGAGGCTGCCCCTGAGGCCAGGAGCTGCAGAAAAGGACGAATCCTACAGTAAAACACCTCTTGCTATGAGGAACTGAGCTTTTAGTTGACCTACTTGACATACCCTAAAGGCATTTAGAGGGAATATCAAATATATGAAAGACTTGTTTAAATGAGAAGTGAACAGTTCTGAATGGCGTATTTCCCTGCTGTGGCCCTCTGTCTTGTGGAGTCACTGTACTTTGTGTAGCAGTACTTTGTACTTCAGTCTGCTATCTTGCATGGTTCAGTCTATGAGCCACATCAGTACTTAAATTAGATGTATTGCCTTTTAAAAGTAAAATAGTATTTATTGTTCATTTCTTGGAACTACTGCATATTTCATTGACGTTAAAAATTATTTTAAGTAGTTCCAGTGGAGTAAGAGGATCAGGTAGAATAAAAAAACTCCCTGTATAAAACTGCAATGTGGTCTTCAAAGAGTGGACTTATCATAGTGTGGAGAGATCCATGTCAAAGATATGCAGTGATTGCTCTTGGCTCTAGTGGAACCACTAATTCTCTGTTTTATTGCGTAAATCTGGTCATCTCTATTAGTGTAAACATGCACTGAGCTACCTTATCAAGATCAAGTTATTTAGATAATTTGTCGTATCTTAATGGCTTTTTTTATTAATGGTGAGATGTGGCAGAGCAATATAAAAAAACTGGTGTGTGTGTGTTTAATAGTCTGAAGCAATTTTTAAGTTTTTATTGTAACTTTATTGCATTTGCATTGGTTCTTAATCATCTTTATTGTTCACAGCTATGCTATTTCCCAAACTTGCAAGTTCTATGATATACTATTTTCTGTGTTGTTCCAAAGCAACCTTCTAAAATATATTTCAATGCAGTTCTAGTAAAACCCTCTAAAGAGTTCTCCTCCACCTTTTCCTATTATGAGATGCTCACTTTTAATCCAAATAACCTCTGCAGATTTCCTTCCAAAAGTCAGTCACTCCGTCTTCTTCAATAGGGCATATTCTGGGCCCGGGGAAACGTCAGTTTTTGCTTTGCTACAGTTTTATGGACGTCCTGATTTTGTGGGTTTACTGGGAACTGAATAGATGCCTTGATATATTGTTGTTGTAATGAAGCAGAATATGTATTTGATTAATTTTTAAAGGCTTTTTGATGCTCTGTGTGTGTACGTGTTCGCTCACTTCTTAACTCCTCCTATAGACAGTGTCTGTGGAACCATTATTGTTTTCCTCACATAGAGAAATTGCTCCCATAGCCTTCAAAATGTGAAGAATTGTTCAAGGGCAGAAAAAAGATAAATGACTGGCAGTTGTTTTTCAGTTATATTAATTTTATTAGTCATGCATTCTCCTGTGGTTTTTTGCAGAGCTCTGGGATTTCTTTCTGTTAGCAATTAGGGCTTTTAAACAAAGAAAACTTCTGCTTAGATGCAATGATGAATTTAATACCCCTGCCTACACTCCTCAGTGAGAATCTAGGGACATTGTGGTGAGTTTTAATACCTGAAGCTTTGTCTGACTGATTCTCTCTGCTTGGGGCACTTGATGCAAATTCATGTAAAACAGAGTGGAAGAAAAGAATAATCCCTCACCCCACAGCACATTATTGCTGCATTCCCATCAGCTTATGGATGTGCAGAGGGGTCTCTCATACAGACACATAACATAGAAATAATCACTTATTGCAGTGTTCTGCAGCTGGTTCTTCTGGCCCCAAGGTGCTGTGTTCCCTCCTCCATGAGGGCTGGACTGGCCCCTGAGCAGGAGGCAGCAGGGGACACCATCCCTACGTGTCCCTCAGATGCTCCCTGCTGTTACCCAGCGATGGGGGCAGCATCTAATCTGTATTAATCCTAAAATGAGCAAAGCCCTGACCTCCAAGGTCAGAATTGTTGTTGAGTGTTGCTCTATAAGTGATGGGGTGTTTTCAGTGGAAGGGAGAGCAGAGACTACCGTGCTTTAAGTCATTCACCTAAGCTTATGAAATACATGAAGCAATGTTGTCTCATAGGTATCGCAGTTTGGGACACTTTTTTAAGGAAAACCAATTAGTCAAAACCAAAACATTAATGAAAAAGTCAGTTTTGATGTGTTTCCCCAACTTAAATTATTAAGGAAAATTTTTAACTAAAATACTTTTTATGTAAAATACTAGAATGCCCAAAATAGATATTTTAAGAGTTATTAAGGTTTTGGAAATGTTATTAGCTACTACTTTTCATCTTTGAACTGTGCTTTTAATTATTTATTTTTTTTGAGATTTTGACTCTTGTGCTGTTGTGAGAGAGAAGGAACAGGACCAGTACTTCCATTCCCATGTGAGCTATGGATTCCTGACCACGTTACACACTGAAAATAAATAATTTTACCTGAGTTAAGAAATTTTGTAACAAACGGTGCAGAAAGCTAATATTGGTGATACCCAACAACTTCATACAGAAGCAATTACCCTTTCACTTTTAGATATTCTGCCTTTTCCCCCTTGTATTTTGTTCTTTTAAAGCCTCACATATTAAGAAAACCTGTCAATTTTAATGTTTTTAAGTGGTTCCTCAAGAAGACAAAGAAAAAAAAAGAACTTTATTCCTATTGTTAGAATGTCAGTACCTGGAGAGCCTTTAATTTTTTCCTTTATAAAGCTTTGAATTGTTCTGTTTGAAGTTCAAATTCGGGAATAAAACAAGAGTCAAAACTGAAAGTATGTTTCTATATAGCAAATTAATGGACTTAACCAGGAAAAAGCTGTGTTTAGTTCTAAAGCTTGTCACATAAAAGGAATTTTAACCTCTTTGGGGTTTCTTTTTTTTTTTTTTGATCCCCCAAAGGCCATTTTTCTAACATTTTAGAACTACAGAATGTGTGTACCTTGATAGTTGTGTGTGAAAATTTATAATGGGCACTTCGTGAGGTTGATCAGAATCCCATTGAAGGGAACACAGAGCCTGCCTTAGACCTTAAATACAGAATTACAATAATTTAAGCTTCAAAGTCAAAATTCGTATAAAGCAAATAAAAATTACAGCTGTGCCTTTGAATTTCAGGCTCCCCTCTATGTGTATTAGTGGAAGGAAAATTTAATTTCAAGTGGTCATTATGCAGGTGTTGGCCACGTGCTTTGCTTTTCTTGTAGAAACTGAGTCCTCCCTGTCCGATCAACTCACAGTCACGGTGCAGTTACCAAATGCTCACTTTCCAGTCGTGACCCATCACCTCCAGTGTGAGCACATCCTGCAGTACTTACATGTCCATGGGGAATTTGTACTTGTGCTTGGCACTGCTGAGCGTGGCTTTGACAGTTCCAGGTGCCCATTGCAGAACCACATTGCAGTAACATCTCTCAGTGCCAGTCTCAGAGGGCCCCGGTTATTATGGTCTGAAAGGTCAGTGGAAGAGCGAGAGGGATTTACAGAAATGTGTGCAGACTTGGCTGTTGAGGGCTGAGAGCTGGCACACGTGTTCAAGCATCCTTGTGCTGCTGGTGTTCAGAAACCGTTGAACCATGTGTGCTTGGCCACCAGTCTGAGCTTTTCCAGGCAATCTTAACAGACCAACAGGCTGTTAATTTGAATTATTGAGGAGGTTCATGCTCTTTGGTGCATCAAATGCCTGCCCGGGGTTGTGCAGGGAGTGGTCTGCTGTGCCCAGTATATAAAAGGACAAGAGATTTGGTTGAAAACATTGGTCAGTCTGAGGGCAATGGGTCTGATCCACTCTTGCTTTGCAGCTACTTTATGGTTATGCACTTCCACTAAAATACCTGGAGTTTTAAGCTACTATCTACTGGTATTCTTTGAAAAATACTGACATTCCTAGTTGTTTAATGAATCTTTAATGGAGCTTTTAGTGTGTGTGAGGGTTTGCATGTTGATTTGTATGTGCATATTTGGGTATTAAGAAGAAAAGTAAAGCTATTGAGAGACTTCTGCAAGATTTAAAGAGAGAAATGTATTGTTATGGATTAGAATAAGGTGTAAAGGTTTTTCACTCCTTAAAATGGAGAAGTTGACATATTAAATTGCATATACTCTAATGATGTGGACTGACTCAGAGAATTTGAAGGAAATAACAGCTGTGCACATCAAAGCTTAAAAATAGAAACTTCATCAGTCAGTAGCAGTTCAGAATGAATGAAGAAATCACGAAATTATTAATTATAGTGTTTAGAGAAAGGAAACATTAAGTTCTAACTTTCTGAAGGCAGAATGCTGTCTTCAATCATGCAGCTCGTCTGCTGGGTATCAGCCCCTTGTCCTGCTGAGCCACTCTGTTAAAGTGGGGGCTGTTGTCCAAACATAGGCACCTACTGCAGTTTCAGATCCCCCAAGATGATTCAGGTTTCCCACCTGAAGGACAGTTATGACATAGGGCATATGGGAGACTCCTGCCTTTCTGGAGTGGCAGCTGGATGCCCTGAGGCATCTCAGATGGCAGTAGATGCTTCTGTCTAAGGAGTAATTGCACACAGACATAAGTACAAACTCGCTTTCACTTGCAGCTTTAATACACAGGCATCAGGAGTTCCTAGCAGTGTTTTTGCAGTGGGTAATTGCAGAAAGCAATGAACAAATTTGTGTAATTTTAAACTTAGGAAGAATTTTGAGGTGAATAGAGCAGTTATACAGCTTAAAATCTGACCAGGATATAAAGTTAAAAACTATCCTAGTGTCAAAAATTGTAGTTAAAAACTATGATTTAAAGTTGCAGGGGATGGTTGTTTTCTTAATGACCTCAAATCCATGAATTCATTCTAACATTTGCCTTTTAATATATTCATAGTTAAATATAGCTTGAATGTTGTCCTAATTACATTCTCATGTTAATTTAGCTCTGATTCAGAATTTCGATCATTATTCTTTGTAGAATTATTTTGAAATGATGGAAAGTTCAGTAAAGATGCTCTAGTGTGTGATTGTGCCTTTGAATTATTTATCACGTTCCAAGACAGAAATATAGTTAAAACCTAGTTTGAGTTGTAAATGAGTTTTGGTAATGTAAGGAGGAAGTGCAAATCCTTTTTGCAGAACGACATGTTTTATGGGTGCATCATTAGGTGCTGCAGGAGAGCTTTGAGGCCCCGTGTGAGCAGAGAGGCTCCCGCTTAATAAGGAAACATCCACTGCACCAACTGGCAGATGCTGTCTAAGCAGATGAGATAGATAAAGTGTGGAAGAGGAGAGGGAGAGATACAGAGGCAACTTGCCGAAGTGACAGTGCAGATTAGTGGCAAAATTAAGAAAAGAAAACAGATGTCCTGTGTTGGTCACAACCAGCCCTCTCCCTCTGCAATGTGCTATGGAAACAAAAGCTCTCACAAGAAGTGTTTAGCTCGTGTTTTTCACAACCCTCTGCAGTGGCAAGTAGTACAGGGCTAATATCAGGTTGAAGAAAACATGATTAATGCAAAAATTATGTTTGTGGCCCTGAGCTAGGTAGAGAACAAACAATTGCTGCTGAGGTGTGTACGAGTCTGAGAGGGTGAGAAACTTCTGGGGAAAATTCTAAAGGAGAAAAGGAAACTTGTCTTAATGTAAGCAGCAGTTTTGCTAGAGGTAAGTGAGGGGAAATTCTTCATTTATAAATGGTTCATTGAGCCATGATAATAAAGCAGTGCTGCAGAAGAAGGATAATTATCTACTTAAGTATCAGATGCCCTAAGGGTACAAGCTTCCCTTCTTTCCTTTGAAAAATGAACTCAGATTAAACGAATGTCCTTTTTCCTGTTTTAGTGTTGACATGGATTTCCTTTTTATGAGTAAAATTAATTAGTTTTCCTATTCCTTCATGCTTGGTATGGAAATCAGGTCTGCCAAGCAACTTTCCAGCTCTTCCCTTGGGCCCCGAGCTCAGCCAATGGCATCCTTTATGGAGGTGCTTTCTACAGTGTGCTGGGAAGGCACAAATGAATTACAAGGGGTTTACTGTGCCCAGTAGCTTACCAAGAGGCACAGCATCTCAGAACCAAAACCCCACAAAACCAGGCTTTTTGTCCCCTTCCAGGATTGTTTTGCTTCCAAGTACCTGCTTTCTAAATATATACATCTCCTTTATTAAATGTTAATATGGTAAATTGTAAAAAGAGAAAAGGAGAATAGTGGTGGCATAGCTGATGCTGCACTAGAAAAACCGAGAAACAGATTTTCAGAGCAGATTAACACCCCCAGCTGGGACCAGTCTTCTCCTGTTCTGCTGGGAGCTGCTAGAGGTGGAGCTCGCTTGAAAATTCTGCTCCCACTTTCACAAATATCCATTACAGACTTGTCTGTCCTCATCTGGACTCTGAAAAATGATCAAAACCTGCCACTACTTCTTTACTTCAAAAAATGTCTGGTTTTCTCCCCGTCAGAAATATAAGTGCGATTCCTACAGTAAACTTGGTGAATGCAAACATGTTGTCTCTGTGCTTATGGAAATAATTAGTCTTTCACATGTATTAATCTTTCCTTGTTTCAAATGTCTCATGTGGTTCTTGAAAATCAGGTTGATGTAACGTTTGTGTGAACCTGTTAACTGCAGAGCAGCTCCTAGTTATTTTTCCTGGATTATAGAGAATATTCCTGATTACCTGCAGGCTTCTAGAGGCAGTAAAAATAAAGATGGCTGTAATACAATGGCATGGAACTTAGTTTTCTTCAAATAGTCCTTTGAACACTCATTTTAATACTGAAAAAATAATTTTCATAGCCTTTGGTCATGAAAGTTCAAGTGATGTTAAAGGTTATCTTAAGGTCTTTATTCTGCAAATACTATTCTGTAAGTCAGCAAAGAATCCTGTCTGCAGGGAATTGAAATGAGAATCAAGTCCCAAGTTCTTGCTTGTTGGATTTACACAACTGAGGCTCTGCTAATAATTCTGGACCATATTAATAATGTTACCAAATTGACTTTCAAGCAAGGAATCATAGCAATTATTAATTACTGTGAACACAGCAGATCCGATGACTGTGAACAGCATCTGTGTACTTCCATTATTTACTTTATAACTTCATTTCACTGACTCACGAAGCACAGTCACCAAGGTAGAATTAAATCAGAGTATGTTTACAAGGTTGTGAACACTGTGCTTAAAAGGAAACAGTCTTAATTGTCTTATTTTTAAAAAAAAAAAAAATATTTATAACAGTTGAGCATTCCTTGTGAATCGTAATTAATGTCATGTACAAAGAAGCAATCTACTATAATCAGCACACTGTCAGCTTTTCACATTTAGGTACCAAAAATTAGAGTTGTAAGATCAAGATTTTAAAAAATACATATCACATATGTGGAAAAGCATTGTAAAACTGCTGTCTCGGACCACACTCCCAAACCTGTCTTAAATTCTTTTGTTTTTCCGCTATTTTTAATCACAAAGGAAAATGTCTCTGACTTTCAGAGCTGTTAACACGAGCATTTCTCCACTGAGATGGTAAATTTGAGTGTGTGAAAACTCCTCTCCTTTAGATGTCTCAGTAGTAGCACATGGACCTTAGTGTAGTCATTTTGGCCATATCTAAGAGATTTGAGGAAACAAGATCTGAACAAAGCATCCTAAGATTCTCTGTATTTAGCTCTATGTTTTAGATGCTCTTGCTGTATCATCAGAGAGGAAGAGTTTAGTCACTTTGGAGGTGATCAGAACCAGGTTACGGGCTGGGGGTTGAGACACTCCTCCTTATGGACCTTGTGTTTGTGCCTTGACACTGCCACCTTCAGATGTCCTCGTTTGTCCCCTGCGGCCGGTGGAGCGTTTCCGTGACCTGTGTCCCGAGGAAGTGGCTGATTTATTTCGTACGGCGCAAAGGGTCGGGAACGTGGTGGAGAAACACTTCTGCGGCACCTCGCTCACCATCTCAGTCCAGGTTTGTAAGCCAGTCAACTAAAAAAAAAGGTTTAATGGTTTGTTTTATCAAGCTTTCAACCTTCTTCTCTGGTCCAATGAGGAAAGGACATTGAAACTTCAAGGGGCAATAAATGCAAGATCATAGTAATAAAAAAAAAAAGAAGCCAAATGACTGCATTGCAGTCTTCCAGATTTGCCATTGAAAAAAAATCTAAAAGGCAAACCACTGGGAAAGTGGGGTTAATTAATAACTGCAAAACTTTGGAATAAGCCTGCAAACACAGTGCTTGTTTGTGAATATTTCAGCAAACACTCTTCCTTGAAAGGAGCATTTTCAGGATTGACCTAGAGAAGGCAACCACATCTCCTCATTCTGCACGTAACCCAGTGCTTATGATGGAAATAGTGATTCCTCCTCGCAGGTATTTATATACAGGAAGAGTGATGTAGCCATGTAAATATGTTTCTGACCTTTCAGTTATTTGTGCTGGGTGTTTTTATACCAAAAATGAGTTCTGTTTAAAGCAAACCAGAAGACTAAGCCCATTCATTAGAATCAAAATTTAAGCAAGCATACTGGGATTAAATTCTCACTTTCATGTGTGTTTTATGTTTACAAGGATCAGAAATCTCTTGCTAACTATTGAAAAATATGATCTAAAAGAATGAAAAACTGCTGTTTCTGTTATCTAAGACAGAGTTGCTCCCTTTGTCATGGCCTGATATGAAAAGGAGCCATGTCCAAGAACTTTGTGTTGAATGGTCCTCAGGAAAAATATGCTAAATTAACATACAGTGTAATTGCATGTAAATGATTATTGAGTAAGATTTCTGAATTCCTGTGTGATCCTTGTTAGATCCTCTAACCTGAGACTTCTTCCTTTGCTTACAGGATGGCCCCGAAGCCGGACAAACGGTGAAGGTGAGTGCTTATTATGCAGAATACAAATTAAGAAACAATTATAAGAACTAATTAAAGATCAAAGCTGGTCATCTGCAGACCATTGCTGTATTGTTATTTTATCCTTGAGATCAAAAAATCTCAAGTGTACAATAGCAATAAATACTTTTCACGGAAATTGCTCAAGATAATGTTTACAGGTTTTCTTCCTAGACAAAAATATTCAATCAAGAAAATATCTTTTCTAAGCTGCTCTGTGTATTTATGCAAGGAAAGCCTCATGAACCAGGCATCTGTTTTAGTTTTTTTGTTTGTTTTATGGAGAAAATATTGCCCTTCCATTCATAATCTCTTTGTTTTTCTG
This sequence comes from Pipra filicauda, assembly GCF_003945595.2. Taxonomy (NCBI): domain Eukaryota; kingdom Metazoa; phylum Chordata; class Aves; order Passeriformes; family Pipridae; genus Pipra; species Pipra filicauda. The sequence continues at coordinate 269,830 of NW_024103973.1, read as the reverse complement.
TTTATTGCCTAATGAGTTGTAGCTAATTATAGGAACAGTTAAACTGAACCACATTATGAAAATATACCTTTTGTCTGTGCTTTCTCTCAACACATTCATACCACATTCTTGTTACTGAAGTTCAAATGTAATGGAGCCAGTGAAGCTTAAAACCAGATTTTAAGTGTACTTCTAAAAAAAAGGCGGGGGCTGGAGGGGAAGAGGAGGATTTATGATTATAGTCTCCACTTGAGTAATAACACAGATAACATCCAAGATGGCTCTCCAGCCATGTTTCACTGCCTCGTAATGCAAATGCATGTGTAGTTAGATGATGTGCCTGAACATTAGATAAAGGCTATTTTTCACGTTTGGAATCAAAGGAAATATGGCTACGGGTTAGCACTTCGTAAAATCAAATTAGTTGTCTCAGAGAAGCTGTTTGGGTTGATTAAGAGAACTGTAACAACCAAACGATGGTGTATAGCAACATTTTACTTTTTTCCAATTTGCCGTATTGACCTTATTTTTCCTACTGCTTTTTGTTGCCTGGTTTGAATATTTAACAGAGAGGTAACAGGGAGAGAGAAGGAAAAATCAGAAAATCCCCAAACTTTGGGAAGTGATGAAGGAATGTAATATAATTTACTTCAGTACTGTGACAAAAAAGATTACTTGGCTCATGACCTGGAGTGCATGGGGTGGGTTTCACTGGGAATGTCTGTTGATAGGTGAAATAATAAGTTTAAATACTTTCAAAGTAAATTCTGTCACTATCAACAACATGTTTTAAGAAGCAAATGACAAGATTTCTTCTAATATCTTGGACAAATGTTTTTTCTCTCTAAGGAAAAGGTTTATAGGAATGATTATATTAATATGTGAGAAAAATTTCTAATATGAATGAGCAAAGCCAGATGTAAAAATTCCCATCCTCTGTGATTGTGAACAGTAACAAAAGCTTATGTAGACCTTAAAAAGGCAGGAAGTCCTGCATTGTTTTATATTCCTACTGGAAACAAGGAGCATTAAGTGTTAATCTGTTACAAAATGGCAGCCACCCTTCATGCTTCCTTCTCACACTTTTAATAAGCACTGAGATGAAAGCACTGATTTTAAACTGTGAACCCCCAGACTTTGTAATAATGAGTGTGTATTCATACATCAGAGGTTATCAGTTTGCATTTCTCTACTTTTCTGCACCATTGGGTAACACTGTAATTTATCATCTTCACTTTGGGATGTTTATCATCCAAAACTGCCAACAACTATTTCCTTCAGAGAACTTAGAGCTTTCAAAACTTCAATCAGGGAAGAAATTACTATGAGCAAGATCTTCTTTTAAGTGAACAGTGTGGTGGATACATAAATGGCTGGTTTCATTCAAACTGCTCTGAATTAGAAAGTTTGAAAAAACACCTATGTGACCCACAAATAATTTATGAACCTTAAATTCAACGTGTCATGTGTTTCTGTCAGTGGATTTCTTTGGATGTTTGTTTTTCATGTATCAGAATGCACTGTAATCCAGTCTTCCTCTGAGGGAGCTTTTAATTAAAATTTCTGGAACAGACTAAACATTAGAAAAACATTCTAATAGTAAGACTAGCAAAACATCACAATAAATATCCAAGGGAGTCTGTGGAATCTGTTTAAGTAGGGTAGGCAACCATATCTTAGGAGCTAATTAGGTGTAGCTGACTTTGCTTTGAATGGGGTCACATACCAGATGGCTTCAAGAGTCCTTTCCATTTGTATTTTGTAAAATTTTGTATACCTGTATAGATGTAGGCCACTGTATGTGCTAAGTAGGAACAGTATTACAGGAAGCAGGAGAGTACTGGCTGTTAAATTGCTCAGTGCAAAGCTTCGCTACAAAATGGGAAGGGTTATCAGCCTAACTGAAGGCAAAACCTGAGAAATTTTATCTGAAAATTTAGGTAATTCGCTTAGTTTGTCCACAGGAAGGAACGGTAATCCATGTCCAAGAAAAGTCTTGAACCTGAGTATGAGTCTCAGGTCTTTCTTTGCAATGGAGATGCTGAAAATTACATGTGCAACGTATGCAACGGGTTGAAAGGAGGTTACCCTTTCAGAGTGATCTGGATAGAAATCAATGATAAGATTGTCTGCCAGTGTTACATTTTCCTTGTGCTGGTGTGAAAGCTGCTCATGATGTGACATGGACTGCAGTGTCAGGATACTTCATTGGTGCATTTTGTGCTAAAACCTTCCTAGCTAACTAATGGGAAGCTGTTCATAATCCAACTGTAGTTTCATTATAGCTGTACTCTGTTCCTCCTTTGAATCTAAGGTAGCAGAGCCTGCAGGACAATGTTCTAGGGAAGTTTATGGTCCTTCCAAATTCCCCCATTATTGTAGTCTGTGTGTTTGCATTGGATGGGTCCTTGGAAGTAATTCTACCTGACCCTCAGCTCACCAATACTTTGCAAGTATAGGTGGGTCTTTTCTTACCCTTTAGCAGCTGGAAATGTACACTTGGTAAGGAATTCTGAACCATGTCCCAAGTCTCAGACCATAAAATAATGCAATATCTTACTTCATAGTATCTTTTCATAGCTCTCCACATATTGTACCTATTCCAATCCTGCCACCTATTTAGGGGAAAAAAAAAAATGTCCCTCTCCAGAGATGGTCCCACACTGTGTTTTATTGTAAGAGGTTCTTGTACCACTCACAACAAAGAACCTGAGCATCTGTGGCACCTGAGCAGTGTGTCAGCAAGAAAACCCATCTTTTAGTATTCAAGACATTGAATGCATCTTGAGAAAGGAAGGAAATTGTATTTAGGTCCTCTCTTAAAGAATATTAATCTCTGCAATTTTGAGCTCTGTTTTTATTGGAGAACACAAAACCCACGGTGTCCTTGTGCCAGAAATGGAGGGTGAGTTTCATGCTGGTTCTGTTTGAGAATTCCTTAAATATCCAGGCAATTTCATGGATCAGGGAAATCAGCTCTGCATCTTAATGCAGGGCTCTTACTGCTATGTCAAGTGAGCGACGTTTCAAGATTTCCCTGCTATATTTTATAGCCTTCTTTTCAACATCAAGTCAGCAAATGCTCCAGCTGCCTTGGTGGATGTATAGCATAGTGTAGAATAAACTCTCAGGTTTACCTTTTACGTGAGATTCAATCACAAGAAACTCCATGTATCCTGTACTCTGTAAAGGCCAAACAAATCAAGCTGGCAGGAGCACGAGGCAACTAATTTGTCTGTAGAGACAAGATAATATTGCACAGCGAGTGTCCATTGCACAAACACATACAAACACATACTCTATTTTGCAGCAGTGTTGAAGTCTCCAGCAGCTCAGCACCTCCTCTGTTATCCATAAGTGCCTGTTTGCCAGGTACAGGTTCACCTGAATAAATGAGAAAGCAAGGCTGATGGTGGCAGTGTGGGTATATGTGCAGAAAATTATTTTATATGTCACACATTCCGCTAATTATTTTACGTGGAGGAGATTTTCTCATGATTATTTTTTGATGTACATGTTTTTCTCTTCCAGATGTTTTTTAATGCTGTGTTAAATCAATCCACCTGGCTTACATTCCTTAGAAATCTTAACCTGAACTGTAGAGCCTAAGGTTCGTTTAAGCCCTGCAGACTGCTCTTTCATCCTCTTTGTTTATTTATGTCTTGACCCGAAGTCCCGGACTTCAGGTTTGAGTCTTTGAATCTAATCAGATCACATTGCAGACTGATTGCATCGGAAGGACTAAATTCCCTAACTGCAATACTTTTGATGCCTCAGCCTGCTTTCCCTGCAGACCAGCAGGCGCGAGTCCTTGTTTAATGGAGCACTGGAAACCTCCTTTTGCTCTCTTAAAAGAACAAAAAAAGCTGGTGTTTGAAAAATGCAAAGATTTTTCTTACCTCTAAACCAATCTAAAAATTCAAATAGGAAAAAAAAATGGAAGAAACGAATTTTTGAAAACCGGATTGTAGTGAAACATGAACAAATCATACTCGTGAGAATGATGGTTCTCTTGAAAGCTCGTGGGATGTCCAAAAATGATTTGATGAAGTGCAGCAGTGTCTTTGAATTGCTCTGAGAACCACTCTAATAGTATTTGGTTGGAGACTATGTAATATTGTGGATAGGTAATTGCTACAGCAAATTCAGTAGTCTCAGGGCTGCTATGTCTGTTTTGAGCTCATAATTTTTTTTCTATTTTGGTACTATATTTAGTTTGGGGTGGTTTGGGGTTAGTGATGTATATTTTCAAAGCTAGGATTATACTGCCCCTCACAGAGATGGAGAAGCAGCAGGCTCATCTAGATACTTTCTCCCCTGTCCCTTAAAGCCTTTTGCTAGCTCTTTGTTTTCTCTACTTTCTATATAATAATTATTGCCCTTTCCTTCAGGGCTCTTTTCAAAATCTACCTTGTGTTGGTTTAATTCTCTGTTCAGTCCCTTGGCCTGATCTGTGTTTTCTATGATGCAAAATAAGTCCCAATTTTCTCTTTGCTTTGTCAGGTCCTTACTTCTGTTCACTACATGTAACGTTTAGGTTTTGATTGAACTATAAGCTTTCCAGGAAAAACATATTGTTGGGGGTTTTTTGCCATGCTTACAGTCCAAAGAAACACTTGTAAATCTGTAAACACTCCTCTAATACAAATAATAATAATATACAGGACTTAGAATGAAAACAGTTCTTTAGGCCCCCATAATGTGTACAGATCAGTTCCTGTACTTTAAACATGGTAACAGTTGACAAAAGTAAGAGGTGTCTGTGTCCAGTATACACTCACAGAGAGTTATGAAGATTTTTTTTAAGACTGAAGGAGATGAAAGTGGGAATGTGGAAGCAGCCTAGTGATTGATGGACATGACACCACCCTAGCTGAGAATACCAAAGGCCCCGAGGCACTGATAAATTGAAATGATGACCTGGATAATGAAGTCTGATCTAGAAATACCAGGTTGTGAAGTTCCCTGAAGGGATGGGAGCTGAAATTTTTGAAAGATTCTATTTAGCAGTGAATTATGATACTTTTGAATCTGGATGATTTTGAATTTCCAATCGTGAATTTCCTGACATGCTGTACCCCTGACTTGTAAAGTAATATAATTCTCTGTTCCTGCAAAAACACAGAATAGTCTGTATGGACTAGAATATAAAACAAAAAACCAACCAAACAAAACAAAATAGGGTTAAAAATAGGCAAGTATAAATCAGGAAAGTAGATGAAATTTCTAAAGATTTCAGTTGAAGCGTGGGAATGAAAGGGAAGATTTTACTATTCCACACTAGCAGTTCTACCGTTCTTTCCTGCCATATGGATTTCTTAGATGAATATTCTCTTTAGGTAGTTTAATTCCAAAAATATCCCCAGAGCTAGTCACAGATATTGACACTGTCTAAATTAAACTATAATAAGCAAGTAAGTGGGCTCAAACGCTCGTTTGAATCGCCTCAGCGAACAGATATTGAAAGTCAGGCAGCTCTGTTGGCCACATCCAGCATCCAGCCCCTCCTTGCTGGGCACGTTCCCCTGGAGCAGCATTGCTGGGCAGCTCTCCCAAGGGGCAGTGCTGCCCACCCGCAGAGGCTTCAGCTCCTGTGTGGCATGAAGGGTGTGGGCACTTTTAGGAACGTCCATGGGAGCAGGGATGTGCCTGTCCCAGCCCCCAGCAGCCACATCATGTGTCAGCAGAGCCCCACAAGTCCAGGGGCCGGTGGCTGTGCCAGCAGCTGGTCCAAGTGGAAAGCGAGCAGTCGCCCAGGGAGCCCTGCTCCTGCTGGGACACTGCCCACGGTGACCTGACTGAGTCCTGCAGGGAGGGGTTAAACACTGCCAGGGCTCCCCACGCTCTACCCTTCTGTGCAGCTCTGGGACAGCCTGCTCCTGCTTTGACAAAAGATTTTTAAATATACTTCTTTTTTTTTTTTTTTCCCCTGGTATACGTTCAGATATTTACAGTTTTCGTGACAGATGAATCTTGAACAAATCAGTCATTCAGAAGGGTTTATTTGGGAGGTTGAAAGCTCTTCAATTTTTTTTTTTTTTTTTTTTTTTTAATTCAGTAAACAGAGTTACATTTCAAAATGAGAAAGTATTTCTAGCAGAAAGCTGGAAAAAATTTCCTCTGAAAATGTTATAACAGGGTATTTGACAACAAAAAACTTTTTCTTCGTGAAAACAAAACCTCCTTTGGAAATACTTTCTGTTTTATTGAACTGACATTTTGTGACCAAAAGAAAACAATATAGGAAGGGTTGTTGAGAAATCCATGACATGCTGCTCTTCATTTGCCCCACAGTGACTGAGATTAGGATCAAAAATCCTATGTTTTAATTAGAAAGTATCTTTCACTTCTTTGTTCCCATGTTACAGCAATATGTTTTGCATTTAAAGCTTTCTCTGTGTCAGAGTATGTACAATCAATCAAATGCCACTCTTGAGTACAGGTCCTACAAATACCCTTTTGTACTGGAAATGTAAAACCTCTTGAAATCCCAGACAATGCATGAGATTTAAAATCATTAATAGCACAGTCAAGGCTGTCTAATTAATTTTTGTGTGGTGAGTGTATGAATTTCTACCAAGCTCCATCTCATCCATAATACTTTTTTTTTTCTTTGTCAGTCTCATATCCTATAAACCTCTTCATTTAACTGGGAATGCTTGGCTGTTGGGGGTTTTTTTGTTACGAAATGTTGCTTTCAACTGAATCTGACTCACCGAAAAAGGTGCAAAAGCATTGCCGTTTAATTCAGATGTGTAACTTGATGCTGTTCTGTGTGTTGTAGTAAGTGAAAATTGTTTATTAAGCAAGTGTTGCAAAGCTAGATTTCAGTTTAATAGGTTTCTGACTAAATCTTTCTAAAAATTAATACAATGCTTTATAACAAAATATCTTGTGCCTGTGCTCTGACTTGGTGTGATTTTGCACATTTGTCTTTGCATTCTAACCTACCAGGTACTGCTTCTCCTGAGCTCCACATAAAATTATTCCTATGCTGACCACAGATCAGAAGGGATGTCAAAGGGTCATGTGCAAAACAGATTTCTCTGCTCCATGCCAGTGTGCCTTCTATAAGCAGGCATTAACCCACATTTAAATGGTTTTGTGGTCGAGTTTATTGGGTGTTCTTGCCCAAAGGCATTTTCAGTTGACTGATCTGTGTTAAACTTTGGTGCCTTAGCTGTCTGGCTGGATGCTGTGACATCCAGAATCTCCCAGGGAAGGGCAGAATCACGGTGCTTTGCTCATGTCAGTGACCCAGTTTCAGCCAGACAAAGGGAACCCACTTATTAGAGCCCTGGGTGCCTTATCAGTGGAGTAATAAAGAAAATCTTAAGTTGGCTCCATATTTTTTTTCCCTTAAGGTCACCTCTCCTTCTGAAAATGAAAAAAGCTGTGTACTTAAAGCTGTCCCTGCAGCTCCCCAAGAGAGCCTGCACAGCTTGAATGAGTTTAATTCTTAAAAATGTCAACAAGGCAAGAGTGTACGTAATGTTTTTACATATAATATCAAGGGAATGGAGGCCTCTCCTAGCCCCATGTTCCTTTGTCACAGGAAAAAGCAGTGGTTGCACTGTCCTGTAACCTCTCAAAAGTCTAAGCACATCTGAAATACAAGGATATCTGATCTAATCCATTTTAGTCTGTTCTGGCAGCACCATGTTAGCCCATGCAGAACTTTCTTTCTTTCTTAGAAAGAAAAGCCTCTGCATGAAATGATTTAGAAATGGAAAACTAAGGTTAAAATAATGGAATAAAACTTGCTCAGCTAGCTCCAGACAGGATGACAGGGTAAAAAGCATGTAATATTTTTACTGTTTAGAAAAAGAGAAAAAGTCAATAATTCTGGATAATGCAACGTGTTTCAGTTCATGCTCTTTGCAAGCCAGGTTTGACAAGCCAAGAGCTTCCCACAAAACAAATCAAAACCCCTCTCTCAAGCCTCATCTGCCACATCCCTCCTAAAAGCACACCCTGCTTGGGTGTCCTCTGGCAAGACTGCTCATTCACAGGGTTACTGCTCAATCCCTAAAATTCCTTAAAGCTAAGCTGTCTTTTCAAACAATTTAAAATATGCCCTTAAAAAGTCTTGAAGAGCTTTAGCAAAAGCCCCCTCCTCTTTTGCTTAGCAATAGGAAAAGCCCCCGCTGGCTGATGGTGGAGATATTGCTGGAATAGCAGTTTCTGAGGCTGAATGAGAAGGGAGCCAGAGCACCTCCTCTGTGTGTGCTCACCATTTTACGCTTTCCTTTCACTTTCTTTTAGTGAGGGGAGTGAGAACCTGCAGTTTCTGCGGTGCTGCTCAGATGGTGACTCCCCAGGCAGGTATCTCAGCTAGTGGTGTGTTTTGGAGGTTGGGGACTCCACCCTGCTCTGTTCTGTTCTGCTGTTTCAGTGACAGCTACTGCTGAATGCACTGCACTGCTTTTCTAGGCAAGTGAGGTGTAGCACTCCCTGAAGAGACAGAAAAACACTCAAACCTTCCCTTTTGCAGAAATCTGAATGCCAATGTCTTCAGATGGATTGCACACACATACATGTATCAAATGTTAAAAGCCTTTAAAAAGAGAAAGGAATAATCATGAAACAAAGCCTGATTCTGACTTAAATGTAGGCAGTTACCTGGTAAAATCAGATGGATAGAGATTTGGCCTCTTCTCAGTTTTGGGTCACATAAAAGAAATCGACATTTATGGATGCAGTTCAGCACAGCTGCCAGGCATTTTCTGGAGAGAAATTCCCTGTTTGACTGGTAGATAACTTGCCAGTCAAGATTAAGATTTTTAAAATAAATTATTCCATGTCTGAATTAACTCCTCTTGCTGCTCATGATTTTCTTTCAATACATAACCCCTCTTCAGCCCCTTGATTCTGAAGGAAAAAAATTATCGTTGCAACTTCTGCATAGTTAATTCTATAAATAAAAGCATTTCTTGGTATTTTAGGAATGATGCCACAATTGACATAAATTGGGGAACACCAAAATGAATCTTTCAGCAATTACACTGTCCCCTTTAACTGAGATTACACTCAGCTGTAGAGAGTAGGAGAGAGGCTTTGATTCCCTGCTTTAACACAATTACCTATTTTGGAGATAAACTGTTCCCTTTCAGAGAGCAAAATTCACATTTAATAATTGGCCAGCTAAGTAAAATTCATGTTGAAACTTGCTTTTTTTGCCATTAGGTCTCCACATACATTTTCCTTTCCGTCACAAACTGCCTTTTTCTGGAGTCTCAGATGGCTCAGTTCTCCTTGGGAGTTCTCAGTCCCTTGCTAGGTGGAGCAGAGCAGTAATGCAATTTTACCAAATTGTTGTGGCAGAAGTGATTTAGAGAAGGGCCAAGTCATTATTCCTGTTTTGTTGAGCAGATGAAGAGGTTGGGGTTGATAATATGTCAGTCCTTCAGAGGCAGTGCGGAGTCGCGGGGCACTGCCCTGCTCTGGCCATGCCAGGAGGGCTCACATGTATTCATGATATTTTGGGGTTACTCAGACATTTTCATTTGCAATGTGTCTTGCTTCTGCCCTAAGCTTTCCTGCCTCCCCTCCCTTCTCCCACGACCTGGGGCTCAGCTTTGTGCAGGGTGTGGAGGGGATCCTTCCCTCCAGCAGTGCCGAGGACAAGGGCAGCACACCAGGTGGGAGAGCCCTGAGCAGTTGGTTACCTTTGAGTCAGGGATGGAACCCGTGAGGGTGATTTCTCTGTGGGCAGCTGCAAACAGGCTGGGATGGTTAAACATGGGCTGGCTCTGGGCTAAGAGGCTGCATCTTCTTCTGGACTGGGAATGAGGTGGAATCAGAACTCATTTGGTTCTGCCCGTACCTGTACACAAGGACCAGCGCCACTTCTCTACATAAATCCTTCCTTGTAGCACTTCAGAGCAAGGCTCTGCAACCAGGAGCAGGGGAAAGCTATAGCCTGTGGTAAAGGCAGAAGATTGGAAACACATCCTGTGGTTGCTAGATTGCTCAGGTCTTGGGAAGGAGAAAAATGGTTTCTCCTCTGGTAATCTCCTGTGTTATTATCTCTGAAAACCCAAACCTTTTTCTTTTCTTTTCCATTTATACTTTTTGTGAGTTACCACCTTCATTGCTACCATAAAATCTTCATTTCATGTTGTCTGCCTGGCATCATTGATCTGAATTCTCTCAGTGAGAAGCTGAAAGAATAATAAACTAGGCCAGATGGAGAGTGTTCATGTGAATGATTGTCTTGATCTTACTTGTAAAGATGTTAAAATCTGAAATGCTGAATAATTCTTCTATTTAATTCCATGCATGTTGAATTTCTCTGATTTCAATTATAGTTTTTAGTATTTGAAATAGAGATAATGCCCAGAGGTAGCACTTTTTTTTTTCTTTTTCTGTATTTATGAATGAGTTTTATTAATTCTCCATTGAAAAGGTATAGAAAAGGCAATAATACTGTGATAATTTTTCACCTGGCATTCCAACACACCTGATCTGGAAAGGAGTTATCATTAGGGAGTGGTCAGTCTGCCCAGATTGAGGAGTGGATCAGTTCACACTGTATTTAATGAATACTCTTTTCTTTCCTGCAAATAAGTAATTTCTGCACTCAACAAATGCCATTCTTTCAATTATGACCTTTTGCTGAGGCCACTCTGAGTTACCTTGAGAATTATGATCCAGCAGAATATGAATCCATAAACTGTGTACTGTAAGTAGAACAACCTTGGTGTGTGGGGCAAGATTATTCTCTGGTATAAATGATTCACTTCACCTGTGAAAACAAGTGAACTAAATCAATGGAGCTTTGCCACTTCTGCGGAAACATTTTTGACACTACTATTGTAAGTAACCTTTTGATTTCATATAGTTTATAATTTAAGCCTGCCATTATTAGTCATATGTGTAACTCTAGTAATTCTGAATGTGAAAAGCATTTTGAGCAAGTAACCTGTGAAGCATAATTTGAGGTAATGTTTTTTTTTATTTGAATATCTTTCACTTCACCTGAAGAAGTTGTTATAATAACTATCAAGTAAAAAAAAAAAAAAAAGAAAAAATACCAGAATTTATTAGGTCCTAATAAACTCCCCTCAGTGCATATCCATTTAGTATCTTTCATTAACATTAATGAGAATTATGCATGGATCCTGGGGAGAACAGGCCCTGTTGTTTTATTTCTCTTCCTTGTTTTCAGTATTAAATCTTGTCCTGCAGTCAGTTCTATAGGGCAGACATGCATTCCTGCTGCTCAGTTATTTGTTCTACTTAATATATACAGTTTGAGCACCTCCTTTTGCATAGTGAAGGTAGAAAGTTCATAAATTAAAAAAAAATCTAATAGAATTTGTGGGCACACATAAAAACAAGGGATATGCAAATTAATGAATTAATAGATTGCTATTGATTACCAGTAAGGACTAATTAAATAATAAATTTTTCCCCACACAATTACTTGTTTCATGTTATTAAATGATCAAATCCATAACTAGTTTGGAAGCTCAGCCTCTTAGAATTAAATGAGGTGCTCAAGAGAGCAAAGTTGTGTTTTGGAGCAACAGAGACAGGGACTAGTTACACGGATTTATGATTTAATTTTCTATGTAATCTAATTTAGTGTAACTATTGAGTTTCTAAAAAAAATGAACTTTGATTAGATTTTGTTGACAAAAATAAATACAAAATATAGGGTAGTTTATTCATTATCTCTTGCATATTGAGTGAAGTGACTCATGGTATTTCTGTACCTTTAGGGGCCTTTTTTTTCCCCATTTCCTATGCTTTTAGCTGTATTCCACAGCAGTCAGTCATCCTTCAGAGCCCATCCAGGTGTAGTACATTACAAAGATCCAAAATCCAGAGGATACAAAACTCATTTCTGTGGGAAATTTAATTCATTTTGTATAAATAACAGCTTCATCACTCCTCATTTCTGAGGTAGACATCAATATTTCATAGCATTAAGTGTGTGTAAGTCCGGAGAAAAGCTGCATTGGAGAAGGAAAGTAAGCAAATAAAGCTCTTTAGCTTGACATACTTTCACTTAATTGGGAGTTTTAAGAGCAGATCATGGGAGCAGGAAATGAGTCTTTCAGCTGATTCCCTTCTGCATAAAACATGCTGTGTGCCAAACACACTGCTGTCCTGGGTGAGAAAGCTCCTTGGATGTGATTCCTCAGCACAGTGCTGTGCCGCAGCAACGCCCCGATGCACCTGGGGCTCGGGTGCTGCCTTCCTGGTTGGCTCGATAATTAACAGCAGATTTTAGGATGAGCAATGGCATCTCATTCATTGGCTTTTGGGATGTGTTTTGCTTGCATTTGGTGGGCTTGCCTGGCAGCAGATTGGAGTGGGGAGACACGTTACTTGTTCTGTCGAGGGTAGCACTGAACGTACCTGTGCATGTGTGTCGCTGTCGTGCCGTCACGGGGGATGCGCTGTCGCTGAGCTGTCTCGCTGCAGCTGGGCTTGGGAAAGGCTTAGGAGAGCACCTGGCCTTGGGCAGAGCTCTGTTCCAGGTTGGCTTTATTTGACAGACCATCTTTGTGCGATGCCCTGAAGACTTTTCGCTTGCAGTTGCACATCCTGGCCTTCCCGTGCCTGCAGCCAAGCTGCTGCCTTTGTGGAGCAGAGGCAGGACACTGACTGCCCTCACAGCGATGGCTGCATGCCAGTGGTGGCCTGGCTGAGAGGAATCGCCCTTTAGGGATACATGGCTTCACTCAAAACTCTTGCAGCTCAGCGCAGGGACTCGGCACTCTGGGGACTTTGAACCAGCTGTGCCTTAGAAAAGCCAGTGTTATCCATTCTTGAGAACTGGAAGGGTTTCCTTTACTTGTTCATTACATAAAATGCGTGGACCCCCTTTTTTAAAGCCCTCTTCCAGTTCTTTCTATTTTCTTCTGATTAACATGTTGAATTTCCATATGAATCTTTCTAACTGTTGGTTGAACACCTGGATACATAAGCAAAAAAGTTGTTTTGTATTTGCCTGCCTCAGTGCCTCTGTAATTAACAGCAGATTGCAATGAATGACATCCTGTTCCTTAATGGTTAGGGCCGTGTTTTGCTTATGTCGGGTTGACTTGACCTCGGGAGGTCTGGGCTGGCAAACAGATGTCAGCTCTGTTCAGCAGAATATCTTCTGGTCACTCCAGTAAAACGTGAAATCTGTGTATGGAAGTGAAAGGCAGAATATTTGCAGGAACCATTCAGTGAAACAAGCACACACATTTCAATAGGCCGGCAAAGACAGGTTGCAAACCCTGCTGGGAATTGATAAATTGCTGTTAAACGTTATAATTGTCCCATGACATTCAGGACTGAACTTTACTAAATTCTGCTGAAAACTTAAAAAATAATGGAGAGAGGTAATATGATTTAATAAATTAGCCAGAGTAAGTATAAAAAATTAGAATGCAACATAAAATTAATATATATCTTTTACCAGTAAATAACAGACTTTGTGAAAAAAATGTCTGAAAGCTAAGAGGAGTTTGTTAGACAAATTATAATTTTAATTGCAGACGTAATTGATTATACACAGCATGCTCATTAGGTTAAGGGAGAATATGAGGCAACTCTCAAGGTCATTACAGTAATAGATATTGTAGGCATGTAATTTGCGATAAGCTGGTTCGTGAACATCTAATTGCTCATTCATGGCAGTGTGTGGCACTTTTACTCCCCAAACACCTCTTTGTCCAATTTATTTAACACCCCTTAATATTCCAGGGTCAAATTTACTACAGGAGGCATCAAGCAGTGAATTTTCAACCTCCAAATTATTACACCACTTCACCCTTTTTGTGCCTCAAAGACAGAGGCTGTATTACTAAAAGTTAGTGGTCTGGCACTAAGCAGGGCACATCACAAACAGAAATACTCACCCACAGAGACGAGCTAGAATTTCTCATGGAAAACAGCTGTTCTCTGCTTTCCCCAGTGGCAGTTATACACTGCAGTGGGATGCCAAAATGGATGTTCTTTTTTTTAAAAATGCACTAATTAATCAGAACTTTGTCTTCGTATTGTTCCCTGGAAGAACATACACTAAGAGTGTTTTGTTAACCCTTTCGTTATTATTTCATTTCAATGCTCTGACACAAAGTCATTGACATTAGCTGTCTCCTCGGCTGAAAATCAATTGGAATGTCACTTCTCAGTTCGTACAACCAGACAAAATAGAAAGAACCACTTACAATCTATATCAACTATAAGTAACAACCGTGCCTCACTTTGATATAATGCTTTATATTTTTAGGTCTCAGAGAATGAATCTCTGTCCTCGTTGCTGACATGCAAATTGTTGAAGTTACTTGTCCAGGGTCAGGCAACAGCACCAGGGTGGCACTGGAAATGGAAGCCAGAGGTTGACTAGTTTTCAATCATTCCATCTTAACACAGGATCAAACCGTTCAGATTTATTAATCAGTGTCATCATGTTGTGTAGCATTGCAAAGTGGGGGCTGATGTAAGGCAACCGAAGTTATTCCTGTTAGACTGAGAAGTTTGATTCAGCCTGCAGGGTAAGGGGAAAATGTAACTTTTCGTTCAAATATCTTTGGCTGCATTACAAGAATCGAGGATTTGGGGTTTTCTTTAGGATTTGTTTTTTTGCTTTTTTAATAAATAAACAACAGAGCTCTCAGAGCAGCATAGTTTTCCTTTATAATAATTACTTTATTTGCAAGATATTATTTTCACTTGACATGACATAGTCTGTAATTATTGTTTATTGCTGAAGTTTGTCATAGATGGCAGCTATAGATGTTTATTTAAATACCAAACGAATTCCAGTATGATTTTATAGCCTTCTTTGTTAATATTTTTTTGAGGATTCAAAGGTTTGAAGTCCCTCTTTGAAAAATTATTTTATCTAGAAGTATAATTTCCATCTACTGGCTCTACTCTTAGTACTTGTTACTACAGTTTTGCTCTTTAAAGAATTGTCCATAATTTTGTATATTCACTAAACCTCTCCTTTGCAGTATAGAAATTACTGTGTTCACTGTCTGATTGATAGTGCCAAAAAATCCCCATGCTCACCAGTAAATATCAATCCCTATAACTACCTTGTAGATTGACTTGCCCCAAAAAATTGTTATGCAAACACACTGCCATCTGTTGTGTAGTTATTCTTCAGTAACAGAACATAAACTGGAGATATGTCAAAGTAATTTAGTAACTCGACAAATGTAAAATGAGACTTGGTAAATATAGTGTGTTGCACTGAGTTTTATTAGTTGTTGTCATCTGCAAGCATATAACAGGGATACCCATCTTCTGCAAGTCCAGCTTGTTTTGTTTCATTTGTCAAATGCTGATGTCAAAGCTAGTTATGAGGAACCTGATGTGATTTATAATAATTAATTTTAAAATAAGGATTTAAAGATTTCTGTGGTTGATACAAAGCTCTCTAAAAATTCTGGGAAGATCCGAGCAATTTATAATAATGTCAGTAAATCCTAAGCATCTTCATTTAATGAGTTCAGAGTGTACATTCACATTTATATTGGTGGTTGTGCTACCTGCTCAAGAAAGTATATTTGGGTTTATCACACACTTCAGCAGTGAAGCTGATGGTACCCAAACAAAACAGATACCACCTAGAAGTAGGTGCTTTTTTTTAACTAGAGAATTACAGTAAACTCAACAAAATAATGAAAAAAATTATTGGTTGGATTCTTGTTCTGTAAATGCAGTTCACAAAATGGTGTTTAGACATCCTGATAATTAATGAAGCGGTTTCAAATGAAGCATTTTCCAGTATCCTATCTCTTTGCTAATTTCCATTTTTTTAATTAAGAAAAGATAAATCGTATCCAATTATTGAAAATTATGTAGGTCATTATCATGAATGAAACTGCAATTAAACTCAGTTTTCACAAAGAAAGAAGAGGTTATCTTGTCGCAGCGTAGGTGTTGGTGTGCCTGCTTGGCTGGCACTCCTGCCTTCGGGCCCACATTGCATCAGGGTCAGTCCTACATCAGACCCAAGAGCTGCATTGACAGGACTGTGCTAAGAGACTTTTAAGTGCCCTCAAGAACTGGAATCCAAATCACACTGGTTGCAATCCAAGTGTATGTTTAGTGTCTCATAGCAGTTTTTATTTAAACAATCAGCAGGGGATAAATCCCTTTTATCCTAAGCAGAGATTACCCTTTCCCAGGAAGAACAAACACTGGCCCCAGCAGCTGGCGTGGTGTCACTGTGGAGCGGACGTGGGGTGATCTGTTCCCCTGCACCAGCTGCTCCCCAAAATGCTGTGGGACCCGGAGCCAGCCTCCCTTGTCTGAGGCTGTGCACAAAGACACAGGCTTTGTCCCAAAGGACTGATTATTTCACTGCAAATGAGAGGTGACAGAGTGGTGAGAGAGCCTGGCTTGATCCTGCTCCTCCTGCAGCTGGGAGCCATTCTGGGCATCTCTCCCTCCTTGGCCAGCAGCCCGCCAGGCAGTGGGCAGCAGGGTGGGGAGCTTCTGGGCTTGAAAGAGGAGGAGGGAACCCTGCAGTGATCTGTGAGAAGAGAGAGAACATCCCCGAGGAGCAAAACTGAGAGAAAAGCACAGGGAGGGACAATGACGCCAAAGAACAAGCTGAGCAAGGTTCTCCTGTATTTACCAGGTCTCTAATTCCACCCCAAATCATCTTTTTTCTCTTAAAACAATGAAGCAAAACCAACCAAACAAAAAAACAGGTGAATTTTATTAAGAGAACTAAGGAGGGCTACAGGGATAAGGTTATTTAACTGCTTACGTTACTCAAAATGCTGTACCTGACCAAATGTAAAGAAACTAAATTTATTCTGTTTTCTAGCCAACATTAATAAACTAATTTAACCCTCTAACTTATGTTGAACCACATTACAGTTTTCATATAAGTTTCACCTTAGATTTCTCTCTGATTATTACAGACTTGGCTGCAGTCACTGGTAATTACAGCTTCCCATCCTTCTCCAGAAATATAGAATGTGAAGTGCTTTGCACTTTAAACTTTTTTCCTGTTTATTGTTCACATCCAGTTGGATGTACTAATAAGCATTAACATGCAAATAATTATCACCAATATTTGATATTTGTGGAGAACAAATGCTAATGCAGTTAATACATCAAATATGAGAGGCTTTTAATTCAAAAAAGAAAAAAGATTAAAAATATTAGCTTTTTATATAAAAAGCATTTGCAATGATTATAAATTCTATTGAGCTTGCAGAAAACTTGAGCTTTGAGTTTGCAATATCTCTCATTAATGTTTTGCCTCAAGAAAGAGTTTATAATAAAAGGATTTATGCAGACAACAGATAAATAGAAATGATACAGCCAAGAGGGTTGAAGAGCCCTGGGTATGTTTGTTGTCATTCTACCATGCTGATTTCCATCAGAGGTGCTGAATATGCTAAGAGTTATATAGAAGATGAAGTGAAATGCAATATGCATTGATAACAGCTAAGGCTAGAATGCCAGGAAATTATTTTCTTTTGATTTTCCTCTAAGTTTCTTTTCCTTGTTATTACTTCCTGTGGGATGGAAGAGGTTAGCCCTGTTCTTGCAAAGTCAGCTGGTTGGCCTAAACCTGCAGATCTCAGTGGAATGGTAATTGGGAGAAGTCTAATGTGCCGTAAAACAGAGGTCAGTGTGGGTAATCTGGTGTCCCCTGCTGGTTTTAGAAACTGTATCTCTTGCAGATGGGAGGGAAATTTTATCTGTGTAGGCACTGTGTGCCTCATGGCTTTTCTGCTTCTCGGCACTGGTATTCAGGTCCCTTGGTGTGTGACTGGGACTTTAGTGGGGAAGAGGGATAAAAGCAAATCATCTTTGTTTCTAGCGGGCAGGCTGAGCTGAGTTGTTTGCTCCAAGATGGTAAAGCCAAAAAAGTAGAAGAGGACTTGCTCATTTGTTGCAAACAGAGCATGATTTATACTGGGAGGCAGACAGTGCATGAAGTGTGAGAAGGGAGGTGACTCAGGATGCAAAGAAGAGGAGCACAGGGTTGAGATGCGGTGGGAAAGGCTGTTGTGATCTTGTCTGCAAGATGGGGTGGATTGGGCAAGAGCTCAGCAGGGAACAAAGGAGAAGGAGCTGAGGTATCTGGGCAAGGTGCACCACTATTTTAAGCCAGATGTTTGTAGGCCTGCGATGATGCAACTTGGAAATTTTGTGTGCATCGAGTTGAGTTGAATATGTGTCCATAAATAACATCTGCTAAAAGCAGTCCTGAAATAAAAAATGGAAATGCACCAAAAGTAAGAGCAATATCAGCACTTTGTTTTCATAGTGTTTGCAATAAATGCTTTTGTTGTTCTGAACTAGGAGAGGGCTTTTTTCTAAATAGATTTTTTTTTTATAACCCAGTCAATAAATGCTAGTAACCTTAATCTCTTTCCCTAAGCGCCATTATATTTTATAAATTTTTAATAGAAATTAATCACTGGAATATTTAAGTCTTAATTAATTAATTACACCAGAAATTTACAGCCAATGCAGTGTGATGTCTGTTAGAAAAAAAATTACTTAATAGGCTTTCAGTCCTGCCATTGTTCTGGCTTGTCAATGAATTACTTAAGTGTCATTTGTTAAACGAGTTAGGTCAATAAAGTTCTTTAGCTTTTTTTCAGAGAGTGAGCATTATTTCCAGATAATGTATATCTAATTCCCATTTCACTTTGGTCTATCTGCATTGGCTAGTGTGGGTTATTATTAATTAGCCCTTCATAGCAGATTAGGCAGGAAAGATCACAACACAGTAATAAGTAAAGGTTCACAGTGACAAACTTCTTTAATTAGGAAGTATGGGTTAGTGGTGAGCAGTGTCCTCAAATGGATTGCCATCTGTTAAATTAAAGCTGATTTCCTTCATTTGCTTATATAATGTTTCTAAAGAAAGTGGCTCTTTTTATTTATGGAAATTATATATTCCCTTTCATTATTTTCTCTTAATTGATTCTGCATTCCTGTAATTAGTAAGCAATGAAAACATACAGTGCAGTAGAGGAGCCACAGTAATGGACAACATGACCCTGTAGTAATTGCCATATGAACTGTAGAACATCATTCTGCTTTCAGATGTTTCTTTTGATGTGTTCAGATTAAATGAATGTAAATTCCAATTCCTGTTTCCTGGGGAATAAGCTGCATCAGTTTGTGTCCTTTTTTCATTAGGTTACAGCAAACTCTGGAGCAGGCCTAGATATGTAGCCTTTTCCCTTTAGCCTTTTAGGCTTAAAGACAAGGATTCTTGCTTTCACATTCTTCCAAAACTTACTGATTTGGTTTGTAAATAATTGATAGAATTAATTTGGGGATACTTTAATAAGCACAGTGTATTGGGGGCCAACATAGACGTGAAAGTCCTCATTAGAGAAATTGATCTTTGTGAAAAATTCCCTGATGCTCAAGGACATCCTAGAAGTATTGGAGTTTTCTTGACAGCTTTGGAGTTCATATTTTTGTGTGTTTGTTCCTTTACACAGGAATTTAAATGGAAGAAGCATATCTAGAAAAAGAAAACCTCCTTAAGCTGAAACTGTATCTTCTATCTTCTCTGATTTCTCTTATAGAAGGAGCTGTAGTAAATGGGTGTGGAGGGAAGACAATTAGCACTCAGCATTTGATAGACTGCAATGGTAGCTGTGCAGACACAGCCTTTACTCCCAGGGAAGGAAAACCCTGACATTGTTGTCGGTGGCTGCAGTAATGAACTCGGAAGTTGGTTGGGTAACTTCTCTTTGAAGAATGACATGGGGTGGCACAAGTTACAAATTACAGTTAAATCAAAGATTATATCCTCAAGTTCTGTGGCTACTGATTGCCATGTGGAGATATAAAGAGCTCTTCTGTTCTCCCCTGGATAATATGGATAATTAGATGTGCTGTTAAGAGATATTCAGCTTCTGTTGCAGCATCTGGCAATTGCCACTCCCACAGCAAGACTGGCCCAGATGGATTACTTGGCTGGTCTGGATGGGTGGTGGTACTTTTGGTGTGAAGGGGGTCCCAGGGTGGTGCCTTTCAGAGAGCCCTTGTTAAAATAGGGTGTGCTGGATGCCTTTCAGAAAGGGACGGGTGGGGGTGGAAATAAACTTAGTCAAAGCTCACCTTGTGCTAAAAATTCCCAAAAGTCTCTTCCACTGCATATTTTAGGGTTTCATGTGGGCTTTTCAGTGCAACCTAGATATGGTAATTTGTGCATTATGTATTGAGAAATGGATCAATTAAAAGCATAGAAACAGAATTAATCAGATGTTCACTTTATTTATGAACATATGTTCCATATTATATTTCCACTGGGATATCCAGTGAAACTAAGTCAGAAAAAGAGCAGTTCCTAACATGCTCCTTATATGTTCTCTCATCTCTGTTTTCAGTTAGAAACAAAGTTATTGCTAGTTTCTTTGAATTTCTTTATAATGTGGTACCTGGTGTAGTTGCACAGAAGACTCTGCAGAGCTCACAAACATTTCCTTCAGCGACAAGTTTGAAAGTATCAGAAGGAAAAGACTCAGAAAGTTTCATTTAAAAACTCAGTATACAATCCTTGGAGATACCCCCAAGAGGATAAAGGAATCACTGAGGAGAACAAGTGTTAGATTGCAGTATAAAAATATTTCACTTTTAAGTCATCTCACACAAGAGGGTCTTTAAATTAGAACAGAGAAGTTGGACCTTTGTCAAACTATGGACAAGGCATTAATGGCAGCTTTTTGGTTTGGTTTGGTTTTTTTCCCTTTTGTGTTAAGGTCTGGTGGAGGAAAAATGCAGAGACCTCATATAGAACAGAGAAAACTTATGAAAAGGCAAATAAAAGGCCTTTTTACTGCCAGTAGAAAGAATACATAAAAATATGAGTATAGTTAGTATCTTCTCTGACACTTATTTTCTCAATTCCAAACGCCCTTCACCTTTGAAATAGGCAAGTGAGCCATAGAGAAATATATTGTAATTTTCTTCTAATAGCCCCAAACTCTTCCTGAAAATACAACAGAAGCAACTCAGCAATTTTAGTGCCAGATGGATGAAAAAAAAATCACATATTAAGCTTTCTTTGTTAATTAAAAACTGAATACCAAGGTTAAGGTTTACAAATGTCTCCAAACAGGGGTGGTGTCTTGGGACAGGGTGCTGCTAATGACTAAATATTGGCCTTGGATATTGTTTTGTTTGAATGTTAACAAGGTGATAATCAGTGATGTTATTCAAGAGTGAAAAAAGGTAGGACAGGAGCAGATTAAACAGCGTTTCAGCACCTATCACAGGAAATAGTCCTGGAGGGGTAGGGGTCCACACAAGACGGCTTAAGAATTTTGTTCTAGGTCTAATGCTTATGTTGCTATTTGAAGTCTATAGCATTTATGTCAATTTGATGATGCTTAAGTATAGCACACCAAGCAAGAGGTACACGGAAAGTGCTTGCACATACTCACAGCAAAATTCAATTAGGCTGCTGTCTACAGCCCACAGCCCAACACACTGCAAGGCAAAATCTCTGTTGGATTTGCATGTGCTCATCTCTGTAAAAATGATTTAGGAGAGGCATGGTATGGGTTACAGTGCTTAACTGATCCTCCTCATCTTTCTCCTGTAGCCCAAAAGTGTTCAAGGTGATAGAAGTCAGAGCTGCCTGTTTGCTGTAGCTCAGATAAAAAGGGGAAGCTGATCAAAAGGAGAATTCTTATCACAACACGTTCCTTGTTCTGTTTGTCTTGTATCTCTTGAAAATCACTTAATGGCTTGATTAATAGTACTGGGTTTGTGTGGCAAGGTTTTGGTACTTGGGGGTGATGGGGGGGCTACAGGAGTAGCTTCTGTGAGAAGCTGCCAGAAGCTTCCCCTGTGTCCAATGGAGCCAATGCCAGCTCCAGGACGGACCCTCCGAAGCTGAGCCCATCAGCAGCAGTGGCGGTGCCTCTGAGGGACTCTCCCTGGAGCAGTGTGTTCCTGAAGGACTGCACCCTGTGGAAGGAACCCACGCCAGAGCAGGGGCAGAGTGTGAGGAATCCTTCCTCTGTGGAGGAAGGAGCAGCAGAGAACATGTGTGATGAACTGACCTCAGCCCCCATTCCCTGTCCCCATGCACCAGTGGAGGGGAGAAGGTAGAGCAATTGGGAATGAAGTTGACCCTGGGAAGAAAGGAGGGATGGGGGGAAGGTCTTTTAGGATTTAGTTTTATTTCTCATTATTCTACTCTGATTTGAGTGGTAATAAATGAAATTAATTTCCTCAAGTTGGATCTGTTTTGCCCATGACAGTAATTGGTAAGTGATCTCTCCCCATCCTTATCTCAACCCAGGAGCCTTTTGATGTATTTTCTCTCCCCTGTCCAGCTGAGAAGGGAGAGTGAGAGAGGAACTTTGGTGGGTACCTGGCATTCAGCCAGGGTCAACCCACCACAATTTAAGGCATTCAGGGTTTTTTGTGCAGTGATATACAGTTTCATCTGCTGAGTTGGCTACTATTCAGTCTGCTGTACAGGGTAGTAGTGAGAGAACATGACAGGAGAGCGTCAGGTTTTATGCCACCAAATTTAGTGATAAATGTTAAAATAATGTCTGATAAGTATGACATCAGGCAGCACCAGTTCAGTGCTACCTTTTTTTTTGCTACACAACTGGTGAAGGTAAAGAGATGAGTGGTTTTGCTTACATTGCAACTGCTCCCAGGTGACAGCTCTGTTACACCCAGCAAGTCTAACAGAGAACTGGCTGCAACAGATTGCCTGTTACCTCCCTCCTCAGCTGGCAGAGAGCAGTGGATTACTGTATTTTTAGAATAAATGAGGATAAAAGCCACACTGTCATTTTAGAGGGCAAAATGTGGGGTTAAATTGTGGTGTTAAATAAAATGTGTGGTATTTCCCAGTAAGTTATACTGTATAATAAGAATGAGGAATGAACATCTGTCATATGTAAAGGAAGTAATGCAGAGTTATTCTCTATGCACAGAATAAATATATTCCATAATACAAATTCAGTGGATGAAGATTGATGATATTTCAGCTTCTGCCTATCAGAGCTCTCTATATGCCTGGCTTATGTAATTTTGCCCATTTGAAAATGTTGGCAGAAATTAATTCTTTACTAAAAAGCATAAGTACATCCATTTGCTTTACTTAAAAAGCAAAACAAAATTATTGCCAGGCATTGCCTCTGTCATAGCAGAAGTCTTATAATCATGCTTGCAATTAAACAAATGTTGTCTTGTCTTAAAATATTTGACAGCAGAGAGGATGCGATAGGGAAGTGATGGAGATGTCTCTCACGAGAGAAAGAACTTTGATGTTTAGTGAAATCAAGAAGGGAGAGTGAAATCATGCAGGGATGAAAAGAGAGAAGTAGGATGTCAAAAATAGCAGGCAAAGGGAAGATTTTTACAGGACTTTGAGGGTAGGTGTAAGTGGAGGAGATTAGATTTGCTGTGATCTCAGACAATGCCCTGACCAAACAAGGTTGTGTTTAGTGCAGGAATGAATTTACCTGTCTGTCCTCTGGGAGAGTGAGAACAGCTGGTCTGCATGGGTGGGATTACCTGGGAAGAGAAGGAGCCACAGCTCCAACAGAGAAAAAAATGACAAGAAAAATGAAAGTTTTTCTGAAGATGTGCTGAGAGAAAGATTGAAAAGTAGAAAGTGACCCAGGAGAAGGCTGACTTTTACTGGCAAAAGAAGGGTAGGATTTAAAGGAGAGCCATATAGTCAAGGAAGGAGAGTTTATTAGGAAAAGACAGCTGGAAATACAAGGGCCAGGAACTCCTCACATTATCATATTTATGTTACAATAAACCATGTTTATGGCCAGAAGGGTTTATTAGTTATCCTGTTGCTGTGTAGGTTTGCTGAGATCTGATTTTTGCAGAAAGCAGAACAGGAATGTGTCCCTGAATGTTGCATTTCTCCCCTAGTGTCTCAAAGGCTTTTCATAGAGAAACTGTCATGATGCTTGTCAGAAAACCAACCACACCAGAATGTTTTTAGCTTTACAGGAGAAAATATGTTTTTTGTTTTTCTAAACATAAAACCAGGAAACATAAGCCTGTTAGTAAAAGAAGGAGCAAAAAAGAGCATGAATTATTTAAAATAAAATAGTGGCAAAAAACTCACTTGACAACAGAGATAACTTCATTTGCTAACATACAGAAATAATCCAGTTTTTCACTTTGCTCCTCTGGATATTGCCTTACAGAGAGCTTTTAATCTATTTATTTGTTTTTATCATTGCCCCTTTGTTATAATAATATGTCAGAACTTCACAGGTATTTTTCTTTTCGTATTACCAATACTGACATTTAAAATTCCAGTAGAATAAATTATTTTGCTGGAGGCTGTCTAATGAAAGATATTCATTGATATATTTTACGAAATACTGATATTTCCAAGGCAAATGTGAGAAGAGAGATTTGTCTGAATGGTCAATTTGTTGTTTCATCTTGCCACTAAAAAGATCAGCCATGAGAATATCTCTGGTCCTATGTGCTGTCTATTCACAGAGGACTTCACATCAACTGATTAATAATAATAATCAATAACTTTTTTTTGGTTTTGCTGATCTTGCAGATAGTTCACACTATTGAACAGATACCTACAATCCCTATGGGTTATTAATGCATGCCAAGGTAAAGTCTTTATGTCTAATTTCTATTCTAAGGTAGTTAAAAATAAAATTAAAATGCTAAAAACTTTCTGTTGTTTCCTTTGTTCAGAGGAAAAAAAAAAAGCCACATTCCACTTGTCTGTCCTGTGTTGTGAAGCTGCTTTTTCAGTGCTGTGGAAACGAAGTGAAGTTTTCACTCCAAAATTCTCTAGACATTTGTCCATAGATTCGTTTATCAGTTTAATATTATACATGTTTTATGTTTTCCTTGTGCAAAAGCGAAGAAAATTAAACAGCATCAGAAAACTGAAGCCCACATGAAAATATTGGACTTTATTCTGCATGTTTGAAGGCTGTCAGAGCTGGGTAGTTGTGTCATTTTCTGGGATGGTACCTTAGATCCTGGGGCAGTGATTTTTCTCTGCCATTTGCAGCTGGTGGTACCCTTGGGAACTCCCGTGGTGGGCAGCAGCAAGGCTGAGTTTATCACAGCAGCTTCAGAAGGTCACTCTCAATCCAGAAACTTGCTGGCATTTCTTGCTGCTTCTTCATCCCACGCCCAGCATGCCCAATGAGTGACAAAAGACAGAAACTGAGAAAAGTTCACTAAGAAATACCACGGGAGCAGTGTGGTGATATGTGCAGCCAGCCTGGCTCACACCAGGGATTTGGGGTTTAGTATCTTTTTTCAGTCTAGCAGTTTCTCACCAATAATGGCCAACCTCACGTGCATCAGGATGAAGCCCTGTTGTAGGTAATAATTACAATAACCAGCCCTCTGGACACATTCCTTACTGCTCTTTGATGTTTATTTAATCTCTACAGTTATCACCGTAGTTCTTTCCAAATAGTTTTTAGTTTGGGGTTGTGAGTCTGGGGTTTGTTTGTTTGTTTTATATTTCCTGTTACAGCTCTTAATACTAAGGTTATAAACAACCTTCAGGTTGGGATTTGGAAGACAATTGAGAGATCAGCCAAACAGCTTTGTATGGGTTGTTTTATATGGTTGCTTCTATTTAAATTCTGAATTTCAACCCTCCCAGCACCATGAACAGGGTGTGATCAGCTACTGTAGCACGTGTTAATACACTGCTGGTGACATGTCTGAATTTGTTCCTCCTCTGTCCCGTGCCTGACACCAGGAGGTCCCATTACCCGATTGACCTGCTTCCTCACAGAACAGATCTTTCTGATGTAGGTATGATTTTAGGTGAGGAATGTCCAACAGAGGTCTGAGTGCTGAGCTGGTGCCAAGCAGTAATGGGGCAGAATTACTGCATTTGTTTTGCCCTGCAGTGAGTTAAAGCTCAAACAGCCTGGCATCCAGCAAGCACTGCACTGTCTGCTGCATCCTGGGGAAACAGGAGGGTATAAGTGATGCTCAAGTGAACATTATGTTGCAATGATGTAGTTGTGCTGTAAACCTTTTCATCTGTCCTGTGTTTTAATTATACTGCAGAGCTCCCCGGTGAGGCAGCTAAAACGATATATTAAAATTATTCCATCTGTCAGAAAACAAAGCCACATCTTTGGAAAAAGGCAGTGCTATCATTTAAAAGCAACACATGAAAACGTGATAAAAATAATCTGATGGCTGGTTAAAAGGTGAGAGAGTGGGGTGTAAATTAGGAGGGACATTGTTACTTCAGTTGCAATTTGCCCAGGACGTTGATGCCAACCTGTGTTTGTACAGAACAGAGGCCTGGGATCTAATCTGGGAAGACCAGGAATCAACACTTCAGCCTTATGGCTTTGGTGAGGGTTTCCTAAGTCTTCCTACCTTTTTAGCTGTAACTATTAAGTTCCACGTCATTCACCTAGCTCATGTTATTATGCATATAAATCTCTGGGTGGAGAGTTGGTTAATAAATGAGCTTTCTGCTTCTGTAGAAAGCTGGATGTGACAGATGTTTCACCTCCAGCCACATTGTGATCTGAGGCCCTCTTCCACTCATTTTCAGGGAATTTTTTTGTCTCTTGTAGCTTATCAGTGCCATATGTAAGCTCTGGGGACATGTAGCAACCTTTCACCTCTCCTGCCATCCTTTTTAGGGTGAATTAACATTGTTCTGCATGAACAGATGAGCCTAATGAGCCTGAGTGGTGAAGGTGAACTGTTCTCCATGCTATGTTCTTTAATCACTGCAGACTTCCACATTCAATCCCCATAAGCAGTAATTGCTCCTTATGGCTCTGAGACAGGCATGAATAAATGTATTTTTGGCCTGTTCAGGCAAAGTTGCAGCATAGTAACTCTGGGGGGGATCCCAAGAGGGATCCCACGTGTGTACCATGTGACATGTATGACAGCTGGAGGAGCTGAGCATCTCACAGGGTGAACCTTTGCTGCTGATCCACAACTGCACCAGCATGTGCTTCATGCAAGTCCTGAAACCTGAAGCTTCTCCTCAAAAAGCAGAAGCCTTTGAGACATGATGGACTGTACAAGTGCCAGGTTAGACCACTCAGGGCAGTGTCTGTGAAGGGGGCACTGGATCCAAGTGCCCTGTACTCCAGGGGCCAGGCTGGCTCTTTGCAGCAGTCCCATTGACCAGGTTTCTTTTCCTGGACTTCACAGTGACTTGCTGCTCGTCTTCAATATCTCGTGGTTAGTGGTGTGACTGTGGGCAAGCCATTTCACCTTGTTATTTCCTCTCACACCCCCTGACTTGTCTTGTCTGTTTAGGCTGAAAATAAAATGTTTCTTCAGGACAGTGACTTGTCTCTTAGGATGTATTTGTTCAGCAAGTACAAATAAGATCAAGGCCCCATGGCTGGGGTTTCTATGTGCTCCCATAACATGAATAATAAATAAAAGCAGAGGTAAACTGATTGTGTTAGTACCATTTATGTGCAGAGGTATTATTAAATGAGACAACAAAGGAATACAGTAGGAACATTCCTAAGCATTTCAGTAAAAAACGATGATTTCAGAATAATTTTGGGGGGATTCAAAGAACAGATGTCTATTTGCAACTGATGCAAAGATTGCACTGTGCTTCTGTGGTAACAGCAGTGCATTAAATCTCATATATGGCAATTCTGTTGTTACTATTTTAGCAATAGTAAAAAAAATTAAAAATTGCTGCTTTTCTTGAGATAAACACAAAAGGGCTCCTCACTATCCAGAAGGGTTTGACAGAAGCTGGAATTTAAACCTTTGAGTATTGTGAGTGTTATCTGCTTCCACAGAAAGACTGCCTCCTTTCCCTCTGGGACTTCTGATCCCAGCCACACACTCTTTTAAAACCATGCATGGCTGGATGCTAATGTTGCTATCTATAGGCTTTGAAGTGATTGAACTCCCACCAGAACGTAGATTTTAATCATCACTTTGATCTGAGGCTCTGCTACAGAATCAGTTACAAATGTGTCTCAAATCTGTAAACCCAAAATTGTGCAGGACTACTGCATGTCACCTATTTCAGAAACAGTGCAAATGATGGTATTTCTGAATCAAAGTAAAATCCAAGGGGAAATGTATGGAAAGTTACTAGAGACTCTTAAATAATCTCTATCTATTTGTCCTGTTCTGTTTCTTTAGCTAGAAATAAGAAAACTCTAAAGACATTGTCAACTTTCTATGTGTTTACTTCCAAAGTAGGAAAGAAAAACCAAGTTCCTCTTAGGACAGCTGTCAAAACACTGATATTGTTGCATATGTTTATTTTTCACTGAAAGGATATTTTTTTTTGAGTGTTTATCATCAGCCTACATCCACCTATCTGACTTCTGCAATGAAACTTCCAGCAGTAACTGCACAAGTTGAATTGGTCCAGTGCTGGTTATCTCCTTAAAAGCTGCCGTAGAGTTCATTCTTGTCTCCACAGAAATAACTCCCAAAGACCCATTTGAGGACTTGAAGTAAGTCAGTATTTTACTATTTTCATCCTCCACTATGTCTAACGAGCCAAGTGAAAATTTCGTATCTGATCAGCCTCAGAAGTAAAGGGTGAAGGGTTATGTGCTCAGGGTATTGCTACCTACACAAATAAAGCCAGGACAAAGACATAATTTCACAAAACTTTTCTTAGTTATAGAAGCATGGGGGTTACTTACCACTGCAGCAGGAAGAAATAGACTTTTCAAATTAGTTCTTTCCTTGGAAAATTCATTTTGTTGTAACTGAGCATATTTGCATTGCAAAGAAAAAAGATCATTATTGCGTGAAGGACCTTTCATGTTATGGTTGAAACGAGGCAGAAAGACATGAAGGACATGCTCAGCAAAGCAGTAATGTTATTTGTTTAGGGATGTTCCTTGAGGCATTCTGGGTGGTAGACAGGCATGCAGTTTACCATTTAAAAGAGGTTTATTTCTACTTTCCCAAGTTTGTACTCGAAAGCCATCAAATGGATAGACATGCTATATTTTAAGTTTTCTGTAAGGATTTTGATGTATCAGTAGCATTAAACAAGGAAATGATGGAGGAGATCAGAAATGGGAAACTGGGTACACTTGTGTCTACCTGACACACCTGACTCAGACTTCAGAGCAGCTGAGTGACCTCTGTGTGAAATCAAGAGCAGAGTCCCAAATGACTGTGAATGAGACACTGGTTCACCACTTCATTCCAAGGTAGGAATCCTGATGTAGTATCTGCATGTTGTTGTGCCAATCTGTCTGATTCATGTTGCTTTTTTGAGGGAGAGAAATAAGACTCTTAGGCAGTTGGGACATGGTATGAGCATAGACTCTACTGTGAGAAGCCCTTTCTGTCTTTTTTAAAACTAAACCCTGAAGTTAAAAGAGAAAGGAACAACTGGTGCCAGTGCATCCTAAAAAACACCACAGTAAATCCTGACTAATTCTGTCCCTTTGTGGAATTATTCTGGATTTTCACTGCTGTAGCCAAGAGGCAAGATCAAATTTTGGGTCAGTCACTTAGGATTTCAATTGAAATACCGCCCATAGCAAAAAAGGTGGAATGAGTATTTCGACTGGCATCAAATAAGCCTTCCTATTTTATAATACATATTACAGTTCTTTTGTCTTCATCTTAATGGATTTGGCATTCCTCTGGTTACAGTTTTCATGTTTTATTTTGCCGAGTCCCGGTTTAAGGTCATCCTTGTTGCCCAAGGGAAGAGAAGACAGTTTGGAGCATATTCAGTCATCTGATTTTGTAGAGAATGCAGCATTGCTGTTCTTTAGCTGAATCTCTATAAGTCAAAAAAAAGGGGGAGAAATGGAAATAAGACATAGCTATATGACAGAATATTTAGTTTTGGGAAATGCTTCCTCTCAGCTGTGACATTATCTGTCAGTATATTCCTTATAGTCTTCATTTCTTTATTCAATATATTAATCTTTTTTTTTCAATCATCACTAAGTTACTTTAAAATGAATGTTTCACTTTCTATTATAATACCAGAAAAAATAATAAGTGGAAACCTGATCATTATTAAAATTTCTGTTAACATCTTCAAATACGACTTGCTTTATTATTAAATTATTAATATTATTATATTAATATTGCAGCAGCATTTGAAATAACTGTATGTGCCATACAGACACAGCCTCAGTTCTTTTGAGTGCTCCACTCCTTTATTGGGAAGCACTGTAGGTAACTATAGTTAGTGTTATAATTGAGCTTAGACAGACAGAGGAGGCATTGCTGCCTTGCCTTATGGAGGGACACTGGGACACGCTGAAATTTAAAGATGGAGCCTGAGGCAGAACTTGAAATAAATTGATACCCCAAAATCCCGGTGCAGTGCTATACACTGTGCACCTTGTCATCCTTTCCGGGTTCACTGCCTCTTTCACTTAGAAAAACCCATTAGAGAAGACCAAAATACACTGCCAAGATCAGCCTCGTGGACTCCTGCAATACTGACTGCTCCTCTAGTGTCTCCTGGTGTCTGTGAGAGCCTCCCAACTGGGGACACTGGATAACTGTAGGAGTGGGAATAGCTCTCCCTATGTAGGGGTAGACCCATCCCGTCAGAAAGACCCTCGTTACCCTTCGTTAGCCCCTGGTGCATCTGTGCCATTCCAAACAAGGCTCTGGGTTTCCTGGGCAGGGCAGCTCCAAGCTGTGCTCACTTTTCATTTGGATAAACTGGAGTCCTGCAGTGGCACTCAGCCCAGTGTGGAATTCTGTTTGTGCTGCTGCTCCTCTTGCCAACTCAGCAGGGGAAAGATGGTGTTAATACCCACAAAACTTTGCTCTTTTCCACAGACCCGTAGGGAAGACCTTAGGGCTTTTCTCCGGGAGGTGAAAGGTTCACCATTCTCATTAGAGGGAAAAAAGAAAAAGAGTGATACTTTGGCTCAAATGTTTTTCAAAAGAAATTATACCTAACAGGAAACTGTTCGTACAAATAAGAATTCAGAGTACCTTTATTTTCCATAATTTAATTTTATTGTATTTGTAGACTTGAAAGTGAATTCTGGTTGTTGAGAATTGAAAGGCATTGCCCTAAACTTTAGATAGTGAGCTCAAGGAACCTTTCAAAGAAAACAAACACACGTGCAGACAAGAAGCAATATAGTTTAAAGGTTAGGATTTCTTCTCAATTTCAAGTTTTCTTTGTATCTTTGCCCTAGTATGATTGTGTTCCCCAGCTAACAGTGTTTACTCCCCAAATACTCCTGTGAAGGACATACAGCCCCCTCAAGTTGAGCTGGCCTTTCACAGACTTAAGTCTGATGGACTTGGTAAATGAACCCTGTTGAACATGAAAGAGAAAAAACAAAACAACAACACCAACCGAAAACAACAAACCCCAAAAGTCTTTTCTGTCCCAGTTGTTCCCATGCTGGACTCAGCATTACAGCTGGCACAGGCAGCATGCAAAAAATTGCAGGATCTCTGCAAAAAATGTGGAAAACAGCAAATATCAGGAGATGTCTCAGAAGGTTAAAAAAAAAAAGAAACATATTGCTCATTTGGACTCTGGTTTGGTAAAATCTCTCCACCTTTGCTGTCAAATCTGACTAGGCTCAGTGGATAACATGCTGGACACAAGAGGTTCCTACCAAGTGTTGAGGTGTAAGCTGATCCTTTAAAGTAGGAATGCAGCTGTGCTTGACAGACTGAATTTGTTCACTTGTTGTAGAGGAGGTAGCTGTTGTGTTACAATTTCCCATCCTGTACTAATAATACGTAAACGACAGTTACTCACATTTGTATTCAGTCAAATACAATCAATAGACATCTGTTTGTGCATGAACGACTGTACACTGGTACCTGTTTACTGCTAATTAAACTTCATTAGTGATTAGTTTGTCTTCAGAAGGGGAAAAAACCTGCTGTAATTATGGGCTAGCATATTATGTGGTCCCATATTTTCCCTTTTCAGAACTCGTATTCTAACAGGACCATTAGTCTGCACTACATTTGTCTGTATTTAAGTGTAACTACATTTCCTTGAAAAGACCATCTGTTCATAAAGACCATCTTTTTCATGCTCCCTGCAGTAAACTTTAGAGAGTGGTACAATTAGCAAAGGACTGTATTTAAATGAAAATATATGTGGATTGAAACTAGGTAAAGCTGTTCTGCACACATTAGAATGGTTCTGTGCTGGAAAGATTGTAATTATCTTTCTCCTTTGCTTTTACAGACTTTTTAATCTGCACTGCATTTTGCCACCTTTGACTGGGTAATTTTGTTCTTTCTACCTACACCTGAATGGAATGTACCAAGTGGCAAATTACTTGAGCAGTGATTGTGGTGAAGCTAGTTTTACTTCTTAGAAAATGAAGCACTTATATTTTCATTTTGCTTGGATTGATCATAAGTAGTCACATTATAAACCTGCAGTGTAAAGGTCTGGATTTCACCCTACTACAGCAACACTAAGTGCTGCTTTATTCTCCAGATTGTCCTGTTGTTGAGTTAGGTAGTATTCAGTTTTAGAGTGGTCTGGATGAACAGCAGCTTGGTCTCCTTTAAATAAACTATTCTGTTTAATTTAATCCTATGCATAAACTGGAAGAGTAGACTAAACTGAATGTTAGTAAGACAGAACACCACCATCAAGTTATCCATGAAAGACTGTGAAATACCTGCAGTGAGGTTAGCAGTATTAAAAAAAAAAGGCATGGAAAGGTTGTAAATGTTGTAAATGTTTTCATATTGCACAAAACAGATTTAGTATTTCTGCTACTTCAATGCAGATTATGCAAATACAGCCCTTGAAGACTTGCACAGACAGAAGAATGGCAATAGAGAGCAAACAAGATAACATTCTTATCCAGAATTCAGACAAGAGGATAAATGTTAACTCCACACAAGAGTTAAGATAAACTTTTTTGGTTTTGTTCAGTGGTTTATTTCTTATATCAACTAAAGTGTATATACAGGGCCTTCCTAGTAACCTAAGCAAAGCACACAATAATTGCAACCAGAAATAATGAGCTGGGCAATGCTGAAGTACTTGGAACGCTGCTAATTTTTCCCCCCAAAGATGAAGGGAAGATTACAGAGGAAATCCTTGTCATTAGCTAATTGCTTCTTCTCAAGCAGTAAGATCAGTGTAACCACCAGGAGGGAAATCATCTGGCCTATTGAATGAGCTCTATTGAATTGTCTCACAGAAGTAAATTTCTGTATATGAGACATAAATACAGGTCTGTTGTATGGAGCACCTACATGACAGCTCTATTCTGTGGGAGTTATCAAACCTTCAATATCAATAGGACCTACTGTGTACTCTTATCAGAAGTATATGTATCTCTTCTGTGACAAGATAGCCCTGTGGGTCAGAGAGATTGCCAAACAGTTTTACTGCCTGTGTCCTCCACATACTGTTATCTAGAGGAGCTTCACCTCGTGGAGGAGTTTTGTATGAATGCAAAAAGTGTTTCCATTTTGCTGGAAGAAATAATTCCTAGTAAAGTATGCAGGGTTAATGAAAAAAAAAAAAAGACCTGTGAGTCTGCCTGATTTGCAGCTCACGGGGTGCAAGGCAGCACTGGTCCAAAAGCCCTGAGACTGGACTGCAACCCACACTCTGGACACGCCAACAGTGAGTTCCTGTTTGTCTTCAAAAGGCTGTAGACAAGAACCATAGCTGGAGAGTGATGGGTTTTCTAGTGAGAGAGGATCTGCTTTGTCACTTCCATGACTGACAGGAGGTATTTTCCCCCTTTTAATCTGGGAATATTTTCCAAGGCTTTTTTTCTGTAAGTGTGTTGATGAACTACGGTAACAGAGTGTGTGCTAACGAGGTGCTGTGTTGCTACATATATTAGGAAAGAGAAAAAACCATAATCAGCATTCAGATTTCCTCAAATACCCTCTACCTGTCTGTTAATACTACGCCAGGAATGCAGGGATCCTAACAGTGAAGAAACAGTGTTAACATCTTTGGATTAATTCAGATTTTACATTTATGTTTTGATGATACATAAAATTGGCATGAAAATTGAAAATTATTAGAGTTTTGTCGGTTGTTTGATTGTTTCTTTTTAAGAATGGCATAGCTGGATCAAAAGGGGAGAGCACGGGTAATGGTACTTAAGAAGTGCAGATGGATCTACTGAAATTACAAATGTCTGTATCTGAATATGCAATTTAAACACTATGGAAAAGCTTAGGAAGTGCTGAAATAAAGAAGGGCATCTTTTTGCATTACAAAGATAGTAGGCCTGACTGTGTATGCTGCTGTTAGACTGTGCCTGGAAGGAGTGTGTAAACAAGGGAGGTTTAGCAGGAATATGTCCTCGAGCTTGCTTTCAATTGCTCGGCATTACTAAAAGCCACATCCTTTCTCTGATATGAATTACAAAAATCTAAATCGGCATAAAACAAACTATACAGCTTTTACTTCAGTTACCAAGCTGCCTGTTTGTTTCTCTTTATAGTGCTGTTCTGCCCCCATTGTGCTGGTGATGATCTTGAGAGTGTTTTCAGTTGTGACTCTTGTTGCTGTTTGATGCCTTCTTGGTTCTTCAGACTTGGAGATAACATTTGTTTAATGCTTCTGAAGTTCTCTGTCAAGTGTCTCTGCCTGCAACTACAAAAGGGATTCAGTCAAAGATTGCTTCACACTTGGCTTATTACAATTCCCTTGCAAAAGACCCCCTGTTTTTCTGTATCTTGCCCAAATGGGCTGCTCAGTTTATACTGCTGATTTTCATGCTGCTCAGGTGGTCCAATGTTACTCAGTTACACTGTTTGTCCATTTAACTCCAGTGTAATTTCTATAGTCTGCAGATGGCTTTTAATACCCACTAGATAATGGAAGCACCCTGCTTCTATGTTCTCATTTCTGGGCACTTCCAGTTGTTTGTTCTGTTTGTGTGACAGCATGTTGCAGGTCTCTGCATCCTTTTATTTTTGTAACAGTTGTTCATGAAGGGGAGGCAGCTGTTGAACTTTCACAAAAGTGGTGCTTGTTTATTAATGGCACATGTTTATTAGCTCTGTTTAGGAGAGGTGAGAAACACAAGGATTGTTTTGTACAAACCTGCACCAGCAGCCCCCTTGTCCTACTCCTGCTGTCACCGCAGGACCTCCATCCTATAGCAACTTTGCACATAGGGGAGAATTGCAATTACATGCCCCAGAAACATCTCTACAAAGTTGATCCTCCACTCTACATTGCATAAGCAGACACCTTTGCAACAAATCCTGCCCACCTTTTGTGTTTTCTTTGGAGCAGTAGCGGTATTGCTCAGAAAACACCACCTGTAACAGGAAAAGAAATCAATATGATATCAATGCAATCGTTATTAAACTCAACTTCTTAAAGCTAGCATGAGATTAACTGAAACAAATCTGAAAGCTGAAAGTTTGATATTGGTGTCCTAAATCAAATTAAAATTGAGCTAGATTTGAGCACTGCATAAAATGTTATTTATATAAGTTACATATTCAGTTAAATCTTATCTGATTAGTTTAATCTTACTTGATAGCACCTCAAATTTTCTAATTTAAAAAAAATCCAATGTTCTTATTTAATGAATATAGCAATTAAATCTAATGCTATGTTATGATTCATGGGATCATTCCATTAGGATTTGCTGTGCTCGTATACTGGATGCAAATCATTCTTGCCAGAGATGGGTGAATTATTAGTGATGTGCAAAAAGTACTATGTTTAAAGAAAGTTAGAACTGTAAAATTAAACTCTGAAGGATTAGGAAAAGGCAGAATTAAGGCTGCCTGTGTAGGTTTAATTTGGAACATGAATGTGATACAGTCTTAAAGAACTGATCACAAGCTGCTACTTTATTCTGTGCACAGGGTGGACAAGATCAAGTGTTTATTTTTATCTGCATCGTTCAGTGTGAAGTTCCAGATGCCATCCAAACTCTGCCCTGAATACAAGGTTATTAATGTCCTCTGAGCTTTCACACAGAGCCTCTCAGCAGAGTATCTGAATGTCTCTGAAGCATTAATACATATATTTTATACTTTAAGTAATGCTCATTCTCTTTGGGTGACAACTTAGCTTTAGAGCTTGATTTCTTTTGCATACTTAGCAACTTAAATGACAGATTCAGCTCATGGCTCTTAGAGACTACAGTTAAACTTGTCATTGCTCAGGATTTCTGCAGACCAGTCCAGCGTGTTTCATGTGGATGCCCAGAAGGTGACCAACTGTGAGATCTGCTGGCCGAGGTGACTTTCCAAGCCAGTACAAAATTTTGGCAGAGACAAGGATAAGTTCACTTCTGTAAAGTGCTGTTTGATTACCTTATCCGTGGGTTTATCCTTAACATTTTTCTTGTAAGAAGTTTTATGCATAATTTGCTGTGCTTTCTCAAATGTCTCTGCCAGATAGGGCAAGGACCATATTGCAGAAAGCCTCACTTAACCTCAGTCTGCTGCTGGAACTCTCTCTTGAGCTTGGCATGTTATCACCCTTATCTTAAAACAGTATTTTCACTGTTCTTGCCTTTGACTAAATGTTTTAACTGATAATTAAGCATCTATGCTGTGTTGCTTATCATCATATAAACTGATGTAAATTTAATTTTCCAGAGTATAGCTGGTTCAAAGCCAGGGGGGATCCTGGTAGACAGAGTCTCCTAGGAATAGCCCCGTTATGAAAACACCCAGTATACACTGCAGCTGTTGAACTGGATGATAAATAACCTACCAGGCTTTCTTGAAAACCTGCTCATCCCTGGTGTGAGCACCTTGAGGACCTAATACTCTGTAGGATCACTTGCACCAGTATCCCCTCTTTAAGCGTGTCATGACCCCTGGCAATGCTCTTTTACAGGTTTTTTTCAAGGCTTGTTGGGTCTTGGATCGCTCTGAAAGTGTGTCTCTGCTCTTTAGGAGAACTGCATCCCTCTGGCTTGCTTTCCTACCTGGCTGTGGTACGGGGTTGTTGTTGGCTAATTTGATCTATTATGCAGCTTAGGGGGAACTTAACTGAGTGGCATATTTTTTCTGTATTTCAAAAGGCAGGAGAAGTACAGTTAAAATTTCCATATGCACTCTGTAGTGGCTGAGGATGGGAAAACTCCAGCATTGTATTTGAGAAGCACTGGGATTAAATTATGTCATTTGAGAACTCATTAGCCTGTCTTTCAAGTGTATGCACTTTGGGGAATAATCATCTTTCTTCTCCTGCTTTGCCTTTAAGTTGCTCGAGTGTCATATCTCTCATGCCTAGGAACTGCAGCTTTATGGCACTTTGGATTGGATAAACCCCCTTAGCTTTGAAATGTTAAATCCTTCAATTAGTTCGAGTTGAAGACTAAAGGCCAAACATTTCAAATGTGGGCACCTGAAGTCGACAGGAGCTGCAGGCATTCATCACCTCAGAAAATCAAACCAATCATTTAGGGAGCTAAATTTAGATGCAGATACCTTGCTTTTGCCAGCCCAGTTTAATCACTGAGTCCTGTAGTATTACTCTGGATCTTATGGTTTTCTTCCTAGTCTTTTCCCCTTTTGTTCTGTTTTCCTTTTCCCTCCAGGAAAAGGCTGGAATTAAGTTTAGATATTCATGTTATAATGTCCTCTCAACTCTCCCATCAAGTTGCTCCCTGACAAACAGATCCGTCCCACTCCTTGTGCTAAAAGCAGCTATTATGTTCAACAGTCTAAAGCCAAAGTAGGCCCTAAAAAATAGCTTAGAAAGGTCTACCTTAACCTACCAAAACCAAATGCTCATTTTACATTGTCTGGGTGAACCTGTGGCCTGTTTTTCTGTCATCAGCCACTATTCTTCCAAGATGTGCTTTCTGGTTATCAAATACATCCCCTCTGGTCAGGGTGGTCAAAAAAAATCTGCCTTTCTAAATCTTCTATTTTAAATTTATTTGGGCACTATGAAAGCTATTACCCTACTCGTTAGTTTTGACTTACTCCACACTTTTGAAGGAAATAAGGGATCAAGTTAGGGTTGTGTAATTTGGACACTTGCTTTTAACTGCCTATACACACGGAAGGAATTGATTTCTTTAGCTGGTTTTCTAACTGAGGGAGGTAGCAGAACAAGTATGGACAACTGAGCAACGGTGACTTGTGCAGATTTAGGTGCCCGAAAAAGTAAATCCACAAGCAAAGAGAGTTTTTAGAGATTTGTATTCATAAGGTGAAAAGCTTCTGAAAGAATGTAACAACTGTGGGACTAAAGTGCCTTTCCATTGCCATGATCTTCTGCTTCTGCTGATTGTGAATGCTGAAAGTCTGCTCTGCTTCCCCAGGGTCCTGATACGAAATTCATTGTCAGAACTGGAAAGGCAGAAAACTAGCAAAGACAAAACCCCAAACAAACAAAACTCTCAAACCCCCAAACAAAGAAAGGAGATTTCTTAATTATAGTTTACCCTAAGCAGATGTTAACAAGTCTGTCTAAATCTTTACAGGCTGTAATCTGCTGCCGGCCTCCTGTCTAAGTTGGTGTTTCCCTGATCAGCTAATTCTGCCCTGATTAGCATTTCAGAATTGCAGAGGTTTTCTCAAACACAGCTTCAGGAGCTGTTTTGGAATACCCCTTTGGATGGCTGGTTTTTGTGAGCTGCAGATTACAAAGGATGATTTCTCAGCCTACTCCTTTATATTTATTCTGGCTTTGATTCGAGGTGAGAAATGATTCATGACATTGAAATGCTGCTCATTGTTGAACCTCACACAGTTGCACTGCCACGGGTTGGATGGTCTCAGCCTTGCTCATTATCCTGCTGCAGTCCCATCAAGAGCCCACTTGCTCCCTGAGTCCTCATTCCTTGGAAGGACAGTACCTGTTTCTCTGGGGGAACAACCTCCCTTAAGAGGCAAAGACATGTTTTGTCTGTGCTTTCTGTCCTGTATCTCCCCACCTTTTCCCTCTTGTGGAGTGGGCAGGGATCTGATTTTCTGCTTGGAGAAGTACAAAATTGAGAGTTTGCTTCCTCATAGAAATAGAGGCACGGGGATTTCTTTAAGTTATTTTCAAGTTCTTAAGAAAAATTGGGAAAAAACTTCCCCTTAAAATGCCTGTTCAGATGAGGATTTTGGTGTAACTTAATTCAGTGCAGTTTGTTGGGTTTTTTTCTTTCTGGAGAAAGAAAGTCCTTTTTTTTCCCAGGCCATGTTTTGTTTGGTGCTTTCCTAAAGGCATCTTCTTTCCTTGGGCTTGCAAATATGGACTTCTTCCTTTCTCATGCCTAAGGATATGGAATATTTCATCCCCATCTTCATCTTCTTGTGCTCTCTTTGAGCCAATATAAGAATATTTTATGTCCCTGATAGTACCATGTGATGCTTTCCCACACCTCCTGCTAAGAATCACTGTTGCTTGTGGCAGTTCTCCCTGGAGAATATATTCTTATCACCCGATAAGAACTTATT
Source organism: Pipra filicauda (assembly GCF_003945595.2). Classification (NCBI taxonomy): domain Eukaryota; kingdom Metazoa; phylum Chordata; class Aves; order Passeriformes; family Pipridae; genus Pipra; species Pipra filicauda. Next base: position 230,545 of record NW_024103973.1, on the reverse strand, counting down.
TTTCCAGAGTTATCATGGTTCTTTTAATATATATTGTTCTTTTTTCCTTTTCTGCAGCAGTAGCAAGAAGGTGTTTATTTGCTTGACTGAGTTTGGTATGATATAGAGGTAAATGTTCCTGGCAATTGAGGTACCAGTGTAGGAGTCTGCATAGTGCTACTTTTAAGTTTGTCTTCATTTTACTTCTCTGAGATTAACATCCTGTGATGATAGAAGATTTTTGATAAACAGGCATGGGGATTGATCCCAGTTGCTTTACAGTTTGGGATAGATTGAACTAGAAAATAATTCCCTGTGAAAAGGGCCTTGACGTGTCTCTGACATAATCAAAGAATAGCTTCTGAAGTGCCTAAACACCATTTGGAAAAGACATACAGGTAGAAGTTTTCATGACAGCTTAAGATAGATGAAACAGGGTTTTCAGAACTGATTGGCAATAATGCAGGTGGCTAATTTCTTTGAAGTGTACTGAACATTGAAGTGCTTTGAAAATCTGACAAGATGTGTTGATGTCAGTTGCTGCACGTTGCAGAGTGAGTTTAGAAATTTGGCTTAAGAGCAACAGTTACCAAAGATGAAAATAAAGAGACTTATTTTGGCCATTTTTTCAGATGAGTTGTCTAAAAGAAAGCTCTTAAGTGAACATTTATAATGGCTGAATTTGTGATTTGATTTTCAGAATATCACCTTGCACTCTAACTGTTGCTTTGCACACCTTAATTTCTAAAATACAGGCTAGTTCTATTCATGTTGTTTAGCAAATTTTGATGTAGTAGGAATGCCAATGGCATCCACCCTCTAAGAGCATAGCTCTCACCTCAGCTTCCTCCACTGATTAATTTTTAAGCTGAAATTCAGTTTTATTTTTATGTTTACAACCTGAGCTACAAGGTTTTGTATTTATTGCATTCGTAATCTGCTGAGATGCCGAGAGACTGCCATGGTATGATTCACACAGCTGAGGCTTTGCTTACTTGACTATGTCCAAATCATAGCAACAAGGATCAAGCTTATCCCTGATGCACCTCCTGGAAGCAGGGGCCATTCTGCTGGGGAGCAAGTAGAGCTCGTTAGTTGTATCCCTGTGTAATTCCTGTTGCTGCTGCTTATTGGAGAGTCAGAACTACTGCATCCAGAATAGGCCCCCAGGAGCATTGCCCTTCACCTTCTAGAAACGTGGCCTCGTTTAAAAACTCTCATCTCTGCTCCACAGTCCTGTGGGTGGTGGTCTGGCTATAGGGGAGCACTGAGCTTCTGGTGCTGAAGAGAGGAATGAGCAGTTGGCACCTCTTAAATTCAGGTCTTTGCTCCTGGAGAGCTAAAAGAAAACCAAAGACTGATCTGGGGAGCTTCAGACTCTTGGAGATAACAGAAGGTTTGAGGGGAACTTTGGATCAGGTCCAGTCTTAGCTGACCCCATTTGCTTATTCCTAGGCAGCACATACTCTGAACACCCCTTGTTAGGAGCGTAGGCTCCATTTCTGGAGCAGCAGCTTCACACTGTACAACTAGCACCTTTTTTTTTTCTTTTTTAATGTGTAAGTGGCCTGAAATTTGGAGTGGCTAACTCTGCTAATTACATGAAACTCTTTAATGTGATGCTGGAGGTGTTAAACAATCGTACCTGCATTAAATATGCTGTGCTTATGCAAACGTGGCACACAGATTGCAAGTTTTAAAATTTATCAGGCAGACTAATTATTTAAATGTGAGCTATAGGTTACATAAATAAATAGCTCTCCCTCAGTAAATGGTAAGGTGTCATGGTGTTAGCCACGTGGTTTGTAGCAGAGTAGAATTAATGTTAACACTTCTGAGGCTTTCATTCTCTGATTACTAATTCTTTCGATGTTGGTAGATGAACTGAATTTATGAAAGTTTTGCCTGCCCTCTAGGTCCCTATTTTGTATTCCTGGTGCATTGCAGCCTGCTTTTGACTCTGGCAGCAATGTTGGATGCTAAAACCATGGATAACTCAGGCTGCCTGCTCAGCTTGTGGAGGCAGATCAGACCAAACCGGGAGCTTCTCCTGGGGCAAGATCTCCAAACCCTCAGCTCCTGTAACCTGGTCCTTCAGCTACAGAAGCAGCCCAGTTGCAGTTAGCAATATTTATATCATAGACAAATGACATAGAATTGCATATACCAAAAAATGGGGATCACTCTGGTAATGACTAGCCAAGGTGAGCTCCTCTCTTTTTGCTGTTATTGGTATGCTGCAGGAAAGATGCATGTGTGTTCACACAGAGGCACAAAGTGATAATATGCTGCCTGCAACTTTTTAGGATGGTTTTTGAGTGCAGAGTTATGAAAGCTCCAGAAAATCTTATATGAGAAAAACTGCTCTAGCTAGTCAGAGAGAGTTTCATTAAAGTTTCTTGCTGTTATTAGTTTTAAATTCACTTAGGTCTACTTCAGTTTCATTTCTGGAGGCACCTGCTCTGGTGGTTTTCTGGCAGAAACAACTGCAGAGGGTGGGGAGTGTTAGGTGACAGGTTGTATATTCCTCCTCAGTCTCCCAGAGTTGGTTTATTTTTTTTCCTCCGGTCATGCTAATTCACACCCAGCTTTCAGAATGAAACTTGAGCGGGCATCCTTCCCCATCTGCCCCAATTCCCACTCCTTCTTTTCTGCTGCACCAGCCCAGTCGCCTGATTTCACAGAACTGGAAACTGAGTGAGTGTTTCACTCTTCATTTAAATGGAATCTGTGGGTCTGATGCTGCAGCCTTCAGTGGCTGTTCTGTCGAACTGCGGGGAAGGTGCTGAGGAAATTGCTCAGCACTTCATGGCATGTGCTCAGCCATTTCCAGACTCCCAGCCCAGGCACTGCTCTCCTGCAGCAGTGCTTTGTATGGGGGCCTTTGCCCATCTGTTTCATGGTGGATTTAGGAGGAGGATCCCGGTTTCATGGCAGTCATTCAGCAGCAATATCTGCATTGCAATGTCTCCAGTGGAAGCAATCGGATCAACTCAGTTAGTGCAAGGGATTAAAAGAAGCCAGATGCTCTCTTAATGGACAAGCATAAGGCGAAGTTGCGAACTCGGCCTTTTGGGGAAATTGAAAGCAGTTTAGTTCAGGTTCAGCTTAAAGGGTTGGGAAAGAAATTGTCTATTAGTGTCAAACCAGGCCGACAGTGCACCCACACCGAGCTCACAGATGCTCCATGCCCACCAGGCAGAGCTGCCCATTAACCTGCTGGTGATGTGGGGGCAGCACTTCTCCCACAGCCTTCCTCAGCCTTGTGGAGACACAATCTGGAGGTGCCTGAGCAGCTTCTCCCAAGACCAGCTCTCAGACTGGTGCAAACAGGGCACATCTGTAGGATGTGGTCTGTTTGGTCTGAGCCAGACTCTGCAGGGCTGCTGTTTGCGCCTCATCCCACCAGCACAGGGCTGGAAGGGGAGTAAGGGCAGGACTTGATCACCTTAGCAACCCCTTGAAATCACTCCTGGAGAACACAGTGCACCTGGTTTAGGCTAAACAAATACTTTCCCAGCCCTTGGAGAAGAGAGACAGAGGGAGACAGGTTGTGAGCCTGAGTTGTAAGCTGCTCTTAGCTCTGATCCCAGGACAGCAGATCAGCATTCAAGGCTGATGATGGAACTGTGCTGTAACCTCTCACAGGTAACCTTTGTGTTCAGTGAAAACGCAGGTTGCTCTGCTAGTCTTTTCCTAGTCCATGGGAAGGGAACAGACACTAATAGCAACCTCAGTTCCTATTTTCATTTCATTCTATGAACAGCCGCTGGTGAGTCATGAGATTGCTGTTAGGGCACAGTTTCAAGCCCTGCATAAAGTTACAATGTTTAAATTTGTTAAATTCCTTCACTACTAAATATTTCCTAGAAGAACTTCTTTCTTTCTTTGAGCAGTTTTTATACTGCCAAGGTGTTGAGGTGCAAGCATGGAAAGCCATATAAATAAGACCAAGCCAGCTGCACAGGTTTTGCACACTTTAATTAAGTTGTAGGGCTTCAAATGAATTTGGCTCCAGTTTCTGATGCTTCCATGCCCTGTATTCTGTTCCAGTGTGGATGTTAAATCATGCAGAAATGGAGCGTGACCTAACTTTCATGTCAGTTGATCTGGCTGTAGCTGTTTTTGTGTAACTAATTTAAAAAGATTGATTGTTGGTTAATTACATTAATGAACTGAACCAACATGGGCACAGACCAGAGCTCAGCAGTCTCCTAAACAGTCATTAAGAATAGACATCTATCTTTTCACCTGCTTGTACAGCCTCCTGTTGGGTGGCAGAGTGTGTGGAATCGTAATTCTGAAGGTTAAATGACTTAGGGACGTAATCACAGACTGTTCACCTCTGCTACCCTTCTGCCCATATGGCCCCGCTCGTCACAGTCAAAGTCCATTTGGACAAACTGTCTGTTGAAAGGTCTCCAGGACAGCAAGTCTGGTGGTTTCAGCTGGGTTCCTGGCAAACGCCAGTGTGCATCACAAATCCACCAGTTCCCTGTTGAAAGGATTTTGTGGATTTAAACAATTTTGAAATAACTTCTTTCCCAATGAGGGTAATTCATGCTTATCAAGGTGAAAGTGTACTAAGCAGAACAGTTCACTCTTCTCTCTAGCCAGCTCATGAATATGAAGAAAGATTAAATCAATAATACATTTCTGTAATTAAATTGGTAAGTTAAAACAATCGAGTTCTTGTTTTAGCAAACAGCCAATGCATTTCTCTGTGTTTGTCATGGTGGCCTTGCAGCCATTCACCACTTTTAGGTAGGAGCTGTGCAAATGGTGCACAGCCCACACAAGGGCTTACAAAAGAAGTACTTTAAGAAGTTAAAAAAAAGTTTGAGACAGGGACATTGGTACCTTTTCTAACCTGATTTCAAAATATTACACAGTGAATAAAGGCAAGGGAATGTATTTTATTTTATTGTGAAGTTTGTGGACATACTGTTATGTATCCATTGCCATTATGAGCAGATCTGCTTCCCAGAGTTCACCAAATCATAAAGGACTTAAGCTGAAGTTCGTAAGAGTGTTGCCACTGGCTTGAGCAGAAAGGAAACTGGAGCAGGGCTAGATTTTGTGAAAGATGGTAAGAAAAATCCTAGTTATTTGGGAAGACAAGAATGAAAGTACTTTTGCACTGGTGGCCTGGGAGAATACGTTGTATAGGTTGTTGTCTCTTCAAAGGTGTCAGTGCTGGTGCTCTGCCAGGCCTGAACCTACAGCCATTGCAGGGATTTCAGTCCCTTTTGGGTCATATTGTAGGTGCCCTATGAAGTCTGATTTTCAAGGAGGCTGTTTACTTTCATGAAACCATTTTGTATCCTAAATTCAAAAGTGAGTGAGGGAAGTAAGTCAAAGAAAATGACCTGCAGTCATATACTATATGCTGAAAATCTGCTTTCTTGATTCTCAGCTCCCTCACTGGTATGCCCTTGAAATGCTTTGAGGTAACAAGGGAGAAGGTGGATTTTTGGAGACTGGTACTGCTTCCTCATTGTCCCAGAGATATCTCTGTACTGTTGAGGGGTGAACAGCTGAGCAGCTGCATAATGGATTTCAGGCATTGGTTCATGACACCTTAAATTACTTTAAATGAGAGGTGAAGAAGTTGTGAAATGACACATATGCAAATGACGTTAAATTATGGTTTTATATAAGATCTTCTGTTTCAACCTAATTGAAAGACAGAGGCCACTGCTGCAGGAGGAAATTATGAAAAAACTATTCTGAAACATAAAAGTGTTTCTGATCAAGTAAAATTCTGTTTCTGTTGAATGTTTTATTTTGTTCCAGTCACATAAATTACCACCTTTGAAATACTAAAACTCCCACAATCAGCTTTTTATAACAGAAAATAATTTACATTTAAAAGGTTTAACTGAAGCAGCTAAACCTTAGTGATGAATGTGCACATTCGACAGTAAAACAGGGAAACAGCCCATGTTTTGGAGCCCATAGCTGCTATATATAATTTTAATATTATAAAGAACTAAATACAGTCTAGTGAGTGCTGTAGGTATGCACAGAGAGATTTGCTAGTTCTTGGGAAATGTATTCTTAAGGGTATAAAATGCCTCAGTACTGACACAGAGCCTTGGAAATCTCCTTTAGCACTGATAGATACTGTGATGAGAAGCACTGTGGCTTGAATGCATTTCATTCTCTGCAGGAAGTTATGAGCTTGGTCACATTACCGTCACCAGAAACCATTTCTTTCTCCTTGCAGTAGCACCTCTCTTCCATCTTGTGGTGGGTTTGCCCTGGCTGGATGCCAAGTACCCACCAAAGTCCCTCTATCACTCCCCTCCTCAGCTGGACAGGGGAGAGGAAATATATAGAAAGGCTTGTGGGTCACAGTAAGGGCAGGGAAAGATCACTCACCAGTTACCCTCACAGGCAAAACAGACCTCAGTTGGGAAAATTAGTTTAATTTATTACCAATTAAATCAGAGTAGGGTAATAAAAAATAAAATCTTAAAACCACCTTTCTCCCACCACTCTTTTTTTCTTGGACTCTGATCCCTCCCCCCTAAAACCTTGCCACAGCAACCCAATACACATCTTTAACTAATTAAAGGGGAGACAGAGACAGTATTTTAATTATGCAGTAACTGTGTTATGATTCTAGAAGAGGTTGCAACAGTTGTCTAAAAAGGCCACAAAATAGCCACAGAAGTTAGAGTTAATGATTTCCCTCTCAGAATAAGGGCAACTGGTATGTAAGGCTTGTCTTCCCCCTGCCACATCCATTCCTGATTTATCTTCTCTTCTTCTCCTCTACTCCCTGCATTAAAGGGGGAGTGGGCCATTGCTGCTATAATGCTCTTATTCCCTGCTAGTGCAGAGAAGATATATTTCAGTTTTATGCTCTCCTCAAATGTACTCAGACATATGGAAGAAATATCTTACAGGTGTTTGTATCATTGCAGATACTCCAGAGAATTAAAAACCCTCTGTATTCCAACAACAATCTTTCCCTCGACCTTAGTGTATTTTATATCTCAGCTGGGAGGCTGAGTCCTGCCATTACTGGAGTCAGTAAGAAAATGGGTGGAAGTTTCAGCAAAATGGGGATGAGACCCTAGATATTAATTGTGGGGCTGTAGGGCCCCGTTGTGGGAGAAACTGTACACAACTTTGTACAGAACAGCACTCAGCACACTCTGATGCAGCCGGATGTTTCTTGACATCTCCAAGATTTGCCTGGGGATTTGATCCTTGCTCTCATTAATATCAGAAAGTAAATTAGTGTTATACTGCCCTTCATATCAGACCTTTCAAGGGTCTCCCATCCTTTTAATTTAGACTGGGTCTCTGTGGGGAAAGCCCAGTAATAACGCACCGGTGTGATGATTAGTAAGCACATTCTACATAATTACAGTGTTGGCATCTCAGGGGGGAAATGAAAGTTTGTGCTGTCCCTTTAACGGGACAATTTGATAATCCTCTTAGCATTTTCTCTTTTGGCTGATAATATTTCACACAATTTTACTTTGTAAAATATTCCTAAAGGGAGGCTTAAGCAATAATGCACAGATTATGGAAATGACTCTCATTAAGTATAGGGAGAGACTTCGGCAAAGCCGTGAACTGCTTCAAAACGTGTAACCCCCATTAGGAGCTTCATTTAAATGTTTATTCACAGAGCAGTAAATGTTTATTATAGAACACTTTATTGAAACATAAATTAAAGAACCCTAATTATACATATCACAAGCGTTCAAACAATATGCATTTATCAAGACTTAAGTAAAGATCAGAGGTGAGGGGAAATGCAATTTCTTTTCATTTGTGTCTCAGCAACACCAAATTTGCACAAAAACACCTGGGCAAAGACACATGACCTCAAGGCAGGTGCTCTCCAACTGTCCCTAAGCATGCACCACCTTCCTGAGTAACTTTGGAGGTTCCTTCGTTGGTCTGTGCATCACCCTTCCTATCTATAAAATGGCTGGGGGCTGCCAGGGTGTCAGGTTGGTTTTGCAGTTCTTTGGTATTCAGGGAATAGAAGATGCTGTGCAGGTCTCACAGTGCTGATCATTGTGTCACTGATACATAATCCAGGAAACACAGTGTAGCAATTTCCCCATCATGGTCCTTGGTTGGATGGAGGTGTTCTTCCTACTGATTCCCAGAGAACAGTGGTTGATGCCCCTGCAGCTCTGCCCATCCCATCCACTGTAGGTGCTGGGGAGGGGATGGACACTGAATAAGGGCAGGTAAGAGGAGTTGGTGGTGGTCCTTGGCCTGAACCATGCGTGGACCCTCATTCCTAGAGTCAGGAAATACCCAGTTCAGAAGCACCATCCTACCTTTATGTCCATTTAGTTTATTCATTTGCTGCATTTCAGAGGATCTCTTAAGAGATATCCAAGAGAGGTACATTTGGATCAACACCTCTAACAAACATGCTTATTTCCTTCATTATTATGCCAGTTTTTTGGGGTTTGGAGCTGAGAGGAAGGTGTTAACTAAAGTTGCCTTCAGCCATGGAAGTTATAGCTACAGATCTCAAGCAGGTTTAAAAATCTTTCTGTCCTTGTTTTCATTAGGTGTACATCCCTTTTCTAGCTCATCTGCAGCTCGTCTTTAAAACTTCATAGCAGTTGACCTATGCATTATTTATTGAGAATGCTGAATCTGCACATTTCTCAATCTACATGTTTGAAGATGTACTCTGCTGCAAGTCCCCCACTTGGTTTGGTTTCTGATATATTTGCAAATTCTCTCCATTTTGTTGCTTTCCAAAGTACGTGTTTTCTGTGCTGAGCAAGTATCTTGATACTTACTCTTGCAAAGGCAAATCCATGGTATCAATATTGGTAGGGATCATTGCAAAGCTTTATTTTTCCTCCTAATGGTATGTGTACAGCACAGTGAGATGCGGATGTACACAAGTGTCTCCTGAAAGAGCCCTCACGCTCCTGCACGTGGACAGCCTCGGTGACCTTCTCTCCCAAGACTTGTTCCAGTTTCTTGTTTTCTCTCTTTGCACTCTCTTTCTGCACAACACTTTTGATTCTCAGAATGTTGACTGCTGTCTTTGTTCTATCAGTAGCTTCAACCCTCCCTGTTCTCCAGTGGCTCTTCTAGTCCATTCCCAATGCACTTCTCTGATGTTTCCTCTGCTGCTGCCCTGGGATTTCCGAGACAGATGTGGATTTCTCTGTCGTTCCCTTCCAAGCACCTCTCTGTCCCTCTGCACATCCTGCTCTCCAGTCTGCCAGTCTGTGCTGCTCCCTTCCACTTGTGTCACATCCTTATGGTTCTCATGATGGCAGGAAAGCAAACCTCAGCTTTGTGTTTTAACAAACCAGAGCCAAAGCAAAGGTGTTACAAGCGTGTGTCAGTCCGTGCAGCCTCCTTGTGTTCGGAGCAATCCTCACCTCCAGCATGGCAGAGCTGCCAGCCGGTGAGGAGATGCTGTGTGTCTGTCTCTGTACAGCCTTGTGCACAAGGATTTAGTGAAGCTGGAAAGGAAAGTGCTGATTCCTAGAAATGGGGCATTTTTGAAGAAAATAAATTATTTCAAGAAGTTTCCGGTCATGTTTTATTGTTTTATAAAAATTAGGTCCTTTAAAATGGTCTGTCTGTGTGTAATTTATAACTCCTGGAAATGGGAATAAAAATAGTTTTAATTCTGGCAATAATTTTGAAGGCTGTGAAAACTGAGTGTTTTCATTGACCAAAACCCTTTCTTTTCCTAATGCTGGATAGGACTTTTTTATTTTTTAATTTGTTACTCCATCCCAACCCAATACAGGACTCGGAAAAGCGTGAAGAACTCATAAATACTCAGTGAATAGGAATTGCTTTCCCATGAAGATGTCTTTGCCAGGACCTGCAGGTCAAGGGCCCTGGAGATGGGCTTTCATTGCCTAGAAAGAGCGACTGTACCAAGTGTGCTGTGTCTGGGTGACGTGCTGGATTTTCGGGGACAGCAGAGGGAGCGCTTTCTGTTAACGAGCTGTGGATATACAGGCAGAGCTTTCCATGGAATAATTCTGTAACAGGGATAATTGAGCAGTTAATCAAGAATAGCAAACAAGGGCTCCATGGAAGCCCAGTTTACAGGGAGGACAAAATTGCCCTATTTTTCACGTGGCTATCTCTGTATTATGGTTGATTTTCTTTATCGCCCACTAACAGTCTTACTTGGAGAATGGTTATTAGTTTGGAATTTCTACAGTTAATCTGGTAGTTTAGAAGAAGCATTATCACAGGCTCCCGTAGGAAGCCCATGTCTCTGTAATGGACAGGGGACTTAGCAGCAAGCAAGGTCTTATCTGAAAACCACTATCCTTTCTTCCAGCAAACTGGCTGATGGGGGTCTCCTGGCTAGTAAGTCTTGCTGCCTGCAGCCACTAATGCCCTTCCTACCCTTCCTCCTGCCTGAATACAACAGCAGCAGGGACATTGGAGTTTGCTCTTCCTGGCCCCGATGTCCCTCTGTGCCCCAGATCACGGCCTTTCCTGACCTTGCTGCACCATGAGACTGTGGAAGCCCACGACTGCCAAGCTTCATCTCCATAGTAAGAATGAAAAGTAACAAGGGAAAGCATTAAGGTGCTGAAAGGCATCTGGTTTTGCTATGTGAAAGCACAGCTCAGCCATGTATTGCTTTTGCGGGTGTAAGGGGGAACAGCCCTTCCTCTGCCAAGTTTTTGGCAGCACCCATGTCCTCAGGGTTGTGTGAGCCTTTGTCAGTTTTTATGTATTCATCCTATAGCCACATTTATTGCTAATAGACCCTGGGTGCGTGCTGAGGAGCTCTTGTACAGGCTATTTATCTCCCTTTCTGCTGGAAGCTGAGCTTTGTTGCTCTGCTAACCAGCACAGCAGCTGAGTGAACACAACATAATGTTCATGAATTATTGCAGGCAACATCCATGTCCTCCCCAGTGTTGTGTGGCAGGGTCATCTGCTCTTCACTATTCTGGTCTACCCAGGAAATCTCCTTCACTGTCTATTTTTGTCTAGTATTTTCACTTTACATCCAGTGCAGTGGTGACACATTGGTTATTCGACCATAATTCAGTATATAAACCCAGCTGTAACCAGGAACATTGCTTTCTGCATGGCCTTGAGTGCTGGAGCAGAACTCACCTTACCTGAATGTGTGTTTTTCCAACAACGCACAGGCTCCAGTTTTTTTGGCTGAGACTTTTCTGAGCATTCTGCAGCCCTGGTTCACTGGAGAGCGACATTAGATGTGTAATGCCTGTGCCATGGCCGGATTTTGGCAGTGGTGAGATGAGCGTGCTCCAGAGTGCCCACAGGCAGCCTCTTGCTCCCACAGTCCTGATGGGAATGGTGCAGGGCTCGAGCAGAGCATCCTCTCACTGCAGTGGGAGGTCAGAGACATCACATGCTGGCTCTGACTTGTGAGTTCCCCATGGCACTACAGATTTGTTCCTTGCAGTATGTTTTCTAATGGTCTTGTCATTCTGGGTATAAAGGTCTTGATTTGCATCATGTGATAGTTCTCACTATGAGGAGTTTCTCAAACTGAGATTTTATTTATAATGTGGCAGCCACCAGGAAGCAGAGGGAGCTGTAGTCCCAGCCATAGAAAACTGTCAGTCTAATAATTTCAATTTTGAACGTCCTATAAAATTCAGCTCCCGCAGCCTCCTTCCAGCTACTGCTGTTCTGGACATCCCTGGCTGGAAATCTTGTCCCCAGTATCAGAAGCATCTCGTGGGGCTCAGGCATCTTTAACTCACACGGTGTCTCCCACCTGGGGACATACTGCTGTGTCCTCATGTTGTCACACCCAGTGTCCCTGTATCCTGTGACCCCACACACCGTCCTCCATCAGTGCCTGGCAAGAGGAGGGAATGGAGCTAACACTGAGCAGTGCAAGCGTGTGTCTGCATTCTTCTACCCTGGTGTGGGTGATATTGATTGGTCCATTAATGTAAATGTCTTGGCTGCTGTATGTTGCTTTTCTTGCTTATTAATCAAAATAATGCAAAACGAGGGGAAAGCAATTCTTTAGGAAAAAAATGAAATGCCATCAACAGTGATTGAATACAGCCCGCTGGAATGTGATGGGGCTGCCTGCTGCCCACCAGGCAAGAGGTTACCCACAATAATGGGGGAAAAAAACCCCTGAAATGTTTTATTTTGATAATTTTGGGCAATGTTTAGATTTTTTTCTCTTCAAGCACTGAAGATTTGCCTAAATATCTTTGTTTAAAAAAAAAAAAATGCCACCCAATATTTTGTTTGTATTTACTGACACATTTCAGTCAATTGCAAATGTGGGGTTTTTTGGATGCTGCAGGTTTTTGTTTTGCCTGGAAAACAAAATGGAAGGAAGCAACTTTAATTTTCAGGCACCTTGAAGTTATTTTTGCTACTGCCAGCTGGGGAGACCTCCCTGTAGCCAGCAGTGGATGCAAAACACTGAGACATGTACATAATGTGAATACTCCCACTGAACCAATTCACACATTGGAAATCGAGCTGGTGCTTAAGTGCCTTGGTGGATTGAGGCTTTATCAGTAACAAATAGTACTAAGGAGTAAAAATGATCAATTAAAGAACTCCTAATGAATCAAAATATCAGCCTCTCTGAGTTGGGAAGGCCAGAAGCTGACAGGCAGATCAGAAAAGGTGTGAAATCCCCTTGTTCAGTGTTTCTGACTACCTGGTAGCCACTGCTCTGTGCTGCTTCTATTTCTTGGTAAAGCTGAAGAGAAGGAAACTACTTGAGACACTATTGCTGATCCTCTTTGTTTCTATTGCACAAACAGTGGGGAGAATCCAGATATTTATTTATGTTTCATGCACAGAAGGGAGGGGGGAAAAAAAGGTGTCTGGAAAAAATTGCTCTCTTTGAAATTGATCGTTCTTACCTCAAACCTTGGGAATATTCATTTGTTTTCTGATACAGTTGATGGATTTTGCTATGCAGCCCGGCAGTGTGTGAGAACATAATGCATGTAGTAAAGGTGACTAACCCCTGAGAATGTCCCCACTGGTGCCAAGTGGCCCATATGCTGTCATAAACACTTTTTTTTTCTTTTTTTTTTCGCGCTGATCACATAAGCCCATTTTGGGTAGAAGATCACATTAGGCTCATTCATTACCTGCTGTGTTGGTCTGTGCATCTGCAGTGCAGCGTCTCTGCACTGAGCTTTGGGCTACATCCCTGAGTGTTTTCTGAGATTCCAAATTATCATGGGTGTACAGATCTTCTCCTGTGTGCATCCTGGAACATTCTGCAACAGAGATAAAAATTACTCTTAAAGGTGACTAAACTTCTGGGGAATGCAGTTGTTGATAGCTAGTGTTAGATTTCATATATATCATCAAGAGAAATTCCTGCAAACTGATATTTGTAGCAAAACTATCATTCCTTGTAGCAGAAAAGAAAGAAAATGACTGTCAGGTGAACTGACTCTATTTTTATGAATAAATTTAAAATCTAATGAGAACCGTGTGAGAAACAGGTATGAGACAGTAGTGAAATTTTACAGTACCACTGCAAATTTTAATCTTCACTTTTATTTTTCTTGAAAGTCCGTCCAAAAGCAAAATTTCAGGCCTAGGGCTACTGAAGACCATCTTTAAAGTTGCCTTGTGATTTTGAGCAATGCATCAGGAGAGCAGTGATGTTCAGATGATACATTGCACTCATACATCACAAGAGCACTTTCGCTCTCATGATATATTAGTATAATACACTATCAGAACACTATCACTGATGTATTACTCAAAAACACGGTTTCTGACCCTCAAGAATCACCCTCATCTCTAGGCTGAATACACTGAAAGCTGTGGGTAATGATAAGAAATCACATATTTGGTTTCTAGGGTAAAGCTGAGGAAAAAAGAAAAAGTGTGGTATTCAGCATATTTCATTAACTGAGACATCCTTGTGATTTCATTTTATTCACTGAGCAGATGTTTTTGTGGATTGAAGCTAACACAATATAGGTGTGTTTGAATTTTCTTACAAACAGCCCAATAAAATCTTTTTCATTTCAAATTTCATTAAGCCATGTTTTGAGAATGTTTCAATGAGATGTAGGAATTTCAGCTGATTTCTACATCATCAAATTGAATCAGGTACAAGCTATCTAAATTCTATGCAAACCATTTGGTGCTGCTTCTGATGCATTCTTTTTTTTTTCTTCCTTTCCCTTTTTTTTTTTAAGGATTTAGGCACCATCTAAAAAGATCTGGAGATCCATAAATGTGATCTGCCACTCAGATTCTTTGCTGCCTCTCCTCATTGAGGTGTTGGGGTTTTTTTTTCCCTGAAGAATTATTCTTTGTTGTTGTTTTTCCTTTTCTCAAAAGAGAGTGAAAGAGAAAGGAAAAAAGGTAAAAGAATGCTTTGCAATGTAGTGGCTGAACTTACTGCAGAGAAGCAGATGGATGACTGTTTGTTTGATTTCCTAGTAGAGTTTGAGTCTTGAGGATCTTGAATTACCCTTCCTTTATGGTATAAAGAGAGTGTCAGGAAAAAAAATGGTAATAGTAATAATATAACATCAAGGTGGCAAGTCATATATTTGTGTTCCTATCCACAGTGTTGTTTGTTTTCCCCATACCTCATCAGCACTTATGACAAAAATACTTTGCCCTTACCTCCTTCCCATGCTGGGTAACCCAAAGCTGCCTGTGCAGCTCATAGTCCTCAGCTCTGCTGTCCCCTGAGCCGTGGCCCTGCCATCAGAAGAGGGATGCTTATGCTTCAGGCTCTGAAAAACTGGACTGATAATCCTTGTGCCTCGCAGGTTTGGGGCCACCTGGTGCTCTGGAGTCCATGTCCCTGCAGGGGTGTGTCCCCAGCACATGCCACGTGCCCCTGGGGGCTTCAGTTTGTTGTGTTCAGGCTATTTAAGCTTTTTAACCTTGTGAAAGGCTGTGCTGCACAGCCTGGGGAGTGTCCTGTTCCGTCAACCTTTCTACCTGCATGGTGTGTGTGGTGTCCCCTGGGCTCCTCTGTCCCCCAGGCTGTGAGCACAGCCCTGAGCCCAGGCTGCCCACACGGGCCCTCCGCCACATCCCATCACCAGCACCCTCTTATTCTTGTCGGTTCTGAAGACACCACACGCGTCTCTCCGAGGGACATTGTCATTGCAAACCTCTGGCTAGATACATCTCTGGCTGACAACTATGAATAATTCCACAGAGCCTCTAAACTTCCTGGCGTTTCACTCTGCAGCTCATATAATACAGCAGAGCTGCTTTCTCATGTTTTTCATCTTTTATATTCTCCAAAGAGTCGAGATACAGTTATGGACCAGGTTAATGTGTTTTCCTCTGAAAATAATGCTGTGGGATCCTGTGTGTGGTTACTTGTGTGTGTTGAGAATAATGCTGGCAATCCAGAAAACAAAGTCACGAACCTGATAACCACCATTATTTTCTTTAATGTTTTCAGCATGTTCATGTCCATGTGCTTCCAAGGAGGGCTGGAGACTTCAGCAGGAATGATGATGTCTACGAGGAGGTAAGGGTTACACTTTATTTCTTCTACAGAGTTGGTTTTGCTGTTAGTAAATCACCTTAATGATCGAGGCCCTGCCGTGGGTTGAGGTAGTTAATGGGGTCTCTGGGTCTTTATTACTTGCAAAGACCTATACTGGGATTTTCTTGTGAGCTCACTCTCTGAGGAAGGATACAGTTGACACCTTTGGTACTTCAGTCTGTCACTGCACACAGAGCAAGGTGACATCTCTACAAATAGTTGTGTTCCCTTATTTTGAGGGCTCAGGGAAAAAGAATGACCATGTGGTTAGCCTGGCTGCAGAGAGTGTGTCCTACACCAGCTGCTAACCTGGGGTGCCAAACCTCCCCCTTCCAACAAGAAAAAACACAGGTGGCTTGTTATAACTCAACTACAAATTGCCTTTTGGCCTGATTTTTGTGGGGCTCTGCTCAGGTCTGGACAAATCACATTGTAGCCCCAAATATGAAAACTAAAGAGCAACTATGCATATGGATCTGCCTGTGTGCAGATTGTATGGCAGAGCTGGGCATGTGAGCTGTTCCAGTGTGACTGAATTACTAACTTTTGTTTAAATGAACAATTGTACTGGCATTACAAAAAGCTTTTCCCAGCTTGACAGCTGTCACAATGATTCTATGAAAAAATCTCACTATTGTTAAATTTACGGATTGTTCTTAGTGGTTTTGGTAGAATCCTCTATCTGAAATATGACATCTCCTTATCCTTCTGAAAGTAATTAATATAAACTTGTTCAGTGCTACTGCAATACTATCTGCTTGAAGGAGAATTCATGACATTTTCTGCTTTTGTATTTTTGCCTTTGTCATATATGCATGATGGCAACTCCCCACTCACAAAGAAATGGTAGCGTAATTTAAAGTTTTTCAATTACTTAAATATGCAAAAATGGTGGAAAAAAGTTTATTACTGACAGTTATATCAAGTGTAGTGCCTGGGAACCCTAAGGTAAAACCTTATAATGAACCTGCTGGGCGAGGAAATCCCATGGAAATAAAGGATGGCCATCTTATCTGCTGCTATGGTTAAAGGCAGTTGAGTGAGACAACTTGAAAGTTAACACCAAAAGGGTTGTCAGGCATTGAAACAAGCTTTTCAGGGAAGTGATGGTGTCACCACCCCTGTAGGTATTTAAAGAATGTGTATTTGTGGCTCTCAAGGACAGGGGTTAGTGGTGAGCTTGGCAGTGCTCGGTTAATGGTGGATTCAATGATCTTACAGGTGTTTTCCACCTAAATGATGCTATGATTCTATGATTTTTCCTTTTCACATGTGTTAAGCAGTTTTCCATGCTGTACTAACCCACAAAATCTGTTTCTATTTTTGTCATGTTTACAATTCCATTTGCTTCTTGTTTAACACATTTATTTCTCCCTTGTTATAGCTAAACAGAAACAGGCAAAACTCTGTTAATGAACTGCACTGTATCTTTAGTGTTGTTAAATGCAAAAGGGTGACAAATTGGTGAAAAATATTTTTTTATCTTGTCATTTTCAGTTATAGCAATTGTAGGTGTTGCTTTTAGCAGACATAGGAAGCATAAATATTTAGACACAGATGTGATAATATATCTTTTGCAGCCTCAGAGTCTAACCAGCTATTCTTGAACACCAGAGAGCTAACTTATGCTTTCGTACAGACTGTAGCTGAAGAAAGATTCCTTTTTTTTTTAGGATGCCAGGGAAACAAAAACACATTTGCTGCTATAAAAAGTTTATTGTGAAGTTCCGTCACTGGCTGCATTGGAGGATGGAGGGACTTAAGCAATTTGCTATGATAAATGAATAAAGCTATTCTGAAAAACGTGAAAGGGACAAATTATTAAAAATAAAGCTGTCTTTGGAAAATTATTTGGAGAGACCACCTTCCAGCATTATCCCAGCATCCTTTTCCTTGTAATATGTGATGTGGAGGCTGCTCAGCCTCTCTCAACCAGTCTATGTAATTGTAAAGTGCACCCAGGCTAAATTCTGCATGTTGTGGTGCCTGGTTTAACTACTGCAGCTAAAGGCTTTACAGCTACTGGGAATAATTTTCACAGGTCTCAGCTCTGGCTCCACATGTCTGCTGCAAACCCCTTTCTCTCTGTAAATGCCTTTGAGCTCTCCAAGCTCTGCAGTTGTCATCTGTATATGCTCGGCAGATTGCTGATAAATCCCATTGCTCTGAGTGTCTGACAGTGAAAGGAATGCCCAGATGTTGAGACATCAGCCCTCTCAGGAGACTTCTAGAGTTGAGACAGCTAGAAAGTACTTGCAGTCTCTTACTGTGTGCCTAATTTCTCCCAGTTGGTATTGGAGTGACCACTCATCTGATGGAAAAGACAGAAAAAAGCATATCAAGTTAATCCCTGCTTAATCTGTTTATTGGGATCTGATATCTTCAGGCTTTTGGCTATGAAGCTCTGACACAGCCTTGTCTAGAGCAACTTTTAAGTGTAAAGAGTATAATTAAAGGTAAGGTATTCTTAGCACTTGTATTTTAATAAGGTTTCTGATAGACACAAATGTCTACTGATTTCTGAATGTATTTTAGAATTATAGTACTGGAATATTAATTGTAGAAGGGGTAAAAGAGGAGCTGACACTTATTCCTCAGCACCATCTCTAAGGCATTCTTGGTAGAATTCATCACTTAATATTTTAGGTTTCTGTACCTCAGTGCATATGAAAGAAGTCACTGTGTGATTTTTCTAAGATACAAAGAGAATGATTAATAGTGAAAAACACATCTACATTGAATGTTTTAGATGTATTTCCTCTGCATCTTTGCAGGGCTATTTCTTGAGAGGGTATTTCATGGGAAGTGTCAGCTATCTACCCTCTGGGCTCACTGTAGTGGAAAGCTAAAGCTATAGTTTATCAGTTCTTACATTTTTCTGCAGTTGTTTGAAGCCTAATCGTGCAAGTTTGCACATGCCAAAGTTAAATTGGTCTTACAGGGTTTCTTTTATAAAATCAGGCCCCTCATGTTTTACTGTTTCAGGATTACTTTTCCCATCTACATCTTGAGTAGTTCTTATTCATTAATCAACTTTATTTCTTGGACCGCAAAACTTTAGCAGCTAAATATTAGGAGAACTATTCATTAGAATAACTCTTTATACCCCTATGTTTTCTGTTTGGTTTGAAATAGATTAATATTTTACATTTATTCATCCAGGAACTTAAAAGCCTCCTCTCAAGTAATTGCTTGCTATCATGACAGCATGTAACAGTGACTGATAAGAATTTTTATGACTCAAGAACATCTTTACTGTAGAACAGGCCCCTGTGCTGTTGCAGTCAGCACAAGTACTGCAGAGTTGTTGGAGGTCATCATGTCCAAGGCATTCGAGAACATTATCCTGAAGTGTCTCAGCAGTTTCAGGCATTTTTGGGCAACCCTCATTCAGTGAGTGTTTGAAAAGTCCATAGCACAGCCTGTCCCTGGTCTCCACTGAGTGGTTAGCCATTACTGCAATATAAATAACATTCATCATCCTTTAGGTTGGCAGGTAATAGCTGTACTGGGCCAGAGAGTATGGGGCTTTCTCAGAAAGGAAGACTCAATCAAAAGTCTGCACTACTGTTATGAGTGCTGACCTCAATAAGTTAATTTCGAGGCTGACAGACTCAGATGGGCAGCCTGGTCTCTTAGTGAAACCCTGAGCAGCCCTGGCATGCAGTGGTGTGTTTTGTGGTGCTCACCCCTGTTCCTCCCCAAATCCTGTGTTTCACTTGGTGGTTGCAGCCTGCTGTAACAGATGCAGCTGCCTTGGTGATGCAAATCCAGGGCTGTGCATGCAGAGCAAAGAGTGCCCTGCCCCTCACCATCCTTGCTTTCATGCCCACCTCATCTTCTTGCCTGTCTTCAGTTCCCAGGCTAGACTGTAGAGCAGTGGAAAAGGGGAAAGCATGAAAGAGAGAGGTTAACCCAAACCCCTGGGTCTCCTTCCCCCGGCTGCCTGCCAGACCTGCATCATGGACCTCTTGTAATGAGCCTGAGTGAAACTTCCTAATATGAATTCTTCAGTAATTTAAAAGATGTTGTAAAACACAGAAGCCAGCAAAAGAATTCACTTCATGCTGTCCTCCTTCCCCTCTGGCATTCAGGCAGGCGGCGAGAGACTCACTTAGGAAGAGATATTTTGACTTAGTGATCTCACTCAGCACGTTATGTTAAATCATTTCAGCAAGAATACCTATTAGTAATCATTTCCAATTCCAGGGAGGATGAAGGAGGCATTTTGGCATATGACTCGAGAACCTGCTGGGCTGTTTCTTCAGGCTGGCAAAACAGGGGAACTGTGGTGAATTCAGAAGTTTAGTCAAACAAGCCTGAAGTTTAATTCTCCCTGAGTGGCTTTGACTGTGACATGCCATCGCTCCGACCTGCAGACAGGTTCCTGCGTGCAGCTGGGCACAGAGCCTGGCTGAGGGCTTGAAACCTGCACAGCTGTTTGGGCTGCTTCCTACTTAAAGATAAGGTATAAAATGAAAAGATAAATAAACCCTAATCCAGGTCCTGCTAGACAAAATGGAAAGATGCCCAAAGGCTTCTGTGAGCATTGGATTGAACTATTCATGAAAATTAATGGCATGCAGAGCTAATAGGCTGTTCCTTGGCCTCGGAATTATACTATACCTTCTGGGAACATATTGTAGCCTGATGGTAGATCAGTCTGCTGCATCTGATCTCTCTTGGGCCAGACCCTGCTCTCTTTGCACCCTGCTTGGGTAAACCCATGGAAAGGCACAGAAGCAGCACAGAATCTAAGTAGTTTTGTGGGTTCTTTTTTAAAGCTCTGGTTTTCCCAGCTACAGATTTTATTTCCCAATCTTCTTCTGATGCAGTGGCAAATAAATTCTTTCCAGTAGGCTCTGGATTTTATCCTGGTCTTGCCAATGTTGGTCTTTCTGACTGTGAGAATCAGAGGAGGTTCTGCTGGCCAAGGAGTGTGAGCCTTTCCCAGTTGCTTCCTGAGTCTTGCGATATTATAGCGACTCCAGCAGGGCAAGCCAGATTAACCATGCGTGAATGTTTCTGGCTGAGGGTATTGCTGTCAGAGCTAGAAATGTGCAAATCATTATGGTTTGGATGTGGTAGCTGAATGGACAAAAAGTCATTTTGAGTTGACCTGAAACAATTCTTTATTTTTTCCATCAAACATATTTTCTTTTTGTTTTTAGCAGGATGATGTGTTTTTGGCACCATGATATGTTATCTGATTATGATTTGAAAGTCCCTGGATAATGCTGGCACGCCAGCATATTATTCCATGTCCTCAACCTACATAAGGCAAAACTGGCAGATTTGTCAGTAGGGCCCAGCAGGAATAGTGGGAGACATCTATAGTCATGTATGTCTCCCTAGATGGAGATCCCACTGTGATATTTTCTGCCTTTTCCAACCCTGTGAGGCATTTCCTAATTTGGCACCTGAAATCTTTGAGATCTTCCTGTATTCTGTGTGCATTGCTGCACTTATTTTAAGATAGCAGGATATCATAATCAGATCTGATTAAGAGCCATTTCATTCACTGTGGTATCTTCCATCGGATCTAGAGAAATGGAAACAGCTATAGGAATTAATTAGAAGTGGTTAGAAGTGTTCCCGTTAAGGCAGCCATCCCTCATGATCATACACATGTCCTTTACACCTAGGCTTTGTCTGGAAGGCAATGTACATTTGGCATTTTACATATCATTGAGTAGCCTCATTGCCCTCTAGTCCAGCTGCCTTTCTACATTCCATCGCTGCTCCTGATGCTTCTTACCCTTTCCTCCCTCGAGGTTTCTACAATCATTTTCCTCGCAGGTAAAAAATAGCTTCTAGAAATCACTGACATTTATTTGATCTATAACATAGGAGAGGCAAATTTTTGTGGCCATTACAAAGGGTCTCATGGCCCCCTCTGTAGGATGTTTACTTTGTTTAGCTCATTTGCTCTGTTGTGCCCTTGATGGTAGTTCATTGGCAAGTGACTTAGTGACAAAGAGCCTCCAACAAAGGAAGAGTTGCTGATAAGAGGATTAAAGTGAACATGGTCTCTCAGGCCTGTTCACACTCTCAATCCTTGGACTTGCTTAGCTGTTCAGGAGCTTCTTGTGTATTCCCAGTCCCTAGGTAAAACTGTCTCCAGATCTCTGCTTATCCTTTGAGGCACTGTAAGCTGAATTCCTGCTGGTGGGCAGAACATGCCCCGTTAGTATCCTAGATACTCAACTTTTTGGAATTGATGATATGGAAAGCAGACAATCCTATCAGGGAACTGCCATTTTCCAAGGAGAGATTTTTCTTCTCGGAACTAAAATGTTGCCTTAAACTTCAAATTAAATGCTCCCTTGTGTTCTCTTTAAGGCTCAGGATATGGGAGCAGGCAGTTGGTAAGCCACAAACCAAATCACACTGAAATCCAGTGCACTGCACAACAGATGACTTCAGCAATTTGTTCTGCCAGTACCAAGAATTTGGAGAGTCCTTTCTCAACCCATAGGACTGATCTAAGTCTCAGTGATCGAATCCACTGACCCACCTGCAGTTGTGTAAAGATCCTTTGGGTTTAGCTTGTGATCCCACAAGGATACAACTCTTTCTACCCTGTAATTTGGTTGGTTCCTTTATCTGCTGTCTTGCAAATGTGGATCACAATGTTTTGAGGGATCAGCTTTGTACAGTGGAGGTTCAAGGACCAGGTATCTGGGAAGTGATTGTCTCAGAGGAGACACCACCTGAGCTGGTTGTTGCTGGCAGTTTTGTTGGCTCACCCAGCACTGAATCAGCAGCTTCAGTGATTCAGATGCAATGCTACCTGTTGCTTTCTACATATGGCTTTTGTAAATTAAGGTGGAGGTGTATTAGTGAAACCAAGTGTTCTTCCTTGTGAAGAAGGAAAGAAAAATCTGATGGGATGGGTTTACCAATATCTGTAAGGTCAAGTTAATTTATTTTTTGAGTCCAAAGGGTGAAAAAAACTATAGATATGAGAAATAAGCTTTCTAGATAAGTGCTTGTATTCTGGTGTTGTTTGTTTTGTGGGTGGGAAAAAAAAGGTATGCTTTCTTTTTCCTTTATATATTTGCCCAGTTTTCCTTCTTTCTTTTTTCTTCTCTTTTTTTTTCTTCTGGGGAAATAAAAAAACCTCAACACACACAGGCAAGTCTCCATTTTGTGCATTTAAAACAGTAATTAAACACTTCATTGCCAAGGAGAGATCAGGCCCCATTCTATACCGTTAGTGCCATGTGTTAAAAACTATTTAATGTGCATAAAAAACAAAGGTAGAAAATTATTTTAGGCTTAATACTGTGGGAGTATGCTTCCCTTTCCCTTCTCTTTCCCCCCTTTTTGAGGCATTTACTCAATTTTTTCTTCTCTTTTGGGCCCCAGTGATGCAGGTACACAGACCAGTTGCTGGGATGGCAAGGGCTCAGGTCTCCATGGGCAGACCTGGCGAGGGATTAAACCCATATGATGCCAGGAGAAGGCTGATGGTAAAATGAGTTCAGAATGAGAGTGGGCATTAGCTTTTGTTGCAATGTTTTTGCCAGGAAAGCGGTGCAAAGGGACCACAGACCTGTTCCTATACTGGGGGCAAAAAAACTTATTTCTGTTTCAGAAAGGAAATTTTAACAAACTATTGCAGCAGAATGAGAATTCAGTTTAACAGAGTGTACACGATTTGGTTTTGTTTAAATATGTTAAGCACCATTGTTTCTATTCCATGTTAAGGATTGACTTTGGTGCTAGGTTGCAGCAGTTTTCCTTAATTGCTTTAATCCTTGGCCTTAAGAAAATGAATACTTTAAATTTACACTTGTTAAGTACATTGCTAATGAAGAAAAGGCTTTAGCAATCTTTGGCAGACCTGAAACTATATGTTAAAAAAAAAAAAAAACAGAGGAAGAGAAGAGAAAAAAAGAAAGAGGAAGAAGCTAATCACCAAACCATTCTGTTAATGCTTATTTTAATCATCTTGCCTGCCCTTGCTGGCAGACAGAGCCGTTGCTGCAGAGGCAGGAGGCAGCTATTGCCGTCAAATGGTGCTGATGTTGAGAACTGGGCCCAGGAGGACAATTTGACTTGTCAGTTTATATAGACATAAAGCTTCATTGTTGTGCACAGACACAACTGGCTTTTTAAAAGCCTATTTCCCTCCTGATGATGTGAGAATCTGCTCCCCTCTCTCCCACTGTTCTCCAGCCCTCCAATTTATTAGATGGTGTTTGTAACCCTGCACAGTGTTTATGTGGGGCTGTAGGAGCAGGTGGGCTTTGGCAGTGCCCTGAGCAGGCCACAGTGACCACACTGCCCAGATTTGGACCACAAGGTCTTGTCCACAAGGTCGGGAGTAAAGAGCTTTGACTCCACACTGGGTGATGCCTCTTCTCAGGGACTTTTACTGTGCCCATATCGCTGAATTCTCCGTGGAATTAAGTGAGTGTTTTAAAACACACGAGATGCTCAAAAGAAGAGAGGAACTACGAGCGTTTCCCTGGGGGCGGGGGGGCAAAAATGAAACATCTCCAAATTTCAATTAATTACCAGAAATGTACAACCTGTTTTCAAAAACAGTTCATGCTGCTATTTTCCATGTGCAGGAAACTTTTATCTTTCTGACAAAGAACAGTTGCAGTTAGCAAAGTGTGCTAACACCTTCTTTTGGCTGCCTGTGCCTCCCCATGCTGCAGGGAGCCACTGAAAGGGTTTCAAGTAGCACAGTGCAGCGTTTTCCCCCAAGTTTCAGTTTTTACATTCTGCAAAATGGAGAGAGTGACAACTGGTGCCCACACTGAGCAGCAGCATTTACTGCTTCAAGGGAAAGAAAGCTTCAAAATCTCCCTTGGCTGAGTTACAACCTTATTATAGCTATCCAAGTGCAGGTATTCCAATGATCAGGGAAAGCAGGGAAGTATGGCAGCCTTTGTCCCACTTTGCCTGGATAGCTGCAGCATTGTGTCTGGGGCTGGCAAAGAACCCTTTCCTGCATTTAATTGCAAAAGTTGATCATGAGTTTTAGGTAGCCATGTAAGCAAATCCACCTAACATTTCTATCTCCCTTTTGCTTACATAAATTACTTCAGTGTACTTCAACGTGCTTTTAGGGATTGTAATTGGTGAGCAAGTGGGAAGGTATTGCAATAAATAGAATTTTAATGGAAGACCATTTCTTAGAATTTTTTTTTCTTCAGTGATCAATTTTTTCTTTGTTTTCGTAAGGAGAACTCTGTTATCATTCATTACATAAATGTCTTTGAAAGGGCAAATGCATGTAACTGCCAGGTCATGTACAGCATGGATGCTATGCAGAGTTTTCTTCAGCTGAAGGATGATTGGGAGCAGTAATTGAGATTAGCTTCCCAGGAGAAGGGATCTCTGCTCTCCTCCTGATTTTTTTTCTCAGTAAAAGAGTTGCACTTAATGCATTTACAAGCAGACTGTAAGTGCTAACATACTTTCTTTCCATAGCCCTGCCATTTCTGTGGCAGCCTTACTGAAGAAATAACAATACATAAGGCTGCACAAGCACTTACGGTCTTAGGTGTCTGCTGCCACTGGCACTTTCAGATTTTCTATCTGAAGATAATTTCATTTCACACTTTTACATCTGAAGTGCCTGTTTTTGAAGATCTCAGAGTTAGGGATTTTTTTGACATATGTTAATTAAGTTTCCTACTGGCTCTGTGAGTGCATTAAGTAATAATACTTGTAGGTGTGATGCAGAGAGGTGAAGGGACATTGTGAAGTTCTGGAGTGAGTCAGGGTAAGACTGCTGAGTGCAGATACATCCATGAATCCCCAAACAAGCAAAAACAGGAAGCGGGATTGATCATCCATCTGCAATTACATGGAGTAATCCAACACGTGAAGTTCATGCTTCCCTGTAGGTGAGTCAGACTGTCATCTAGTAGTGCCCTGGTTTAATTTAACTAAGGGCTGTGAGCTGTAGCAGTTGCTGCTTTCTGAAGGTGGACACCTTGGGTATTTTAACAAGAGGTGACACGTTCACTCAACTGTAGATAAGAGGGGATCTACCTTCACTGGTGTGGTGTCTCCTTGCAAATGCTTAGGGAAAATATTATAAGAATCAACTTATGTATGGAGTGTCCCAGGTTTTTTTCTCCAGAAAGGCACATTCAGGGAGTCCTTTGCCATAAGTGGATTCTCAGGTGGCTTTCTAAAAAAAAGATAAGCAAAACAGCCATTGACTTTCAACAAGAGTTGGATGTCTAAATAAATGCTTTGGAAATAAAGGCTTTGGGAAAGCCAGCCCTTTATCCTTCTGCATTAGGTTGCTGTGTGCAGTATTGACACTCACTAGGATATTATTGGCATGTGATTTTCTCCTCTCATCTTGCACAAGGGCATGAGGCAGAATTGCCCTCTGATGCATGCAAGCAGAGGAGTTTTGGATTGATGTATCAGCACTTCGTGTTTCTGGGTCGCTCTGGGGAACATGTGCAGAAGGGAAATAACAGTAGAACAAGGACAGTTCCCAGGTTAGATAATGTGCTCCATTGACATCCTTTACTTTGCCTTTAAGTGAGGTAAACATAATGAAGCTAAGAACAATCTGGTGTTTTTCCACCACTTTTAGCAACCTCTTGTCATTTTAAGCTGCTGATGTTTCTTCTCTGGTACTACCTGGTGATCCTTTTTACATGTTTATTACTGTTGCTTCTTCTCAAGAAATAAATTTGCTGAGAGTAAAGAAAGTTGCTCATTAGGGCAATGTAATTAAAGGAAAAGTAGACATCATGCCAAGTTCCATTTTCTCTACAAAGCGCCACCTTGGAGATTGCCTGAAACTCAATTACTCATTGCTATGCTTATTAGAGAGAACAATATGCTGAAATGATCCCTACTCCTAATAACCTTGTTTTCTACATGTGAATCATGTTAATACTTTTTTCTTTAGTGCCTTAATCACCATATATAAAATGGGTCTGTTTCTAGAGGGGGAATAGGGAAGGTGAGCCACATGGTGGGTGTTCTCTGAATTGCCACTCTCCATGGAGAGTTTCTTATTTCCTGCTGGTCCACAGTCATTTTTGTGGCTTTGTTGTTCTTTTCTTTTACTTACATGAAACAGCACTTATTAACAGATTAGATCTTGATAAACAGATTTCCTCTGGTGGAATGAAAATGTTCATCATCTGCCTTGCTCTCTCCCTTTGGGGGAAGGAGTGTGCAGTATCTCCCATGTCTTGGTCTCTTCTACCTTACCCCAAGGTTTCACCAAGACAAATAACTTCTCAAAAGAAAGCTGATATTAACACCCTAAAATAACCTTGTTCCAGTAATTAGTCCAGTGCCCAAGTTTTCTCTCCAGTGTGCTATCCTGATATCTTTCCACTGTCCTCCTAACATGATGTCTTCAGCTTCTGTGAACAGGCTGTTCCTATGGCCCCAAAAACCCTGTGCACCTGCATCGAGGTGTGTAACAGGGAGCTGTAAATACCAGTATTCTGTCCAAGTTTTGGAAGAGACCTGAAGCCATGAAGGAGACACGAGGCACTTCCATCCAGCCCATAACATACAACTCTCCTTAGCTCTGTGCTCAAGCCTTACTCTCTAAATGTGGAGGAAACCTTCGCTAACTGGGCAATTCGACAGAATTCCAGCAGAAGTGAAGGACAGAAGTCTTAATCATGATATGTCCAAAACTGCCATGGGAATGTGGGAAAATTGACTGACATTGAGGTTCTGTAGTGGCCAAGCTCATTTGAGTACTAGTAAGTTCCCCTGAAATTCTCTGTCAAAAGTGCCCCAAGCAATCATAACAAACTTCACTTTCGGTCCGATTTGTGGATGGAAGTGGCTGAATGTTGAAAATATCTGAGAGAGAGGGAAGTCATTTGTTCCTAAGAAAGAGAGCTTGACTGGCAAAACTTCACTGCCAGTGTGGAAAAGAACTGAAGAAATGTAAGGCTCTTCTCTCTTTGCTGCATGTTCCCATCCCTGGAATTGTTCAAGGCGATGCTGGATGAGGCTTGCCATGGCAGGGGTGTTGGAACTAGATGACCTTTAAGGTACCTTCCAACCTAAACTATTCTATGATTCTATGATAAGAAGAGGAGACTGATCCAAGTATCACTAGTGTCTTATATGTCATAGGAATATACTGTTCCTAAGAAATGCTCTGTGTTTTTGTTTCAGAAGGAAATGCAGGGCTGTATAGTTAACCATTCCTACTCCTTCTTTAATGCCAGAATATTTCAGTCCTTTTATGTAGAGAGCAAGAAGACATGATTGAAAAGGAAAGTCTTACCCTTTGATGTTTATTTGTTGCATTATCCACTTTTCACGGGTCTATTATTCCAGAATCCTATTGAGCCATTCATTGCCAAGTGGACCTCTCCACTGCTGTCAGTAGGGAATTTCTGCCTCTAAATCACATAATTTGGCCCCTTTTAGTTAACTTAGGGCCAGATTATCTAAAGTGTTGAGCACCAGCTTTCTGAAGGCTTAGCACCTCCTGCCAAGGACAGATTTTCCGAACTGCTCTACACAGAGCAGCTCCTGTTGTGACCCTTTAAGGACAGCTTTGCAAAAGAACTCAGCAGTTCCCTTTCACCAAGGAGCTGAGCTCTTTCCAAAATATGTCCAGCTTTGCTTAGTGCCAGGCTGGAAGATAAGGACTTTTGAAAATATGGCTTTCAGCAAGTTCTGTGATATGGAAAAATACTAAATTACAAACATTGGGAAGGACTTGAAACAAATGCTTGAGAAGAGGCAAACCTCCACGTTTCAAGATGTGCCAGTTTTTACTGACTGATAGAAGGGCTGGAAGAAAATTTTGGATCTGAACAGGTTTTCCCATAATTGCCCACTAGGAGGTTTCCTGCACATTCCCCTGCAGCAGCTGCCAGGCAGGATGCTGGAGCAGAGCACTGCTGTGCTGAGGCAGCATGGCAATTCCTGTGTTCCCAAAAATGCATTCACTTAGCAAAATGTGATTTGCAAGCAAAGTAGCACAAAGCAGCCATTATTCTTTAACCAGTCTTTCTGGGGAAAAAAAGTGAAAAACCAACCAACCAACTATGACAACAACAAAAACAAACAAACAAAAAGGAAAATATTGATTTGCATCTTATAAAAATGGATTGAATTTTGCTTTTGAAATTTTAAACCCACAATTCCCCTTGCATGCCCTGCACTGTCTTGTTCTCCAGAGAACCTTCCCTGGTGTGGCTAGCAAGAAAAATCTCTGCAGAACAGTCTGTGTAACCTTGGAAGTTTATGGGTTTATAGTTGAGTGTTCTTGACCTGGAAGTATTGTAGGCAGGCGACAATGGAGGATGGGATGGGGAGAAGGTGTTTCAGTGTATAAAATGCAAGTTTTTAAGCTTTAACCCTAAGCAGCACTTGAGCTCCTGGGAAAGTAGTTCTGTTAAACTTCTGTGTGTCAGTAAACTGAAGCTGCTCATCTTGCATGTGTCTGCTGGGAGGTGGGTGTTTCCCTCCCACATGGGAGCAGGCAAAGGAACACTGAAGCCTCAGTTTGGGAGCTGGCACAGCCCAATACAAAACAGCCTTTTTTTTTTTCCTGAGCTGTATGAAACACCTAGAGAGCCTTGGCACATATTACCTTCAGTCCTCTGAGACCCCTTGTGAACTTAGGATGGGCTTTTCCTTTGGTTGTCCAACCCCACTTGCATTTGGTTTTGCTTTGACATAAAGTACTTTTTAAAATAATGAAATAGATGTAAAAGAAATAAAGCAAAGGAGGAGGAGCAGGCTTGGTTAAAGCCTTTACTGCTGTCACAGGACTGTGCAGCTTCTGTGATTATCCCTTGCCTTGTTCAGCAGTGTATAATTTAATGATTGCATCCAGGGCATGCTATTAACTTTCTTTTCTACATCTGCGACCCCAAAGCTCATTAATTCTTTTTACTATTCCCCACTTGACGTGTGTGTATGTGTATGGAGAGGGCAGTGGCTAAAGAAGTGTTATGGATTTCATATCTTTGCTTCGTCTGCCACATTATAGCAAATGACAGTTGATTAGGTCTTTCTATAGATCATTACCAATTGTTTTCTACCTTGCAGATACTGCTATTACGACAAATCTATCATATCCTAGAGATCCTATGCAGCTTGTTATTTCTGTGTGATTTATTACACTCACAGTAGAAATGTTGTTAGCGAACATTGGGGAAGCAGTGAATATATTGAGAAATATCAATGTATCCTCATGTTCTGGCTTGCAGTGACAGTCAGTGATCCATCTCACTGACACTTACCTTGTTAACATTTTGATCAGATGGCAAATTTGTCATTTTTCATGGTAACAAGTATAAGTTTGTACAAGAATTGCAGAAACATGGGGAAGATAAAGGGCCCCTCTCTTAGTTTTTCCTAGTGTGATGTAATCAGTAATCTTTCTGGAAAATGAAATAATTACTTTGTGAAAAAGCTTATCCACTAGAAATCGTGCCAGTGTTAGAAAGCTCAGATTTCTCTTCATTTGAGGATTGAAAGAGTTCTCTTTGCAGCCATTACTGACACTTTGATTAACTCACCAAATCAACATGAAATGATAATATAGTATAAAAAGGTTTACAGTCAGATTTCTTCTCCTTGATTGTAGGAAGGAACACAAAGATCTCGCAAGTAAAAGTGAAGGCATTATCTCTGGGAACAACAGAGTACAAAATACTACAAACACAACGTTGCAAATTTCTTCTAATCCTCACAGTCAAAGCTTTCTCTCAGCTCGGCTGTCGGCTCTGCAGCTCTCCCATTCCAAAGTGTGGGCATGAAAACTGTGCTCAGAGCACAAGTGGGCTACACAGGGGGAAATTACAGCCCCTAATGTAAGAGAGTCATCTCAAAGAGCCAGTGATTCATCTGCACAGCCCACAAACACATGAAAAGGGGGCAAGAGAAAGAGTAGGATGTTGCCTCTTGGCAGTTGTTTGCCATCTCTGAGTGGCTTGTCCATGCAAGGGATTGTACACGGAAGCATCAATATGAGTCAAAGAACCATTTAGGTTGGAAAAGGCTTCTAAGATTCTAATGAATCCAGCCATTAATCCAGCAATGCCAAGCCCAACAGTAAATCATGTCCCTGAGTGCCACATCCACATGTCTTTATTTTAAATAACTCTAAGGACGGTGACTCAACCACTTCCCTGGTCAGCCTGTTCCAGGGCTTGACAACCCTTTCAGTTGAGAAGTTTTTCTTAATATTCAATCTAAATCAGCCTGGACAGAGGATGTGTGTATGACTCAGGCTTCAGTTCAGGAGCAAACCAGACTAAATCCAACAGAAATAGCCTTTCTTCTAGGACTTGCATGAAAGTTGCTTTCATTCAATTATTGTTTTTCAGTTTTATCCATTGAAAACTTGGCTGCATTATTTCAAATATCAGTGGGGTACAAACGGCACGTGCCAAATGTCTCAGTCAATATGATGGAAAAAAACCAGGGGCCAAACAGTTCTTCATTTTAACCTGATAGATTAAAAACAACCAGACTAGGTAAATCTTGAGAGTACTTGGGTAGGAGTTTAACTGAAATGATGCAGCTTTTCTTTCTTATCGCCACCTAAATGGCTGGGGAGATCTGATGCTCAGCTGGGTTTGGTTTTATCTTGTTGCTGTTTTTCTAACTTTATAGTGCAATGTCAGGATGTAAATGCTGTGAACGTGTTATTAGAAAGGCTCAGATTGTATTCAGAGAACGCACACAGAAACCAAACACTGCTTCAGTTGTGTCACCTTGGTCATAACAGCATAGCTTTGAATTGTTTAATTCTTCTAATGTTATGCATAGCAATGCAATAGTTCAGGCACCAGAGAGCTGAAGCAGTGAGTCTTAGTGCTCTGCAGCGATTTGAGAAAGCACAGTGTCATCTACTAGAAAGTCTAATTGTTATGATTAATATTTAGCATAGGGAAGTCTATGTGGAAGGGCACAATTTACATCTGCTTGCTGAATTGAATGAATTACTGATTTTTCATTTTCTTTTATCTTTAGCATCCTGTTGAACAGCAGAAAATGTATGAGTACATATTTGCTATAGCAATCTCTCTTGGAACAAGGCTGTGCCTCTTACAAAGCCACTCTGCAGGTCCCTGGCCCAAGGGAGCAGCTGGGCAGCAGCACATTTGCTGTGAGCTGAGCTGTGAGCTGAGGACCTTTACAGGGAGACATTGGGGTGCAGCTGCACCAAACTGGTGAGACCAGACCGATGCAGGAATAGGGCTGATAAGGTGATGGGAGACAGGAGGGGGACAAGGGGTGGTTGTACTTTTTAAACCAACTGTGGCAGGGCATCTTACAGATGTGTTGGGCCTGACAGCACAATCTTTCTATGTAACATTGCCACACCATAAATGCAATTGCCTGATAACTCTGGCCACTTAATAAGTTCTTCTTCTCACTGAAAACAAAGGGATTTAATTAAAAAGGAAGAAAAATACTAAATTTCCAGCAAGTATTGCTGAAGGAACTTGGGCAAAATGTTTTCTGGGAGAAAAACTAATAGTGAAAGAGGTGCAATGAGAATACACAGTGAAGTAAGTTTAAGAGAGCTGGTTGACAAGATATTGCTGCAATTTATCTTTAAGATCACACAGAGAGCTGACAGATTTTGCTAGGTCTTGGTGACATTCATATAAAAAAGTTTCCTAAATCACCAGCTGAAATTTCGGACAACGGTTTCTGATAAAGGGATATCAGAAAGCTTCACCTCCTGAAATTGGTGACTCATTTACCATTATCTTCATTGAACAGCTGAGATCTTCCCTTTAGGAAGAGAGATGAAAAATTATCTTCTGAATGTACCATATTGCTTCCGATTCCAGAGAGAAGAAGGGAATTAATGTTGAGGATGGTGTTGCAGTAATTAGTTTCAGATGCAAAGGGCTGAACGTAAATCCCAACAAGCAGCAAGAAGGGGATTCACCAGCAGAGCAGCTGGAGGGTGGTACTTTTTTTTTTTTAGAATATGCAATCAGTGTTGTTCATCAGTGTTTTGCTTCTTAATAATTAGAGCAAGATTAAAAAAAAAAGCCAAAAAAAAGCAAAAAATAGCAGAGCAGATTATTGCTGGGAACTCATTTATGGCTGTATCAGGAGTTAATGTTGAACTCTGAAGGTGGTTAACACTTTTGACTGAGATAGCATATGGGGGTGGTTACTGCCTGATGGTAGGAATGCAGACCACCAGCTTCTGTTCAGATTGGGAGCTGAGGGCATATGTGCTCACACAGGCTACTTGGAGTCCAATCCCATTCCTATTTAAGCCAGTGTGAAGATATATTAAGCTTGATTAGCATTAAACGGGGCTCTTGAATTAAAAATTCTCCAGTGAGTACACATAACATAGCTGAACCCTCTCTTTCCACTTTATGTAAGTGATGGAGCTCCTCCTCTTGGGCTATTGGCATCTCTCTTTTGCTGTCATTGACACAGGAATTTGTGGCAGGAGTTTTGACACAGGCCTGAGGACCCTCTTGTGCATCCTGTTTATCAGATCATGAGGTTTGCTAGTTCTTGGCAGAAGAGTGTATTATCAGACTTTGTGTTATGAGCTGGCAAATTGTACCTTCTGACTCTTAGGAATTTTGTTAAGTCCTAAAATATAGTTTTCAATCAGCCGAACTTGTTTGGATTTGTAAGGAACAAACCTCCAGTTTTGATTAAGGAAGGCTTCCACTGCACTTGCATTTGCAAGTTTCACTACCATAAAAACAAGAATCACCCCCCCAAACCAAACCAAACCAGCACCACTGACCCACCAAGAAAGAAGGCATTGTTTTGGGAACATCCGTGGCTTCTGGTGGCTTTGGGTGACTGATTGCCAGTGGGCTGGAAAACATGACAACAGACTTGCTGGGAGGGCTTGATCCTGTGATGACCCAAAGTAGCAATTGTGTTGACTCTCAGATTTGATGTGCATAAAGCTGAGCTGCAGTCCACTGCACCTGGGGAGGCAGAGATTAAAACCTCAGAGGCTTAAAAGAACCAGTAAGGAGGCTCCTTACAGGGGCCTCTGCATTTGACTTTCTCTTATAAGAAATCCAGTCGGGTGCCTCTCAGTTTCTCAGTTCAGATCCATGTCTGCAGTGCTGGTGTTTTCCTCACCCTCCCACCTTGAGGGTGTGTACAAGATAAAAAGGAGAGTGAGCTGGAGGCTCCAGCAGGGCAGACCTGCTGGCTTGGTCAGCCACGACACAGTTCCTTGAATTCAGTTCTCAGTGCTGGGGTCCCTGGGTGACAGCACTCCCTCTCTGCTTTGGCTACTTAAACATTTATTTCACAGTGAAGGCTGATTTCATTGAATCCTGACTATGTTAGGAATACTGTTACCTCCTTTTTAATTTATTTGTTTTACCAAGAATTGAAAGATAAATATCACTGAAGTACAGAACTGTAAGTTGCTAGATTTCTGTGATTTCTCCTCCTTCACACATCCTGAGCCTTATTCATAGATACCTGACAAGGAAGCAGCAGCAGGTGTTAAAACAGTACATCTTGCCAACAGTAAGATAGGCCATCATCAAAGCAATGATTTTGTATGGGTGTTTTTATTTTTTATTTCTGGCATCCAGTATCAGTAGGGAGGGTTTAATCTGAAACAGGAAAAGCCTGAGCAGGGTCTCTGAAAGCCAGACTTTTACCCAGGTGAGTCAGGAGAACTCTGAACTCAAATGAGGTTATAGACAAATATTGAGTTTTGCTCATTGCAAGCTTGACAGCCCACTTAGTGCAGTTCATGGCCCTTGCTAATGGATGGTAATGTCCTGTACCTCTCATAGCCATGACTTTAGTTTTTAATGGATTTGAGGTTGCTGTGGCTGAGAAGTCCATGCATTGACTTCTCACTAATAGTGCTTAACATTTCTATGAAACTTAGTTGTGTTTCTTTATTTCTTTGTTATGGGAACATTACAGTCATGGCACTGCTGAAATGAGGATGTAAAGCCTTCCCCCCCACCAATATTCCGCTCTTGAGAAAACCTTTGCGTGGGAGAGATGGACTTACTTTGAGGTGGGCATGAAACATATAACTTTGTCAGGAGTCACAAAGAGCTACTTTGCAGAGCTACTGTGGGTTTTATGTTTGCTTTTTTGCTTTCTGGTGGGCTGGCCACTCAGTAGCATGAGCTGAGTGTTTGCCCATGTGTGTGTGGTATTATTTGTCTGCAAATGCCAGATTGTCTTGTCAGGAAATCAAACCCTCACAATGTATTTTCATTGCCAAGAATTGTGTAAAGTTCTTTTTGCTTTGTTTGTTGCTTTGGTTGGTTCGGGGTTTTTCTGTTGGGTTCGATTTTTTTTTTTTTTACTCAGAATAGGAGGTCTACTACTATCTTTGCTTTGCCAGGATCTCTTGCTTTCATTTCTGCCCTGGCAGGGCCAGCCTGACTTCGTTTTGCCAGAAGTCTGATAGTGCTTTCTTATTGCAGAGCTGTTGTCTAAGTGTTTTTCACAGCAGGTGGGGAACTGGTGGATCTCAGGTGCCCGGTGCATAAACTGTGTCTGTGGGTACCACACTGAACCTGAGCATTGCAGGTCCTTCCATGTAAAACTTCAACTTAGTTTAGACACCTATTTAAGCAGGTATTTGCTTACTGTGGAAATACACAGATTTGTCCCGCTAGAAATTATTTATTTGACTTGTTTGAGACTGTTTATTCCACTAAGATTTTCATTTGGGATTTGGTGCTTGCTCCTTTGGTGTGGTGGATTTTGGTTGCCATTCTAGTGTGCTACAAAGAGAAGTAAATCTTCTCTGCCACTGTTTTTCAAAATATTTACCACTAGAAGATAGTACTCCATTTTTAAAAAAAGGTGTGGGCTTTGCATGTCAGGGCACATTGAATTCAATGTATATGCAGTGCGTGCAGTGGAAAATAAGGGGTTAAGTTAGAGATGTTCGCTCTTGCTGCAATTACTGGGATAGCTGCCTGCATACCAAATGAATAGCCCCAATTGGAAAGATTTTAAATAGACTGGACTAGATACATGAGGAAAAAAAAAGATGAACTGATGGGAACATTTTGTCAGGATGATGGACTGAAAATACAGCAGGTATTTTCTGTCTTTTAGTGTATAAGGCTGTGTAATGCAGTTGGGCTCTCCCACCTGAGGGACATTCATGCCAGTTGGCACAAGGCTCCCCTCTGGCTTGGCATAGCTGTCTTTCTGGGCCAGCCCTGCTGAAGGAATGTGATTTGCTATGAAAAATGTGTTGATCGGGCTTGATTTTGTGCCACCAGGCAGATTAGTGAATTGCCTTGTCTGCCTCCCATTGCTTTCTTCCAGCCAGCAACATCTAAGCCTTTATGATTTTGCAGGTCTTCATTAAAAATAGCTGTTTCTATATCTGATTACTGAGCCCCATCTGGGGAGAAATGAGCCTTTCATCTGTGTATTATGAGGCCATATCCAAGCACTTTGATTCCATAACAGAGTAAAACCAGACAAACTTTCTGTTCAATTGCTTTTCCAGCTCATCTCCAAGTTCTCTATGAGCCCTGTCCTGTCCCCAGCACATAATGTCTGGTGTTACAGCATTATTTTTGTTTTAATTGCTCTTTCACTGCTAAATGCAATTTTTGTAATTGGTTACATAACTCCAGGGTTTTATTTTAAATTAATCTAACTTTGCAATCATTCTACATATGTTGCTTTTAACATTTGCCTATTATTTGGATTAATTCCACTAATTTATCACCACTGTTTAGATATGCATTGTTTTTATAACCCTTGCAACTGAATTAGAGCACACTTGTTGGGCTGAAGGCAAAGTTCACTTCACTAAATCAAGCAGGTTTCTTTTCCCTCTCTGTTCCTATATATTTACTCAGACAGGTTTTTTTGTGTGTGCTCTGGTAGTTGGCTGTAAAAACGGCAAATATTCCAGTAAATAAATTCAAATTATCTTGATCATAAAGTAAATGTAATGGGTAATGTTGGGATTTTTTTTTTTTTTTTAATTCTAAAATATTCCTCAATATTTAAACACCTACTTAGCAGCTAACCTCTTTCACCTAAGGTTAGCTTTGATGTTTGGGGGTGGCAGTATTGAAAGGAGTAGAACCAATGGTTACCTCATATTTTCTGTTGGTGCCCGGCCTATTTGTCTCTTGAGTCTAAATTCAAATAGTTGGGAAGGGATAACCCAAAAACCAGTACAGGCTGTCCTCACGAGAAAGAACTGTGTCATCAGGTGTTCTTTACACACAGAGCAAATGG
Source organism: Pipra filicauda (assembly GCF_003945595.2). NCBI lineage: Eukaryota > Metazoa > Chordata > Aves > Passeriformes > Pipridae > Pipra > Pipra filicauda. The sequence continues at coordinate 193,878 of NW_024103973.1, read as the reverse complement.
AGACATTTAATGGTGGTGCTGATCTCTCATCTTCCCGTTTCCCCCACCAGTGCATTGTACAGAGACCAAGCAAATACATAATGTGGGAGTTATAGGCAAATTACTTTTTTAAAGGAAAATTTCCTTTGAAAATGGCCTTCTGCTGCGAACAGGCTGTACTTCCATGAGTACAAATACAGAAACAGAAACGTTGAAATATTTCACTGGATATATATTAAAGCTGTCTTTAGGGACGTGGAAGAAAGGCTTATTTCTGAATGTGCATGAAGGGAACAGCACACAGTTTATTGTTTGACAGCCCCGGCCAAACTCTTTTTAGATGAATACACGCATATATTTCTGGGATTTGGCCTGTGAAAAACCCTTGTGGGATATCTCTTTGGGTATGCTATAGTAATAACATGGAACAGGTACCAAGACCAACCTTTTCTCAGCTGAATAACTCCTCCGTTGATGGTCACGCTGCAAACAACAGGAATGTGAGTGAAGGATTCCTCAGATGTGCAGTAGAGGAGGTAGCTCACATTTCCCATTGACTGTTACAGGCAAGGAGGATTCACATAGTTACAAAAGGATACAGGCTGGATTAGTAAAAGGCAACTCACATTTTGTCCAAAATGAGGAACAGTCAGGGGTTTTGTCATAACTGATCAATTCAGTACATGTAAAAAGATATTTTTTTAACAGAAACAAACCAATTCCCTTAGATTCCACTTTTAATTGCATGTAATACACAGTGAATTTATTTTGCTATAATATTAACAGAGATTGCATATAGTAATTTTCTTCTAACATGTGGTGCTTTGATGATTTCTCACAAATTATGATTTTTAATCTTAAATTGAAAATGTGTCCAGAAATTTAACTAGGCCCAGGCTTGCATTGTGGAAAATAAAGAAAAGGATTGCAGCTCTCATAAACCCTTATCCACAAGTAATTATCTTGTTATGTTAAAGTGGTTCTCCTGAATATTAAAATAATTAGGACCAAGAATCTCGGCAATACTTTCCTCAGATGTTGTAATTGGCAGGGGGTGTTAACTAATTAAATGTATTTATATTGCTGGCTGGCTAAAGAAAAGGATGAAGCACTTGTAATTGCTGAAATTTAGCAAATGCACTTATTTACTACAGTATAAACATATAGATTATGGTATTTGTGATGGTCTAATAGCTGGAGACAGGAATCCAAATGCTTCCTGAGGGCATTTCTTGTTGCTCAAGGGGAGCTTGAATAAGGGGCTTTGGCAGAGAGTTTTGTTGGATGCAAGGGGGATGGGGCTCTCCCTGGTGAGCTCAGTGGATCTTGCAGGATGAATCCTGAAGTCGCTGGGGATTGTTGTGGGGCGAAGGGAAAAGGCACACGTGTCTCTGCAAGGGGTAAGCTCGTGATGGAAACAGGCTGGGAGTCAGTCAAGACAGCCAATGGCCCCAGATGTGTCTCTGGGTGCCAGCACTGGGCTGAACACATGCCCCACGTGCTGTACCCCAGGATCTTGCTCTTGCCCTGTGGTAGCAAACACCACATCCGTGTCACTCTGTGCTCCCTTTCCCTCCTCTGCAAAGAGCCGCTGCTGGTGTCTCGGAAAGCTCTGTGCTATTTGCTCTTATTTCAAAAGTGGCTCTTTCTCTTCCCCCCCCTCCCCAAAGTTCATAGGAAAGACTTAAAAAAAAATCACTATAAAACGGGCTATTGTCTGATCTCTGAAGTAATCAATTTTGGATTCAGCCCCCTATAACAGTTTGACATTTCAGGGTCAGCAGAACAACTTTCTGGCAGATTGAAAAGCTGTGTTTCTGGCCCCAGGGTAGATTAGAGTAAAACTGGGCCAAATAAAATGAGGCTTCAAAGCATCTCACTTCCATTTCACTCCTATTGGAAAAGGCAGCAAGGGCTGTTTTTAGGGAGTACAGATAACAGAAACCTTGCCTTTTTCCCTGCTTCCCTCTCTCCCTTTCCCCATGTGTGCTTCCTCCTCTTCTTTTGGAATAATTCCAAACACAGCCATCACTAGGCTGGAGCAACCCAGTGCGGGTTGGATCAGTCACAGCTCCTCTCCAAAGCACCCCTAAAAATGCAGAGAAGGGACAATCCTCTTGGAGAGGTGGGACATGAAGGCAGGGAGATGCGTCCTCCACTGGCAGAACTTTGCTCCATCTGCTGCCCCCTCTCCTCCTTTACTTTCTTCCCCCTTCCTCTATTCTACCCCTCCAGTTTTGTTCTCCTCTGTTTTTTTCATTCTCCTGCCACTTCCCTGCCTTCCCTCAGTCCACACTCCCATGACAGCATGGAACAGCAGCACTCTTTTCCCCAGCTAGGGGGAAGCTGGAGCCCATTAGCTGCCTCAGCCAAAATCCATCTCCCCTGCTCGCTCCCTGTCTTTAGCCTCCTCATAAATGAAAATTCAGTTCCCTAGAAAGGACATATGTTTACAATCCCACAGCTGGTAGGTACATGTGTACCAGGAGCGTGTGCCAAGGTTATATAGACACATGTCACTGGTATCCCAGAATCCCGTTTGGCACTTGGGAACATCTTCGTGCCGTAATGCTGTGGAGGTCATTACTGCACCCTGTAATCCTCCATGAAGGTTTTCCATTTTCATTTATACACAGTAATAAAATACACATCTCAGCATCAGGCATTAGGATTAGTACTGACAAGGCTTAAGCTGAAATGTTTTAAGGATGCATTTCCAATGTGCATAGAATAGCTAGCACGCAGTGCACAATTATGCTGGCTTTATGGAAGGAAGGATTTATGCTTCAGCACTGTTCATATCACAGTGACACCAACAGCATAAAAGGAATTTTATTTAAAAAAATAAAGATTGAATTAATTTTTCCATTGTAGTACTAATCCAGTATTATTAATTTAAGTTTCTAGTATTGATAAGCCACCAGAAGTGTAAAGAGAAGTGTCCCTTCTAATTTCATCATCTCTTCTTTATTTCTTTAAGTTGAAATTCTGAAAGTCTGTGATGTGGGGTCAGCTGAAGGGTTCAGCTGTGGGTTCAGAGAAGGGAATGATGTGTTTGGTGGCTCTGGACAGAACAGCCTAGGGGCAGAGTGAGTGCCTGGGCAAGACCCCCACACCCAGCCTTGCCATTCCTAAATCTGTGTGAGCAAGCATGTGTGCCGTGGTGACCTGGTCAGTCCCTGTGTGGTTAGAGCCCAGCTTCACTTGCTCCAGGCAGGGCAGGGTGTTCATCCCCAGTGAAGCTCCCAGCTCCTGAAGATGAGCTGCACCCCTGCAGTGCACCGGGAGGAGGGAGCTCTGTAGGCTGGAAGAGTTCCTCCTTGCTGAATCCTTCCTGTCTTCCATCTCCCCTAAATGTCACAACCCTATTTTAGCAGCCAAGAGAAATCTCTCCTCTCCCTGTCCTCTTCTGCTGTTTGTCCTCAGAGGATGAGGACTGAATTGGAAAAGAAGGGGAGGTGCTTCTGGTGGCTGCTGTCATGCAGCAGATGGGTGTGATGGCCCTCACATTCCTGCCCCATGGCGAAAACATGGGGTAAAAATGAAGTCAACCCAATAACATGAAGTGCGTTGCCCAAGAGGGAGTCCTGCCTCCTGAAAAGCCCCATCACACCCCCCTGTCCTTAGTATCAGGAGGCTCTAGACCTCTCCTCCACCATCACTTCATCATGAAGGAATGGATGGCCTCACAAAAACCCATAAATTCCTAGTGCAAAGTAAATGAAATGGAGCAAATGGATCCTTTACAGGCAGTCATCTTTTCCCAAATTTTTTTTGAAAGCACCAATTACTTGGGGTGGAGGAACCTGGCACAAGCATGGCTGCTGGGTTATGTATTCACTTCTAGTTTCTGGCCATTCTACACTACAATAAGCACAACTGGAGCCCAGTGGGTCCAGACTGCTTTTACATTGCTAAATTTACAGTTGCTGGCATACTGGAGATATGAAGCATTCAGAAGCCATTTTATATATTTCTGTTGCCACTGCTGACAGTTTCCTGCCCTTCAAGATATTTGTTGTGATAGTGGGGAACCACTCTCTCCAAAGGACATATATTTAAAAAGCCTGAGTTGCTGAAGGAATGCGATAGCCTTCCTTGCCTGGTTTTTTTGTATATATGTCATTATTTTCTATTTGCTTTTCTAATTCATAGTCAGTTTTTAATTGCAGCCTTAACTCCCTCTGCATTTTAGCAGAGACAGAAAAAAACCATTCATCCTGTCATAAGAAGGAAAACAGATATGACCTGAGGAAACCACATGGTTGTTATGTCCATCTGTTTTTCCTGACTTCCCTACCTTTTGGGCTGAAAAGATGCAACTTGCTGCCTTGTAGGATAGGTGCTATTTGACAGGAATGTGTTCTCAAAAAAAAAAAATTAAAATACTAAAACTTGAACATCTGAATTCACCAGCCTTTTGTCCTGTGAGCTGAAGAACCTTTAGGTGTAATTTCCTTTGCTTAAGGGAAACTCAAGTACTTAAGAGCTACAGTGACAACTACCTTAGACACCCCTCCATGTGTATCTGCCCCACACAGTGCAATGGGTCTGGGGGCTGTTAGCTGAAACCACCTGAAAATTAGCATATGGTGGGGAATGGCCATCAGACAAACAACCCTGGTGCACCTTCTCTTCATGGCTTTTGGAGCACGTCCCAGTGAGACCCAGCAGCTGCATTGGACAACTGACCAGACTGTAATGGCACTTGTATTCTGCAGCTGCATAGTGCCTTTTACAAAGCACCAGGCACTACTGTAATATTTTATGGCCAGTGGAAATTCAGCCACTGAAAAGCCAAAATGAATGTTTTTCAGATGTCTCAAGTCAGGCACCTAAACGGTGCAAACCCTTGTGGCAGTTGATGGATCAGGTCTCCAAGTTACTTATTTAGCTCTTAAGCCTGATTTGCAGTAGAGAATCAAGAATGTTATTACAGTAATGTAATTAGTACATATTGCATGATTGTTTATTTGTGGTAGGGCAGCTCCCAGATCCTAGAGGGAACGGGAATGTCGGTGTGTATGTGAAGAGCCGGGAGGCAGAGGCAGCCTGGCTCTGCAGGAGGTGCTGGCACTGTCCCATCGTGTCTCTGCACGAAGCCCTCTGGCTGTGCTGCTGCTGTCCTGTGCATTTCTCACATGTTCTTCTCCATTTTATGGCTGAGATGTAACGTCTCCCTGTGTTAGATCAGAACAATTTCTCTAGCTACAAAAATGGGGACACAGACACATCGCCTGACCCTGGACAGGGTGTCTGATGTCTCACAGGAGCTGCTGGGAGCTGCTGGCAGCCTGCATCCTGCTGCTTCCCTGGGACACAGTTTGTGTGGATTTCGGGGGGTCATTCTTCCAAGAACCAAGTACTCAGACCACAGGGCCTCTGCTCTCTTGGGAGCTCCCTACATAAACCCAAGTACAGGAGCACTGTTGATCATGCATGCTTCTGAAATTTAAGAATCAAAAAGCACATTATTGTTGCAATTCATACTGGTGTCCTGCATGTCAGCCTGTGGTACAAAGGAAATCTGTGAAAAATACTGTATAGCAGGTCCCTAGCACAATGAATATTTTCCTGGTATAAAATCTTTTCATGATGAAATGGCTTCATCTCTGAGCAAAATCACTCTATTGCCCAAGCTGTTGTCAAAAACTTTTATGCATTGACTGCTTTTTCCACTAGACAATATTTACACTTCTCCATTCACCCCATTGATCTCAATTTTTGCAGGAAATTTTTTGGGGGTAAAATATAACCATTTTTTTAAAGAAAGGTAAACATCCAAGAATTGTACTCAAGGGAAGATATACAGTATAGACTTAGTGACAACTTAATAGCTTGTAGTATATCAGATGTCTTCTATGCTGCCATCTTCTTGTGGAAAGTATTTCTATACTGTGCATAAAGCTATGCACATAGAAAGCTGTATACAGTCCCTTATCTTTTTTTTCTCAGATATAAGTATTCTTGGCACTGGCAGAACATGTGTGGTGTACAGGAGAGGCACAGCTCCTCTGCTGCAGGAGATAGAATAAAACATTAATTCTATTGCTCAAATATTCACAACAAGCCTGGAGATTAACTGTCCTTCCACTGAATACTATTTACTCATTTCACAGAAAATACATTATTTCGTTGATTTAGCTTCTATTTGGTATGCTAAAGAAATCAAATTTCCATATAGAAAAGTATACACAAAGGATATGACCTTTTAAGTTTAGCAGAGAAAATAACTAAGTGCAATGTAATTAATATGCCATATAAATGCCAACAACAACATTAATGCACCATAAAATCAGGACAGTTAAAATGATATAGTCGGGAAATGAAAAAGTTAAGTTTCTGGTAGCTTCATTAATTTGCTCACATGGTATTTCTGTGAAAGAAGCACAATCTCCTTATCTAAACCAGGAAAATAGATATGCAATGAAAAAATGTATTTTTGTTAAGAGGAAGCTGGATCTTGCTTAAAGCTTGAGCAAACTCCTGAGTTGTCAGCCCTACTTATGCAACAGTATAATTTTTCCAGTGTTTATACCCTTTAATTTTTCCCTAAAAGCTTCATGCATGTCTCAGATACTAAGCCTGTCCACACCTGTAGGTCAGTCAACAACAGCGTAGGAAAATACTTGATTGCTATAGTTATACCATTGTAATGTAGCTCTTCCTAGACTGAATTTTTTTTTCTGAAGTTGTTTTTTCACGCAGCAAATTTCCCTGTCATGTTTATAGTCCAATTTCCTTCTGTGGGTAACGTCTTCCAAGGGGATAAATGCTTTCTAAGGGTTGGATGGCATATGGTACCTAACTTGAACAAAGAGGTCTCCAGGGGAAAAAGCCTGGGTTTTTTTTGTGGTTCTGGAATGCAAAAATAACAGCCAAATGAATACCTAAACTTTCCAGCCAAAGTTATACAGTGGGGCAGGGATCAGCCAGGCAAAATGTGATCCCCACAGCAAGCACATGAGGATGTTACTCAAGAGCCAGAAGTCACTCTGCCACCTCTGTGTTGGTGGCTGGCAAATGCTGCCCACAACTGCAAGGGTGCATTGTGGACTGTCATCATGACTAAGGCATGTGGCCAGCTGTTCACCCCTTGGTTTAGTTATTGGAGGTAAAAGGAACAGGGGAGAAAAGAGGCAAAGCTTTAGCTTAAAATAAGAAGGGATCTATTCTTCCCACTGTGTGTGCCCAGCTCCCATTAATAATAAAATGTTAATGATAGTTATGTGTTCACATCAAAGGCAGAGCAGAGCCTTTCATCTCACTTAAATCTTGTTCAAATAATTAATGGAAGTAGTTGTCTATGAAAAAAAAAAGATATTAAGAAATTCCTTTATAGAGCATTGCAAACTTTGCTGCCCCTAGGGAGTAGCTCCTAGAATTGAGGACGCTAACAAATTGCATTTAAGTGGGTCCATCCCTGCTTTCCACCAGCCTTGACTGCATTGCATCCTAAAAAACTGTGAAACGTTATTGGCATTGCAATAGATAATCCAACTGAAATCAAATCAGAAATCCCTGACAAGGCCTATGTTATGAAAATAATCATAAATCTTATACCATGGTAGCTATGTGCAGCAGCATTAAGCATTCTGCTCAGGCCGGTGTCAACATAAAAAAATAGGGGGGAAAATGTCATTTGAAGTTCTCAAATCAACTCTGCATCTGTTGTTGTCTTCTGTGCATGGCCCTGCCAGCCAGCACTGCCACTCAGCCCTTGCTTTGGTGCACTAACACAGGTCTGGAACAATTTCCCTGGTGAGGTAAAGAGGGATAAGCTCAGTCCCCAGCTGTCATTAGCTAATATTAGAGGCAGTTGCATTTCTGATGCCTTTTAGACTTCCTGCAAAGGCTGAAGTGGCCCACTGAAACCCCTGCTCCTGGGAAATGCAATGGTTTCTCTTGCAGGGTTGCTTTTGGTGGTGATGCAGGGGGGAATGGAGGTGGAAACGTACAGCCCAGCTGGGCTGAGACTTCAGACTCTCGCACAATGGCTTCACATTGCTTCTCCTGCTTTAACAGCTCTGACAGTACCCACACAATTCCTGCTTTTCCAGTTCCACTTTGGCTTGTATGATGCCCAGTCCAAGAGAAACTCCTGACACTTGGCACAAGTATTGATTTCAGGAAGAAGGTTTGTTTTGGTAGACATCTAGAGCTTTCCCCACCAAGGGTCACTGCCGTGTGTGCAAAGCTGGAGCAAACAGGGTTTGCTGGAGATGCAGAGGCACAACCTGCCAGGAAATGCTTCCTGCAAATAGTGTTCATTATAACTATCCTTCACATGTGTTCTCACACTTTTGCTCCTGTGTAGAAGAAAGTGGTGGCAGGAAACACTTTGCTGTTTATCACATTAATCACGTGTGACAGATCATACATAAGTGTGGTGCAGTCACAGGACACAGGGAGCACAAGGGAACTGATTTCTCCTCCACACACTTATTGCATCCCATGTCCTGATCACTTGCTTTATTTCCTTTTCATGATTAATGAGATAAGTAATCTGAAAATTATGCTGGTGTGGACAATGTCTGTAACAAAGTACAATGTCCAGAGAGGAAGCAGTTTGGTACTTTGGCATTAATTTATCCATGTCTTACAGATCCCTGCCATTTGCAATCCCTGGCTCCTTTAGATCTGTGACTTCCTCCAAAAAGACCTTGAAAGTAGAGGACGGTAATATATTTTATAACTTCAGAGATCAGAAAGTTTTTTTTATACATAGATGTGCACCATAGAAGTGCCTATAAATAGATATTAAAACATGCAATTTATAGCCTATCATTTCATGGCCTTTCAAGGCTAGAAATAAAGCCATATTCCCCTGAGAAAATGAGATTTGTAGTTTTCCATGGCTTAAAGCTCCTGTTACTAACCCTGATGGGCTGCAAGATATTGGACAAGATATCTGTTACTGCTCTGGAATATATATAATATATATGAGTGTATATGAATTAGGGGAAAATTATGAAGTTTCTACCAGTAAATGAACAAGTTAGGAGATTATAAGAGAACTTGGTGGTGCCTGGGGGAGATACTCCCAGTGAGAGTAATTTTTTTTTCCTCAGTAATGATAACTTAACAAAGGCAATTAATCCACTCGAAGTCAATGGCATGGTAACCTCCTAATAGTGCTCCAAGGTAAAATGAGCTCTCTTAATGCACTTCTGAAATTGTTTTGAAGCTGCAGTAATTCCCATGGCAGCAGGGAAAGGGACCTGCCTGGAGGATCTGGCTCCAAGGTTTGCTCGCTGGAGCACGTTGTGGGATGTGCTCACCATCACACCAAGCTCCCCCCCTTTCTGTGGGGAGGAAGAGCCAGGATGACTGCAAAGCAAAAGATTAATTAACAAAATGAGGGACAAATAAGCAAGAGGCTCAGGTTCATCCTAATACTTGTTTCTTATTTATCTCTCTCTTGAGTGTTTCACGGGGCTCAGTGATATATTAAACTGATATTAATCCATGAAAATCTGTTTGAGGTGGGTAAATTCCCTCCTCAGCCATAGAGAGCTCAGCTTGTACTGGTTGCAGGGGGAGGAGTCCTAAGCCACGTCACTTAAATTAGATGCCTAAAATCAGATGTCTCACTCAACTGTCCTCAGACCTCCTCCACTCCCTGCCTCTGATTTTTATGTGTAAGTCTCCGTGATCTTTAGACCCAGTTTTCCTTTGTAAAAGATTGGATTTTGAAAGCATGTGTGAACAAGACAGTGCTCAGTTGCTGGAAATTGAGGTAGATAATATAAATAACTTATTCAATACATAAAAAAATTAAATGCCAAGCAACAGTAGCTCTCTTTTAGCATTACATATTTATTAAAACAATTTGGTGGTGTAAATTATAATCAGCCATGGGTAGGTGTCTGCTGTCTAACCCTGAATTTTAATCTTTCTGCTGTTTCCATCCCTCCAAATTAATTTTTAAAATGTATGATTTTCTCATCATCTAAGGCTAGCAAGAACTTTTAATCAGAAGTGGTTTAAAATATAACTGCTCTGTCCCAAATCAAGATTGCAAATGAGAATCTGTCTTTAGCTAAAGCATAGTTTCTGGTCAGAGCATTTATTTTAGTGAGATAGTAGTTGCATGAGTGTTAAGTTCACTGTAACTTTCTTAGATGTAAGAGTTTTGGAAAAAATATTCTTGCTAATTAAAAAAGGCCTGTGGAGATGTGCATTTGAACTGTAGAAGAACTGAAAATTACTATGTTGTGGTGGGACACACAACAAAGATGGCAAATTGCAGAAGTACAAGAAACATTTTTGATGTCATTAATGTTGAAATGCAGCATCCATTGTAATCTTCCGGCCCTTTTCTTCCCAGAACTCACAGCTTTCTATGAACAAAACTTCCTCTTGGGTATATGTAATTTATTAAACTTGGTTTCAGTACAGCATTGAATTTTTGAATTTAGGGAAATTTCAGTGAAATCAGTTTGACCAAACAGCTTCAGGAGAATCCACATGAATTCCCTGGGAAGGCAGACTAAGCAGGTTAAGGTTCTCCAGTTGGAAAAGAGACAAGAGAAGAAATAGATCTCTAAAAATCATAGGATAATGTGGAAAGGGTGACTTGAAGACAGTTATTTGCTGTTCCTCCAAAGATAAAGCATAAGGGGACACGCAGTGGAATTATGAAGCAATGAATTTGAGACAAACAATGTAATTCAGTGATGCATAATTGAACTGGGGAGGTTGGGAGCCCTTTTGTAGGTGTGCTGGGTCTCCTGGCTTTGCAAGGGGCAATGGTGGATGGCTGTGACTCACATGTTGGTGAGGGCTCACATTTCTCAGCCTGTGGAGCTGAGCAGCTTTGGCAGAGAGCTGGAGGTGGCCACGCTGGGGGCTCACAGTCCTTCAGCTTTGGAGAATGAGAAAATGGCCCCTCCTGAATTCAAATTATGCCTAAATTGCTGTCTGCTGGTGTAGGATTGCTCTGTAGCAGAGACTTTGTGACTGGACTTGGGGGGAAGTCCCTGACCCTTTGATAATGAGTGCTGTCTGGGAAGCAAAGGGTTAAATCTGGGGACAAAAGCAACAAAAAGCACTTTTTGTTAATAATCTCCATTACATCGGGCGAGGAAGCAAAGCGTTTCCCAAGGGAACTTGTCAGTCAGACATTTTGTCAACACTGGCAAGGCCAGAGTCACTAGTTTTTTCAAGAACACCTTTGCAACTGAGTTTTTCCCAGATCCAGCTTCCACACTGCTCATGGCTCCAGCACTGCCATAGTGAGCCAGGCTGGCACGGCCAACGCTGCACGAGGGACCTGCTCATGTACAACAGAGACACCACGGGCACGTCCCCTGAGTGGATCAAAGTGCCCTGATCTGCACGAGATCTGCAAGGGACGGTTTTTAATTTAAACATTAAATTAAAAACTTTGCAAATTATGGGCACATTTTCAATTTGTGACCTCTTAGGTTAGGGTACTTGCTCTGAGACTGCCTCATTAACTGCAACAGCTCAGCCTCTAGGAACTCCACGCTGTTTGATGAGGCAGATACCACATCTTTCCTGTAATTTAGAAGGAGTTATGTACATTTTTTTTTTTCCTGAGGCCTGAGGTCCTCTAGTGTTAAACTGCATCTGAATTTCACAGTAATGTGGGAGCTCAGCAGAGTCACAGGACTCTGCTCACTGGATGATTGGTGTCACATGGCTTCAGAAAGTTTATTTATGAAGCTGGACATTATGAACGAAGGTGGACATTGATAAAAGGGTGTATTTGTTGTTTGGAAACGTCCTAGCAAAATCTTCAAATTGAAATGTTTGTCTCTAGATGATGAAGGCTGGCAGTTTTCTCTCATTTGGATGCTAATAGTTGCTCTTCCTCTTCACAATTCGCATGGAAATGCTGACAGCCTTGTGTTAACAGTTGCTGTCGCTTTTTTATCCCTGGAAACTGGACTTCTTCTGTCAAAGAGAATTTAGTTTAGAGAACTTCATCCTCACACACTATGAGTGCAGCTCATTTCCTCACTTACAGATGCAGTTCTGTGTGTACACATACATATTCTTCAACAGAGGAACACGGTTATTTCGGTGGGGGAGGGAGGGGATGTTTGTATAATTTTTACATCTTGGGAAGAAAATCAGGCACTAAAGAGATGAAATATACTTTTAAACTGACAGAGTAGTATCTAGAAACCTTCCACAGTCATGTCTTTTCAAAACTGCTGGGTAAAAAAGTACTGAAAGCAGAGGATGAAAAATTAATCTCTGAAAATGCAGCAGTACCAGTAGTGGGTGAAGTAGGACTGGGTGACAAAGGCTCTTACAGTTCACCAAAAAGGACTTTGTACTGAAGAACACAACTCACAAGTCCACAGAAATGCCTTAGATGTACAAAGTAAAAAAAACCCCTTGTGTATTTCTGGATGCTGTGAGAGAAGCTGCTTCCAAGGGGGCAAAACCTGCAGGACTGACTGAAAAGAGGAATACAGAAAACAGACTTGAGACTCCCAGAGCCACATTTCTAACTGGAGGGGAAGTGGAAAGGAGCTGGTCCAGCTGAGCAAACAAAAATGCAAATGAATTCAGGACTATACTGTGTCTGCAGGGATGCAGAATCAGGCTCAAGTGCCTCATCTCACTGAGCCATTAACATTGGAGACATTCAGCCTCACCATTGTCACAGCTTAGGGGGTTCATTCCCAGCAGCTGGTGGTCTTTTGGAGGATGGTAGGACCAGTTGTGGCCATCCATGGCACTGTTGAGGTGCTCCATCATTTTCAGGTGTCTCCAGACCTCCCTGGTCCCTTTGGGTGCCAGATGACTGCTCTGCAGGGTGTGTGGCTGGAGGTACCAAGGTAGGGCACTGTAGTGGCACAGGGGCCAACATACTCAGACATATAAGCCCCATGTTCAGCTTTCTAACCGTAAGAAGATCAGGCCTGCTCTCTACTTCTCTTATTGAACCATGCCTGTGGTTCTCTGAAGCATAATGTTTGTGCATTTGTATTTAAATTAATGCCCTCTCTGCCCTCAAATAAAACTCAAAGCTGAATAAGGACCAATTAGAAATATGTGATATTAAATATGAAAGAAGGTTCATTACAAGCAGCCAAGCAGGTGGCATCTCTTGTTGGTCAGGAAGCAAAGAAAGAGCATGTGACTATTGGGTTAACTGTGTTCATGAAGGCAAAGCAAGTAACTTTCAAAACACTTTTCCAGTTTTTAGATCAGTGCCTTTTCTTCCATCATCATTATTTCTCCAGTGTTGTTGAACCTGGGGTCCTTCTTCTGATTCAGCTGTGATATTTTGCCCCAGACTATTTCCTTGCAGATGGGTCCACGGCAGTAAATCTTTACTTCATTCACTCAGAGTGTGTTTTACAGTGAAAGTCCCGAGCATGTCCAAAACCTGCTACTGGTAAAATTCTGGATTTGTTTAAGTATTTCTTTTTGTTCTTTTCTGTTTGTTTCCTGAACAAGAAAATAACAATAAAACATCAAGTAGGGAGACCTAAACTCCCCAAGCAAACGCCAAATTTTCACTTTGTACTAAGAGCTGAAAAGGCAAATAATAAATTTACGTGTTCTAATCAATGTATTTTTACTTTACAGATATACTAAAACTAATTAAGATCTGATGTTAGCTGAGCAACTTAATAACTTAAATTATTAACACTTCTATTTAGATGCATAATTTATATATAAATGGAAAAAGTAATTTCGTAATGCAGTTTCAATTTTAAGAGCAGTCTGGGTGTAATGCTTTGTTGCTATCCATTTTAAAAAGGAGCTTTGATAACTATGATTAATCCTTGGACCTACATTAAAGCTTTTCTTCAATCTCATGTTTTTGTGAACATTTAATAAATGGTACAAATCTCGAGAGAGCCAGAGAATCACACAAGGCGAAATACAACCTCACCATCCCAGAGAGACAGATTAGGATTTATAAACTCAATAACTGCAAGGATAAGTGTAAAGGGAATGAATATGAAATGTATGAGGGCAATGCCAAAACAGAGTTGAAGGTGTAAAGTCTGTAACATATAAATCAAGTTTTTCTCTTGGTGGATAAATCCCATTGCAAGAACACCCAAATGCTGAACTTTCCAACCATCCTTGCTGCAATACTGTGTGTAAATAGGTGATGGGCAACATGATGGAAATGGTGTCAGACCAAGCTGTGACTCCAAGTAGTAGGAAAGAAAGGATTTGAGAGAAAAAATAAATCACTCTTTGAATGAAAAGCAAAATGAAAGCACTGATAGCAGAAACAGTGTTTGGAGGACGTGTCTATTTGCAACTGAATTCCCGAAATTTTCAAAGAGTTTCAGTATTGGCAAGTTCCTTGCCATGTGTCAGAGCTGTGGAGATGGCTGCAGTGTCTGATATAACAAGTTAGCATCCCTTTTATGAAGACCTATGGCTGGAGTCTCCCAGGGAAGGAATCGGCACGTTGTTAAATGAAGATGAGTTTAGGGCTAGTGAAAGATTAAATTTGAGAGTAGTATAGGATCATGTAAGGGTGGAATTGGGATTATTCAGAGTTGCAGCAGACTGGAATTATTCATCAAGGCCAGAGCAGAGGTGCACTGGCCCAGGGCATTTGGCTCAAAAAGGCAGAGTTTAGCCAGCAGCTGAACTCAAAGCTATGCCTAATGCCATAGATTGCAGAAACTATGAAAAATTCCTGTGCAGGTTTAGGAGAATGAATTAAAAGAGATTATAGGAACATTTGTAATGGAGAGAGGCAAGGTTTGAGAGGGAAGTGAATGGTGATACCTGAACCTGGGATGAAGGGCAGTGCATGCAGACTTGCAGAAGGATGACTGCTAAACAATGTAGATTTTTAAAGATAAACCAAAATAAAATGTAGTGAGAAACTCAGTTTTAAGAAGTGCTGCAGCTGACTTACCAGCTGACGCACTGCTTCCTATGCAATGGGTACAGAAGCATCAGAGTATAGAGAGAAAACAGAAAAATATCGAGTTGGAAGGAAACAAGGAGCTTTAAGTACTGTGTGTGAACATTTTTATAAACCCCAAATATCTGGCTGAGAGAGTTGGGGCTGTTCAGCCTGGAGAAGAGAAGGCTCTGAGGAGACCTTATAGCAGCCTTCCAGTACCTAAAGGGGCCACAAGAGAGCTGGAGACTTTTTACAAGAGCATAGAGTGATAGGACAGGGGGGAACAGTCTTAAACTGCAAGAGTGTAGGATTATATTAGACATAAAGAAGAAATTCTTTACTGTGAGAGTGTTGAGGCACTGGAAGAAGTTGCCCAGAGAAGCTGTGAATCCATCCCTGGAAGTGTCCAAGGCCAGGTTGGATGGGGCTTTGAGCAACCTGGCCTAGCAGAAGGTGCCCCTGACCATGGCAGGGGGAGTTGGAACTCAATGATCTCTAAGGTCAGTAACGAAATAAATATTTAAAAAAATAAATATGGATTGTGAAGTGAGGTAGATTTTCATCAGATAATGCCAATGCCACCTCAGAGATGGGAGAGTTCTTAAATGTTTCCTGGTGCCCGATGTTTTGGGAAGTGTCCGTGTGCCCCGGCAGGTGCGGCTGAGCATGTGGTCAGTGGGGCCGTGGGTCTCATGGCTGGGGCACTCCTGGGAGTGCTGAAGTTGAGCTGTACAGGGCCAGTGCCAGGGCTTTCAGGGCCTGCAGAAGGGTGGCAAAGCATTTTATCTTCACCAGCGGCAAGTTTGGAAAGCTTACAGTAAAGTTTCGAGTGATCTCATCTGTAAATCAGATTATACCCACAGAGCTGTATCCTTAAGGAAACACTCTTGTTTCTGGGATGAAGAGGCAAGGGAGATTATTCCTTCTGATGCAGGCTTGCTATTAGAAGAGCAGCTAAAGATGGTAATTTTTTAATCCCTTTTTAAAAAAAAACTCAGAGAAAGCAGACTTTTTTTTTTTGTTTTGTGATTTGGTATTGTTACATCAAAGAGATTATCTAGAGCAGACTTTCTTTGAATAGATCTGCTGCAATGCTGCTAAGTTTGGGGATTCAGAAACTGAGAGATTTTGAAAATTGCATGGAAAATACAGAATTTTGGGGATTGATTGTTAATTGGTCTTATTCAAGGACTGGGTGTTCTACTTTGTAGGCTAAAAATCAGCAAAGCCATGCTATCACACACAGAGATTTAAAATCTTTAATAATTTTTTAATTCTGTCAATAAGGACCTCCAAGACATGCTAAGGATCAATTCTGATTTCAAACTAAAACATAATTGTTATGAAAATATTTTATTCTAATATTAATAACATATTTTATTGAAAATAATTTTTAAAAGTAGACTGTTCAATAAATATCTTTTAAAATGGAAACTGTTATTTTTCCCATTGATGAACTGCATATTTTAGTGCAGTTAAAATTTTTCTGGTACATTTGAATAATCTGTTGCAACAAATGTAATACAGGCACTTGATTCTTCCTTTAATCTTAATTTTAGGCATTTCAGTGAGGGACTGAATATTCATAAATATCGATTACCCAGAACTTCTGTTGCCTTAAAGAACTCACACCAAGTGTCTAAGAAAATGTTTCTGGTAGAAAAATTGAAAAAAATGTGCAGAGCACTTATATAGGGGAATTTCTGGAGTTCTCAGATGGCGTCCTATGGTCCGGCTTGTTATTGGGAAGTTAAAATCTATAGGCCATTTCCCCATCCTCTCTTGCTCAAGAAAAAAAAAGTAACCCTATATTTATTTATTTTCTTTCTCTTTAAACAGGGGCTGTGTATAACCCTGTGTAATGGAAATCCTGTGCTAGGTATTCACAGCTGAAAATGCTCTGTTTGACCCTCTGTAACACACTCAGAAAAGCAAAATGGAATAGCCTAAAAGCACAGAAATAAAAATGGACAGGATCACACTTGGAATTAAATTTATGGTTTTAAAATAAAATTATTTTTCCTATGCCTTGTCTGATATTCCTCCAATCTGAAATATACAGGGGGTAAATTTTTTTTTTTCTTCATGATGTGCTGCCCAGACTGTTGGTGGTTGCAAAATGATAGAAATAGTGTTTGGAGATGTGCTGTAAGAAATTTAATCTTCTTTATCTAGTCTTTTGGGTATTTACACCATTGTCTTCACTTGGCAGTAAGAAATTGGTACCAGCTCAACTAATTGTTAATTGGGAGTAGAAGGGAGAGATCTTCACGGTTTTCCAGGGTGGTTGGGAATCTCTTTTCAACCAAAGTCAGCCAAGCTTCCATCTTGCACTAATTCAGGGTCTTCTCTTAATTATTTTGTATCAATTGTATCAGAAATTAGCTCCCTTTCATCACAGTTATTTAGTAGTAACAGTAAAAGATGAGATGAAGGCATTAGCTGCATTACTCTGTGAAATAAGGGAACACATTTTCTCTCTCAGAAAGACACCACCCAAGCACGCTGCATATGCTGTGGTTTAAATAAGCAAGCTGCCCATGTCAGTCCACCTCACTGAATCAGAAAATGGATTTCAAGCAAATAAAATGTCACTCTAGTTTCTAGCAAGTCTTGAGAGCTACAATTTTATTTAGCTGTAAATTTACTGAAGAAAGATCCCTTTAATATTTTATGACTCTGGTGGATTAAGGCTTGTATAAATCAACAAATTAGCAGTCACACTATATTTGCGTTCAGAAGAGGGCTGGGGAAGGTGAAGGCAAGATTACTCCTTCCTGGCAGGCTGACCAAACTGGAAAGCTAAATTGAATGACTTCGGCATGCTTAGAGCAATGCAGAAGTGAGGTGAGGATGATAAATAATACACACTAGCTGCAGTTAAAGCAGGTGCAAAGTAGGAGGATTTTTATTCTTCTTTGAAGTTTTCTTTTTCTCCCCCTTTGGTGTGGATCAAAGGTATCTCAGTTTTGGTGGGGGGGTTCTTTAGGAACTCAAAATCCATGACACAGTGACCTTCGTGCAACTTTTTCTGCCCTGAGATATATATGCACCCAGAGCCAAATTTTCAAAAGTGCTGCTTGTGATAGCTGGCCAAAAAAGAAGAATCCAGTCTCTTTAAAATATTCAGAGGCACTATGCCTTCTCACAATTCCTCAACTTTTCTTTTGTTTACATAAATAATTTAATCAGAAAGGAAATGCAGATAGATGAAAACAGGTGCTCCAGGTGTGGAGTGGGCTTTGGAGACTGATTCAAAACAGAAGCAAATGGTCCTTGGCATCTCGTGAGTATGTTGAATGGTTTTATTGTACTTTCCACCCACCAGTTTGGTTTCCTCCCTTCTAAGCATCAAAGCAGTGTGATGGCGAGGGGATGGCTCTGTGGCCTGACAGAGTGCAGCAAATGCCCTCCAGTGAAATGCCGCCGTGTTCCACCTCCTGTTACAAGCACGGTGTGAACCTGCACGTCTGAGCCTGCTGCCAGTTTGTGGGTTTGAGATCCAAAATCAGAACGGCACCTTCGGGAGAGAGAACCTGAGAAAGAGGTGTGCTTACAACACATGAAAACATTTGAAATACTTTAAAAAATTCAAGCCTTAAGGCAACTGGTTTTCTGAAAACAGAGTATCCTACAGTTGGTAGTTTAGAAAATTAATGCAAAAACACCATCTGCTAAACTTCAGATGTACGAATACTATTTGGTCTATAGAGAGTACAGACTGTACAGGAAACTATTGATCCCCCATCTGCTTCAAAATGATCTTTTAAGAATTTCTCTCACTGAATCAAGTACTACATTAGTAACATAACATTATACAGTGCTCAGCTTCCCAGTTGCTCTTAGAGGTGCAGCAAGTTAGAAATGTTCTTCTATCATCCTTCAGCCACCAGAACACAGAAACAGGCTCTTGGCTTTCTGCATGTTTATTTTCTGTGCAGCCAAGAAAATATGGTGTAAATCTCAAGTAAGTGCCCTTGTCTGCTAATATCATGGGTTTGGATGTGTGTGTTGTCAGATATTCCTGGGGGTAGACCACACCTTACAGACAGTTAACTTCCTTCATATCTTCTGTCTCCTAATTAATAATTAGATATGATCAGATGGTGAACCACTAGGAAGTCTAGTTTTTGTTACTGTATTTCATGCAGTTCTTGTCCCTGAGTGCATTGGGGCTGAGATTTGTGTTCTAAACCTTCAGACTTGAGTCAAATACTCCAACTTCGGCTTATGCCAGCGGAATTGAAGACTGACTGAGGGAGGTGCCTCTCTGAGCACTATGTAGGTCTTTCAAAATCCAGCCCTTCTTTTTATGTAAATCCCACCATTTTTCTAGATACTTTTGCTGACCCTCTCATGGGTAGCCATCAAATACCTAGAATCGTGTTCTGAAAAGGAGAACATAAGTCCTTTTTACTTCATTGTGACAGACTGCATATGATTAAACATATTAAAGAATTTCAGTGTGAAATAAGAAGGAAATAATTTACAGAAGTATCCCCCCCGACCAAGAATGCTCTGTGTGTGTGTGTGGGTGGGTATTTGCAAGCTAAGTAGACACTTAACTTTTTTAACTTAAAGAGATCTTATTTTATGTTGTGAAATACATGGTTTTAAACATGCAAGGTATTTATTTCTGTTGTTTAACTTCTCCTGGAATAAGATCTGTGCAGAAATGAAAATACCAGATTTTCACCGTAACTTCAGATTAATTCTTATTTTGAATTTCCAAGATGTTGGAATTGAATGTTGGCTTGGCATAACCACAATGCCAGCATAAAACCCAGAACTCCAGCTTTCCAGCATCCATTTGTCAGTCCTCATAATTTCTTAGGGATAGCATGCAGCCTTACCAAGAAGCATTAAATTTAAAATACCCAAAGGGCATTATGTCTCTGTGGACCAGATAAGGTTTCCAGCAAGGTCTGCACAGGCTGTCAGTAACCTGTGAACCTTTAGTCAGGAACTGATGACACAGAATATCAGTCATTCTTTGTAAGATTCACAGCCCCTTTTGCAGATCAAATTGGCTACACTCCATACAGAGCTCCATTTATAAATTAAAGGTTAATATATTAGTGTTAGCAGTGATATATCTGTTCGTCGGGGAGCCAATTGTCATACAGCCCCACAGCTTCAAAAAACAATTATCACCGTGACTTGCAATCATCTCCAAGGCTTTCTTTGTCATATTTAGGACCATGTCTAATGTATAATATTCACGTCTGTAGTATACATAGAATAACTATTAACCGTTTTCAGACTTTTATGAGTCACTTATAAAGGCAGCCTGATGCAGGAAATCCAGAGTGGGAGAAGAGTTTGAGGAAGTATCAACTTATGTATCAAGTTATGCTCAACCTGTTCTTTTATGCTTTCCTTGGAACCCAGCACCACTCACTGGAGATGAGTCCTGGGTGAGAGGAGCTTGTAGTTCAAGCCATTCCCCTGTGGCTTTGTCCAGATTTGGTGCAGCCAGTGAAAACTTACATTTCTTAGAGCACACAGATATAAACTAAGTAATTTCATTTGAATTCTTTAGTTCTCCAATCCCCTGACAACAACAAAAAGCAGTTTGTTATTCCAGCCATTAGCTAGCTAGTGTCCATTTTTAATTAATCCCAAGAGGGAGCTGTAGACATTTTGGAATGGTAGAATAGTTCGTGGTAGAGTAGTTCAATAAGTCACATATTTGAAAATTTTGCACATTGCATTCTATCTCCCCATGTCCATGGGGTGTGAATCCCAGATGTCACACTGGCACGTTTCTCCTCACAGTCCTAGGGTTGAGCCAGGTTTTCTAAGAGCAGATTACATCTTCACTGTGTCTGCATGGCTCTGCATCTGACCAGACTGGCCCAAGATCACCCCACCTTACTCCAGGCACCCCTGTTGTAGTCAGGGATGCAGTTGCTCATGCCCTTGAAGACCATGGAACCCTCAGCACTCCCCCTCCCTCTGCAGGCAGCACAGGTGCTAATTTTAGCCATTGCTTGTGCTGCCAAACGTCAGGTGGATGAACCCAGACCTATTTGATGTCGAGATGGTGGAAAATGAAGATCTACAGCCACAGTTACAGCAAAGTGAGTGGAAAGAACCCTGAACGAACTAATTTTACCTCCCAGGTATCTTTGTCTTGTGTGCTGCATACCTGAGGCATTTGTCTCTCCGTTAATGAAACACTAATCAGGGCATGAAGCCATCCATTTGAGCTGTTTAAGGAGTGGATAAGAGACCCAAAGCACTGCACCGCACGAAAATGTTAAAAGTGAATAAGGTTGATGGTTCCACTTAAACAGAAACTGTGAGAAATTAAATGTTGTTAAATGCATATAAGCCTAGGGACTGGGGTGATCAAAGACAATTAGCAACTAAACATTTCATTAATGAATAATGAGTAATTATAATTACTAATTAAAATTCAGGATTATGGTGCTGGTTTTAAGCATTAACAGGAGTAGTGACATTACCATTTTTAATGAAATTCCAATAATGGAAATTATAATACAACTTAAAAAAATAGGTACAGGCAACAGCAAGATTAGGAGTTAATGTTAAGCCCGGAGGCATAGAATTTTCCCAGCTGGTGAACTTAAGTTAAGTAAGTTTAATGCACTGTAATTTAATTACTAATCACAGTTTTTCTTCACAATGGGAATTGATACTATGTTTATATTTTACAAGAACAAAAGAGAGATTTTTGAATACCTGCTTTGTGATGGGTGATGACATTCTGCTACAGGTTACAAATAAAACAATATTTTGCAGTCTTCGGCATAACATTTGGATTTAGATATATTAGAGTATGATTTAAATAGTATTTAATTGATGATTACCGGATTAGAAATTAAGTAGTCCCTATAGATTTTGTAATGCCAGTGTAATGCAGCCTTTGTGAAGAGCATACTCAATACAATTTTGTATATATATAAAATATATATTTGAATAATTCATACAGGAGCATATTAGTAAATGTCAAATTCCCACAAGAAGATGGAATTTGACCTACATTAATAAAGCTATTTAGGATTCATTAATTGCAGATGGATTTCTTAAACTATTTGCTATTACTCACCTTTTCATGCATAATGCAATATGTTGGCTTAAATACAATTCCTAATTTACATAGTGTTGGATCTGTTGCCCTTCTTGCTATTCACTATTCGACTTCTCTTAACCTGGCTGACTTATAGGTCCTCTTGGTAATTTGCCATCTTATGAAGTTCTCAGGTGTCAAGGTCAATTAGAAGTTGTGCCACAGCTGGCTGCAGCTGAGCGGTGGACGAAATGTCACATTTTCCTGAATTTTCTGGGCGAATAAGGAAAAATTTAATGAAAAAAAATCTAATGAGAGACCTGACTCGTCTTTCCCTTGATGGCGAGATTGTTATATTGACATCACTGATGGAGGAAGTTAGATCCCACAAAAGGAGATTTCATTCCATTGGATGTGCATGGAAGGAATATAAACAAACATGAAGAGTTTTGCTGACACTCAGTAATACGTTTGTAATTCTTCAAGCTGAGATATGGAAGCCACAAATATGCTAAATGTATGTAGGTTCAAAGAAAATTTGCCTTGAGAGATAAAAGGCTTTTTATTGTTATTTATATTTATAATTGGGTTCTTGTGCTCCAAAGAGATACTGCATCCAAGACAGTGAGCACAGAACATGCCTGGGGATGTAAAAGCAGATATACAAATGGCTCTGTAGGCCACATGTGAATCCAATCCAGTGAAAAGGTCGATGTGGTGGCAACTCAGGAGTATTAAACTCTGATCATTAAACCAGTCATTAGCTCTCGGGGCAGTTTTGGGCATACTTGGGCAGCAGACAAACTTACAGATGAGCCATTCTCTAAATGAAGTTTGATATGAAGTTGCCATGGAGCAGGCTAGGTTGTGAGTTGCTACCCTAAATGAATGGTGATGTGAAAGCCCCAGGTATACTCTGGAAGACAGATTTTTGAGGAATGATGCTTCCTCCTTGTGTTTGGAAAGCAATCAAATGTTCCTGAGAGCAATGGGCTTTCAATCACAGCCATGTGTGTTTGTGTTGGAGTGTCAGAGAGAGATCTCCTCTCAAGAGATGACAACCAAACCTCGATTTCACCATGACAGCTTTTTGCTTTTTTAATCTTTTCTTCTTTTTATGTTTGTATTGTGGGTAAAATTCAAATCAACAAACTAATTGTTGTTGTGATTTCAGCAGATAATTAATTTGAGGAAAGCTTAGCACACTGCCAGCTTTTCCTCCTGATGGTGCTGCTGGCACTGTCCTGTTTTGCTGTTTCAAAGAGACCCAGAAACTGTTACCGTAATAAAATAACCCCCATACTGTTAAGATACATAAAATAGCATGGATAGGCAGCAAAGGAAGCCCAGTTTTGCAAACTAGGCTCCTAGGTTTTGTAATTAGTCTGCAGCAAAGATGAAGTTTGACAGTCTTGCTCTTATGTTGCTCTCTGGGGTACAAGTGCATGTGTAGCTTTCCGAGAAGAGCTGAAAATCAACCAATACCTGGAATACTAATCTGTTATCTGTATCCTTCTGAATGAGAAAAATGTGCCTTCTGGCAGACTGAGCAATGCATTGGTTTTTTGCCTCTCTTTGCTCAGTGGCTGTGTACAGTGGTCACCATGTTAATTCTGTAGTTTCTCCTCAAGTTAGTATTTTTTCATGAAAGAAATTGCACGCAGGCATAGAGTACTACTAATATCTGTGACATTAATATCAGCTCATTTGTATTCTTTTTCTATCCCAAGAGTCCTGGTCAGGCTGCAGATACTGGGGGTAAACTTTCAGGCAGAAAATCTTTGCCTGAGAAAAATAACGGTGACATCCTGTTGTCCTCACTGAGATGAAACAGTCTATTAATAGTAGCAGTTGGGTGTTTGGCAGGGTAAATAAATACAAAAGGATTTTATTAATTCATAGAATATAAAATTTACAATATGGGCTAATTGCAAAACCTTCTAATTAGATATAATTATAATCTTCAAAGCATGTTGAACAGGGTAGCATTTGATCGTGGTGCTGACCTTTCCAGTGTACTTTCAGGAGAAACCCTAAGAAATGAGGTGTTGTAAAATTCATCAGAGAGCAATTAATTTGTGCAGTTAGAGGAGTACTATCACGCATATGTACATATCAGAACATAAATGGGCTTTAATGTGACTGCACAGGCTTGAACTGGTAATGAGAATTCATTATATGACAACTAAGAGAATACATGAATAGGACCTTGCTCGTGTGAGACAGACTCGGTGGTAGTCCAGGCGTAAATGGAGAACCAGGAAAAATTGTCACTGATCACTTGAAACTTTTTTATCTGATATGAAAAGGTAAAGCAATCTATTTTCTTAAACCCAAGGTCTTGTCAAAAGAAATAAACCTTTAATATTTGTTTAAAAATAGGAATGTTCTGTTTCATTTTACAATTTCCAGAGAGTAAGATGTCCTATTTTTCTTTGGCCTGTGTGAATTGAGTCTGCTATAGTCCCCACTTTAAAACAGGGTAAGAAAGAACTATCTAAGCCCACTGCTGCTGGCCCTGTGTCTTTGTCTCATGATATCATTAACAGATAGCAAAGAGCACACCAAAACTAGAACACTGCATCATTCATGTGTCGCTGTTCACTTTAGAGACTCAAATCCAATCTACAGGCACCATCTCTCATTGCACTGTTGCTTTTAGGTATAAATTTTGCTTTTCAATTAAAGGACAGGAAGAAGGATATGAGATAAAAATTGCATAAAGCTATAAATAAGAAGTAGAAGCTCTCATGAATCTGTTTTTCTCTTGCATCTCTCTGGGAAAATGTTTTCTATTACTGGTAACTGGATCAAAGACACATATTGGATGTTTTTTTCTGACACATTCTGCAGTCCAGAAGCACAATTTAAAAACAAATATGTATTAGTTTTAATTCAAACTTGATGCTCTCAGATTTTTTTTTAAAAATAATTACTCTTTAGTTATCAGATATCCATTTCATAATATATTTTTAGATAATCTTTTCAGCCCACTACTCCACTTATTTTTAATTTTACTTCGTTAGCTCTCAGTTTCTGTAAAGTGTGATCATTCCCCAACATTGGGTACAAATCTTTGATATCATCCTAATGTGATTTCAGACTCATCAGCTGCAATGAGTGCTCATCAGACTGCCCCTCTGCGAGCATCTGACGCTCCTCTTGTTCAGATTCTGTATTTTGTAAATTACTGAAGCATAGCTCCAATAAATAAGCCTACCTTAAAATCTGTGCAAGTCAAAATATTTTTCATGGTTTTATGTGAAGGCATACATTGTTTTTATGCAGCTGTCTCTTTCTGAACTGATTTTATTGCCATACATCAAGCTTTAAAGACCATCTCATGTGAAACTTTGCCAATGCTTTAATGGGCTTAAAGTGATAAGTATTCTTATTTATTTCTCTGTATTTACTTATAGACACTGTAATGACAAGCGAATGTACAATCAGTGCTGCAGAAAGCAGTATATCCAGACTGAACATACTGCACATGAGCACATACACACTGAGGGGAAGGAAAACCACAGCCAGACATAGCCCAGGGCTGCCTCCTTCTCCCCCATTCTGCAGGCTGTCAACTCCTGTGGGGAGGAGGAGCTGCTGGACCCACACACCTGCTCCCAATTCTAACCGTAAATTGGGACCCCTGCCTGATGCCCACAGCTCGCAGCCCACAAAATCCCACAGAGCTGATTTGGCCTAATAGTTTGGGGCAGAGGCTCTTCCTCTTCCACATGAGTGATGAAACCCAAGGGCAGTTGTGGCACAGCTGGGGAGCATCAGCCCTGGGATGCACCCACAGCTGGAGTGAATCAAGGGATAAGCTGCTTTGCTGCCTCATAACAACAGACCTGGGTACCATAGGGTCATGTTTTCACTCAGGCTGGGTGATCAAGTTTATGCTGGAGGCAGGTGAACCCAGCAGGATCACACCTGGGTCCAGAACCATCTATTTAATTTCTCCTTTGGCAGCTTCAGGTTTTGCTGCTACTCTCCTGCTGTCTGGGGATTGTTTCACTTGGCCATGCTGGGTAAGTGGTGTCTCTCCTTCCCTTCCCTTAGCAGCTAAAGGTCAGATATGAAAGTCTCTGCTCTAAGTATAGGTGGGTCCCGTGGCTCCCGCCCTGAGCCTCGCATCCAGGATTGAGTTGATATTTGGAGGGATGCTGTCCTGGTGGATGTTACCATACTGTAAATGGATGTTTCAAAAGAGAACAACAAATGCAGGAGTAAAATCAAGTTGTTGAGACATTTAACTGAAGGAGGGAAAGGGAGACTTCAGACTGATAGAGCTGCAAAAAGATATTTTGTGCATCTCTTCTCTTGGAAACCTGAAGCTTATAGCCATGTTGCAGAGGTGTCCCTGCATGACCCCAGGGAACCAAGGTGAGATACCTGTGCAGTAGCATTCCCTCCTTGGATAAGGAGTCCCTGTCCCTCAGGGAAAGGCATTGCATTGACCTCAGCCCTAATAGCTGAGAGCAATTGCCTACGTAGTGTGTCATTTAATATCTGGGCCAGGGAAATAAAACATTTAGAGGATGTGATAGCAGAAGACATGGTCAGAACTATGGTTAAGAAGAAGCTGGTTTTATCTGCTGGATAGCAAGATTTAAAGCTTTGCTGTGGGTTGGTCAGTATGCTTGTGCAGAAGGTAAACCACAGGGACCTGCTATGTGGTGAGACTCTCTTGGGCTGACTTCACCTGTAACTCCCTATGCCTGAGTCAAAGGTTTCTCTGCTTCTTTCTGTTCTTTCTTGTACTTTTACAATATCTGTATCCATTTCCTCCTCACCCTTAAACAACTTCCAACGTTTTCATTGCATGTCTAACTTAATGAGAAACTTCGGATGTGCCTGGAGCTGTATCCAAGGCTGTGCTCAGATGTTGAAACCACTGCCTGAAAATTGGCTTCCTAGGTAATAACCTAGAGCTCAGTGTATGAAGTGTACTGTGTTGTAGACGTTCTCTCGGTGCAATTTCTTTGAAGAAATAAATTACCACTGTGTTTTGTGTTGGGAGAAAAGAGTGTTTTGTTGTTATAAGTGACCCATAAAGATAACAGTTCTAGGATTTGGCACTTTACCTTTGTGGGTCTTTTTTAATAGATTTAAAAAGCGATAAAGGTTTTCTTATTATAAGGGTCTCCGGATTACTTATCTAAATTATGAGTGAGGTGGATGTTATCCTTCAAAGGATAAGCTTTCTGCTTGCTGTGTTCTCAGACAAAGTATTTTCCAACAACGTGGTCTTTCTTCAGTGTTTGCCCATTTTTTGCACTGTAATGAGATGTATGCCACTACAAAACTGCATTAAAGGACTTTTTAATGCAGTCAGGAGCCACAGCTAACAGGCCTTCTATCAATGTAAGTGCCATAGCTCAAACTGATAAAGAGCTAAATCTCTAACAAGCTCTAAGTTACAGCATGGAAATAGAAAGTAGACTTTCTCCATACACGTTTTAAGTACCTCATTAGTTCTCAATATGTCTACATGAGCTGAAAGTAATTGATCTCATTACTATGTATATAAATGTGGCAAATTTCTTAAATTTTGCAGCTTAGCTGTGTTCAATTAACCGGTTTGTTAAAATATATGACTCTACAATTAATTGCAGGGGTGAGCGTGCGAAAGGGAATATATGCATATGTTAGGGTCTAGAGGACAGAGATGCTGAGTCTCATCCAAATCTCAGCTATGGAATTTTGGCATGTTGAAAAATCTGTCCTCCATGGAAAACAGGGCACAGCAAGGGCTGTTTGCTGCTGAGGTGGAAGAGCAGTCCACCCGGAGACTGCTCCAGGGCAAGAGGTAGGCTTGGGACAGTTTCAGTGATGCTGAAGATTGTTCTCATTGTATTATTCATGGCATTAATATCACTTTGTTTTTCCTTCTGATACCTGTATAAAAGAGATGCTTTGAGGACTAGGAGAGCCTGTAGGTTTCTGCAGCACTTAGCCAAGTATGCTTAAACTTGCCTTGGTGGGTCCTTATAATGTACCTGTGGCCCAGGTGCAAGAGTGTTGCTGAAGTGAGATTGGTGCATGTGGGATACCTGTAATGAACAGGCCTTGTGTTCACCCTCTGCTCAGAGGATTTTAGTTTATCTGTCTCGGGGTACAGAGTGGTAGATTTGCAGTTTGGTTTTCATAAGCTTCCTGAACACAACATGGTTCCCTCTAAATGCCTGCAAAATGGCCATGGTGCCACTAAACAACTACAATAAAGTCCTCTGCATCTCTGCAGTGCCTATTTCCTGTCCCTTCCAGGACAGCCCAGCAAGAGGTGCAAGATGGCCTGAGGTTTGTGAAAGGATATGCTGGAGGTGTGGGGGACTTGTTTTCATGCACACTCAGCCCTGAGCAGAACTGCTGCTCTGCTTTGTGAACCCAGAGACCTGTGTGGAAGCCATGCCAGTAACAGGGCTCTGGGTTGTGAACACACGTCTAGAAAGATCCAGGTATCCAGGAGAAAGTCCAGCCCAACAAAAAATTTGAGATAGAGCAAAGTAAAACAATTTAAGGAAAAAACACACAGTAGTGAAATTTCTGAGATACTGGAATAAATGTGAAAAGGCTGCAAAGTCCACAGTGGAACCTGTCTAATACAGTTTTGTAGAAGGAGATCTGTGAATAAAATTTTATCTGTGACTAAGTGAGGCAATTTTGTATGGTCCTTGAGGCTTTATTTGTTAAGTGATACTCATTGGTGAAAGAATGAGCCATAAGGACAGAACAACTGACAAGGTGTTTTTATTTTTACTCCAGGAGTTCTTGAGCATACCTGGACATCACAAGTTACTGGCTAAGGCTGCCCTTGGGCAAAACTCTCCTTGTGTGCAGTGAAAGCTTTGCCAGGCTCAGAATTATGAGATTTGGTTCTGTGGTTGTTTCTTCCTCCAATATTCCTGACAAACTGTTTTCTCCTCCTTGGAGCTTGTGACTTCTAGGAATTTTTTGAACAAAGTGATTTGTTCAGTTAGTTGCACTACATAAACCATACCTATAAACGTTTGCAGCACGCCTTGCTACTTCTTCAGTAATAAAATAGCATGTGCTTGCTCTATTAATTCTAGCTTTTGGAGGGCAGAGGGTTATTTGTTTTGTGAGTAGTTTCTGTGTGTGACTTTACCCATAAAGCAGATGTTAATGCAAGACTCCACATGTTTGTGATCATTAGACAATATTAAAAGCTATCACTCAATCAACATTTGGGAACAAGAAAATTGGGTGTTCTGCTACCTGCAAAGCAATAAAATTATTGTCTGACACATTTACAATCCCAGAACTAGCCATCTGCTTTTACATGGAATAAGGTGTGTTGATACAGTAGTGCCTTTCTGAGCTGTTCATATATAACATTTGCATTAGATAATTTAATTTAAATACATAGAGAGAGCACAGCTGTAGGTCTTATAAATAAGAAAATGAGATAATGTTCAGATAGATACTTCTGTAAATAATTGTGTCATTCTGAATTAATTCTGAATTTTTTTTTACCTCTTTGCTGTTAACCTTTGCCATTTTTGCCAAAGAAATTAGAAAATGCTGGATATTTGCAAACACTTGAGAACTATATTTTTCTTTTATTTAACCATTCTTTTAACATAGAAACAGTATCAGCATATTTTCCAGTTTCCACAGGGTTTTGAAAAGAATGATAGGAAACCATAAAACTCTTGAAAGGACTTTACCTTGGCTGAAGACTTTATATATAGAGATCAATTTTCTGATAAGATTCTCTGGAATGAAAGGACATTTTGTAATTTTAGCAAACATGAATACCAAAACTAGGGATGGCTGATTGGGACCTGGAGCCTGATACAAACCTCATTATAGACTACAAAAAGTTTCCTGGAACTTTTATGGCCTTTGGATTTGGTCCTTTAATGTGTCCAGTCAGGTAATGGTTGAAATAGTTTCAGTGCTCTGATCTGTTCTCTGAATGTCACAATACTGCCAATTTCTGTGGAAGGACTTTAAATCTCTGGCAGGTCATTTCAGGGGATGGGGAGGAAATGTTCCAGTGTTGGCAGCAATTACAATGTGATGTTATAACTCTACCCGTATCTATTCCAACTTCAAAAACAAGAAGCAAAATCTGCTTAGCTCTGATGATTAACTAAGAAAATAACTTTTGTACAATCTACTGTTTTCATGGCAGTAAGTCAGTGTTTGGGTGACATGACTTGCACAAGGGATATGTGCTCTTGGTGAAAACTTCTGCTGAAGGTGCCCAGCCTGGGAGCTGTGCTGGGTCTCGTGCAGGCTCTGTTTGCACAGGCACTGCTATTGTGGTGACCTTCCCCTGGCCCCTGTGTGATGGGAAGGGTGAGGAACATTGGATGTGGCAGGAATTTTTGATCACTTCGGAAGGCATGTGCATGTATTACCCTGGTGTCCAAAACCAGTGCTGGTAATGGCTTTTATAATCAACTCTAGCATGTCAGGAAAACGGACTCTTCTTACCTAAGACTGTGATAATGTTCATAGGTGAATAGAACTCCAGAAGCATTCATTTCAATTGCTCATGTGCAGTATTTGGATATTAAATACAGTGGTTTCATCAGAAATTCATGAGCTTGTTTATTTAGGAAAAGAGCTGGAATCCTACTGGGTTCAATAGGAAGGTAAAGTTGCTTCAGTGCCCTTCTGTCAGGTCAGGGCCTCCCTTTTCTCCATGAACTCCCTGAGAAATGCCTGCATGAGTGAAAAGCAAAGTTTGTCTATGGTTCTGTGAGGTTTAGTTCCAGGTATAGACTCCATGGCTGCTTTTGGCCAATGTAGCTATATCATAATTTACTTTCTGCCCACCAAGAGGAGTAAAGGATGGGGACCAGATCAACTTTTCCCCTGAGTGTGGGTTTCCTCCAGCTGTGTAAGGTGCACAGCACTTCCTGCACCATCCCTTTGCTGAAAACTTTGCTCCAGTGCTGTGCCTGGTTTTGCAGGATGTGCCATTTGCAACCCCTTGGATGCTGTGCCTTTGCCTTAGACCACAGCAATCCTATAAGGCTCACACAGCTCATCTGCATTACCTGGTGCATGTTTTAACTCTATAAGCAGGTAGTAAGTGCAATCAAAATATAAAGATTTCATTCAGCTGAAAATGTGCACAGACCATCAGTAAGCAGGTAGCACAGAAATAAGGAACATGGGTTAACCTGGGATAAACCAAAGGGATAATTGTATGTGGCAAAAAGCCCAAGGAAAACAGGGTATGAGCAGATAATTGATACAATAGATTTTTTTAGTATTATTTTTTTGTTGCTTGGTTGCTGGGTGAGTTTAATGCTTTCCAACAAGAAAGGCTCTTGACAAGGAGGTGGATTGTATTGCAGGTCGAGGTTCTGGACGGCTGCCATGCAAAGTGGTTTAGACAGAGAGGCTCCGAGTAAGTGCTACAGTAGTTGCAAATTGGCAGATCCTCTGTGCGTGGATGCCAAATAGCCAATTCCCACTTCACGATGTTGAATAATGAGCATTGTTTCTAAATTCTTTCAAGAATAAATTCCATTAAGATGCTTGGAACGCAAATACTTCCTCTTAGAGAAAGTAATGATTTTAATTTGTTTTAATTCTAATATTAGGTCTGTTAATAAAAAATGCCTATTTAAACTATTTAAAACATACATCCACTGAAATTCTACAATATTAATATTATGGAAAACTTCCAAAAGAACTCTATTAGTTTTCCTCTATTAAGATAACATTATGGACTTTTAATAGAGCTCTTGGCTACAGCAATTTTTATTGACCTAGTTAGTAAATGAATTAATGTTAGTTCTAGTGTCTTCAAAGTATATGATATACTTTAAAAAATAAAGTTTAAAAAATTATTTAGTAATTTATCCATTACAACAACTTTTACCACTCCTTGATAACATATATACCTATACTGCGTGAATTTTAGGTATGATTTAGTTTTGCTTAAGACTTTCCAGACACCTCATAATGATTTTTTGTCTCTCCATAACCTTATTTTTTAAGTAAGGCAGAAGAAAAATCAATTCTTACATGATCTCACCCACAAGCTGGTTCCATACAAATAAATCTCAGAATGTGATCTGTTAATTCTTTTAATAATGCTTTTTCTGCTCAATCAGATCGAATAAATGCAGCTACATTACCTGCAGTGGATTACTTGTGGTGGGTGATTTCTTTTAACAAAATTGTGCATGCTCTTAGCCATGGTTGTTTGCATCTTGCTTCTATTTTTGATAGACACTGGGGTTTTTTTCTGTAGTTTTGGACAGAGGTTGCTCTGGTTTCATAAGGAACAGCGTTGTGTCCTGCCCATGACTCCGAGGAAGATCTAATCCTTTTCGAGGAGTTCAGACCTGGTCTGCTCTGACAGCCCAAGCTCCTGCTCAGTCTGGGAATCTCAGCTGGCATCTCAGCATGATGTTCCAAGCAAAGGATCATGACTGACAGTATCCTAAATTCATTATGAAAACGTACAATTCTTCTGGTCATGGGGATTTCTGTATTTATATTGCACAGGCATTGGACACGCATGACATTTGTATGCTCTCTAAAGCACTGTGCCATTAAATAGTCAATCCAGTGGTCCACTAATGAGAATCTTATTTGAAAAGTAAAAGCAAAACAAATTAATGATGTCTGAATGTTAACTGAAGTTTATTTAAATGCCAAGTTAGGTTATAGATGAACAATGTAACTTTTTTCCACAGGCTATTTCATATAAAACAGCACTTTCTTGTCTTCAACATGAAGACCGGTTATTTATGTTTGATTTCTGGTTTTTCAGTGCATCCATTCATATTGCATTTCATGTTCTGGACTCTCATATTTGTATGAGTATGAGCCAGTAGCATATCACAGAGCGTTTATGTAGTTCAAGCTCTTTGTAATGACCCATCATCCTCAAATCTGAGCATGAAATAAGAGGTAGCCAGCAAAGTGAATCTGTATTGCTATCTATTCTTTGCGTGCTGTTTTGTTTGGGTACACTGGATAGCTTACATATACTGCCTTCCATAGCTGACACCAGAGAGATGGATGTTTAGCCACCGTACAAAGGCCCCCCAGTAATTCAGTAAGTGACTTGGGCTTTTTCTGAGTGCCCTCTTGAGGGCTCGTAGATTACCTCTAGGTTATTTACTGGCTTTCTGCATAAGAATCAAGCTCACTTCTAGCCACCAAATGCCCAGATGTGCCAGAGTGACTGATTCCATGTTGTAGGAACTAGTGGTTTAGGTCTTGAGCTCTTAAATGCTTGCTACTTAATTTAGCTTTATTCCCGGGCACATAGTCCCTTCAATTTCTTTTCATTTACAGCTTTATTGGATCTGTCTGATGAATGTTAAGCACAGCATTTGTACATTTGGGTGTTCTGAGGTGAGCACTGTAGCTAAATCCTGTTCTGATATACCAGGATCTTCTTGGGAGTGGGCTGGCAGAGACTGCAGATGATGGACAAGGAAATAAAACTGGATATGGAAAAGAGCAAGGTTTAAATGTGTCACTGCTGTCATTCTCTACTTGAAAATGCCACTGTGGAAGCTATGTGTGAGCACTAGACCTTGCTAGTCTGAAAGCCTAAAGGTTGTGGAGACTTGTTGGTGGAGGTCGACGGAGGGATGTTTATTTTCAGCGCTGTTCTCACACTGATAACTTGAGAGTGAAAGGGATCCACGAATGCGTATGCTTGGTGATTTCAAGTAGCACTATTGCCACTCAGTTAGAGCTGAGTAATTTCTGGCCAACACATCTATGCCACTTTGCCACTCATGTATCGTAGCTCCAGGCCTAAGAGCTAAATTTGAGATTGTTTGGTGTTTGTTTATTAATATTTTTAAAACAGTGTAGCATAGCACAGTCATGTTTGACTTTTCAAAATATCAAACAGTGCGGTGCTACCAGTGCATCATCTCAGTCAGTGCTAAAAACTCCTCAGGTAGCAGGGTATTTTTAGGGTTTGACTTCTCTACACTGTATGTAGAATATGTGGAACCCATAAGGAGAATGTAACATTCATATGGTAGCATGTTCCTAGTAGGTACTGTGGAGATGTCAGGTCAGCTGTACAGTTGGGCAAACTTTCGATACAGTGTTTGTGATGTAGGGGTGTGATTCCTTGTGTGCATGGGTACTCACTGCGTGGTTCATGTGGATGGCTGTCGGTCCCAGTCATTAATTAGTTATCACACTGCATGATTGGGTGTTCCCCTGACAGGGCAGTAGAGGCTCCTCAAGCTAAAGGATCCTTTCACAGCCAGTTTCAGGTGCCTTCATAAATACTTTTTCAGGGTCCCTCCTTATTTCCAAAAGCAGTGACTCATCTCAGCAATGCATTCAGCCCTTTTTTTGCTTGTCTTTTTGCAGATTCTGCAAACACCCTGTGCTCCTTTGTACATAGTCTTGCCATTCTAGTTTAGGAACCTTTGCTGTTGTTTCTACCATCTGGAGCAGTCTCTGTGTGTCTTTCTGCCTCATCAACTCTCCATCTCTTTGACTTTTGTCTTTC
Source organism: Pipra filicauda (assembly GCF_003945595.2). Taxonomy (NCBI): domain Eukaryota; kingdom Metazoa; phylum Chordata; class Aves; order Passeriformes; family Pipridae; genus Pipra; species Pipra filicauda. Next base: position 159,504 of record NW_024103973.1, on the reverse strand, counting down.
TTTTTTTAAGTAGATTTTCTCATCTGCATATGCCTCATTTTTTTTCCTCACTCTTTTATTGGCCTTCTTGCTCAATGCCCTAATTTATTCATCATACAGTGTCTTTACATCACTTTACATCGCTGTATCACAATACACACATCTACTGTGTATTGCCTGCATTCACTTCTTCGTTGTATTTAATGCTGTCCATCTGGGAATGCAGTTGGTGTGAAAGGCAGTATATGTTATAAAGTTGTATTATATTGTAGGAGAGACAGCAGCATCTGCTGCTATACATATAAATATTCTAACTTTGTAGTACTTAAACAAAACAAATAATTTGAGCTAGTTTTAAACAGGAAAAAATATTATGTAAGATGTATAAAATGAATTTCAAAACAGAGCTTGAGACCTTTATGAATAGGGCGAAGCATGAGGCTTGTTAATTTTGTTTTTCATATATATAGTATATACTAATATATATTTATATATTAAATATATTTTAAAAATATTTTTAAAAATACATTTTTGCCTGTTTTTTTGTGTTGATATATATATTTTGTATGTAATACAATATTGTTAAAAATCTCTTTTCCTGGAGCCACTGCTTTCTTTTCTTTCTTTTCTCCCTGTGGTTCATGCTTTTGACAATTTTGAAAATTTGAGCTTTCACTAGGGGCACTCTGCATCTGACTGTGCTGGCTTACAGGAGTTCAGGCTTCCCTTTACATCTGCAGTTGTGTGCTGGCAGTTTGCTGTCGGCACAACACCTGAGCTACTCTGAACGGAAGCTGGTTGCCTCTCTTTGCAGGTAATCTGAAGTCCTCGGGTTAGAAGACAGATTTGAGAAATGTGTCTCATAAAATAAGTACCTGTGGCTTTTGTTGTTCCAGTGAGAATTAAATTCAAAATTTGATTTTCAGAAATCTCATCAGTCAAATAAGACCACTAGTACTGTTCTTACCTCCCAGTTATACATTCCCGGGACTGAAAGTCTCCACCTCTCCAAACCTCTGAAAGCTCAGAGTTCTTCCAACACCCACAGGATTGCACAACCTGTGAATGCTTGACTTTAGTCTAGTGAGCACCTTCTGCTAGCAGGGGGACCTGCAGGGCTGAGCAGGTTGTCTGGGACCAATCCATGCCTCAGAGTTGAGGCAATCACTATTTCAGTGTTCAGGTGACAAAAGCAGTTGAGCATGGTTTGTGCTCGGAGAATCCTGCTGCTGGTCCTCCCAAAACTATCCCACAGTGGCAGTCCCAAAGACTTGTGGGTATGGCTAAACATGACTATTTTAATAATGTAACCAGTATCCATTGGTTCTGGGGTTTCTTCACTTATTTAATTTTGTATCCTTTGTCCAAGCTGTCGCAATCAGAACTTCCTTCATGAGCTGAGCTAGAATAACAAGAGGCAACTATTTAAAGGAAATAATTTAAACATGAGAGTGTCGGTAATAAAAAGAGTTCATCTGCACAACAATATTACATTTGCCATTGTATTTGATTACTAATGAATACAGAGTATTCATCTTAGCAACAAGCCGAAAAGGGGAGGAAAAAAGTTTTGTATTAAATCAACTGAACGATGAAGAGAGTTGGCAAAGGCTGTTTTAGTGTTCAGAATGCAAAATGTGCAGCTCATAGCTGTGAAATTTACTGTACCTTTTATAAGCATATTTTGATTGCAAATGTGTTTGTGAGATAAAAATGCTTAGTTTTTAGGGCAAGATGGACAGCTAATTTTTTTAAAAACGATGACATTAATGGCTGGAACTGTAATGCCCTTGTTATTCAATCTTGGAAAAGTTTACTTACAGTTCACTTCTAATGGCTCTTTCATACCATTATCAAATGACTGATAGTCATTGCAAGCATTTTAGCAGCTTTCAGATCTGTTATATTTTTAATTAAATTGGCTGTGAATTGTGTAAGTAGCAAAGGTTGACAAACTAGCACTCAATGCAGCATCACTGCTTCTCAGTGAAGCTGTCACAGGATGTGCATGGTCCTGATCTCTTTAAACACTTTGTGGTTCTTTTAATCTGTATCAGATGTTGACTTGGAACAGTAAGTAAACAGCTCTGGAGAGCAGGATGGGATGTTGCACAAATACCCCTGAGGTGCTTGGATGGAAGCAGCCTGGTTTAGAGTGCATGGAGCAGTCTGACCTGTGTGATGGCTGTGGATTTGTGGAGAATGTGGTCTCTGTGCTTAAGGCCAAGGAACTTGTATGTGGTGTACATGGGTATGCCTCTAACACCATGCCCTACTTTCTAGCTGGAAAATGTCAGTAAGGTCTCTTGAGCTTACTGTTATTGGAACAACATTCATGGTCCCCCCCAAGGAATTGTAGATGTACCTTAACCACCTGTGGGCTGGTACTCTGGCAGCTGCTTGCTTGCAGAAAGGAGGATGAAAAATTAGAGGCCTGTGCCTATATTGATGTGTCATTTATTTTAAAATATGTTTCTGTGAACACTGCCTTTGCTGCCACTGCCTCTTTCTGCTAAGCACCTCTTCCCATTTCAAACTGGTAGAGCAACACTGCAAACAGGAGAATGTGGCTCTTGTGTTAGTTTTGAACAAGACATTGCAAATCAGCCTTAGACCAAATGAGTTCAGTCTACCCTAAACCATGGGTAGCATCAACAGGAAATAATGCTGGAATTTTTCAGAGATTAGTAAATGCTAAAGAAAAGAAACTAATGTTTGGTGTTTTGTACTCAAATGTAGGGGCTGAGTCTTGAGGAGTTTTTAATCTGTCCTTACTTGAGCAAAACCCTATCAGAGAAAAAAAGGCATAGAGAAAAAGGATCCAGATTGGAGTCTGGTTTTTAGTCAAGAGTTCACCATTCTTTTCCATGTGCTGCTTTGTCTCTTTCTGTACTGTAAAAGACATCTCACTTTCTAAGAAGATCATAACATATTCTTCTAGAATAAACAAAACATTTCAATTTTTAAAACAAAAAGCTCAAAAATTAAGGTGCATTATTTGTGTTCTCGCCTACTTTGACTGAGAATAACAAAGTACATATTTGGACTTCAGCACAGGAGGAACCCATGTCATCCTTCCAGGTCTCCTATCATCCTGTGGTCTGAAAGCCCTGTGGGCTGCTGGAGTTAATGTAGTTACATAGAGACAATGTGTTCGGCAACAAAACAAACCAGCAGCATTTGGCAAGTCCAGTTTCAGGTTAATTATTTAGGCTGCTCCTAGTTCACAGTATTTTCCCCACTTCCAGTGTTGTGCTGATCACCTAGACTTTCAGCTGTTACCTTGCACACTCTATGCTTGTCCTGGTGATGGTTCTTATATATCAAAGTGCTGCTGATGAAGCAAGAAGAAAATGAAGGAGTTTGACTTCACTATGCATTTGGTGTTACCAACACTTCCAGCAATAGCTATGCTTCTGTGAATTAAAACCACTTTTAAATGGGAGCTTTGTGCAGCCTTTTACAGTTTAGAGGCTTTGTTTAGGTCGAACTGTCCATGTTGAACTACATCCACATGTCCTCATGTGTTCCTGGCAACCCTCCTCTCCCTTCCAGGTTGGACCTACATACTGTTCACCTGGACAGTCTGAGTTTCTGCTCACATTTGCCCCTTGTACTTGCAGCCACAGTTTGATTTGGCCTTGATCAAAGAACTGTGGTATTTTCCCTCAGTGCTCACCAGGCTCCTTCTCTGCTTGCTATGGGGCAGGTGACTGGAGGAAAGGCACTTGTTCCCCATCCAAATGGTTTCCAGTGGTTCAACCAGGGAAAAACAGCTCTGGGGAAAGTTCTTCAGGGAGCTACTGTGTCTCAGCTTTAAAGCACCACCTGTCAACCCCAGACCTGGTTCAGAACAGCAGTGAAAATTCAGACATATACAAACAGGTATGGTTTTGAAGAACAGAGGTATTTGAATCTAAATTCAGCCTCTACAGAGGTCGGGTTCAGCTGATGGGGTCAGATCATTCCCTGCTTCACAAAGGTGGTAGTTTATGCTTAAATGGATTAGCAGTTATCCATATCCTCTTGTTAGCATTGCAATTACAAATTAGTATAACATAAAAACTTGGTATAATTGTGCTGAAAATGAAAAATATCTCTTTATGTTGCACATTTCACAGCCACATTAGACTTGCAGAGTATTGTGGCAATGATTACTTTTTGCTGAGGGGGAGAGAAAAAGATAAATGACTTCTAAATCACCACATGACTTAGCCTGCAAGCTCTGAGTTTATTTGTAAGACGTTTATCTCCTTGTATACTCACCACGAAAAAAATTATCATTTAATTAATAAACTTAATAGCCTGAGGTATTCTGATCAATAAAAAATAGTATGAGAACTGGACCTGATGCAAAGAAATATTGAGTTGTCTGCAGACAAACCCTTGATTTTCTTTAAAACTGATCCTGTTCATGCCTAGTTAGTTAGGGGACTCTGCGTGGTAAGATGCAGTGCTCTGCTGAAAATCAAACTGATAGACCAACTTGAACAAAAAAAAAAAAAAGGCAAGCTCCTTGTGCCTTGGAACAATTTCCCCTTTATGTTTTCTCTGTGTGACCTTTTGAGCTTTGTTTCCCTGCTGGCACTGAAACGCTGAACGAGCTTCCAGTGAAGCCAGTGGGTGTTTTTCCACTGACTGCAGCAGACCCCGGCTGGGTCAAATCCTGCTGCCGATGGGGCCTGACTCGCTGCCTGTGCCTGTTGTGACATTAGGTCAGAGCCCCATTACAGTCCTGCAAATCCAGAGTTGCCGTGCTGGCTCCAGGGCTTATCCTGGCTAATGCAGAATAACCAGCAGCAAGACGTGCCCCGGTCCCCCGTTTCCAGCGGCTCAGATGTGAGCGGTGGCAGCTGCCTGGCAGGATGGGGATTGTTTGCTTTATCTCAGCCCATTATGATTTCACTCCTTGCCAAGGCAGCCAAGGGCTGATCTAATGCAAAAGTACTTGCTGGGGGAAATATGTAAATGTGTCATTTTTTTCATTCGTTCTGTACTAAAAAAATGTGTCCTTAAAGAAAAGACCTATGGATGTCGGGTACTTTGTAGGCATGTGGGAACAGCAGGAATTTTTCATTTCAGTTTGCAAGGCAGCTTTACAGAGGCAGATAGAAGTGGAAGCAATGCACCTTTTCTCCCAGACAAATGCATCAAATTAGCTCCACATGTCATTCTGAAATCAGTGTTAAATGGTGTATGGGTTTTAATTTGAATATGCTTTTGAAACAGTCTTTTAGAAGAAACAATGCTGTGAACACCATAACTTGACTGGGAATTGGTGGTTCTCAGTTCCTGCTTCCAGAATTGAAAATTCTAGATTCCCTCATGGTTTTCCTCTTGCCATTGCTGGATGAGGTACCTTCTTCAGTCATGCTGGGCACTGCACAGCATCTGCTTGGGCATCAGATGAAGTTGGAAGTGAGAGAAAAAGAAGAACATAACAAAGGATGGAAAAAATACACAGAGGAAGGGAAAGATGGCCAGGATGGTGGTGAATCTCCTTCAAGAGCAGCAGGTTATAGTCCTGACCAGTATGCTGGCCTCAGTGTAGTTGGGAGTGACACTGAGTATCTGGAGGAGAAAGGAGCACTCTCCCCACTTCCACTGGAGCCTGTTCCACTCCTTTTGTTCTCACACTGCCTCTTTGAAGCTCCAAAGTGAAATGGAAATATTAGAGTTGGTACTATTCAGCTTATTTTTTCATAAATTCTGTGTAATTGTGGATGTGACAATTACATTCTATGAATTTATCCCATGTCAATCACAATTCTTAGTTTATATACAAAGCTGTTGTGTTTGGATGAATGCAGGATCCTCCATTTATGTGCTCTTTTTATAAACAGTGATTGTTGCAGTTTTCCAGACTGTTGTGTTAAACCTCACGTTTCCCTGTGCTGAGTTCACAGTTATGGAAGACCTGCAGACCCCAATTATCACTGTGGGTCAAGGGACATGCTAGTGAAATGCTTATGAGTAAACACTGCAGGATGTGATCCTTCCTTGATGGGTCTCCTTTTACCCCCTTAAGCACCATGCATATTTTCTATATTTTTTAGATAATATCAGGTTCTCATTAGCAACAACTGCAACAGGACAGCATGAAGTGTGATAACAGGAGAAGTTCCTGAAGATGCAAGAGAAGACACTGAGAATAAAGGAAATGTTGTTTTTCCAAAATTTGTCAGAATGTTTGGGTTTGAACTAGCAAATAATATTTTCATGAGGAATTTAATTTCTCATATTTTTTCCCAAGTTTTAATCCAGCTCTACATGCAGCCTTCTGACTCACACTATGACTTAATTTTGTGCTCTATGCTGTGCTCACTGCTGTAATATGTGAGCATTCAGACATCTTCATTTCATCACTTTAATTAAAGCAGGAGTCCTTACCCTCAAATGTGGACAATGAGTAACACAGCCAGCTATACTTGTTAGGCTCAGAAGGTTTTTTTAATTATAGATGTGCCTACAGGTATTCAGTGCAATCCTACTTTAGCATTTAAGCAAGTGATCAGCTTAAGTGAGTTCAAACAGCTCTTAAGCACACGCTCAGCATTGAGAACTTAAATGCACTGCTGAATGGGGACATGAATCAGCTTCTGATTTACTGACAAATTTGTTATCTAGAGAGAATGTCCTTCCTTCCTAGGATCTTATTAGAGGAGTTGGAGATAATAGCCTTTTCCTACTGGTGCCAAAATCAGCATAAGATCTGTCTTCACGTGGTATGCAGCAAATTGGCACACGCTATTTTGCTTTCTTTAGCTTATCTTTAGCCTTTCCCTCTCCCTTTATTAAAGAATGAACATGAGATGCTTCGCAATGATAATTTTCAGAAGGCTTTTTATTTGTGAACTGGGAATTTTTTTTTATTACCTTTTTTTATTAGATTTATTCAAGTTTTTACTGATGCTCCAAAACCCCAGAGATGAGTTGAAAGGACAGAAACTCTTGACTTGATCTGTGCCACAGAAATAATCACTAACAGAGGTACAGCTTTTCTAATGTTCTCAAGGCATGTTCTCCTGACTGGAGAACTGTCATCTGGGCACTGTCATCTAAAGCAAACTTTTAAAGAAATAAATATGAAATTAGTTCAGGTAGCAGTGCCAGTAAGCTGTGATAGGAGGCAGTGAATTACTGCCCTGCAGGCTCGCTCTGGCTCTAAGGCAGCTGATGGTCCTACCAGTGCTTTCCATCCTGGATTCAGGATGGCCCTGGCTGGGCACTGAAGTCATGAGAAACTGTGGGAGAAGTCTGAAGGGTGCATTGGCTCAGGTGGAGCTCCATGCAAAGGTTTGGTCTTGGGCACTTGCTCAGGATAAAAGTCTTTGATGTAAAGAATTTCTCCCCAGCTCGGCTGAAGGGGCCACAGCTGTTCTAGGAGCCCAGTGACATTTGACAAAGAGCATGAGTAAAATCAGGCTTGAGACAGGTTTTGACATAAGAACAGAATCATGCCTAAATGCAGTGTGGTATTGGTTATAAACAGAAGTAGTGGAAATAGGATGTTAGCGGAGATTTTATTTTTTACTACTATTTAGACTTTCCAAAGTGTTGCATGTGATAAAAAACCAAGGGCTGGTAAAAAATCAGGTAAGGGCAAAATGTTCCAACATTCAGTATTCTCTGAGAGTAGATAAAATACCAGAGAGAAATGGTGTGATAAGAAAAGACTTATTCCATCTTAAAGTGTTAGTTTATAATGTTAGCTAAATTAAGCAGTTATTGATTTTTAATATATGTTCTCCTCTTACTGGCTTATTTAAAAATTCTTTTTAAGCTTTCAGGATTTATTATGGGGTGCTCTTAATTTGAGTGGCAATACTGAAATATATATGCTCTGTAGCATGCTGGCTGTTCTGCCAGCAAAGTAAACAGCACTTTAGATAAGATTCGAGCTTGCAGCTTCACTTAATGAGAACATCAACTTTCAGGGCACGGATTTGCTCATGTAACCAAATAGGCCATGCATATCCCTATTTATTATAAAAATTAATATACAAAACAAACTTTATTTGTGTATCTGTATGGGCAAGACTTTTTATGTCTGTGTCCATATCTGCATAACTTCATTATAACAGTACTCAGTAGCTCAGAGAAGGAATGACAGTGAAGCTCTGTGGCATCACGTGGGTGCTTCAGCTGGAGGAGGAAAATCAAACAGTCCTGATGTGAGAAGGAGTCATGTACTGTATCCCCACATGTCTCTCTACTGGAATGCTCTCCACAGTGAGCTCTAGATGACATGTGCAGCACAAAATGCTTAGCTCAACACTGACATTAAAATCAGTACAGAATAGAACATAGGAATTGGTACTGTGTGGTATTTGATGATAAAATTAAATTGGATGCTTGTAAGAAGAATAACAGCTATGCCATATTGCTGCGTGGATGCTGTTATCTTACACGTGTGTTCATTTCTCTTAATGCTAAAATAATGCTGCAAACATGGAGTGAAAAGGAAAATAATGTCAGATTTATAATCTGTTCGAGAATGCTGCTCCTTTTACCACAACCACGGTGCAAAGCAAGAGATTCCTCTCCATATTTCCCTGTTAAAGAGGAAATGATATTAAATGGCACTGTGTCTCTTTATCCAATTCACAGGGAAAACTAAGAAAAGCAGAAGGAAAGAGCCATGAGGCCCAGCAGTTGCCCTGCTATGCAGATAGTGAAGCCACTGACTAGTCTCAACCTATCTTAGAGGTTTTTGGTAACTGTGAGACCATGCACTTGGCCATCTGTCCTTCTCCCGGTGCTACAAAATGCACAAGGTGTATGATACAAACTTTTTCTTTAATTGCACAAATAACTATTGTAAAATATAGTTGCATAGTGGCCAAAAAAGGCAGTGCGTTCTCCTTCCAGGCCTATCAATAAATCTGCACTTTTTCCTATTTTTTCTTTTTAAATTTAGATAGTTTAGTTGTACTGACTGAGTTTTCTTTCCTGATACAAAACCTTCAGCCAAAAAAGCATTCTTTAAAAATTCTAGCAATGAAAAATGTAAACCAAACATTTGCTAATTGTAAACCCCTTTGTCTTTAGAGTGCTGCATAGCAGATCAATTCCAATTAATTATTATGTGAAAAATGTAAGACTTTTTAGTTCATATATATATTGAAAAGATGCAAAGCCAATATAAAAAGAATTTTAATTGGTTTGAGATAGTAGCAAGAAATGATTTTCCTTCATTTGTAGAATCAAAAAAAATGAAAGTATCTCAGCTATTAAATTTGGGAAAGGAGTGCATATTTCAGTACTGTAGTTACTGATGTGTGAAATACAGAAAAATGTTAATTGAGGTAGGCTTGTGAAGTGAAATTAGTTGCAAGTGGACTGTAGATGAGCAAAGGGATTCTTAGAATGTTGCACCTCAGCCATACTTTGAGGTTAATTCATTAAAGATAATTGGAATGTTAAATAGTTTTCTATAAGGAATCACTGCTACAGTGGTCTAACACTTTTAGTCTGATTGAATCAAATGCTAATTACCAATATTCAGATTTATGCTATGCTTATTTATGTACTTGCCACCCTGATTACTTCCTTGACTGCTGATAATGTTTTCTGTCAAGGGTGACAGCCCTTCAATCATCTGAAAATAAGGGCTGAAATGAGGGGAACTTCAGCAAGAACTGCCTGTCCCCATCTCTGTCCATGAAGTCTGTTACAATACATGAGCAGCTGAGCAACCTTTCAGTGATTTATAGCTGATTAAGTGCTCACCAATAACCACAGAGTAAATGCAGAGTCTTCGGTGTGGTTCTCTGTGTGGGCTTGAAAACACTTATGCACCATTGCACCCAAAATTCTAACAAATGGGCTCTTGGCACAGATGTAACATGAGTGAGTTTGCAGCCAAGTACCCAAACTGTGGTCTGAGTGCCTTTGGGACCTGAACGTGGCTTGTTGCACTCCAGTCAGTGAGACAGATCCATGGTCTCTGGAAGCAGGGAGAGGAGGTCTGGTCTTTCTGCCTTTGCCCCGTCTCCCCCCCAGACGGAGGCCATTAGATGTGGTGGGACACAATGTCCATTCCCTCATCGAGGAGGAAAGAAAATCAAATAATGCAGGATACCAAAGTGAGTTGGACAAAAGTGAACAGAAATGCTGCTTTACATCAGAAAGTCAAATACAAATCTATAGCCTGTCACAGATTTATTTTTTTTCTTTCCTTTATTTATTGCTGTGACATAAGTGTCCTCTGCATCTATTTACTCTTACCTGAGGTCTCAGCCTTGCATATTTTATGTGCCCAGATGGCCTGCATCACTTTGTGAAGGATGATCTCTCTGTGCTGGAAAGGTACGTGTGCCAGGTCCCACGCATGTTATCCCTTATTTATTGCCTCCCTGGCGGCAGCCTGTCGCCAACAGGCGTATAATTAGAGTGGCTCAGACTGGAGACCTGTGGAAAGTCTGAGTACTTTCATAATTGGCCAGTAAGTGCTGTAGATTTGTGCTTGAATCCTCTATGATTTCAGCTATCGGAAGCTCAAGTTTCTTTCTTCAGTGACATATTTATCTTTTATTCTTATAAAAAGGAGAAATCCTTGCATTATGGATCTATTCTCATTTGTGTTGACTTACTTGATGACTTGTTATTAGAAACTGCCAGCTTTTACTTTTGGAGAACCTTGGAGGCATTTAAAGAGAACAGCAGTCCCTCTTTCTGCTTGTGCTCCCACCCTGTATGGAAAGAGAAAAAGCAAAAGGAAAAACTGAAAAGTAAGAATAGGAGAAAAATGTTATCAGAAAAACAGCTAAGCCAACAGCATAATCTGCAAGTTCTGTGCATACTGTTATGATATCTGAAACATAATTATCAAGCTTAAGTTAATTAGACTAATGCTTAGAAAATCTGGCATGGCAGATTGTGGTAAGTAATTATATATACCGATTAAAAGATGTAATATGCACTGAGCAAAAGCAAAAAGAAAACTCCATTTGATACAGCCAGTGAACACAGACAATTAAGAAGTCAAGTAGATGAGCACCGACAAAGATACTGAACTTTGTGGAATATGATGGGCAAGATGCCAGTTTTTCAGTGGAACAGATTTTGCACAGTATCAGTCAAACTTTTGTTTTATGAAAATCTATGCTACTGTTTCCTAACTCAAATACATGAAGGGCCATTTGCTTTTGCGTTAGGACTAGCTGACGTGAATACATGGGTATGTGCAAACAAGAATGTGACACTGGAGTACTAGTTTACATATATATAGAAGTTGTGTAAATGGCTTTTCTTAAAAGCAATTCACAAGATGTCATATGAGAAATAAAGCTGTGAAGACAGTGTCTTCTGCAATTAAATGTAATAGTGATTATGGGTCAGGATGAATGAGGAGAGCTTGTGTGCCTTCATACACCTCAGTATGTGCACAGGAAAACCCTGAAGCAGACTGAGAACATGATAATTTTTGTGACTTTTGCTTGAAGAATAGTTTAAAGAAACAAGACCTAAAGAAAAGAAAGAAATGTAGCAGCAGACCTGTGGAAGAAGTACTGATTGCAAGGTGCCCTGCTCTGACTTCAAAATGTGTCTAAATAAACAAAATTATTTTTCAAGTCTTCCACAATGTACGTAACTATACAACCAATTTCCCAATCAACTCCCTCCTGAAGGTGGAATAGGAAACCTGAAAATTCCTAGTCTGGCAAATTGAGATGAAGCAAGTCCATGTGTGATCCATTCTCACAGCATTTAATCCACAAGTATTTGACTGTGCTTCTGGAGCAGTGTACAACCTCTTCTCAGCTGAGCCCCGTGTTTTATTCATATCTGCTGGAAATTGCTTTCATTTCCGTTGATCTCATTGTTTCTTAAGGCATAAACAAACTGATGGAACTGAAAGCAAACAAAATTACTTTTTGTCTCTGAAAATTGGGAATGTATGGGCTACTTTTCTTGTCTTTGTACCTTTTCTTTTTACCCTTCATCCCCCATGGTCATGCGTTCGGCCCATTCTTGCAGTGTGGGATTTTCTGTAGCTCTGAATCATGTCCTCTGGATTACGGTAAGAGAAGGTGGTGCTCTGCTGCCAGGGTATCATCACCAGAACAGAACTTGCAAAAATATTGCAAACTAAGAAAGTTCACGTTACTTTTTCAGATGAATATTTCTCAAATATTTGTGCTCAAAGGCTTTAATACTAATTCTGTGCAAAAGTAATGATGCTGAAGTCTACGTATTAAATAATAATTGTTATGCAAATGCTGTCAATTCATGATTTCTATAGAGAAACATGGAATGTCTAGGAGGTTGTAGCATGGATGGTGGCAACTGTTTTTTCTTAGGCAGTTTAGTCAGACTTTCAATGTATTTTCATCAAAACCACCTCTCTACTAGGAGACGCTATCAGCCTTAATTAACTGCAACATATATCCAGCTAAAATTAATTCTCCCCAAATTCACAGTCTCTTCACTTAAATTAGTTGTAGAATATCATATTCCCTGGCTATTATGCCATCCTTGCTCTTCTGTGTGGGCATTATGTGGATACAACTGTGGTCTTATTCCACAGAAAAAGAATTTCAACAGAAGGGCAACACTGCAACTTGGAAGAGGAACAAATAGATTCCTCCCTCTCAAAGTGAAGGCAGCCTGTGCCCCTCCACTTCCTGAAAAACCAGTTATCCCAGTTTGAATTTCTCCAAGTAAATAAGAGCTCCTGTATTGGGCCACATATCTGTGACTTTTTGCTATAATTTGATTTAGTGAATGAGTTCAGAGATTCATCTGAGGGATGAGGAGTCTGCTTGCACAGTACCAAACTGTTCCTCACTTTCCCTCCTCTTGCCCTGTCTTTCCACTTATGCTGTGAAGGCAACGCAGGGACCTCTTGCAGAGCTTACACCTCCTGTGTCTGTCCATCCCAAACAGAATCTGAGGCCATATATTGCTGGGGGTGACATGTCTTTGTGAAGTTTGTGCAATATGGAAAAAAGTAACTTGGGTGAAACCTCATATGATGTCTCTTAAGGGAACTTCCTCCATGAGTTTTCCAGCAATATTAACCAGATGTAAAAACTGGAAGAGGTGATTGAACATCTGAAATCTCCAATTCTGCTCCCATATATGGATCTGGTGCCATCAGACCAGCAAGAAGTGTGAGCCTCCACGGGGTTTTTAAAATATTCTAGACATTGAAGTTTTTGGTTTTTTTCTTTTACTGCTGCTACTTTAGGAGATGAATTTACAGACTCTAGGGTATTTGCCCTTCACAAAACTTGTTTGGTTCTTATATCACTAGGTCAGTGGAATATCAATAGAGTCTTAATGCAGTCTGTCTTTTAGAGTTTCTTTCATTTCTCAGAGCAAAAGTAAATGTCATCCATATTGGCAGGTTGTAATGGGAACATTGAGACACTAGTTTTTAAAAATATACACAGCTTCTTTTAAATAGTCGTTGTCTCTCTCTCTGTGTCTTCAGTGTGTCTATAGCAATTACAAGGTTAAATATCCCTTAAGATGGTAGAAAAGGTCATTTTGTTGTCTTTTCTACCCCATGCCTCAGTGAAATATTCATGGTACGGCTCAGGTAGTGGGATCGGGTTTAATGTTTCGTTGCATTGCCATCTGTTTTGTTGTTGCAGTTGTTGTTTTTTCCCTTGGAGGGGGGTGAGGGAGCATGGAAGCAGCAGTGAGGGTTGCTGGCATATGGGTCCAGACCTGATGGAAAAGAAGAACACTGAATCTGCAGGAACAGAGTAGCTCCTTTTATCTGTACTATTTTCTTTTTAACATTAAACGACTTTCTAGTGAAAATCTGCCATTATGCATGTGAATCATCAGTGGTAGATGTAGTAGGCTCTGTGTCTCCTCAAAGGCTATGAAGCCACATTAAAGTAGGCTTTTATATTATATGTAAAGTTCATTTGCATGACTTAGCGCAGACATTGAAATCCAGCTCCTCACTGAGACAAATGGCATTAACAAGTTCCAGGGGTGAATGCAGTAGAGTTTTCCAGAGTATTGTAGTGGCTCAGTGGCGAAGGGCAGCACAGAGAAAGGCTAAACCTGCAAGGGGATTCAGGGCACCCAGAGGGCTTTTCTGCAGGTGCCTGAGTCCCTTGGCCACAGCCAGCCCCCCCAGCCAGCTGGTGGTGGCACTAACTCCTGCCACAGACATGGGGACACCCCAGTGACACAGAGACCTGGAGGGGCAGGCTGAGTTTCTCTACAATGTGTTTCTCATAAACGAGTTTTAAGCTCTTTTGTGACTTTATTTTTACTATAATGAGGGTATTTGGCCCATAAAGTTTCACCAGGATTTTTCAAATCCTTTTTGATCATCTTGCTCTTTTTCAGCATTTCCCTCTTACTGCTGTAGATTTAAATGTCATGACATTTTAAACATGACTTATTATAACCAAACAGTATATAAAACAATATGCTGCATAATAAATGCAGCCGTATTTTTTTGAGTGAATGTTAAATGAGAGCAATTTATTCCTCAACCTATTTTAGTACCTACTTACTAGAGGGTATTGGCTGCCTAAATCCCTGGGAGGCAATCTTGGAGGCAAGGTAGCCTTGCATGTGCAAGGCTGAAAGCTGAAGAAGTATTTGAGGGATGCCTTGGGGAAAAGCCTGTCCTGGGGATGTAGCTTTATCCAGGAGTGCCATGATCCTGAGCACTGTAGGGAAAGCAGACAGGATGATCCTGGGAAGGTCTGTTGGCGGGTGAAGGGTCTCCTGAGAAGCACAGACAAAAGCAGGCTTTGAAACCCCAGTGGTTCGCCTCAAATACATGGTATGTGTCATTTTAGACATCTGAAGTCTCCTTGAAATCCTCCTACAATCAGTGGAGAGAGTGACTCAGAGGATGAGTTACTCCAGAACACATTGATGGAATGTTTTCATCTTAATTTTGGAAAGTGTGGTGAGGGTGAGGATTTCTTTTTTTAATAGGAACAAGATAATTCCCCAGAGAAGGAGAGATCTCCTCTGAGCACTGTGGGATCTTCCTGCAAGACCCAGAGATACAGTGAGAACAGAGAAACATCCCCCAGGAGGTGGGGGCATGCTCATATTCCCCTGTGCAGTGAACTTGTTCTGTGCTGATACCGTAGGACCTGCAGCTGATATCCTTTGTGCTGTCAGAAAAAGACAAAGAAAGCAAATAAACCAAATCAACCTCCCTAACACACATGTGTCTTCCTTGGCATGTCATGAATCTTATTGAGTGTGCTCAGGGTACAGTAAATATTTGTCTAAAGTTAAGAAGATTAGTAAGGGAAGTTCTGACTGATACTCCCTGCAGCAGGAGCCAGAATACATCAGCCTGATACAGGCACCTCGAGGTTATCTCTGCTCTTGGAGTGGGACATGCACATCTCCCTGCAGCTCTGACCTTCTGGGAAGAGGCTTTCAGTCAAGTAATACATGCACCTGCATGAAATTTTTGAATCACTGACTCTATCCTTGATTAAAGTGCTTTTCCTTGATTGAAAACAGCCTTTTTCCAAATGAGTAACGTTGCATGGCAGGCTGTGAATGCGGGATAAGGTTTCCTCCAACATTATCGCATTGATGACATTGCCATTTCTTACCCAGGTCTCTATGCAACACGTTTCTCTTGTGCAGACAGCCCTCTGTAGCCAATGTCATTAGGAACCTCCCCACAATAATCTACCTTTTCTTCCCAGGTGAGGAAGACTACAGAGGTGTTTCTAACATTATCTGCTAACTAGGAGGATAACGAGCATGGTGAAAATGTATCTAAACGCTTCTATATATTCTTGCCTGGATTCATATCAGGTTGTAAATAGCAGTTCCCCAAGCCTTTGGCAGGACTTCTTACCCCAGTGGATATTCCTTCAAGTATCTCCTTTGTAATGTGCTCACTTTCCAAGAATTTTATCTCGGTTGGAGCCAAACTGGAAGTTTGTCAACATCTGAGCTCTTCAGAGTGAAATCTACATATTTCACCAAATGGCAAATGTGCTTTCTACACAACTGTCATTCTGCTTGTGGGCTCGTCTTTTATACTTTCAAAAGCATATTGCTTAAGATGCCTTTTATATTTATTCTCTTTTCTTATCATTTTTGTATTCAGAATTGTTAGAAACTAGGGTTTGCAGAGTTTATTTTAGCAAAGCACTTAAACACATACCCTTAAGGGATTTACTTAACCTTTATGTGTGTTTTCACAAAATTCTCTTCATCTAAGTGCTTTGCTAAAAAGGGATGCAGTTATTCATATGTCCATATGAAGTGTGAGGTTCAAGTCTTTCCCCAAAGCACAACAATAAAACTGAAAAAAATATTTGCAGTCACTATGACAAAGAGTCGACAGGAGGGAAAAAACCACCACTCTCTTAAACACAGCTTTGATAAACTGAGGTTTCCAATGGAATATATGCTTTGCAGCAATAATATCAGCAGCTATGAGGTAGCAGCATATTTCATGCAGCAGCAGTAGAACAACTGGAGAAGGATTTTCCAGTAGATAGTTAAAAAATTGTCTCATATAGAAGGCAGACAATTTAGGCTTCTTTTTCATCTCCTTAAATAATTCAGATTTAATGCAGCAAGTAAAAACCACCCCAAAATCAGGGATTTCTGATTCGTGCAAATGCAGATATCTGTATGATATAGAATCAGAAGCAAAGTCAGCAGATGAGAAAATTATAGGATGTGGTTTTTTCTGCAGTGTTCACTGTAAATTAGAGCAATTAAATTACAGCAGTTTTGTAGCTGTAATTAAATATAGAGATGGGCCCAGAGATGTGGAAAGCACTGAACTGCCAGAGCTGCTCAGGCTGCAAGTGGCAGCAACGGTGAAAGGGGCTTGGAAAGGGGTCCTGATCCCACAGCAGCTGATGGGGGGCAGACAGGCCTCTAGCACTGCATCAACACATCTCATAGGTGGTCTCTCGTGTGGTCAAGGGGGAGCCTGCCACGCTTGTCCTCTGCCTGTGTTTTTGCCTTTCCTGGGGCCCCGACCACAACAGCTGCAGGGGGGATGCCCAGCTGGCACATGCCCTGGGTTGGGAGCTCCTGCAATGATTTCCCCCAGGTAGGTAAACTGGGATATATAAGGCCACGTGATTGCAGAATCCCTGAGAAGTTGCTTTGTGAAACTGCTGTTTCATCCATTAATCTTTCATTTTACAATGCCAGTCAAGTCGAGACTTGAGCCGCAACTGAAGGTAAATGGGATGGAGGCAGGAGGCTTGAACTGGCAGAGGAGCTGCCCACAAAAAAGCTCACACTCCCTTCACCAAGACAGCAGAGAGTGAGGAAAGGCTGGAGCATAGCGGGAGGTACAGATAATGGCAGCAAATGTATTTAATTACATTGTGAGAGAGGTGGAAATGAAGTCTTCCTAGGAGGTTATAAGCTAAATACAAAGATAAGTGAAAGGAAAGAAAGCACTAGGGGAAAAGAGCAAGGAGGACAAGACCAGGGAGAAGTGGGCAAAGGAAGCTATTCAGGAGTTAAGTTGATGTAAAAGCAGTACAAGAGGAGGCTTAGATGGCTGGAAGTCATTACTCATCACTAGGATGAGGAGGCCCTTAGGAGGTACAGCCAGTCCAGCCCTTGAGTTTTTCTCCCACATGGTGGATGCTTGTGCAAGAAGAGGGGCAGGGATGTGCTGTGGTGTGTGTTGATCGTGGCTCTGGGGCCATAAGGGAGTTGGAGGAGGAGGTACATGTAGCAGCCCTTTGTCTTCAGTCTCTGGAAAAGGGTTGCTGCTGGAGAGGAGAGATGAGAGTTTCAGCCTCCTCATGGTTCATGTGTTAATCTCATGCTGAAATATCACTCTGCAGATTTCACCCAAGTGTAGCATTTAAGTATGGAAAAGATGATTGTGTATCCCAAGGTGTATTGGTAATAATGAATACCAGCAGCTGGGTAATGCCTAATCTCTCATTCAAGCTGCTGGCAAATATTCGTTCTTTTTTTGTTAGCTGCGGGTTTTGATAATATTATATTTTATAACAGCTGAAGCAGCTGAGTTTTGTTATGTTGCTGCAGTTTGGTGTAATTATTCTCCATCACTGTAATTTTTCTTTTAGTTAAATGCACTGAAGGTTATAAACTGTTAACTATCAACTGTAAATATTCATGGGCAGTGAGAATAGTTCTAACTACCCTAAAAGCTTTTTCCCAGTATTTTTGGCTAGTGCTCTATATTTACACAGGTTGCTTTTCTCGTGGTGTTATGGCATAAGCAGAACAAACCATAATATGCATATTACTTCAAACAACAGCCAGTCGTAGATCCAGGTCCCCTACAGTCTGCTATGTTGAGAATTCTGGGCTCTTCCACAAAGGGCAAGAAGGAGAGGATCCCCAATGTGAATGTGCTATAAAACAATATTGTGTTTCCCTTAAGAATTGCAGTGATAAAAACATAGACCATTCTGCAGCAGTAGCAACTTTAATAAAATAACATAAAGCACAGCTGTCAGGTCTGCCAGCATCTCACACTGGGAGACATGAGTGAGAAAATGAACACTTTTCACAAGCAGAAATATTCAAAGAGCTCCACTGTTTACATGTAATCAAGACTGACAGTCATAGATTATCGGTGGAAGAGCATTTTCTGCTTGAGGTGAAAGAAGAGGATAATTTATCAGGAAGCCCAAGAAGTCAGACATCAGTAATGATCTGCTTGAAGAAGGGCATATCTTAGAAATAGCGCTTTTATTTGTACTGCAAGGCAAGAAGATGTTCTAAGTTATAAACAAGAGTCTTAGTGCTTGAAGAATGTTGAGCAGATACAGTGTGTAATTTGCTGGGCAACTGCGATTAGAGAATTGACTAATGTGTGTCTTGGTGCTTGTTCAGAATATTAAAAGAAAAAGTTAGCACAATGGATATTGTCTAAAAGAGCTGTTCATGCTCTCTCATCCTGTTCTCTCCTTTTGGAGTTATCTGAGCTATGCTGATCTGGTTGCTTACCCTCTTGTTAATGTTAAGGATTCTGAGACACTTCTGTAATACAACAACAGGTTTGGCTTCACAGAATTTGGGGCTTACTGAGTGTTGCAGTTGGTTGTTTGACTTTCTCAGTGTGTCCACAAGATCGGGGTGCACCTTTTCAGTATGAGAGGTGCATGATGCCTGTGTGGAGAGCAGGTTGAGGCTGGGATTCCAGGAAAGTTCCAGGATTCATTGCTGCTCCCCATATATCTGTTTTAACCTTAAGTCAAAGATTGATTATTTTTAAAGGTTAGCTGTTATGTAGCAAAAGAAACCCTCGCCTTTGCCAACTCTGAGAAGTCACTGCGGTCTGCAGCTTCACAGTTTTAATTTAGACAACAACAGCAGCCATTGTAAGTTAAGCCTTCTTATTACTACTCACTTCAGTTTCTTCAAACAAGAAAAAAAAAATCACAACTTACAGGTCACCCCCCCAGTTTACTGGTCTCCTGCTGGAGTCAGCTCTCACTTGGGCTGTGCAGAAAAAGGATAGCAAGGGAGAACAGCAGCCAAATCATGTCACTAAAAGCAATTCTTGCAGGTTAAACAAGGAGACCTTGAGGAACAGGGGCTGCCCTCCCTTGCCTTCTAGCTGTTGCCTGCTGTATCTCCTGCTGGTGCTGGGTTAAATGAGCAAGACACTGCTTTTCTCAGAAAACAGCTCACACCTCAGTCAGACAATTGATTTACCACCACTCACCTTGTCCTGGTGCATCCTCTTGTGAGCATTCACAGTCCATGGGAAGTACAGGACGATGTATGCTCTTCCTGATATCTGCCTCTCATTGCCAGGTCAGCTGTGGTACCCACCCACCCTATCAGTGTGTACACTGGGTGAGAGAAGGCACGTGGACACAAAGGGTGCCTGTTGACAGTGTGTACACTGTTCCAGTTCCCGGCTGTTAAATCTTTCTCTCTAATTCTGTACAAGATGGATTTATAACACACCCAGTGCTAATGTAACAATGAAGATTAGTCCTTTACTAGTCGAACAGTAATACACTTTAATTTGCCTACAGCTACTGTATTGTATTGGCATGAAAGGAAATAGCTTTCTAATGCAGCTTCAGCTGCTGAGCAGGGAGAAATCTGTACTGCAGAATGTAAAACTACATGGGACTATAGCTGGCAGCAAGATTCAAAACAGGAGAAACAGCACAAGTAAAAGTATTTGTGAGTTGGAGGTATGCTAACAATCCTAGTTTATTGCTAAACATGCCATATACAGTTATGCAGTTTGCTTGGCAGGGTCATGATTGCTTCATCTTTTTCACCACTTCGTCTTCTATACAAAAATTTGTCCTGGAATAAAAGATGTAAATTCATTAGTTTCCAAATTTGTTTGTGACATTAACAAAAAGTGGATATTATAAAGTTCCTCAGAAGCTGGTGCTGTTAATACATTCTGTGCCGTGCTCTGTACCTAGGAGACACACTGGGAATCTCAACACTTAAGCTGTTAAGCAAATGTTTCTGCTGTCTGTTGTAAATGCAGTGTTCACTTGACAAGTGTCAGGCGTTCTTTCAATGGACATGTGTACAAATAATCACTCAAGTGCCAGTATTTACTATAAATAGAACTCTCTTCTTCAGGAAAGCAGCAAAGCCATCAGCTTCTTCCTTCTTTTTGAGTGGCAAAGGAAAAAATTATCATGTTTGGGACAATATCACTTAACACTTACTGCATAGGGGATAGAACTTTTTTTGTGGGCATATTGTGCAAGTTAGATGTAAAAATTATATGTTTCACTTATTTTTGATCTCTTTTTTCCAATAAACCACCAATTTAATATAATTATGCTTAAAATAACAGGTTTTTTTTCTACAGGGATGTTTCTCACTTTCAGCAAGGGCAATGAAGAACTAATAACTTGCATGCAGAGAGGGACTCTATCTCTTCTGAAAACTACTGATGTAAACTGCTGGTGGGAAACTGTCACCACTCTCAACCAGTAACCTTCACCCTCCACCTCTTCATCACCAAGTCCCGCAGACACATGGAATAGTTAGAATGGTTGTGTACAGACATGCCCTGAATTTGACATTAAAACTGGAAAAAAAAAATTAACAGATTTTTTTTCTTCTTTCTCCCTCAAAAAGTTGCAACGACATGACAAAGAGGATTCCCCCGACAAGTGGAGGACAGAAGAAGAAATGGCAGCTGAAGCAGCAATTCTGAAGAAGTATTTTCAGGACAATTAGAGGTAATGACTTATACATTGACTTACTCCTGCAACACCCAATTTTCTGCTCAAGCCTCCCTCCATAGGCAACTTGAGGACAGAGGGGGAATATGTAGAATGGAACAAAGGAAACCAAAGCTCTTAGGCTGTGTTCTTTCCAAAAGGACACAGCACTCCAGCAGTGGCTGAAATAACATGCTCCTTCTTGAACAAATCAGCACCATCCTAGAGCATTTTATTTCCAGACAGCAAAAAAAAAGTGTATCTGGAAATCAGAATCATCAGTGTTTACTTAAGAGGAGTGTCTAACCTAACATATCCTCCCTCTGGTCTTAAAACTGAAAATAGGCCTGGTACCTCTATGAAGGGCTAAAAACTGTTGTGTCTGTGTATAACCAGATATGCATATGCACCTATACATACAAAATCCCAGCAGAATCCATACTATAGAGTGTTGTAAGGAGGTGCTAACTTAATCTGTCAAATCTTAAATCATCTGATCAGTTCAACTTTAAAAATTAAACCTGCTGGAAAACTGCCTGTTCTGCTAAATTTTCCACTGGCCCTAGAAGAAAAAAAGATTTGCAGGGAGGATTAGAAAAGAGAAAATACTTGGCAAACACTAACACTGGTGCTCTAGAAATTGAGAGTTTTTCATTTTGTACTTGGAGTCCCAGAAGCCAGATTCTTGCAGCAGAAATGAACTGGCCCCCGGAGATCAATATGAGTTACGCTGGGATGTGCGCTGCAGCAGGGATGCCAAAAGCTCCCTCTCCCCTGTTCCCCATATGTTGTTTGCCATCATCCAGCACTCTCATTTCTCTGTCATTTCTGACTGTTTCATATTTTTTCCTCTCAAGAACCAAAATCCCATAAATATCCCTCCTTTCTGCCCGTGACTCACCGCTTGCAGCCCAGCTTGAGAAATCTTGAGCTGAACTACACGTTGTGCGTGTGGCACACTTATGTGGCAGCTCCCATCTCCCGTCCCATTCTGCCTTCTCCATTTGGATGACATTTTGGATGACTCCATTTGGAGTCCATCAGACTTCCCTTTCCATTTTTCCTTGCATGATGACTACGCTTCTTGTCTTCTCCAGCCAAGCTGGCTGTGCCAACCCTTCTGCAGACTGGCATGGAAAAAGCTGTGTAACACATGTAATTCCCATCCAGGAAGGAAATCTGTCCTCAGCAGCCGGGACCTGGGGACCTCCAGGGTTTGGAGCAGCAGGGTTTAGACTACACAGTCAGGTTTCTGCAGTGGCTGCTGGAGTTGTGTTTAGACACCCACTTTTCACCTTCTCAGAAATATGCTCCTCAAGAATGAATTACTCAGCCAGAAAGAGCATATCCTTAGGTAATGCATGTGTAAGCACTCTTCTCTACTTGCAGAGGCATTATGAAGTGCTTCATCTATGGCACAGCAACAAATGAGCAGTACTTAGGATAAAATGGCACAGCCCTATTCCAATGTGATATTATTTTCCATTATTTATTTGGTAGTTTGGGGGGATTTTTTTTTTTTTATCTGTTCAGGAATGAGGTGGAAATGCTTTTTTTTCTAGAAATTCTTAAAGGGATTGAAATTAAATCCCACATATTAATAAAATGTTCTTTATCTCTACTGATACTAAACGCAAAGCTGGATAGATGGTGTAAATTCATTCCTGCGAGCAAATTCCTTGGCTGAACATCTATTTCCATTTATTATGAAAATAAATCAGCACGTGTCTGTGTGGATGACCTCTTGATAAGTTTCCCTTGATGTAAAGGTCATTACCTTTCCTAGAACAAACTGGGAAATTAAATCTTTCTGGCATCATTATCATGAGAGTATTGTGCCTAGTACAGGCAGTCCTTCCAACCCTTCATTCCCAACACAAGGCATCACTGTCAATCTCTTCTCCCTGACATTGTTTTGCTCCTGAGGTTTAAGGCTCTGAACCTGAGGTAAAGGTATATCTGAGCACCTTCTGCATTTCTCGACCTTTATCTACTCTCTTAACCTTGCTTCTAAAGTGATGAAGATTGAAAGCTTTTGGCAAATTAGCAAGGTTATATGCATCCTTCTTCAAAGCTATTTTTGTATTTCACCTACAAAGGATTTATTTAGCCATTTATAGGTTTACCCGAATGCCACTTGACTTGAGGTTTTTTTTATGCAGCACAGGGAAAGTCAGAAAGAGCTGAATGTGGGTGTTCTGGAGCCAATAAATAGCAATTTTTAAGGCCTCATGCATTATTATATTTTCTTTTGCTCAAAGTAGCCCAGCTCAGCTAGATTAACCTGGACGGACTGAGCTGTGTTTCAGGGCTTTTCCAGCTACTCTTACATTTATCACGAGTCCTTCACCACCTGTCACAACTCCTACAGGACTTGACTAGGCACAGTAGCACCTTCTACTTGTATTTATAGACTGTCTGATCAAGAAGGACTTGCAGGTGCCTTTTCTTTTTCCTAAGAAATACTTGAATAAGGCAAGAAGCTCTCAATTCTCTCCCTACTGCATTTGCTGGTGCTGATCCCTCTTGGCTGGTTGACTAACTACAGTTGAGTGCTTCTACATCAGTCCCGAGCCGATCCAAAATATCCACCCGCTTGCTTAAAGAAGTGAACCCATTTAGCCTCGCTAAGTTTACACCCTTGAGAAAATGCTTATCTCTAAATAATTTAATCATATGTGCAATTGCTTAGAGGGGATGCAGCTGAAATCAGTGGGTGAATTGGTGTTTTGCATGTGTTTCTGGTCTTTCACTCTGTGTCCCCCTGCCACTGTATCCCCATCTCATTAGAAGGACTTGTCACTTCTTGAACACCCCCAGAGAAAAACCTTTCTGGGGACAGGATATTTAATATAGAATGGCTCTAGCTGGTCACTCTCTTGCTTAAAACCACCAAGATTTGACCTCTTTAGACCTCTTTACAAGCTGTTTCTCATTCAGTGTTGGCTGTCATATGGTCAGCTGTGTTTGATAACTGATTGCCCTTTGAGGTGGATCCACAGGGAAAGAGTCCTTCCTCAAAGAGCAGGATTTGATGCAGCATCCTAATTTCCAAGCCTATTTTCAGATGTGCCTTTTGAATTTTCTAACTGTCTATAGCTGGGTGTTTTGATAGTCTGTTTTGTGCATTTTAAATTGCACATGCCAGCAAAAAGGCTAAAGATTAAAAGAGTTACTAACCTTCAGATAGTATGTGAAAAATGTATCTCTTCAAAGGCAGTTTCACTCTGTGTTGTTGTTTCTGAAGGAAGAACCAGGCTGCACAAGTTTCAGTAGAAGTTTTCCTATTTTATGTGTAACTGAAGTAATATTTTTATGCCATTAGAAAAATAGTCATAAGCACAGTGTCAAAATGTCCCTTTGCATAAAGAGGTTGACAGTGATATTCTGTTGCCAAGTGCTTTTGGAGTTACAAGTGTTCTATAGCTTTTAATTGCTTAACCATCTGAATATTTTGTGTAATTCAACATGCCAAATTCATGTAAAAATCTCTCCAAATAATGTGTCCTGCACATTCTTAACAGGATTTCTGATGTCAGTTCTTCCCCTTTTCCCCAGTCTGGCAATGTTTCTGGGTAACATAGCCATTTCAGCTTTTCAAGAGAGTGTAAATTTTATTCTTTTTTTCCCCCACTCATTCTTTGAGAGCACTCATCCTGCCTCCCAGCTGCTTGTTCTGCACCAAGATCTCGGCATGTGTGGAAAGATGCTGTTCTATTGACTTCAGCAGGGGAATTACCACTGTTAGTAGCAGCAGACCAGAGGGAATTGAAACTGGCAATTTGACTTGCATCTGATTTTGCTCCAGTGCCTCTGGAGCATGACAATCCATGCTGCATGCATGAGAGTGAACACCAGAGAAATCCCATCACTTTCCTTAAATTTAGGCCAGTATGACAAGATGACTTGCAACACCCTTCTTTGCTTGTTTTAAGAAAATCCCTCCTATTATTTCTGGTACTTAAAACTGCATAAAACCACAAAATAATGACTTTACCTTGGAATGGATCCAGGAGTGGATCTGGGACACATGCTGTGCAGTGAGAACACACTCTGCCTCAGAAGATGCTGTACCTGCAGTGTGGACCACAGGGCAGGTTGTCCCCTGGGTGGGCACCACAGTGACAACACAGGCGTGGTCAGAGGTATTTTCTGCAATAGATGCCACCTGTTGGCAAGCAGAGCCACGATGCAGTCATGAACACATGCTGTGGTGTGGGGAATGGGAGCAGGGAGAAGGGATGCAGCAAGCAGAGACCCCTTAGTAATTTCAGAGTCTCACTTTATAAGCAGGGCAAATTTTTGAGTGCTTACACTGGATTAGAATCAAGGTGGTTCCTGGTTGTGGGGAATTCCCAGAAAGCCTGGTCTAGGCTGTTCATGGCTGCACTCAGGAGCTGTTTGTGTATAATCCAGAATTAAATACACATCCTAGTAATCGGCTACAGATTTCTCTGCACCCCAGACTTAACTGTTATTAATTATATCCCCTACTCAGAAGCCTCCAAAAAGCATTAATTAGAAAGCAGGAGCTGGCGGTTTGCTTGTCTGTGTGAAACTATTATGACCCAAGAGTGAAGTATAAGTTTCAAAAGAAACATGTTTTATGAAGGTCACCTTGGAAAACATCATAACAATCTGTCAGGAGAAGAGAATGCAGCACTCCAAGTGTTCATTTCAGTGTGACATTATGCTTTAAGTAGTTGGAAATAGCAAAGAGAAGATGGATCAGATCATAAGGTCTATGCTTTTTCACCCAAAATTCTCTTTTTTCTGCAATAAGTACATATAAAGTAATCTCTTTGTCATTTCAATGGGACACAAGGAAAGTTAATATCAACAGAAATCCACAGATAAACATAATCTGGCCCTTGCTGGTATTTTTGAAGTGTAAAACATCCAGATCCTCCACCTCTGCAGTAAGGAGAAGGTTTATACACAGGAATTACATTATCTCTTCAAGGGAAGATAGAAACAGCCAGAAGTGATGCAGCAGCTGTGTACAGCAGTGATACCCATGCTGGAAGGCTCAGGGCAAAAGGCTTCCCCAAACAAATGTGGTGTGCTAATGCACAGCCACCTCAGCATCAAGGCTGATTATTTTTCTGGTTGAAGCATATTATTATTTCTTATGAAAACAAAGCTACAAGAGAGTTAGCCAGAGTTATGAATGAAATGTCTTCCTCTTGTAGGAGGGCAGCATAGACATAATGTCCCCCTCACACCTATTCCAGGGCTCTGTTTCAAGGCTGTAAGTAGTACTGTGCTGAAAGTTATACATCTCGTTCTCTGGACTTTCATTTCACTATAGGTGTCCATTTAATTCAGCTGTCGAGTACATGAATTCTGTACAGCACTGCTTGGATCCTGTAATTATAGCTCCAGTAGAAACATCGGGGCCAGAGACACAGACAAGATTGTACAGCACAAAGGCAAAGCAGCAAATGGTTACTGGTGGCAAAGAAAGCTGACAGAGAGCCAAATGTTCTCTTAATGTTCTCTTGACCTGCATGTCCAGCAGCCCGAAGGCCTACTGGGCCGTCTATCAAATACCAAATATTTTCAGTCTGATCAGTTCTTGATTCATCATTAGGCTTTGTGTGTCACATTGTGTGAGAGGAAAATGGGGAAAGCCAAGCAAAACTGGTGGAAATTGTGTCCCAGGACCTGGGATAAAGGAGCTGAGGTACAGGGCAATGCTGAGCTTCAAATAGGGATGATATCAACTGTGGTTAAGTACTTTTATACCCAAACCTCTGCTAAAATGGTTGCTAATCTCTTGCCCCCAAAGCTGCCAAAGGATGCACTTACTGAGCAGCCAGACCCTCCTTGAAGCAGATTCACAAAAACAGTGCCAAGTGATTCACAGGCTGCCATCAAACTGTCAGTCAGGAGGGGCACACAATGGAAACTGTTGCTCAAAATGCCATCGGAATCGGAAACATATGTTTCAGTGAGAAAAGACAATCAAACAAAGAAGTGGGTGGCTGGGGAATTGCAGCCACAACAGCAGCAAGGATCCGAGCCTCACGCGCAGCCCCGGGGAGAGAGTTCGGGGGCCGTGCCCTCGTCTAACAGTCGGGTAACAGCTTTGTGTTTAATAAGCTGAAATAATTTCCCCGGTATTGAAGCCGGCTCTAAACACGTTCTGAAGGGAAGGTACAAAACTGAAGATACCAAGCCAAAAACCCATTTCATGCTCAATTATTAGCGAAGAGTTGTATCGTGGTATCCTATTGCTGTAGCTGCTGCTTAATAGAACTGCCCAGAGAGACATTCTAACCAGCAACTCGAATGTGACCTCAAAGCTTGAAACCTGCCTTTGTGTGAGTGTCAGTATCCAGGCTGTGTAGGTGGAAAGGCATTAATAACTCCTCCAGTAAGTAGTTATTTGAGAAAGGAAGGGGGTGATGGATGTTGGAAATGTGTTAGATTGAGCGTACTCGAGGCTCTGTTGTTTGCCAGGATGTCGGTCTCTACACAAAACCACAGGCATTGCAGGGGTAAACCCAAATGCCCTGTTTGTGTCAGCACCTGGGGCTCTTGCAAGCCTCCAGTTAATGCTGCAATAGCAATTGTGCTGTGAGCTTGGGCAGGGATTTCACACGCAGCTTTCACAGCTGCAATCAGCTGCAGTTGTCAGGCTCTCAGCATTTCTATTTCTCTGCTTCAGGAACACCTTCTAGATCTGTCATGGCACCTCTTACAGGTCTCTTATTAGGATGGACCATCAAGAGGAGCACCAGTTTGGAGCAGACATGGCAAAAAATACCTCATTCATTCTCCAGCATGTGAGACTGGGAGCATTTTCAGGGTGATGGCCCCCAGTCACTGTTGCGTAATACCTTGGCATTATGCAGAGTCCCCCCACAGGATCGGGGTGGATGAGGATATACAAGAGATGATGGTCTTGAAAGAGTATTTGGAGGAGCTTATATAAGAAGTCATGAGCCCCAAAGAGTCTTGCGTGAGGTTATTATAGGAAAATAGATTTGAAGAGTAAGAAACTAGATTTGATGACACAAGATGCCCTTTCTAATCCTTTGTTCCTATGAGCAGCGGTCAGCAGAGCTGGGGCTGTGCTGTCTTACTCAGGGACATCAGAGAGGTCGCCTCACTTCATGTTTGTTTTTTGTAAAATGATCCTGACCTCTCTTGGAGGATGTTTTGTGAGTTAAGAATGAAAAGCACAGTGTGAAAGGCAGGCATTAGTATTACTTGGAAGTGAACTTTATTGTAAAAGCAGATAAAAAAAAAATCAAACAAATGCTCCTCTTTCTTGCTCTGGTAAATAATTTTAAAATAGTTGCGTTGCAAGGATTTTCCCCTTTCTCTGTCACACAGGCTGTAATAGGAGCTGAAATGTGCCGTGTGTGGGTTTAACACTGAACATTTCCTTTTGCCTGTTGCTGTCAGTGTCTCCTGTCGGAACATCCTAATGAGCACCTAAGTCGTTAGTAATAAACAGCCTTACATTTTGTCTTACTAACAAAAATCAAAGATACTATTATGTGTAACAATCTGTTATGTTTGATATTTCTCAGGTAACAAAGTGTTTGAAACACATCCCATGACATAAGGAAGTCCCCAGAAAGAAAGACCTCATTCTCCAGTTCTCAGTGGCCCTGGAGCTGCAGCTCAACAATTTTATTATGTTCAACAAATATGGGATTCTTCTATGAAAAATTTTATTGGACCTTTGGATATCATCAAGTTTGAATTTCAGCTAAGACAACTAACAGCACTGGTTCAGATATTGCTCTGAGTAGTAACTCATATTTTTCTGAATTGTATACTTGGGAATGAATCTTTTTAAATTGTCCCTCGGCCTAAATTGAAATAAAGTGCTAGCAAAATCAGGTAGCTACTGTGTTTTGGTACATTACAAAGTGTTTACTCCATGTTGTGCGTTTTGATTCAGTTACTGTATGTGGGCTATTATATCATACAAAAAATTAGATCTTTTAGCAATATAACAATTCATATAAACCAAGGCTTTGTTACAGACTAGCCAAGATAAACTTAAAGAGCTGCTGTTTTGTCAGGTGAGTTCTATAACAAGAAATTTAAAGCTTCCTAAGATCTTTCTTTTCTCTGTTCTTTTAATGCATTGTGACAAGGTTTCTGGAGCTTAAGGTGATATAAAACCCTGCTGCAAAGCAATTAATATGTAAAGTTGCTAATGGGATAGTAATCACATTAGGGTTAAACTGACACAAATGGCTGCTTGCAGCAACAAACAACACGAGTGGGAGCCACCCACGTGGAACAAACTCGTGGCTAGAAATGCTGTGTTTGGAGCCCTGCACAGGAAGAAACCCACCGTGGGTTAGTTGTTGATTGCTAACATGTAATAAAGGAAAAGAAGTCAAACAACAGAGAGAAGAGAGAAGAAATAGTCTGCAAGATATCCATGAAAAGAGAATCAGTAATCTTGCTCTGGAATTGCAGGGAAATGACAACTGAAGCTTTCTGTGTCCCCTGAAATCAAGATGAAAAACAAAATGCTACCAAGTCTTCCAATAAGAGCCATGCTGAGGGAGGCCATATGGTGCAGACTCTACCTGAGGGCTTGAGGAGGTCAGGGTCAGGTCCCAACCAGAGCCCAGCAGTGCTTTGCATGCCTGACAGCACAGTGTGGTCAGGGTCCAGAACAAATTAAAGTGCTCCATGATAGTCTGTCCTAGAGGGTTGCAACCTGACCCAAGAACTATGAAAATGTACAATGGATGAACTCTAATAATTTTCCTTAACTCTCTCTCTGCTCTGTGCTGCAGAGCAATTCAGTCCATTGGTTTGAAGTCTTTATGCTAGTCAAATATAAATAGAAACACTAGAACACAATCACTGACATTTGATTCCAGTTTTTACTGTGCTGCTGTTAAAATATTACTCCTGAAAAGTCAGTTTGATTCAAAGATTTACCATGACCCAGTGTGGCCCCCAATATCTTCCATTAGCCCTTTTAAAAACTGTACAGATTGTAACACTATTTCTTTTTTCGTACAGAGTAAATGAAAAGTCCGTTTTGATGGTGTCTGCACTTTTTAGACCCTGAACAAGGGCTGAATAAACAGGAAACGAAGGTCAGGGAGCAAGAAGTGACAGAGAAGGTAAGGTGAGCAGATAGAATGGTCAAAGATGCTGGCAAATGGGCCAACACAAATGGTGTTCCTTTTGCACTTTAGTATTTAAAGTAGCTGTGATTTCACACAGAAGGAAGACAACGGTGGTGCTGCTGGGGAGAGCGAAAAGAAAAACCTGAGCATCAGTTACATTTGCAAGGTATTTTCAAACCTGATTCTCAATGGCTTCCTATTAAGTATGGAACATTCTGTATTAGTTCTGTAGGCTGTGATGAGCGGGCGCTGCGCCAACCATTTTGCATGGGGGCTGCCGAGGAGATGAGTGCTGAGCTCCACGGAAGATTTCATTTGTGTAAATGAGGAGGCCGTTATCACAGCACTAAAGGTCCTGCTTTTAAAAAAAGCCTCCTGTGGCATTATGCACAAAACAACCTATTTATGCAGCATGAAAATATTTATGTGCTTCGCTCCAGCTTAAAAAGGGAATTTGCAATAGATGAGGGACATGAGAAAGGATTGGAGTGAGAGATAAGGAGAGATTAGAAAAGGCAGATCATGAAGTACATGACAGCAGTATGTGGAGTAAACCCTCACCTTTTTTTTTAAGACCTGGGCCTTTAGGATGGTGTCTGGATCATTTATATAATTCCTATAGACTTAATTTTCCACAGGCAGGGAGCTGTATGCAAAGATGCAGCTGCTGGAAATGTGAGGAGATGCTGTGCTGAAGGCACTGATGGCCTTTGTAACCAGCTTTGTCCTTTCCAACCTCAATTGCTTGCCCTCATGGGGTCATGCCCAAGGCTTGCCTTTGAGCTGGGGGGATGCTGCAGAGTGCTGAGCTCCCCCACCCACAGCACAAAACATGGGAAAAATTGCTTGTGGAGGGACTCAGATGGACATGGCACAAGTGGAGTGGTTCCAATGGGGTGGTTTCCTAACAGGACAGAGCTAACTGTGCTCACTGTTTACACAGCTCAGACCCTCGTTCCCTGTCCTTACACACAAGCAAGTTTCCCAAGCTTTTTCAATTACTAAGGGTTTGTTTTGCTGAAGTGAGCAGTTCTCTAAAGGGCTGCAGGGGCTATGCCTGTGTCTCTCTGTTTACATTAGCAAACTAGCTGTGGTTCAGCCACTGTCTCCTCTGACTTGCAGGAGCAGGCTGGGAGCAGGATGTGGCTCCACATGCCCTCTGTCCCCTGCCTGCCCTGAAACAGCAATTGTGGAAGAGGTGTCTCAGGGATAGTTATTCCCACACACGGAAGAACAGACAGGTTGTTGGGAGCACACAGCTCATGAGGACACCATCAGCCCATGCATCCAGTCCCTGCCATGCCAGGCAGCTCAAGTGCACAGTCCTATTTGACAACCACGTGGCACCCACCACTCCTGGAGCTGGGCAAAAAGATTAGGAATGACCTCTAAAGACTTTGGCACACAGCAGCTATTTTGTGCAGTGCAAGGTCCCGGGCACTCGGCTTCTGCACATCCCTGCTTTGTTTTCCAGTGTGTTCATCTGACCACAGTTATGTTTCTATGTGCAGAAAGGCAGCTTAGGTGGCTTATGGTCGTGCAGTGAATCTGGTTGCACTGACAGGCAGGTATTCTACAGTGCTTTCAGCAAAGGCTGTGAGTACAGCATGAGGATATTTGCTAATTGCCTTTCAGCAATTCAGCATTGTTCTTGCTCCAGATGCAGATGCACCAGCTCCTGGTTCTCCATGGGACAGGTGATGCCACCCCAGTAGCTCAAAAGAGCTTGTGTTTTGACAGATCCATGGGCTGGGAACGGGCCGTGTCAGCTCCTTGAAGACTTCATGTGGTATTTCAGAAATTGGCTCTGTGCTGCTTCTAACCTCCCCCAGCACACATACACCCACACCCAGGTATCAGGCTCTCATTTGACTCTGTGCTCAAATAACACAGTATTTTGTTTTTAATTAATGTTGGAGAGAGGGGAAAGTGTTCTGCTGGTCTCTGTGGGAGCCCAACTTGGCTGCAGACTCAGGACGAAGCTAAGACGGAGGGTCCTGGCTGCAGTGGGGGGAGTCAAGGTCAGTTCCTGGCATGTGACAGTACCCTGAAATGTGACCAGGGACTGAGCACCTCCTGAAATAGAAATACCTGAATCCATGTGGGATCTGGGGGTGATCTCACACCCTAGCTGTAAAGTAATAAAAATTGTAATGCCCCAGTACTCACAGAGCTAATGAAAAACTTTGAATCCCTAATACACACATAGTGACAGCCATGAAAGTACCGAAATAATTTCTATCTCAGCTTTCTGTGTCTTCCTATCCACTCTCCACCTCTCGCTGTCACTGTGGTCAATGGCTGCTGAAAAGCCTTGTCCGATTCTTGCATCTGGTTCCTGACGTACAGGCCAGCAGTGCTGGGAAGGAGAAAACGCTGCTGCTCATGTAAGCTGTCCTGTGTTTTGGCAGGGCTGTGAGTTTCAGAACAGAGTGATATATTTCAGCTCTTGTGAAATTTCTGAATAATCAGCTCATCAAAAAATATCATGCAGAGTTCCCTTGTAGTCCTCTCCAACTTGCCACCTCCCCTGCCAATAGCTCCATAGGGTGACCACAGCTTGGCAGAGCCCATTAGCAGAGCTCTGCAAAATCACTCATGAGCAGAGCTGGCTGGAAAATACAGTTTTCCTTCCTGGGGGAAAAAAAAAAAAGATATGGTGGGGCAGGGGGATGTTTGACTTGGCATTTCAGGATGAAGATTTTCTCCACTGCTCCCTTCAGCACCCTCTTCTGCT
Source organism: Pipra filicauda (assembly GCF_003945595.2). Lineage (NCBI taxonomy): Eukaryota > Metazoa > Chordata > Aves > Passeriformes > Pipridae > Pipra > Pipra filicauda. Next base: position 126,538 of record NW_024103973.1, on the reverse strand, counting down.
CCCCTCTGCACCCCACCCTTTTTCCTCCCAACTCCATATTTTACAAGGTGACTCCAAGAAAATAAAAATTCTGCTTAAAGCGGCAAAGACATTGGATGCTGTTTGATCTGCTGGTGACCTCTTCCTGGCCCCCAGAGCCAGAAGTTTCACTGCAGTACAGGCATGAACACACTGGCACCTTCTCCGCCTGAGACTCCTGAGCAACTGGTCCCTGGACCTGCACATTTTTCTGCAACTGCCCAGTTTCTTAGTTGGAGTTTCTTCAAGATACTCCTCTCCTCAAACATCTCAAAAACCTGCTGTTTGGGCATCTGGGAGCTGGCAACTATTTCTCTGTGCATCGCAAGATGGTGGTAAACCCAACCAGTGGTGCCGTGGAGACAAGGGGCTGAGCAGCCAGAGTCACTGGCCTGCCATCAGCTGCTCCTCTGGGTCCTGGGCTGCCTCCAGGCATGTCCCTCTGTGCTTTGCCATTCATTCTGGACACGTCTCTCAGTCCCAGGTGATCATTGCTTTGGCTGGGAAGAGCAGACTTCCTCGCTGTGTCCTCTGATGATGCTCAGAGCTGATGCTGCAGGGAGGAGGCCAGACTGGCTGCAGACCTTGTCCCTAAGGCAGGCGGCACGTACGTACTACGGAGGAAGGAGGTGGAAAAATCAATAGTTAGTGCATTAGGATTAAAGCTGTAGCATGAAAGCCTTATATGGCCAGGATTATGATATGTGGTAGCTGCACTGACTGTGGCACTTGGTGTGATGTGGGTTTAGTACTTTTGTCGCATTGCAAACCCCTGTATGCACATGTGGGACACAATTGAATCCTTCAGTGAGTGGTGGCTCCAGAACAGGTTTTGAGCACCACCTGTCCCCTCCTTGGATCTGCCTCGGCCTGACCACAGCTGCCGAGCATTTGCTCTGTCCCTCTTCACTTGTGTAACCCTATCCCTTTCTGCTCAGGCTTTTGTTATTTCTTTTGTCACCATAGTGACAGGAAAAGAGTGATGATTGCTGGAGTAATTTCCCATATTAGGTAGCGCTGGCTTTTCAGCCTAAATCAGCTCTTCATTTTCCCTGTGTTCTGGCTGAGCCTCAGTGGAGCAGCATTAAAGAGCAGTGGTGGAGGGGCCTCGGTGTGTTGCGGTGCTGCCAGCACCTCTGGGACAGCTGAGGCAGGGACAGGGCCTTCAGGTTACAGAATCACAGAATATGTGAGTTGGAAGGGCCCCACAAAGATCGTCAAGTCCAACCCTTAGCCCAGCATAGGACCATCCCCAAGAGTCACACCATGTGCCTGAGAGCATTGTCCAAATGTTTCTTGAGCTCTGTCAGCCTTGGTGGTGTGCCCACTGCCCTGGGGAGTCTGTTCAGTGCCCAACCACCCTCTAGGGGAAGAACCTTTTTCTGATATCCAGCCTAAACCTCCCCTGACACAACTTCAGGCCATTCCCCCAGGTTCTGTCAGTGGTCACCACAGAGAAGAGATCAGTGTCTGCCCCTCCTCTTCCCCTCACAAGGAAGTTGTAACTGTGATGAGGTCTCCCCTCAGTCTCCTCTTTTCCAGGCTGAACAGACCCAAGTTCAGCCACTTCTCATTTGGCTTCCCTTCAAGGCCCTTCACCATCTTCGCTGACCTCCTTTGGACACTCTCTAATGGCTTAATATCTTCTTTATATCATGGAGACCAAAACTGCACACAGTATTCAAGGTGAGGCCACACCAGTGCAGAGCAGAATGGGACAATTCCCTCCATATGAAGTTCAACAAGGGGAGTTCCAGATTCTGCACTTGGGATGGGGCAACCCCCGATGTGCAGACAGACTGGGGAATGAGATGCTGGAAAGCAGTGCCAGGAAAGGGACCTGGGAGTCCTGTTGACAGCAAGTTGAGTCAGCAGTGCCCTGGCAGCCAGGAGGGCCGACCATGTCCTGGGGGATCAGGCACAGCATTGCCAGCCAGGCGAGGGAGGTCACTGCATGTCCCACCAGGGATGCACAGAGAGAAGGGGAAGACAAAAAAAACCGCATTTGCAAATGTTTCTCCCTCAGTGCATTTGCTGTAAGTCTCATGGTCAGTAAAACCAGGAACTTCTGTCTGTTCTGGGGCATGTGCACGTCTGCAGGGTGCATAGGAAGAGCTCCCCAGAGGTAACTGCTTGCTCTGACCAATGTAGCGAGTGGGCAAAGACCCCACATGTACCCCCAGCCTGTGCCCTCTGCTCTGCACAGCCCCTGGCAGCAGAGCCCAAACCAGGGCTGGGACCAAACCGGGATTCCCAAGGGGAAAGGGGGTGGCTCAGTGCCAAATCCTGCTCTCTCCCAGGCTTCATTAGCCATGTAGGGCATCTCAGAGAGACACCCAGGACACACACACAAATACACACTTAAAAATCAAGATCATTAAGTACGCAAATGTGTTTAAATAGCAAACAAGCTACTGAAAAGAGGAGAAAGGTCACAAAATGTGAAATGAAAGCAGCTCTTCTGTTCCCTGTGCAGGCAGTGCTGGTCCCTACCTCAGAGGATATATTAAGAAGTGTCAACCTTCATTTCAAGCACACTGCCTTTTGTCCTCCTATCACAACATTAACATTATCCCCACATAATTTTATGTATTTAATTTTACAATAGGCTGTGTCAGTGAGCACTGCCTGTAAATATTTGATCACCACCGTTCCTCTAGGATTATCTTATCAAGAGTAAAGATATTAAAATAGAAATCTTGTCATGTTGCTGCCTTTATACTTCCAGCCTAAGAGTTGATTGACAGAAAATGAACTGCCTGAACTAGCTCTAAAGTGTCTTTTTACTGAGAGTTTTAATGCCAGAGGCTATAGAAAAAAAGGTTAGCTAGTCATCGGAAACTAATGCCTTGCTGTAGTTATGAAGCTTTTGTACTGAAGATTAAAATATATGAATCTACTAGGGGTATTTTTACAAGTGTAAAATGGCGTTGGTCTTTTTGTATCTTTTTGCCATCTCTAATGAGCCTTAGAAAGAGCCTTTCCTTTTCTTCCTGCTCTTGAATATTAGATGCAGCTTCACTGCAGCTCACAGACACGGGCTGAAGTTTTGCAAGAGTAAGCTCTTGACTTATCTAACCTACAGAATTTCTTTTTGGTGATAAAATGGCTTGCGAGCCAGGACTAAATGTTCCTGCCTAGCTTGGAATATCAAACCACTATAGACAAGTCAAGGTTTCTATTTATGGCCAGTTAAAGAGACACCTGTAATGCTGTTTTAATGTTACAAAATTGCCCTGAAATTGTCATGTGTCTGAAGAGCACCATGCTGCAAATATATCATGGTCCCCGAGGGCTTACTCAGCCTGTGCTCCAGCACAAATCAATGCGAGTTTTTGCTGGAGTAAGGACCCAAGCACCGATTCAGAAAAGTACCTAAGCTTGACCAAACTTTAATCACAAGCTCGTGCTCCTTAGAAATCAATAAAGACAGAAGCTGGCTGGGGCAAGGGGACAGTGAGGGGTGTGGGTCCCACATTCCTGTAGCTCCTGTGCCCAGGTGGGCAATGGGCCAGAGGTCCCTGGCATCCCGGCATCCTGAATAAATCTAGCTTTGTCTTGTCATGATCCTGGAGGGCAGGAGAGGGTGGTAAGTTCACAGATCTGTCCCATCGCAATGACAAACTGTAGCCACCAGTGTTAAATCACCCAAGGGCTTTCCAGAAAGTAACAAAAGTGTTGCTGTGGGATGGCTGAGGCTGGAGTGGCCAGAGACAGAGCAACCTGGAGCACTCTGCTTTAGCCAGAGCAGCCCTCTCACTTTTTTCCCCTCCAACATGAACAATAACTGTATGAAAGGAAACTAACTGCACATTAAGCAACCTATTGTTGACCTGTCAGAAAGGGATTTACACAAGTGGCTCCACTAACAGCAGTGGGTGGTCCTCTACTTGCTCTCCATGGGCTCAGAATGTAGACAAGCTTGTTCTAACATTTCACTTACGAGAAAGGTCAAGAGCTGTGATTTTGTTCAGCATGCTCAATATATTCAATTAAAACATACTGGTGTATTCATCAGCTATTAACTGTCTTTGCAATAGCTGTAATCAAACAGGAACTTCCCTGTGAAAGGAAATCTTTCAAGACAAATTCTGACATGGGAACAGAGGAGAACAGGAATTTCCCAGGTCTCCAATGTCTTTTTGCTTTGTGTCTCTGCATGAATCCCTCAGCCACTGGGAGTTTTTCTTTCTCTGCTGCTGGAGCAAGAATGGCTTGAAGGTGAGGGGCTGGCCAGATCCAGCTCCTGCATTTCCCTTCCTTGGGCTGGGAGTGAGCTGAACACCAGCAGTGCTGGATGCTTGGCAGCCCTGGGGGAATAAAACCAGCCAGGCAATTTTCTCAACCAGGCAATTCACTTGCAGAAATATCATTTACAAAGTTACACTAAGAGCCTCGGGATAAGAAATGGGGAACGAGAGGAAGTCAAGTCGGCTGCTGAGGAGTGTTTAACAAACTCAGAAGTTTTAGAGGGTTTAGCAGCTGGTGGCCTCCAATTCAATGGGTGGAAGAGTTAAAAAGCCACACACCCTGCTTTGAAAACTTCCTCCAAAGAGCCTGAAATGAAGAAAAACCCCAACAAGGCAGACTAGAGCAAAGCAGAGGAATGAACTGAGGGAAGCAAGAAATAATTACCTGAGCCAACTGTTCTAATTATATACACACAGCAGACAAATAGTGATAGCAAAGAAAAAGTAGGTGTTCTTAAGATGGATAGTACAGAAATGGAGATATAGTAGAAAATAACACATATTAAGGAATTAGTATTCATTATGCTAAAAAAGGGGTGCATGTATTTACTTACATTAGTCAGAAATCAGGCATGCAAAGAGATGGGTGACAGCAGGGAGAAGCGTAGCAAGAAAACCAGAAAGTGGTTGTGACAGGTTTCCCTGGTTGCTGTGAACAAGGGGGTGCTGAGCCAGGTGTGATGCCACCAGCATCAATTGATTATACCACAGCTATTTTGCATCTGACAGCATCCAGTGTGCAGCTGCAGGTGCCTCCAGGCACAGGGCTGGAGCGGGGCACTAGGAAGTCCAGTGCCTTGGTGCACAGCTGCAGGACAGTGCACCACATGTGATAAACTGGGTGTGCTTCCTCTTGCCATGGGGCTTTGGAGGACAATAAGGTGCCTCTTGCCATGCTGTACCAGTGTGGTTTTTATTTTTTATCTGCTGTGTGTTCATGGTCTTCCAGGTCCTTTCACTAAAATGTCCCAAAGCTCCTCGTGTTTGGGCCATCCTCCTCACCAGGCTCCCTCAGCAGGTTTCCTCTGCTGAGGCCTTTAATGCAGATAGAGAGTGATCAATGTAAGCTTCAGTCCAGTCCCTGAAAAACATCTCTTTCCATTACTGGGCTCTATTAGCCAATTCCCCACCTATTTCTGAGTTATTTAATTAATCCCCATCTTCTCCAGCATGCCTTATACTGTTAGATATTCAGAGCACAAAGGCAAGGGATTCACTTAAATCCTGGAGGAGGAGAACTGTTGGATTTCCTTTATCTGCAAGATCAGTTAGGGATTTCAGGTTAATCTTGCTCGGTAAATCATGTTGCATTTTATCCCATTTGCCTTCATGTCTCTGTAAATGGTCTTTCTCTCAGAAAAACGTGACTGAGCTCTGAGTACTGGACCCTGTTCACTTAGCAAACCCTTCTTAAATAATTGCACTACGGTTGGCACACTCCAGGTACACAGTCTCACCCCTGAGCTGACACCCTGGTTAAGCCCCCACCTTCAAAAACTGCAGGACTACCCACTCTCTCCAAGGCAGCTCCTTCAGTGCCCAACAAACCCAATGAAGTATGTAAACACCTAAAATCATCCAGTTGTAAGTTCCTGCTGGGTGATCGGGGGCTAAAAAACCCAACTTGCTGTGGGCTGATGGATTTGGTATTTCATTTCTGCACATCTTAAACCCCAGTTTTCCATTCAGACTCTTTACCATGGTGCTTTTAGCCCACACTCATCCAAAAGCCAGACATTTTTCCCACTTCAACAAAGAGGGCACATAACATTTTACTTGCCCATATACTCTTGCCCTGTGCTCCCTTCCAGCAGCCCTTCAGTTTGCTCTCCTTGGTCTTTCCAATGCCATATGGTTGTAGAAGTTGTGCATTTACACAGTCTTTCCTAGGTCTACCTAAACAAGTCTCCCTTCATCCTTTCCCTTCCTGACCTATCCGCATGACTTGCTTTGTTGCCAAGGCTTCCTCTGTTGTGCCACTTAGATTCTGCTAATTCTTGGTCTTTTTAAGAAGATATTTTTCATCTATTTCTGATTCCAGCTGCTTCCTAAAAGTTTTTTTCCCTTTAAACTGAGTGGCACTTTCCAGATCTGAAGCAGGTGGCCTGTCCCCACCTGCCTGCTGTGTAATGATGCAGATGGTGGAGTTGCAGAACTCCATGAGTGGTCAAGCACTTCATAAATTTCAAGCCAAAGATATTATAAACAAAAAAAAAAAAAAAAAGGAGGGGGGAATTCTTTCCTTGGAGCACAAAATCAACACAGCAGTTTTCAACTAGCTGCACAAAGGCAGGAAAGTCACACTGCCTTGAGTCTGCCCAGATGTGTGTGTCCCAGATAAACTGAATTTTCTGGGTATTGTCCGCATTCTCAGTCTCCTCCAGCAGCACTTGCAAGCCCCACTGAGTCCTGTAACCAGAAGGAAAGGGAATGCTAAATCCCAAACCTTTCCTGACATAAACCAGGCTGCAGATGATAAACAACCATCAGTAAGGATCTGTGCTATAGACATTAAACAGAGGATTTCTAGTCAAATCCAGCAGCTGAGAAGCAAATCATGCCTTCCACCCCTCAGTCTCCTCTCCAAAGACCCAGCTATGGCTGCTGGCCCTGCAGCAGGGCTCTGGCTCTGCACTGTCCTCAGCTGCTCTTTGCAGTGACTTTTGGAGTAGATTTGTCAGTAAAACAAGGGGGAAAATTAACAGTCACAAGACAGTGAGCCCTGGGTGTGTGCACACCTGTGCATCTCCCACAGGACAAACTTCAGCACTCTTCATGTTTATCAAGTCTAAACACAGACAGATGCCAGGAAATGCAGAGAGAGGTGGCAGCAGGGGAATGGAAATCCCATTGTTTATAGAGTGGCATGAAGAGATGAAGAGACAAAGAAACAAATACAAATGCTCAGGCACAAGCTCAACCCAAGGTGCCCTGAGCACTCAGTCACACCTCACTGGACAGGAGGGGCAGCAGCAGGGGCTGCACAGCCCCCAGACCTGCTGGGCAGGTGAGGTGGGCACTGCTGAGCCAAGCACCAGGGCCACAGCCCTCTCTGCAAAATACTTATGTTCACTAGATACAGATGTGTAGATGTAGATGTGGATGTAGATATGGAAAGTTTTCAGGTATTTATATATAAAAGTCTTTATATATCTAAACCCCAATATTTTTTAATGTTTAAAATGTGTGCATATATGTATCTTTATATGCATATATATATATAAAAAATATATGGTAGTATATGGACATAAAAAGACCTTTTAAAAGAACTTTATGTATACACACGTATTTACACACAGACACGTGTGTATGTATATATGTACACATATATAAAACATTTATATATATGTGTATACATTATGTTATATTAAAAATTATTATAATATATTATCATCATATTATATATACACTAAATATGTATTGTATATATGAAATAAATATATTAAGTATTTAGAAGGCTACTTATGTATTTGCATGTATATATGTATATTAATATGCATATCTAGAAATATACTTTATAAAATTATTATTAATAATAAATATAGCTATATATACACGTACTATAAAATATTATATACATACTATTGTGCATCTCCAAGTGTTGAGGAGTCGGTGCTGGAGTGTGACAGAGGGAGAGAAAATTGGCCAGGATGCATTTGGCATTATCCCACTTTGTGCCAGGAGAAATGACCCAAGTGCAGACACCCTGTTTGCATATTTTACTTTTAAATCCACCAGCTGCTGACAGGTGCCCTGACACCTTTCCTTTCTTACTGCCCAGCCATCCAGGAGCTGTGCTGTCTGTCTGTCCAGGCGCCGTGCACTACCAGAGCCCCCCCTCACACGTGCAGCCCCAGCCGGGACAGAAAAGCTGTCATGCCATGGCATTTCTCTCTTCTGGCAAAAGGATCCTGCTGAAAGAAGTGAGGGAATAACATCAAAACCCCAGCCAGAGGCTGACAAGCAAACTGACATTTAGCAAAACAAAAAGTAGGTAAGGTGGGAAGAAAAGCCTGGGTGGGTGGTTCAGTTTTTGGCTACGGCTGCAAATCTTTTGGGGGAGCATTTCTGACTCCACATATGCACTTCCAAACACATTTCTAAAATGCCAGGACAGGTATTTCCCCCTCTTTTCCCTCTCTTTTCCCTCTCATTAGCAGCTCTCCCAGAACTGCCCACACCCAGAAGAGCGGCAGCGTTGAGGCGAGTATGTCACCATCTTTAGCTCCAGCAGCAGAAGGAGGTGGGCATGTAAGGGTTAAGTGACAGCTTATTTACGAGTGACAAGGGTGTGCAGGAACCTGGAAGAATTTTTTTTCCAATTTTCCTTGGGTGACAGACACTTTACAGGCAGTTCTGCTGTCCCTGGGAATGTCAGTGTGAAATGGAGAACCAGTGGCATTTACAGGCTGAAGTTTCTCCTTGTACTCAATGACAGAATAAAGGGGGAAAATTTAAAAACGCCAAGCCCATGAATGTTTTTAACCAGGAGCGCCTCCAGCCTGGTTTTATGCTGGCTCTAACTCTGGCTGGTCAAATTCCCTGCACTCTGCAGTGAGAGGCAGTTTGAGCTGCTGGTGGACAGCGCTGCTTTCTGCTCAAACTATTTCTCAATCACTTAATTATATCCTGCACTTACAGTTTTACAGAGAACAGATGTGAAGGCTTATCTTGGGACAGATACATTATGTATACAGCATTAACTTCACACCCATACAGTCCCCATTTTAATTACACAGCCAGTGGGAGACCCAGGGTAGTTTGCTGGCAGAGCACTTGGTTTCATTAGCAATTCCCAAGACCTCGGCTGTCTGCAAGCATCCTCACTCATGCAGGCTGAGCTGCACTGGAGATCCATCCCATGGCAGCCAAGGATGAGCCTGACCTCAGGGAAATCCCCCCAAAATCACTGAAAGAACAACTGCCAGTGCGCACCTATGGGCTTGTACAAGCGCCAGCCTGAGTTTTGTCTTAAACATGAGTATTTTTTGAAAGCCTTAATGTGACATGAAATGTGAAGCCAAAGGATATTGAAAGACAACTTGGACGTACGTCGCTGCGGAAGTTTGTCTGATCTCTGACCCCTGTCAGGGAAACATCAGTGTGACAGGTCCCCACAGGCTGCATCTCACTGCTAATAAAAGCCTTTTAGCAACACTCAGGGAAGGAGTTTGATCACAGCCTCTTGCTGGGTTTAATAGGTGGTGAAGCACAAGGAAGCATTTGGTTTTGTCACTCCATTACAAGCTCAATATGAGTGATGAGTGCACTGCTGCAACAAAGAGAGACAGCAGGGTGCAGATGGCATCAACAAGGGCATCACCAGTAGAGATAAAGGAGTCATTATCCCACTCTAGTCAGTGCTAGTCAGTCCACATCTGGAATACTGTGTTCAGTTCTAGTCCTGCTATGCAATAAAGTTATGGACAGGCAGAGGGAGTCCAGAGAAAGGCCACAAAGATGATCCAAGGACTGGGAAGAGCAGGCTTGCGAGGGAAGGCTGGGTTTCCTCAGCCTTGAGAAAAGAAGCCTTAGGAAAGACCTTATTGTCACGTTCCAGTATTTAAAGGGTGGCTACAAATAAGATGGAGGCTCCTTTTTTACAGGAAGTCACACGGAAAAGGGAGGGGTAACAGGTACAAGTTACTTCTGGGGACATTCCAATTAGACACAAGGAGAAAATTTTTCACAGAGCAATCAGCCATGGGAATAATCTCCCCAGGGAAGTGGTGGATTCCCCAGTGTTGGACACTTTTAGGATTCAGCAGGACAGGACAATGGACCATCTTGTCTGACCATGCTTTTGCCAGAAAAGCTGGACCAGATGATCCCAGAGGTCACTTCCAACCAAGTATTCTATCATTTTATGATTTGACACATGTCCTCTTTGAAGTGACATAAGCCCTTACATTTTTTTAGCCTCTCAGGAACTCTGAAAATTCCTCCAAATTTTAACAGGTCCAAAATTGGATTAAAATTTTCCTGATGCTACAATAAAGCAGAGAAAACTGTTCTAAAAGAGCAGTATTTTCTCCATCAAAACCACTATATCACACCCAGGCAAGGAGACTGTTTCTACAGTTGTTTCTTCCCAAGCTGAACAGAAAGAAGGGCCATTTTCCTGCTTTCTCCTTTAAAATTTTTCAAGGTAGCAAATGGCTCTGCTGTACTCTTTCCCCACAGCCACCTCTCATTACCTGGGCTGCCCTTCTCCCTGCCCAGGGTGCAGCCACACTGTCCTCTGGTTCCAGCCCAGGAGAGAAATCATCAATATACATATGTCAGGTGAAATTAAAATTGTCCCTATGAGTTATTCTATGACACAAGCTAGCACTGGCTATATTAAATCCTATTAATTAATATTAAATTAATTATTTTCCTTGCCTATAAACACAGAGCGCTACTGCAGAGCAGAGAAGCAATTATTATCTGGGATGCCTCAAGATATTATAGCTTTCAGAGTCCCAAAAGCTGAATATTTGTTAGAAACAGCATGACAAATCTGTTGCTGTTAGAGCTGCTATAACAGGACTAGAAAAATCCTGAGTAAACTGCAATAGGTCAACAATTTGCCAGAAATATCAGCTGAATCAGGAGCCTGAGGTTTCATCTCACTGGAACATTACTTATTATGTGCACAAAGAGCCCTGCCTCAGCAGAACAGTGTGTTACTTACCGAAGGGCCAGCAAGGCATGGCTTGTGTTCTACTAACTTCCACTCATTCAAGCTTAATTCTTTGCTTTGGGAACGAGTAAGGAAGGGCACACGGTGGGACAGGCAAACTGCCTCTCACAGCACAGAAGCCCTTTGCAATGGCAGCTGATGGAGCACAGCAGTGGGCAAAACTCAGCTGAAGGGGCCAACTCTCAGAAAAAAAGGTGCTGACTGCTCGTCACTCGCTGGGAGGTGATGCAGAAAGTAAGAGGGTAGTTTTCTGTTTGTTTCTGCTTGTTGGGAAAAATTTCTTCCAGCCAGCAGTGGTTCTGTGGGGGCCGCATGTCCTTGCTGTGCTCTACCCCTGTGGCTGGTGTGGACAAGGGGATGGATGTCATGAGCATGCAGGGCTGCCTTATTCCCGCAGGACCCAGCAGCGCTTGATGCACATGTGGCATAAAAGGGCCAATAACAACAACTCACCAGCCATCCACCAGCTGCTCACCAGTTCACCATGGCTATGCCTCTTGAAGAGGCAGCAATGCTTTTGGTCTCCATCCCTCCCAGGGTGACTGCTGATGACATTCATTCAGGTCGTGACTTTCTCAGTGGCCTTAGGAGACCTGGAAGGCAAAGCTCTCAAACAAAAGCCATGGTGGCCTTTTGAAATATTCATCTCTCTGTTTCCCTGCTCAAAGTAGAAGAAGAAAAAAAAATACCACTTTACTGAAGTAAACTGAAGTTGTTATGCAATGAGTCATTTGCTGCCTGACGAGAGATGGGCCAGCATCCCTCTCTGCGCTGCAGTGATTTGACTAATTACTTCTATCTGCTCCAGCAGAGGAGCAGCCTTCGCCAGCCTTTCTGCTGTCTGAGTCCTGTCTGTCAGCATCAGAGAAGTGGGTAGAGATGGGAAACAATGTCCTTCTGGTTTGGGCAGTGGCATTTTGTCTGCTCCTCACCCCTACTCGGTGGCAGGTCCCAAAACTGAGAGTTCAGTGAAATACCAAACCCTAAAAGTTCAGTGTGAAATAGTATTGAGTTTTACGCTGGAATTTTCTTTCAGCTCACATTTGATGAGCTCTCCTTGAGGATTTGGGGACTGAAGGGCCACAGATATCACCCAAAAACATCACCCAGTGTGGCTGGATAGAGGGCAAGAACAGGGGCACACGTGGGGCTTCCAAAATGTTACAGTCTCCTCTGAGCTGCTAAACAGGGCTCAGGACTTCCACAGCTGTTAATTAGAGGTGAATGTCATTAAAGTATATTAGAAGAAAAAGGCAGCTGCATATGCAAACTGATTATATTTTTACACTTGCTTAAAATCATAACTGTGATTTTTAATTATAGTGGATCAAAGAAAAGAACCACATTAATCCAACACAATCACGTGCAAGCTGAGTTCATAACAACATTGTATTTAATTGGCAGTAAGCTCAGGCAACGTTAAATACAAATGAAAAGGACTGACACATTCTGAAGGCTAATTAATATGACAGACCAGCAGCAAATGCATTGTTTATTACTACTAATTTCCAGTGGCTGGTTCAACACCATTTTGTTGCCACGATCCCCAGTGCTGCGTCCATCAATGCATGATATTTAAAAGGAAAATTAAATATGATTTATTTTAAGGAGGAACAAAGAAGTTCAAAGATAATTAAATTACGCATTTCAAATACCAAGTTGCAGATAAAGAGCTTTAAAATGCAGGATTTTTCTCTTTCCAAGTGTAAGTCCCCTTGTTATGTGCATATAATTCACATTAATGTGGTACATCAGTGACAGAAGACACTTCTTTCCCTGCACATTTTAATGCAGTTAACAAACGGTGATTTTTTTTCAGGGCTGACACAACTCTCAGTGAAGTAAACAGAAGGATTACCTTCAGGACCCTCCCAGAGCCCAGCAACTCATTGGAAGAATTTCCCTTGGTTCCAGTGGGGTCTCAATCATATTTTTCAGATAAGGACCTGTTATCTTTTTTTTCACTCTTAGAAAGTACTTAGCAAAAATAAGGAATATTCATTCAAGTAAAGCCTTTTAAATACAGTGTCCTGAAAGTTTGCTAAAGCTTTCCAGAGAGTCACATGCATTAGAATTCTCCTACCTGACTGCACCACCTTCCCCAGCAGGTTATGGACTGTAATGGCACGTATTTGTCACACCTTGTTACAGCCTTGGTCAATAGAATAATGGAATAATCAATCATCTATATTTTAGTGTGAGACAAAATAAATACAGTGCATAATAGTCAATCAGGTCTTCACCAAGGAAAAGTTGAACAATTACAGTGGTTGTCAGTGGTAAACTGCCTATGATAAGTATGCAAACATTGACCCCAAGTGTTACACTGAGAACATGGAAATTAAAACCATCTATCTTACTTGATTCAAAGTCTCCTAGATAACAAGGATGGTATTTAAGGAAAACCTTGGCTGGACCCAGATTGCTTCTTTCTGTTAGATTAGAATTAAATTAAGTCAAAATTTAGAAAATACTGGTTTAATTAAAGATAGTTCACTAGCTCATAAATTATACATTCTCTGTCCTGTTGCAAAGTGTAAGTTTGATATTAGTTGTCAGAGCTGCAGAGGATTCCTAAAGGTTAGTTCACATTTATATGCAGACTTCTGGGAACGAAGGACTAATTATTGAAGTTCCCAAATTGCTACCCCAGTCTGCTCAGCAAGTGCAGTCTCCCAGATTTCAGCAAAAACAGTGTTTTCTTCAGCAGCTTAGTACTAATATGCAAAATAAGATGGTCAAAAGAGACCTTGGCCAAAAGCAGACATTGGCATGGAATCAAGAATGAAAATATTAATAATCATGTAGAAACTAATTACAAAAGTAAAAAGTCCAGCTATCTTGCATAGACCACAGAAAGGAAGAGTGTTTCAGTTTCATTAGCACAGCAGCAGAAGGAGAGTCCTTGCAAAGTGTTTTTTTGAACTTCCTCCTGCTCATACCAATGTACGTCTATGTTCACTAAAGCCACATTCATTTAAACTAGAAAGGTAAAAAAAAATAATCTAACAGTGAAGGCAATAATTCACTGAAACACACTTTGCCCTGCCCATATCCACAGTGGTGAGCAGAGGGGCATCCACCATCAGTGCTTGCACTACTACCTTCTGAATTGACTACCATGCTGCAAAAGCTGCCTTTACAGCCCAAAAGTAGCCTGACGAACACTCCATTTGAGAGTGGAGCTACTCTGGGATACACACATCCTGGAGCTACTCTGGGATACACACATCCTGGAGCTACTCTGGGATACACACATCCTCACCAGCTTGTGACCAGTAACAGTCGCGTTTTCAATCAAAATGCCTCCAACACAGACTGACAAATGCTTGGCACTGAGACAGTGGTATCAGATGCCCATCAGTGCTGAGGAAGACTGCTGTAGATGAAGACAGAGGAGAGGTAAACTCCCTGGCTCCAGGGAATTTGGAGGAGAACTCGAGATGTTATTGATTCGCAGCACTGCTGAGAGGCTCCCTTGCTGCTAGGCAGCACGGGCACTCAGGGAGATGAGCTCCTCCATCCAAAGTGCGCCAGTGATTGCCTGAACCAGAGTTGAAGATGCACATCAGTGCATCCTGAAATGGTTAGAAAAGCTCCTTATATATTGACCCAGCAATTAGCAGGGTGCTGAGCAGCAGAGCAGGGAGCAAAGCCCTCTGGTAGAGCCTTCAGCTGCATCATACCACACTGAGGGGACCTTCACAGAGCCACAAAAAACCCCTTTGACATGGTTTTAAAACCTGGGAGCTAATTTTTCAGATAAGCCATGATGAGATAAGCTCTGCTATGATCAGAAAGGGTGCAAGGCAGTGTCACACGAGGGAGAGAGATGGGAAGGATGTGAACTCTATTTAAGCGGCCCCACAGTGAAACAGTTTGCAGCCAGCACACAACTTACTGTCAGCTCTCTGTGAGCGGCTCCTTTGATTGTGCTGCTCTGTGAAGGAGCACTTGTCACTTTTTATTGAAGGAGAGGGGAAGAAAGCAAGGCAGCCTGTTGCCAGGAGAAAAGATGCCACTCACTTTAAGTTAAAATATAGACAGCTGCAATGCCCTGGCTGCTGGTGATCGAGGACCAGCAGAAGTGTGAAGGAAGTATCAATGCAGGGCAAGAAAAAGAAAACAGCAGGAGACTGGAGCGAGTGCAGAGCCCATGGGGCTCAGACTCCCTGTTGGTAGTGCCTGCAATGCCTGAGCATGCAGGAAGAGAAAACAGCAGCCATGGGCCCTTCCAAAGCCAGCAGCTCCCATCAGGCTGAGTCAGGGCGCTGTTTCCACAGCCCTTGTACCCCAACACCTGTAGACACCTGGACTGGGATAAAACACAGACTCAGAGTGACCCACTGTGGGGAAGCATTTTAAGTCGTCTGTAATAGAAGGGCAATCAGTTGTTTGGCACTGCCATACTGTGGGCTGGTTACTTCTTATAGCAGGTTGTCCTCACTCAGCACGTGATGAGCTCTAATCGAAATAGAGAAGAGCTGTAGCACTGCACAGCCTGTCCCGCAGCCTCTGCCTTCCCAGATCATCAAACTCAGTGAAATCCACCTCGTAGAGCTGGAAATCCCTCGCCCCAAAGCAAGACTATTAAAGCTCTGTGATTGTATCTCTGTAACCCAGCAAGCAGAGGAAAACAGCCTGGGAAAGGTACAAAAGCGCAACGTGAGCATCCTTTTCCTCCCCCTTCCTTTGTGAGGATTCTGCTTGTTCAAGATAATAATCAGCAAACAGAAAACCCTGCACAAAGAGGCTCCAGTGGAACAAGCCCAGTTTCCCCTCAGCCTCTCCTGCTTCTGGGAAGAGTTACTGTGGAATATTAAAAGGCACCAGAGGTGACAGTAGTAACCAAGAGGAGGGAGGAAATGACTCTGCAGGTAGGAGAGACAAAAATGCAAGGCAATATTACAGTATCTTGAGTACCATGAGACAAAGCATTTCCCAATGGAACTGGGAAAGCTGATATTTACCAGCTGGATCCTGCAGACTGACCAATTTATTTCCATGGCTTTGTTGCTTATAGCAAAACAGAAAATATTTATAGCTACTGTTTTCCTCAATTCAGCTTCATCTTTGCCCAATCTGTCTACAAAACTGGTGCAAGACTCTTAGGTTGTACTTCCCCACCCACACCTTGCAAGGTGTTTTGCATTTCCTAGTCCTGGTGCAATGGCAGAAAGGCTCCAGCATCTCGTCCCAACTACTTGACTTAAAGATCATATTCCTGTGCAATATAAGATGGTGAAGGGTCTGGAGCAAAAGTCCTAGGAGGGGGTGTTTAGCCTGGAGAAAAGGAGGCTCAGGACAGACCTTATCCATCTCTACAAAGGAGGTTGTAGCCAGGTAGGGGTTGACCTCTTCTCCCAAGTAACAAGTGACAGGACAAGACGAAATGGCCTCAGGTTGTGCTGGGTAGGGCGTTAGATTGGATATCTAGAATTTGGGAATCTCTGCTCTGGCACCTGAAGCACCTCCTCTCCTTCCTTCTTCACTGACCTTGCTGTCTGCAGAGCTGTTCTCACATATGCTCACTGCTCACTGCAGCTGCAATCGTGCAGGGTTTTGGTTTTCTCTGCCCTTATTAAACTTGTTATCCCAGAGGAGCTACAACTGTCATTGGTGGGCTCAGCCTTGGCCAGCAGCACGTCCATTCTGGAGCCAGCTGGCATTGGCTCCACTGGACATGTGAGAAGCTTCTGGCAGCTCCTCATAGAAGATACTCCTGTAGCCACCCCCCCATCCCTCCCTCCCACCAAAGCCTTGCCACACAAACCCAATACAATGTTTGTATGATTCTAAGTGTAGAAATCACTCATGGTGAATCTGCCCTGCACTGATGATGAATAAAGTCACTAAAACCCCTCACCCACTCACTTTAGCGGCGTTAAAGCATGAGCAACTTTGTGTGCTACAATGGGCGGATAAGTGGAGGGCTGATTTTTCAGCTGGTCCTAGTCATGCTGTATTTTTCCTTTCCTATGAGCACAGGGGCTCACTCACAGATTCCACAGTGATGCTGCTAATGCCAGTCTGTGTCTCATGGCAGCACACGGTCATCCATCCAGAAGTGGAAAGCAGTTGCTAAGAAATTTGGCAACAGGCAATATCAATGTCACCTTCTAAACAGGCAACCAAGAAATGCAGGAGTAAACAGAAGAACAGCCTTTTCCCTGGAAGCAGAGGAAGGCAGCGGCTCCAAGTCCTACAGTATTGAGTTATCATCTGGACCTGGCTGCATTTCCCTGAGACTCAATTCTCTCCATCTCAGCCTCTAGCAGATAGGTGACATATGGATGTCTTCATGCTCCTGGCCGTCTTGCCAGAGGTCACAGTCATTTTCTATTCCCCTGGTAACTTGGGGGTGGTTCCTGGAAGCGTTGTGGACTCTTCCCATCCTACCTGCCTTTTGAGCTCATTAGCTCTCTGCTGTGCATCGACTTTCTGTGGAAGGACTTCAGGAGCAACCCTGGCAGCTTCAAAACCGTAGGATATTTTCCTACAGTAAAACCCCCATTTCTGTATGGAGATAAAACGTGCCACAGGCACTAACCCCCAGCGGCATGCCATATCCCAGGGTGAATGGGACAAGACAACTGCAGCAGTGTCAAACACAGCATGGGAGCAGTGCCATGGTCTGTGGAGACAGGCAAGCATGTGGGGACATGCCACACAGAGCCCCTGGGGACACACAGCCAGAGCCATCACATCCCATGGCACGGCACTGGGGGAGCACACCGGGTGTGCATCCTCCATGGGGCAGCCTGAGCTGAGGCAGCATCTCTGCTGTGTAAAGAAATGAAAACGCCTTTTCGCTGTCTTTTGAAGTTGCTTTTTTTCTTTTGTTTTTAAGAGAGAAGTCTGCAGATCTTGTCTGTCCCAGGAAATACGTTATAAAACTGCAATTTGCCTGTCTTGCCTCTCTCACCCTAGCATTGACCCTAAAGATGAACTCCCATGAACAAGTCTAATCCTGTTTTTCATGTTTCCCCAGGCTAATGAATATTTATGAATCGTTTCTCCAGAGCCAAAGCATGGCCCTTACAACCAGCCATGATAGTTCAATTTGTTTGCTTGCCAATTCTTCGAATTGTTTTTTTGTTGTTGTTCTTTTTGAAACTTAGAGGAAAAAAAGAATCTCATTCCCGGTTGGTTCTTATCAAAGTGTGTGGGGTTTTTGTTTGTGGTTGTGTTGTGTTTTTTGTTTTGTTTTTTTTTTAACTCAGCTGGAGCTTGGAGACTTTCCAATCGGCTTGAATGATTAATGTGGTGCCACTGACTTGTTTTGTGTTTGTATTAACAAAAAAAAAAAAAAAAAAAAAGCACAATTCATGTTTTCCAAAAAGCCAGTTAGGTATCTCTGATTGACCATGCCATGTACGTTTTAAATTGTTCTTTGTGTGCACAAAATGTATAGCAAAAAGGGAGCATTTCCACAGAGATGAATGGAACATTCAAGGTTAGAGACACAGGCAAAATACCGCCTCTCAGCAAGCTGTGTATCAGACTATAATCATTGCAAAGCCAGGTCTTAATATCTTACATTTATTTAAGGGAAAAGATTTGTTCTTTTCCCTGCTATTTATTTAGCTAGTCTAAATTCAGTTTGAATAGCAAAACAGCTTTCCCAGTTTAGCTGCATCACCAAGTCAAGGTCATTCCCCTCAGAGAAAGATCAAGATCCTCTGTAAGGGAGAAAAAAAAAAAGAAATTACTCTCTCCCCCTGATTGATCTACTGAACATCATTAGCGAAGGGTAAGAGATATCTGAACATGCTCTGCAGTCCATTGATGTGCATAGTGTTTTTTGGTGTGAAACAGAAGGAAGTTATGCCGTTACCTTGAGGGAAAAAACTGTTCCTTTAGTGGTGTTTGGAAATATAACAGGGTTGTGAACAGGGGAGGATGTTGAAGGACTCCTACAAGCTGCGTGTTTGTGAGTCAATAAAGTGGTAAAGAAATGCAGCTCTATTGATTTGCATTATGTGCTGTTTCCCAGGTGAGAGTTCAGCCTTTTCTAATATTTTAATGTTATAATAATATCTGTAAAATAATGTCTGTAGAAGTTTGACAGCCCTTAATGTATAGCATGTATTTTTATAGAAATAATAACTCTGTGCTTAAACTCATTAGACTAAAACGTGCCATGTAACCCCATCACTCAGAGACTGTTTGGCAGAGCACACAGGGGCTACACCCAGCAAGGGGAACTTTCACACCAGCCAATATATACTGCATTATAAACCCTCAACAACAAAAACTATAATATTAATTTTGGTGATTTTATCCTTCCGTCAGAGGAAAAAAAAGGTCACTTGAAAGCCTGAGACTGAAGGGCAGCTTTTCCCAGATCACCTTGCTGCAAGGAGACAGACCATTATCAGGGACCCAGAAATTGTTCCAAGGGTTAAAATTACTCACAGCATATTGAGGGGGAGGAGGGTTGTCCACGTGCTCAGCATTCCCCAGGGTGTGGAGATGGGAAAGTGGGCTCAGCTGTAGCGGCATGGCCAAGGGACAGTGCTCCCAGTCCAGGGGCACTGCAGGATCTCCAGGGCAGGAGCCACTTCCTCTGATTTATTTGAGCAAGAGCAAATACAGCTGAATCCCAGAGAGGCAAGTGACCATGAACTGCATTTAGGGCAGCGCTGCAAAATGAGCACTGGGCAAGAATACCTGTGCCTGAGGAGGCTTTAGCCAGAGTGCCCTGAGGAGGTGGCACCACCAGGATGATTTACTCACTGGACTCCAATCCAGCCCATGCAGGAGCCCAGTACTGCCTGACTCTGGAGCACACAGAGAGAGCCCAGAGCCTCCGTGGCATCTCCCTGCCCATGCATGCACACATATGTGTGTGTATGGACAGAAAAAAACATACACACACTCTTCAGTCCCTGACCATTTAATCAGCCAGGCCTTGAAACTTTCTGTTGCAGGAATACCTGGAAAAGGTCTGGGAGGGCTCAGTTACTTTTAAATAGTAGCTCATTTTTTATCCACTGAAAGTTTAACCAGTGATCACTGTGAAAACAACTGTTTTATCCACAGTGAGCTCTAAGATCCAGGTGGCTGAGCACCTCTGGAGGACTGAAGGTGCTCTTGGTGTCTCCACCGTGCTCACAGGTAAGCAGTGCTGGCCCCAGCAGGTGTTGGTGGGGCAGGGGACTGCTCTCAGAGTGGCTCGAGGGTTTGAGGAAGGGCCAGCACAGCTTAAACTCTTCTGCTGGCAGTGTCCTGCAGAGACCACACTGCAAAATGGGCTAAAACAGTCTCCTCTGCCTCCCTGTCTGGCCACTGCCCAGGCCAAGGACAGAACAGCTCTACTGTCGCCTGCAATTAAAGAAATAACAGTAATAACAATCTGTCTCCTTTGCCAGCTCACCCAGATCACTGACACCCCATTTCATGGGGGGCAGATCCCCACAGCCACATTCTCTCCACTAGTAATGACAAGTCAGTGGGCTCACATCACCCTTATGGAGATACCCAAAGGGGGAGTGATGCAAACCAGAACCCAAATCTTAATGAACCATTAAGGAAAAACATTGCAGAAAGCCCCACGAGATCCCTGCCTGCTCCTCTGGTCTGTGCACCGGGCAGCTCCAGCAGCACATTGCTGGTTATCAGTGCTGCAAATCAAAGCAGAATTAGCATAATTGTTCAAGTCTGAGGTTTGTTTTTACTGAGGTAGTATACCAGCTAATGACACTGGGGTTTTTTTATACCACAGTAGCCTAATTTCCAACACCTTGCTCACCTATGTTCAGTCGCAGCCACGTTAACGGCAACTTTCTTCGAAAGAAAACCAAATTGTTCCAGGAACAAATCTGAATTCAGCGATATTTCTGTCAATCCAGTGGGCTGCCTTTTCTTCTGCCTTCCTCAGGAGACAATCATTGCCTGCTGGGACTTTATGCATAG
This sequence comes from Pipra filicauda, assembly GCF_003945595.2. NCBI lineage: Eukaryota > Metazoa > Chordata > Aves > Passeriformes > Pipridae > Pipra > Pipra filicauda. The sequence goes on along the minus strand of NW_024103973.1, from coordinate 105,667 downwards.
ATTGCTAACTTGCTGTGCATATGCTGATGCAAAGAATGAGCTTTGTAATTTAAATAACAGTCTGTGGAATAGATGACAAACACGGTCATTCACCCAGCTGCAGAAAACTGACAGTGAAGGCTCCAGCAGGCAGGTGGAGAAATGTATTGCTTTTTCAGGGAACAGACACACAGCCTGCAGCCATGGCCATCACTTGCAGAACACCATATGCAAAATAAAGCAGAACATAACAAACATCCCAAAACAGAAGGGTTTACACAGTATCCTGCTCAGAGAAGAGAGGCCTTCTGCCCTTTACTGCCTACTGCCATTCCACATGACTGGATCTTCAGTCCAACTCTGATGCAAAGAGGAGATGGAACAGTATGTTCCTCCTTGCTCGGAGATTGGAGAAATAAAGTGGGATTTGGTAAAATGCTGGTGGTGGTCCCTGGAAAGGGCAGTTGGGGAAGACCCATCAGCTCAAGGGTGACAGCACCTCTCTGCCAGGCAGTGTCATATCCACCAGCACTTTCTGCATCGGCAAGGAGCTCCCTCAATCTCCAAACTGGGCCTTTTGCCCCTGGACACACTGATTTACCTCTAGGCACAAGCTGCTGACTGGTGGTATGTCCCACAGTCCCCCCACGCCTGTACTGACCGTCCTGGGAACCCACAGTTGGACCAGTGCATTGGGAACACCCCTGAGAAACAGCCCTGTGCAAGAGGGTCACACTGCAGGAGAAGCTCTGAGAGACCCCGTTAGCAGGCACAGAGTCAGGGAGAGCCCTTCTGGGGATGGATGGGGCTCACAGGTAAAGCAGAAGAGGGTGTGGGTGGACAGGAACGTGGATCAAGTCTGGGCAGAGCCACAGCACTGCATGACAGAGCTGGGCCTGGTGAAGATTTATCTTGCAGAGCAAGCCAAGGGCTCTGCAGACAATAAAAATGACAGAATACAGAAAATAACTGTAAATACCTGTTCAGGTAAAATAAACCTCCCTAATCTGGTATGTCTCATTTGCATAACAACAAAGGCTTTGTTGTTTTTTTTAAGATTGATAAATACCTTTTCTTTTTGAAAAGAAGTAAAGTCTCCGACAAGGCCTTTAATCATCAAATCAGTATAAACAACATTATAATACATTAGACTTGGAAATGATAATCTGTGATTATGCACCAACTAATTAAATTAGTACTGACAGCTTTCAAAGAGTAGGAGAAAAAGGCAAAATATATCCCTTACTTTCAGGAATGATTTTCCCTAGTGAAGGCAGACGAGCTGTAAGTGCTTTCTAGCTGGGAATGAGGATCCACGCAGGAAACTCCCACACCTAAAACACAACCCCTCCTAATGCTTGCCAGGAAACCCATTTCACAGGCAGGAGATAAGCTGGGTCATCTGTGAGTAATAAGCAAATGAAACCCAAGGTGTTTGCCCTGGAAAAGACCAGGTACACCTGCTGTGCCACTGGGCGAGCGCTTCCAGCCTTCTGGAAATAACTTGAGTTCCATTGTTCAGGAAGATGAAAGCCTTCACTTGGCTTGAGAACAGCATAAAAACAATTCATAAACAGGAGCAAGACAAACTGTATTATGCATAAGTAGCATTAATACCCTTTTGAGGGTTCTTCTAATAATTTAGTGTTGCTATGCAACACACAGGTCCAAACCTGATTCCAGTAACAGCAACAAAGCAGATCCTCTGCTGGCTTTTTTAGGACCTGGAGAGACCCTGCACAGACACTGATGATTACATCCAGCACAATGTCTCAACTGTATGTTGCCAAGTGAACTGGGGTTAAAATGCAGCATAAGCATCTCAACCACTGCTTCACACAGCTGTGTTTCCATGCCAGGGGATAATAGCAATTGTGGAAACAGAAACACCTCCCAACCCAAACTCATGTCATATAAAACACTTGTCAACTTGTCAAGATGTTACTTTATATAAATGAGCTTAATTTCCATGTTAATAACACTAAAAATCATGGTGCGAGAGGGAGAGAGGAGACTGAGGAGAAAGCGAAGTGGGGAGAAGACAACTGAAACTTCCATTTGAAACCTTGTCAGGTGTGGGAATTTTGAAATGTTCCAATAAGCTCAAAATAAAATCCATCCATTGATTTTACTTGCATTTCATGGCAGAACTATCTAGTTACACACCAGCCTTTCATATTCTGGAAACTCTTGCAGGTGACTGCATTTTGCTCATGACAAACTTCGACTGTTGTGATTTTGCTTTTTCATTACTAAAGTCCCACCTGTGCCTGCAAAAGCCAAACACACCATAGAGTGAGTTCTTTGCTCTGCCAAAAGCCTGCAGCATGACACACAGCCTTGCTAGGGTTCACAGGGGACATGTTCACTTCCCAGAGTGGAGGAGGTGGCTGCAATAGGCTCTTGGCCAATCCAACCATCTTACTCTTTCACAGCACAGATCTGAGATTTCCAGAGCATTCTTGTTTATCACCTTTTGCCTTCAGATGGTGATCTCTCACTTCTTTGAAAGCTTCAACTGAATGGTTGTGTGTAGGCACGTTCCCATGATTAGTGGGCTTGGGGTGAATATAGGGAGAGACTTGGCTGGAACAAAACCAGTCAGCTACATGTGTTTATAGGAGAGGAAAGCTGGGGAAGGAGGGGAATCAAATTGCTAATATCCATTCAAAAAATAAAAAATGAAAAATCAGTTTGCAGTGCAAATGGCTGCAGCCAACAGTCTCAGTCATCCCACATTGTCATAGGTCATTTTGCTTTAGCTGCCCATCCATAGCACAGAAAAATCAGCAAAGCTTGCGAGCTCAGTCCAACAATTCAGCTTAGGAGACAGCAGAAAACAATATTTTCTGGTTTTAATTACATTGTAATAATGGCCTGTGTCACCAGTTCAGCATTTGTGTTTTCCAGAGTGTTTTAGGGTTGAAGTGAAAGGAAAAGTAAAGCTTTTGTCTGACTCTTTGTACTTGGCCATATCACATCCCTGCAAAGATGCCCAATCAATTCACTTGTGCATGAAAGGACAGATAGAGCATCCTTCCCCAAGGGCCCCTCCTAGCACAGTGAGGAGCAGAGGTGACTTGGAAAGTGATAATTAAAAGAAAACTTACCCAGGACTTGTAGCCCCTCTGCAGTTGCACATATTTAGAGAAGTGTGGGCACAGGTCTCTATTCTTCCCTCTCCCCTTTCCCAGAGCCCATGGCTCGGCTTTTTCAGAAGCAATGCAGCCCCAGAACAGAGCTCCAAAGATGCCACTGAGCACAGACAGGGATGTCTTCTAGAGACCCCTTTCCTCTCCACAGAGCTCTCACCTGGGCCATGAGGGGATGTAGATCCATCAGGTGTTACTATGTGCAAAACACTCAACTTTTAGAGCCACAAAAGCCAACTTTCCGTCCTTCTAATATACATCAGATAAACAAACTGATCGTGGAATAACAAAGTATAACCAGTGCCAGAAAAAGTCCTGCAGCCAGCAAGTATCTCCTGCATATTTTATCTTATAATCCACTGCACTAATACTTCACCACCACACCAAGCAGGTGGAAGTTTGAGGGCCATTGAGCACTGTGAATTTTCCCAATGCATCACAATTACCAAAACACCTGTGCTAAATAACTTTGCGCTGAGCCACTGTGAAAATTCACAGAGTGCTCAATAGCCCTTGAAATTTCTCATTTCTAACTGGCAGTGGAGTGGCTGAGCGCTCACACATCACACCGCGGCGCCGCGCGGGTGCGCACACCCGTTCAGGACCTCGTAAAGGCCCTTTTCTCCTCAGCAGGATGTTATGCCGTCCCTGTGATTTTCAGGCTGCTCCTACTTTGTCTCCACAATTACACTCACTTGGAGCTGGTGAACTTTTGTGTGAGCGGACTCCAAACAGAGTCCCTCCTTCCCAGCCCAGCACAGCTACCTGTGTAGCTTTCCTTTTCTTCTTGCATAGCCAGGACAGAGGCCAAGTTGGAGGCACAAAAAGCCCATGGGCCATGACAGGCTGAACAAGAGCTAGGGACTGGCATCTCCATGCTCCCCATCCCATTTTCATGCAGACACCAGAGAGGGATTAAGGGCTCAGCAGCAGCTGAGGACAAGTTCAGTCCTGGGATGCACAGAGCAGGGCAAGGGTCAGGGGATGGCCAAGAGCTCCTTAGTTCTGGTAGAAGACATGAAAGACTGCACAAGCCTGTGCTGCATCCAGCTGAAAAAGAGGGCAAGAATAAATTGGAGGGGTTTCAGCAGGCCAAATCAAGAAGAACAGGAGTTTGATAAACCTCCCTTACAGCAGGGAACTAGAGACATTCAATCCATTTAGTCTGTCCCTGGGAAGGTTAAGAGGTGACTCGAGAGTGGTCAGCAAATGCCTCTGCAGAGAGAGGAGTAATAAGATGAGGCTCTTTAGTCTGACAGACAAAGGCATCTTGAGATCCAGTGGCTGGAAACCAAAGGCATTTGTACAGAAAAATAAATCTGTTCTTGGTGCAGAACAATTAAGGTAATTAATTAACCACTGGAACAATTTACCTGAGGATGTGCCAGATTCTCTGTCACTTCAGCTCTTTAGATTGGACCTCTGTGGGACATCTGAACTCCACCAGAGCATCTGGTTTTTGCAGGGGAAGGGGAAGTCACACAGGAAAAACTGCTTTTATGGGCTATTGTGAGCTCCTTCTGCAGAGCTAGTCCAGAACTGGAGATCTTTGGAAGTCAGACAGCAGTAGCAGCCAGATGCTGCTGTATTAGACACAAATATAGAAGTAATAGCACAAAGAAGTGAGAACAATTTAGGGAATATAATGCATCTTATTAGATGTTCCCCAAGCCTTACAGGGCAGTGCAGAGCTGTGCCCAGTCCTGCTCTCTGCCACTCTGCTGCTCAGAGAAGAGCAGAGCAGAAGACCACCCTCCCACAGCACAACATCAGCTTCTCCCTATAGCCCCCACCACTTATTTGTACCAAGTTGCCATGATAATGAAGTTGAAATTCTATAGCCATTCTGTTGATACAAGTACTATAAACATAATTTTCAGGTTTGCTTAGCTCATCACTAAAAGGTTCACTGCACCTCTACCAACCTCCAGCTACAGATTATTTTTCAAGAAATGACTTTTTAGAAGCCCTAGGCTTTTATGTTACTTCCTGTATTTTAGAAAAAGCATGTTTTGGAGCCCTTGATATAAATAAGACGTGAATTTCAATGGTCCAAACTTAAATGTGTTTTAGAGTTACTGATGTTTACATATGATTATTTTTGCTACATTAGCATGGAAATCTTGGGACAAAAGCCCTATTTTCTCACGTGGTTTTCTAGTAATTAATACTCTAGACAATTCTGATTATAAAATAATATAAATACATCAATGCAGTAATACAAAGTAAAATAATTAAAAAACTCCAACCAACCAAAACAGAAACAAGCATAGTACATATATGCAAAACAGACAGGGAGGATTAAAACCTGGCTGGACAGGCACAACATCCCCCCTTTCCCTAAGTGGTCTGTCACATACAGACTCATCAAAACAAGGGGCAAAAGAATCAAGAAAACCAAGCTCTGGAAAACTAACTTTCTGCTTAATCCACAATTAATGAGGCTGCCTGGAAGATTCCCATCTCCACAAAAGCAACTGGATAAACCCAAGTCCCCCAGACAGTCCACTCACAACCTGTGCTGAGGGCCAGTGAGCCCAACCTGGTCCCCATCTCCTGCTGCCCAGACCCCTGCTCCATGCTGGGATTCAGCAGGGCAGGATGGGCTCCTCCTCAGGGCACACACAGCCTGCGTGGGCTCCAGCAGTATCACCAGGACCTGGGATTTTCCAAGTCTGGCTCTCCTGGGGCCACAGGAATCTGTTCAATATGCTCTTGCTCTCTGCTGCTGCTCATCCTCTGACAACACGACTGTGACGTCAGTGCTGCTTCACAAACTGTCAGACAACTGCCTGAACAATCAAACAATTTACGTTTTCCTCATATTTTGTTTTATTTTTAGGAAATACCAAAAAAAATTACCTTGATCTGAGTATGTAAAAGACCTATTTAACTAACTGACCAGGCTTCAGTTTTCTTTAAGCAACCCTAAAAGGGTGGTGTTGCAATTAACCATCAAACAACCAGTACTGCAGCCAAAGACCATTGTAGACTGTCCAGAAGTCTTGTGACTTCACTGTAATGCACTGAGAAGGACTAATCAAAGTCCCATTATAACTATAACAAATTAAATGACCTCAGCCATTAGGTCAATGTCAACAATAGTGACTCTCAAATGTCTGACTTGGAAGGCTTACACAGATGCTACTCCCTTTGTAGGAGCAAGAGACCACTCCAAATGTCAGTGGAAGGTTGTTTGGTTTTTAATAGGCACCTGAGTTTTATTTGGCTGCCTTCTAAATTATTCCTCCCTCCTTTCCTATTAGGCGAGCTTTCAGATCTTACACAGAGGGCTCTCAGGCTCTTTGTTCTTCAAGAATTCTTTTCTAATTAAAAAAAAAAATAAAAAATAAAAACACACAAAACCCTCACATCTGCAAACAGAAATGCAGGAAGACAGCCAAAAATCAGATCATGAGCATTAACATTTAACTGTTGCTGTATTTCACTGTGTTCCTGTACATATCTTGTAGAAAGGCAGACGCCCTTATGCTCTGTGTCCCCTGGAAGTAGGCAAGTACACATGCTCCATTCATAATTAATGGTCCAGCTTTTCCAAAAGCACTAACAACTGCATCTGCTGCTGTCTGTGGAGGGTTTGACCCTCAAGGTTTTGCTTCACCAGACTATTGCTCTGCCGGCAAAGTAGCCACTTAGGACACGCCAGAGCCAGGCTTTATCACCTGGATCCCGGATGGATCCAAGCCAGGAGCAAACACAACCACACTTGTCCTCTGAAATCAACGCTGTCTTTGGCACCTGTTTCGAGGGCAGTGAGCTTGGCCTTCAAACACTTGGGTTTCCAAGGCACTCTGCTTAGGCCTCCCGAAGCCTCCAGCAAGCTGAGAGCCCTCAGCACCCCTGCCAAACTGAATTACTACGTGGTTTCAAGCCGTTGTACCACCCAGAGGACAGACACACCACAGACACTGCAGAGCTGCGCCCGCACCGGTCAGTCAGCACTTCACCTCTCAGCAGGGCAGCAGCGATGCTCCTAGCAGGCAGATTGCTACTAAAAGACATCAAAAGCCACCTGGAAATGGGCTGATTGGTTTTATTGGCTTGTTACCTGGTCCGTGGAGTGAGATATGCCCTGAGTATATTTGTTCTGCTGAGGTAACCAGAAAGAAAGCCTCCCCAAAGCAGACTCTCTACTGCCAGCAGGCTGATTCCAGTGAGTTTTTGATTTTTAAGAGAACACAAAACTGTTGGCTAGTGCAGACTCAACCTGAAAACAACTCTCCATTCCTTTTTCTCATGGCTTTTATTTGTGATTCTCTCCACACAGTAAGACAGCCCCCTCTTGTGCCCCCTTGGGAGGCTTCTCAACAAGAAAAATAAAAGCTTGGCTGCACCAGAAGGCATTGGAGGCTCTGGATGTGACCTAGAAGAGCCCTCCATGCCAGGGCCTTCCACAGCTGGTGGACCCACAGGTGCTGCAGGCAGATGCTGGCAGCTGCCCTCAAAGGCAGTCAGAGACACAGCTCCCCACTGTCCATCACACCCCAGCTTTAGTTGACAAGGTGCTGTTAGGTCATAGGTTTGACTTAATGATCTCATAGGTCTTTTCCAACCTAGTTGATCCGGTGTAATTCTGTGATTCCCTGTGTGATCTTCACTGTCTTCACCATTCATTCTCCTACAGACAACCCATTACAATTTTTTAGTGAAATGTGAGGGAAAAAATATAAAAAATAAGGTATATCTTGCATCCTCCTCAGACCACCTCCTTGTTCTCATCAGTGGCTGTGGAAGTCCACCAACAATATCTAAAAGTCAGGCTCTCTAGATCACAAACAGTCTCTAAGGTGATTCCCTCTGAGAATAGTTCTTCATTGCCAAAGGCACTGAAGGCTTAGGACAGACACTAAAAAAAGGTTCCACTGCTAAAGCAACAAGTTGAAATGTGCCCTGAAGCTCAGTACAACTGATATATTTTCCATAAGTATTTTGCAAGTTTTACTTTGCTTTTCCACCCATCACATGAAGCCACACTCAGCAGCAATGACTGCCATGGGCATGGCAACGTTTTTCAGTTACAACAAAGCATTTTGCAGAGGGGAGACCCCTGACAATAACACCCACAACTGTAGAAATTAAGCTTTTTTGTCAAGAAGACTCCAAATGGGTCCAAAAGACATGGGTTAGAAAAATATGCTTGATATGCTGAAATGCTTGTTCTGCTTCTACCTCTGTGTTGTCTGCTTCTTTCGGGGTTTATGTGATTCTTCTGTACTTTGGAGATCTGTGTAAAACTCTAAAGGGATGATATGAAGGGAACAAAGCTGGATAAAAACCTAGAGTACTCACCAAACTGACAAAAAAACCCAAAAAGCAAAAAGAAAGAAAACAGCAAGCCAAGTCAAATATCTGTCTACTTTTGTGTGTTTTGTTTCAGTAAGTTTACTTTATGATGCATTTGTAACAAACTGGGGTGGATAATGAGTATTTGCATCACAAACTTCCGCGTGTTTAAGAAATCACTCATGTTCCACAAGGAAGGGTTGGATAACAAAAACAGAGCCCTCTCATTTGCAAAAGTGTTTGGTGGTCTAAGCATGAATGGAGATCTCTCAAGCAGCACTGAACTGAGCTCTAGCAATGAAGTCATGTCAGCACCAAAGCATTCCAGCCCTGTGGAGACAGCCCACCCCACTGCATTCAATCCTGCCAAGATGTTCTGAAAAAACGTCTCTGCATACATGACAGTTTTGGGGCAGCTGCCTCCCAGGGGGATGGCCCAGGAGACACCCACCCCTGGGTGGGCCAATAGGTCTCCCAGAGGATGCTGCCAACCCAGTCCTAAAAGTCACATGATGGCAAATGTCTGAGGCTGCTGAAGTCTAAGCATCTAACTCATTGAGCTCAGTGATAATCCTTCAGTTCAGGGTCAGGTCTAACTCTACCAGATCACCCAGGCTCCTTTCAATGTCCCAGCCCAAGATCTCCAGGCTTTGCAAACCCAAAGGAAAACATCCCCTGTCACAAGCTGCTCACATTTCCAACTGAATGTCAAGTGCACAAATGCAAAAGAGAAGCAAGCAGAGGGTGATATCACATTAAAACAAAAGAGGCTTTGCAGATGAGTTCAGTGCCCATGCAACCCTAGCATTTCTCTAGTTCCCTTAACATTCTTAATATTTAACTTGTGATTCTATAAGGAGCCAGGTCACTACGAAGATATTAGAGTTTCCAAAAATTCAAGACTTCCACATGCTAATCCCTGGCTGTGCCTGTCACTTGTCTCCTTCAGCCAGGATAAGGAAATGCCCCAGGGAGGCAGGGAGCAATCACACCTCCCCGCCTGCTGCCCACCCTTCATCCAGGAGCTGCTCCAGAAACGATAACCGCAGTGCTGGAGAGGGCATCTCCCATGTGACAGGCAGCTGGAAATGAGCTGAAGCAGGAAAAAAGCACCTAGGATTAAATTGCAGGAAAGCTGCAGGTGTTATGATAATTGTAAGAGTTTGGCAAACCATGGGAACAGCACGTTTCCAAAATGACAGCACAGGCTTTTATACTTTCATTGCACATCTGTGCATCCCTGTCTCAGCCACCCTTCCAGGCATTTTGAAAATACACCAGAGCCACACAAAACCTTTGAGTGAAGTTCCAAACAGGATCACAACCCACTCTGCTCTCTCACACCGAGTAGACCAGCTGCTGAGGATGGGAATGTGTAGCACAGTGAGAGGTGGCTCCAGGGGAGGCTTCATGGTGCTGTGGCCATTACAGAACTGGGAACCTGTCCCTGCTGGACACTTTGAGCTATTTGGACTGATGAATCCCTCCCAGCTATACAGGAGACAAGAGTATAGCGTGCATTTCATGCCTTTTGCAAACTAGCCCTTAAGGAAGAAGTAGACAACAGGAAAGGTTTCCACTTCTGATGACTCCAACCCCTTATCATACATTTTTTTTTCATTTGTTTTCCCCCCATATTGTCTAACAATTTCCAATTTTCCAAGAACTTCCATGTAAGGATATAGATTTTTTTCTGCTATAAGGTCCCAGCAATAGAGCAACATTTATTACAGCCTGTATTTCCCCATCTCTCTCAATTCTCCTATGGAAGGGAAATCCAAGCAAGTTTACCGGCTTTTGCTTTTCTGTGCATCCTCTTAACACACATTACCATCTCCCCCTCATTAATCCTGCAAAGGAGCACTTGCAATGTACTTAAAATGGTTTCCCTCCTTTACCAGCTCCCTGCAGTGCCGTCCGGTTTCTGATCTGAAGAGCAGTCAATAAACAAGCTCTGCCATCCGCTGAGGTTCCAGGCTGCCCAGCCAGAACAGCAAACCCCAACATGCTCTGTTATTACCCGATGACAGCAGCCGGCCTTGGCGCGGCTCGCAGTGCCTAATGCTGGGCTTAGATGTTTGTATTTGAGTAACAAAGCAGCGTCGGCCTGGGAAGTCAGCAGGGCTGTTCTGTGCCAAGCCACACACAGATTCACTCGCCGAGGACCGGAGTTCCCATCGCAGAGCGTTGTCGCCAACTGGTTGCGTGTCATTATTTTAATTGCTCAAAACAGCGAATGGGCGGATTTCTGGCTTGTCAAGGTCATCGTAGAGAAAAGAGACATTATTAATCTCTCCAAACCCTAGTTGGTGAGTGGGTCCTTAAAACAGCTGAACAGCAAGGAAAACACACTCGGCAAGCGGGCAGCCTGCCACGGCGAGGGACAGCACGGGCCACAGCTCAAAGGGAAGGTGCTGCCGGCTGGTGAGCTCAAGCTGTTAAATAAATAATGCTAAAAAGCCTGGCAGGAGGGAGCATAAACAGAAGGTGCTGCTCCAGCTCATATACGTTTTCTTGAGGCACCACAAATGTACTTTATGGGTCCCTGAACTGGCAACGCCAGCAACTGTTTGTGCCAATGGGGTGTCACCAGTGCCTGGCCTACAGGACACAAGAGGCATTCTGTGATGCTACCAGTGAAAAGGGCTGCTTGGCTGCCCTGGAACGGGCCTGAGGAGCCTGTGGAGAGAGTAAGGACTGTGCAGACAGGCTCTGTTTGCCTCTCCCACAGCCCCAGGGATTTGCACTCTCTGGCATACCTGTGCTGACAAGCTGACTATGGAAAAGGAGCAGGATGTGACAGAAAGAGCTGGTTTGCAGGTAGATGCGAAGAAGAATCCCATCTCACCACAGTGAGGTTTCTAAAAGTATTTTAAATGAAAACCAAGCTAATTATTCAAAGGTGTTGACAGAAGGGGGCTGTATGTCTTTGCAGGGAAGCACCACTCACCCATCCAGGATTTATTCTTCTGTTACCTACCTCCCTGGGTCCTGAGCTCCACTCACTGCAGAGAACATACTTCCACAGAAGAGCAGTTCAGTCCATGGTGTTCCTCATCACACAAAGGAAGGTACCCAGTCGGAAGAAACAGTTTACTCAACCCTCCCACTGGCAGAAGAAGATGCAGGAGTCCCTGAGAGACAGAGTGCCCCCATCTTCTCAGCCTGCCCTCATGCCACCATTTTCCCTGCCTTTAACTCCCTCCTGCAAGGTCTGGCCAGCAGCTCAGCCAGTAAATCTGAACCCAGGTTTGCCTCACTGCACACTCACTGCTGGACCCCAGCTGCTCTCCTGCTCCCCTTGCCCATCACAAAACCACCCAGTCAGTCACACCACTATCCAAAACCAGTAACTTTTGAACTTAAAATCAGATGCACAGCAAAATCAGCAGCACGTTCGGGTTCTAGCCAGCACAGCACTGTGCCTTGTAGGTGATGAGCAGACTCTGCTCCAGCAGGCAACAAAACCAAACAGTTGCCAAATGCAGAGTCCCTCCCCACAGATGTTCTCAAATTGCGTTTGGGTATTTCAAGAGCACAGCGCTCAGACCAGCACCCAGAAGGAAGTGCATCACAGAGCCAAAACTCTCCCAGACAGCACACTGCCTTTTGCTAAGTCTTAAATCCTTCTTAACCAGAGAAGTGCAAGAAGCAGATTTGGAAATAAAGGATGATAGTGGTCACTCAGCAGGGGACTGCATTATCCTAGGTGAGCCTCCCCCAGGAGGCCAGCAGAGATCATTAGAGGAATTGCTTGTCCTTATTTAAGCCTCCCCAACTCTACCAGGAGCCCAGTTGACCTGCTGTTACCTGGTGGGTAAGCACAGATAGAAGAGACTCATTACCCTAAGCTAAGGCATTGCAGGTCACTGTGCCTCCTAAGAAGTAAAAAAGATAAAAGATTCCCAATTTTCCTGCTTCCTGAGAGCAGCAACCACTTTACACATCCATAAAGCAGGTCTCATCTGAGCAATTTGGCCTATACAATAAATAGCCAGCACTAACTAGCTGCCAGCTTAACACTAGCAAAAATGTTATATTCCTTCTTCAGTCCTATTTTTAAGCACTGACATTAGAAGAAAAGACACAAGGGAATTAAATCTGTGGGAAGTCTTTAAGAGAGAACACATTTCTTCCACCTGCATTTTGCAGATAACACCCTAAATTTCCAGCTTTTCTGATTTATTCCCACTCATTTTTCTGTTGTACTACCTACCCAATGAATGGAATATTAGCAGACTAGGCAAAAGCTGCAGACACCTCTCACAGGTAGACAGTCCATCCTCCACATGAAGATGTCTTTTCAGCAGCTGCCTTCCAGCTCACCCCCACAGTTTTGCACCCCTCTCTGAAACAGCAAAGTTCTTCCTCCTACTGAGCCCTCAGGTGATGCACTTCCCACCTAATCTGTCTGTATTAGCAACTTGGCTACTTTTAAGAGATGTTTGTCTTGGTTTCAGATTGGCAGCTGCAATTGTCAAGAAACAATCACAGAAAGTGGTAAATAGGCACAGAGGAGGTAATTAAACTGAAGGGTGTCCCAGCAGAGTAGAGACATGTAGGAGAACTAGGCAGTCCTATCAAAACCACTACTGTCAGCCAAAGACCTGTCTGGAGGAGGAGGAGGGAGATGGCTCCAACTCTCTTGCAGGAAAGTCAGCTGCAAAGGAGAGCAGCTGCTCTCCTCGGGTAGTGTTTTAAACAGGGAGTCCTTTTCAAGACCTTCTCCTTATAATCTCTGTGCTCTATGACTGCGCTTTCCTCGTTTTTTGCTTGAGAAAAGGCTGATGCTCCATGCCAAACACTGCTGCCAGGAAGTGACACATCCCCAAGAATATCACTTGGATGTTTGCCAGGGCCCTTCCACACCTCCCTTGGCAGGGCACTGCTGGTGCTGCTGGTGCCCTAAGAAAGGCTGTCAGAGTCCATGAGTCACTGGCTTGATTAAGCCTGGCAATTCCTACCAAGTTGGACCAGGACAGACAAGTGCTCTGGATCCAGAAGGCGCACAGCAAATCCTGGGCATGGAGTTCGGGCTACATCACACCAGAGGTTTGCACGGTGCAGTGTCAGCTTGAGTCTCTCTGCCCCAGGTAGTGCTGGGGCATGCTAACAGGCATTTCACAAGAAAGGTCTCCTTAATTAGTAAGCTGGTTATGGTCACTGATAACACCCTACTCCCAGGATGGCCTTCCTTATTCACAAAGCCCATGCCACAATTCTCCTTGTTCAGTGCATTGCAGCAAAGCAAAAGCCGAAGCATAACTGAGGAGCCCCCGCAATGAGGGGCTGTATCTGCTCAGAGGTGCTGATACAAAGCTTAGGTGGAGCCCAGAGCCTCCAAACCTGCCCCATTGAGATCCCTCTCAATGCTGCTGCAGCACCTGAAAGTCTCACGGTGGCTTAACCTGGTGGCAGGGCAAAGGGCTCCTCACAGTCAGCAGGGCTGGCCCCAGTGCTGTGCAGCGGGTTAAATAAATGCCTCACTGCCATGCTGTGAAATGCCTGAAGTACCATGGTTTTCTCTGCTGCTGTAACAGCTTCATCTCCCCAACTCTTATTAAGCCCAAGCCCCATGGATCTGAATCTTTGCTGAACAGAGCCCTAAATAAGTAAATCCATCATTCTCCAGCGCACGATCCGTCACTGCCCGCTGAGCTGCCACTGGCGCTTCCCCCAGCTTCTCTCTAATAGGCTCACACTGACATTTAGTGGTGAGCAGTACAGATGGGAGCTGCTGCATGGGGTGTCCCAGAGGGGTCTGCAGGCAGCACCCCACAGTGCCACAGCCAGCAGGAGCCTGTGGCCGCAGCGCTTCACGCTGCGCTAATGACCACGACAAATCGCCGCCAACGCTCGGCCCGTTTGCACCAAGCTGATCCCACGGTCCTGGTTGATGCAAGCGGTGATGTGATAGTGACAGGGAAACATTAGTCATCCCTAGTCCACAAATGCCAGCCAAATCCCTCATCCCCTTGATCCCCTGCCTGCAGTGCAGCTGTGAAAGGGAAGATTACTCTGTGCTGCCGGGATCACCTACCTGTGCTGAACTAAGAGGGGTGAGAAAAAAGGTACCTCTGTAGAGACCAAACCACCCTGTAGGAATACTTCATCCACGATTCAAGGGTTGCAGAAAACCATTGTAAAGAACTAAGCTACATGTATGGAAATGCCAGTATTCCTCCCCCTTTCCTGTACATGAATTACAGATACCAGTGTAGAGACCTCAATATCCAAACAGTCAGGCTGGAGCAGGAGCTGTCCGTTGTTAGTAGCAGGGACTTGTCTATGCTAGGGAAGTTGACAGATGTTGAAAGCAAAGGCACAACATTGTCACATGCAAAGTCTGTCCCACTCCACGTGCAACTCAAAATTATGCTCTGAAGTGGACCAGAGGGAGAATCGTGCAGGGGGCTATCCCAGACTATGGGCTGGAAGCCTGCAACTGTACAGTGGCTGTGCATTAGTTTCCCCATAATATTTATATTTAAGGAAAACGCCTTTAGAAAATTCTCCTGGTCCCTGATAAAACTCTATATGTGCCCTGTTTGTTTGCCTTACTCCCTCACCCTACACACACAGTATCAGCTTTTATCATTGTGGCCACAATCCCTTTACATCTATGTATTAATTAGTAAGTCATAAGTTTTCCTCCCCATGAGCATATAGGAGTTCATTCTGGGTATACGAGTGTTTCCCAGGCAGAGAGGAAAACATAGTACTCTAAAAGAGAGGGAGGAATACCTGGCTGGTTGGCCAAGCTCACAGCTTCACTTGACACCATAAGGAAAAATCCAGGGAGATGTGTTCTGTGACTTTTTTCTAACAAGGTCAGGCATCACGGTATTTTAGCTGAATTAAGGGTCTGCAATCACATGCCTGGTCTTTGGTTTCCACAAGCTGCCCTCTGCTGCGTAGGGCCTGAGGCTGAATCAATCATTGCTGTACTGGAGCTTCACCTTTTGTGCAATTAGCTCAAGATTTCTGGAACACCACAATGTCCTGAACAGTGTGAGGTCTTTATACACATTGTTAACCAGACCTCAGGTCTGAAGGGCTGGGTGGCACAAACCCACCCCTTTGGGCTGCCTAGGGTCCTGGACCTGAGAGCTTGTCAGAGGACTGCAAGATTCCTGCTGTCTTTGAGGAGCAAATCAGCCAGAGCCTCCAGAGGGTTTCAATGCCATCTGCTGAGAGATGACCCTGCAGCATGGAAATTTCCCCAAAAATCAGGGGAAGGCTGCTGTGGGAGGGCCAGGAGCACTCTCACACTGCCAAGGCAGACAGTTCCTCTTCTCCCTGCCCCACAAAAGATTCTGCCCCAGGGTGAACCTAGATCATAAGCATAAGAGAAACATAAACCCTGCACATTCAAGAGGGAAAAGGTAACAGGACAACTCGGCTTCAGCTGAAGATGGGAGATGGTGCGAGCTGCATCCTGTGAGGAGGGATTTAGGAGGCAAACTGCAAACATCCAAGAGAAATTTAAGCTCCCTCTCCCACACAGCTCAGTCCAAGAAGGCATCAACCATTTCTAAAAATCCCTAGGGAAAGCAAACTGGGGAGGGGCACAAAGAAAACTGCTGATGAAAAAGGCATGACACACACGAGGGGTGAAGGCAGGCACAGCCCCAAGGGCAGTTCTCATCTTCTCACCCCCCAACTGCTCCCCCAGCAAAACTCTGTGGCAAAGCACTGTGAAATGAGGTCTTCTGTGTAAAGTTTCTGGAGTCAAGACTAAAAAAGCTTTCATGGAGGAAAGCTGTGTTAAAAGTAAGAGATAACTCAAAGGATGACATATCCTTAGTGCCTGCTGAGGAACTCCAAGGGGATCCCAGATGAGGAGCTCACTGCATACTGAATTGTGCTGAGCTGCTCTCGCGGCAGTGCCTGTGCACAAACACGCTCCATATCACAGCATAACCTCAAGGCAATAGCTTTGAAAATCCAGAATTAGACATTGCTATTAGACATTACAAGAGAAGAGATGCTGGCTTTTCATGTTGCTTCCATCTTGAGACTGGTTTGCACAGGTTGGAAGAAATTGTTGTGTTTGTTTGCATTACTCGCCAGGAGTAAAAATATCAGGAGCATCCACTGATAGCATGTTCTGTCTTTCATGGGCATGCATCAGCCTTTGCTGAACTCCACCAGTAAAGCTACTGACAACATAGGCAGCCTCTGGCCAGTGCTACAGCATGTTGCATGCAGACTATAAGACTTTGATCAAGTTTAATTTCAGAGGAAGACATAAAAATCTGAATTGTAGTGCAAGTTGTGTCAGTAGGCAACAACCAAGTCTACATATCCACCTGGAAACTTCCTATCTGTACAACTCTGTCCCATTCAGGATAATTTCCAGAGCAGCTACATTATTGATAATAGCAGAAAACAGAACATCATTCAAAGAGATAAATCCATGTTTATTCCGTAAAAATGAGACATGGAAACAAATTTTAATCCCAACATCAGTTTCAAATATATGATCTGCTGGCAGATGACTCCACAGTCACTTGGCAGTGCCCTTCTCCACAAATGCTCATGAAAGAAAGAAGGCTGAAACAAAGGTACTGATCAACCCAAAATCAAAGTGTCCGTGCATCCATTCATTTACATATCACATAGAGGCAAAAGCTCTGCCTCATATGACAATGTCAGAAAAGTAAAGTTAGACAGTAGAAAGGAAAAAGACTTACTCCTATGTCAAATTATCAGACTGCCAAGGAATAAAACCTTGCCATATATCATTCATGCACTACATACAGCCGTCTCACTTCTGTAGCCTCTTCCTTCTTTCCCTGGATCTCAAAGCTGTTTGCAAACATAAATGAATAAAACCTCTCACCTCCCATGAAGCAGGTAATTTGTTTTTATTAATACATAAATGATAGAGGAAATTAATTAAGGAACAGAAAGGGCAAGAGGCCCAAGATCACACAGCAAGAGCACTTTAATCACTACATTCTGGCCACTTAAGAGTAGCTTGCATGTTAATGCTTTCCTATGGGAAATAAGCATTTCCAATGGACCACATTTCCTCAGACTAAGGACTCCCCCAGTCCTGGCTGGCTTTCCAACTTTGCAACATCAGGGACATGGAGTTTTTCTTCACATTCACACCATAACACCTCTGTCCCCTGGTTTAATTATTATTTATGCTGAATATAAATAGCATAGGAGATGATCCTAAGATGAATAATGAAAAGGCAACAAGAGACAAAAAAACCTGCTCTAGTCAGCTAGTATTCTACCTGTTTTATATTAAACACATCTTAGCACTGGATCTCTGCATACTAGAGGAGGATGGGTGAGTTTTAGGGCCATTGCACAATGAACTTTCCCAATGTATCAGAGTTACAGAACCTCCTGTGCCAAATAACTTTGTGCTGATCCACAGTGGAAATTCACAGTGTTCAACAGCCCTTGAAATTTCTAATTTGTACGTCCCCAAAGAGGAGTGGTGCAGTAGGTGCATTTCTTGCTACTGTACCATGCATTGGACACGGGATCAGGTACTCTTTGGAGCCTGACAGCACTCCCTGAAATTTGTGGCTCTATTTTAATTAATAAGCAATGCATATCTATCTGCCTCCCCATTTGCATCTAGTGCTGCTAATGACAAGAAAATACATCTTTTTAAATGCTAACCTAGCGAGAGGTATTAGGAAAAGTGAAAGCTATTACATGTGCAAATTTCAGAGCAATTAGTCACAGAGGCAGAAGCCCAGACACAAGATTAGTTCTCAAGTCCTCACTCCCATCTGCTTCCCCACTGGAGCCAGCAGTTTTGCACAGACCCAGGAGGTGAAGGCCACGCTCAGCACCACCAGCACGTGTTGGACCAATTTCCCTGCACCCACTCTGCTATTAGCAAGTGCAATGCCCTTCAGTCAACACCCACAGCCTTGCAAGGCTCTGATCTAGGTGCAGGCTGTCAGACCGGCCAAGGGGCAGGACTCAGAACAGGTTCATATCTAAAGAAACAGGAGTCTTCTTTCTCCATTTCCCTGCAGCCAACATGATCCCACTGAAGAAAATATCCCCTGCCAATAAAACACTAAGTGCATGTAGAAAGAGAACACAAATAGCTAAATTCTGTTCATGTGAAGATTTCTTCCCCTGACAGTGCTATTCTAGATGCATCACTGCATATTTGCAGTGGAAGATGGAAATACTTCTGGCATTAAAGATAGTGACATTCTTAATTTATCTCACTTGTGGGAAGGTGCATGTGGGAGGAGTGTGAGTGACTCTTAGGAGCACATCCTAAGTAGTTTAATAGAGAATAGTACACATTTCCCCTAGGATTTTTTTAATAAGGTTCAAAATTGTAATAGAATATTCTTTGCAAGAGCTTAGAAAAAATAACTTAGGGAAATAAATCTCATAGTGTTCTCCATCTTGTAGGATTTTTGAGTCCTCTCTCTAGACATATATAGAGAGATTAAATTATTTAAAAAATGGAATCCAAATTATTCTGCTTCTATGGCACTCTTGAACACTTGATTGCTCCAAGTTTTGAACAAAGCTGGGGGCAGAGCTGTGTCGTGACAAGGAAAACCTGTGCCTGAACAGCCTGTGTTCATCACCTGTACTGTGTAAAGCAAAAGCCTGTACCACCAAACTGCTCCTAAAAAATAAAAAAAGGAAAAGGATGTGGTTTTCAGCATCTGAAGGGACTCTTGCTGTTGTCAGTTAGAATCTCTCCCTGCAGCTCTGGGGAATTTTGCCCTTCCTTAGCAGGAACAGCTGCCTCTGCCTGGGCACTTCAACCCTGACCCACAGCTTTGCTCAGCCCCAAGCCTGGAGGGCAGCTCGGCCCAGTCCTGCACCATCACCCATCTACACAGGTTGGCAGAAACACCTCCTGAGCAGGGCAGGCTCCCAGCTGAGGGTGAGCACAGGCAGAAGTGCATCCCTGCACCCCAGGAGCTGCTCCAATTCCTCACAGGAAATTGCAGAGTAAAAGTGCCACAGGGCACAGACGGATCCGCCCCCCAATACAAGAGCTACAAATAGTCTATTTTCCTCTGGCTCACAATGCATTAGCAGACCCATTTTTGTTGTTCATGGATGTTCACAGCACAGACCAAAAGATAGCCTATTATTGTCAACAGAAAATGCAATTCAATTCCCTAAAAATATCAGGAACACAGGCTATGAAGAGTTTGTTTTTCCCTGCTAATGCACTTTTTCATTATTGCCCTGGATTAAAATTAAATTGCTAACATAAGGACAAGCAGATGAATCCATGGTTATGATAGCATAGAAAAATGTCAATACAATGCTTGTACACTGTATGCTCCTTCAGTATTTAAAGATTCTTATCTCCAGAATAATATAAACTGAAACACATTGCGAGGATCTCACACTATTAAATGAAGCAATGCTGCTCATATTGCTTCACTTCTGGGCGCTGCCGTCAGCCAGGCAGTGTATCACATTTTGAAAGGAAGTTTCAAGACTGCTTTCTGGGTTCCCTGTACAGGGAGCCAGTGTAGTCATTGCTCAAAACCAGGACTGTGTTCTCGTGCCTGCAAACCCAATTGCAACATTGGCAAAATACTGGTAAAAATCCCAAAATTTGGTACCAACTTGAATCAAAACAACCATACCAAGCCCTGGCTCACAGCATCTTTGTAGCAGGGGCAATTAGCTGTCAATTGTCGGTGACAGACACAGTAGTGACTCAACTGTATGATTTTCAATTCCATATAAGAACATAAAAGTAATTGAGAAACAAACTGCCATCTCAGAAAGGGACACATTCATACATTCTTCCAAAATGGTCTACAAAGACAACCTGTGCTCTGAAAACATCTCTTCTCTTCCCAGGGTGGCAGCACACTGAGGTGGAGGCTGCAGCCAAACTCCATAGAACTGAATTGAATCTTTTTGTCCCCAACATTCCCCCAGACCAGGAGCTGGTCCTGACAGCTAGAGCCCCACCTTGGAAAAGTTTCTTTAAAGACCCTGTTTCTCCTCGTGTCAGTATTCACCTTGGTTTTCCTTTTTAGCTGGTGAAGAGTGATTTAAGTTGCAAAATACATAATTTCACACTTGTCTCCAAGTAGTTCCATCACTAAGCCCTACATAAATACACAAGAGAGCAGTGACTGACAGAGGAAGGTTACCAACAACAATCAATTTGAACCAATTAATTGGGAAACTCTTTTGATGGAATGACATACACACAATTTAATGTTTTCCTTAGCAGCCATTTTTCCTGGGGATTATTCCCAGGATTCTGTACAGATGAACTTTCCCCATGAGACCACTGGCTGGTATGGACACTTGGCAGTCCTGGAGAGAGAAGTACCATGAGAGCTGGATTAAAACATGCGAAGCTGCATGAAATCAGGCTCTGGAGCGTCTGGATTCGGTGCAAACTTCATATTGCACATGCTGCAAGCAGCCCTGTTGGCTCCTGGGCTCTCTTAGGAGGTCAGAAAAGAAACCATGGCTTTGTTCTAGGAAAGGCATAAAGGGCTTCAGAAGTCACATTACCAAAGAGCTCTGCATGCACAGGCCAGAGTGCAGCATTTTGTTATGTAGTCTCACCTTGTTGGAAACATGCTGTCAGCTTCTAAGGAAAAAGAATAGGGATTTGGTTTATTTCCGTAAACTCAATTCTTTCCTGCTTTACTTGCTGGCCAACTGTTGAGGCTCATGCTTCTATATATTGCTGCTTGGAAAACATTAATTTAAAATAGTATGGGAAAAAAAACCCCTATCACCGGTTATTGTTGGAGTCTCAGGGGAACACAAAATGAAAAAATAATTCTGGACAATTTCTGCTCTTCCTGTAATGAAAAAAGTAAATGGAAGTATCAAAGTGACACCTCCATCTATTAGAATTAAGGAATTGACTTTTCCTATCTTGAGTCAGAACACTGCAAAAAAATTCTGACAACCTCAGTTTAGAAAACTGTCATAGGGAAAGCAGGTAATTCATTCCTCAATGCAGCCTTTTAATGTATAAGAAGCAGTATATTACACAAACTAATATACCTACTGAATTTGACTCTGCATGATTTTTGTCTCACTTTTCACTTCTATGCTTTTACTAATTGAGCTTCTGTCTTTTGTTATTTGTACAACATAGTCCCAGGGGATCTTCTTGTTCTCTTTATAAAAATGTAACTTAAGTGCTGCCGTTAAATAACCATGTTTTTGTATTAACTTGTATTAGTGGGCATACTTTAACTGCATAGATGGATCATTTAAACATACTGGAGAGGATGCACAGACTATATAGGAAGCTTGGATGTTGTTTACATAGCCATCCCACACATTTTGCCAAAACTGTATTGCTCCAAGTCCTGTGACATGCTAAACAAAAACAAATTTGAGCAGCAACAAGGGCAAGCCTCTAGAGAAGAAACACATACTGTGGGAATACAAGTGTTATTTACCATAAATCATATGGCTGAGATCTTTAAAAGAAGCTCCCTTCCTATAGGATCTTGATGTTACTGAAAGAAGTCACCCCTCGGGGTGTGATACTCCCCACAGGAGAGCTGAACATTAATGCTCTGCAATTATGTTTCATGAGCCTTCGCCATATGCCACACACAAAACACATGTAGTTTAGCAATCAAGGCTCTATCCTGTGAGCAGCTATGAGAAACCTCAGCCATATTCATGCAAGTCCTGACAAGTAAAGGAAACTGTAAAACTAATTATGTGAGTTGAAATTCATGGGCTCAGGTACTTACATAATGATTACTATTAACAATGTGTTTATCTCCATTTTTATTCTTCATCTATGTGCTTGACATTTATATCAGTCAGAAAAGGGAGAGGTAATTCAGGTCAGTTGGGAAAAGCTCTCTTTGGGATCAAACTGGAACAAGAGCTGCACAGAATGGAAACTGTCCTTCCTGCCTGTCTGCCATAAACCACACTGATGCATTTAGGCCCCAGAATGGGAAACGTCAGACCTCTGAGCATACAGAGGTCTGGCCCTCAACCCCTTCTCAGCCTGGCTGGAAACTCAGAGGTGGCAGCAGACTTGTGTTCCCACCAGGTGAGAATGATAGCTGATAGCTGAGAGTGGGTTCCTGCCTCAAAGCAAAGGTGACAACTGGTGACAAAGGGCTCCCAGGGAGACAAACCTACCCACTCAAAACAGAACCTGCCCTGTGAGTGCAAGACATCTGGAGCAGCCCTCAGTGTTCCATGCTGGGGACAGCTCTGGGACATTTTGTGGGCAGAAACAACCTCCTGACCACACAACACACTGCCTGGGTGCTGCAGAGGGGCACAGCGTACGTGCTCCTGAGGGACATGGGGTTCAACAGCAACCCAACTCCTCGCCAGCTGAGACTAAAACCCTGCGGGGATGGGAGATAAAAACCTATGAAATCTGGGAACACAAGATCCCACAGGATCCATTTTCAAAAATATCCTCAGAGGACCACTCACTCCCAAGTGCCAGCAGAAGCCCACGTGGTATGTGCCACCCTCATTCCAGACCCCTTCACACCCACCCTAATCTGACCCATTCCTTGCAAATGAAGACAGAGCTGCAATGGCAGTGAAAGACTACAGGGTTTCACTGTGGAAAGTGCACTCTGTTTACAGCTGCTGCTGCTGGATTTTAAATTAATAATAAGAGACTGATCCTCTTCTGAAGCAACAGTAAGAAGATGCCTTTAAGCTAACTTTCTGCCCCTCCCCAGCAGATCCGCAAGGAATTCATCACAGGACCATAGTGAGAAGGCCGTGCTGATGCAATTGGGTTGCAGAATTACTTTGTGCTGTGTCACAGCTGGCCCTGGCGTGGGTGTTCACAGCCCCTCATGCTCCACTTGAATGTCCTCTCTGGGACACTTTTTTGGGACATTCCTTAGGGTGCACTTATCTTTACATTGCAAAGGGGCATTTCCTTTCAACAATTTTGGCACCTGACCTACACATGGCACATCCAGTCAAGCTGCACTATACATTACATTAGCACTGCAAGGAAAGATATATATATATATATACACACATGTGCACTGTATTGTTTTTCTAAAGTCTGTCAGATCACTACATTATAACAGAGAGGCTATTACAGACAGGTTTAGTTAGCTGTGCATCATTTCACACCTTCATTACAATCTTTACTGGGAAAATGGATTGCTTTGGAGCCTCTCTCCATTCTTATTAAACTTCCACTCTTGCGAGGTGTCAAAATTGTAAAATGCCTAATACAGCCAGTTAATTATAACACCATTCGCTACTTTAGCCTTTCCAATTACCCGTGTTTCCACCACTGAAACAGCCAAGCTCCCACCCAGGGTTAGTCAGAGCACCACTAACAAGGGAGACCAAAGGGTGGCCAGAGGACAACACGCTCTGCCAGACCATGCAGGACCTGGAAAACCATCAGGAGGAGGTGGCAGTCATCGGAAGGTGGAAGTTTGTAATCATGCAACCATGAAAGATGGATTTGCAGGGTGGTTTTCAACTTCCTTTGCTAATGCTGCTAAGAAGTTCAACACTATAAACATTAGGGAAGCTGTCCTTGGAGTTGCTCAGGGTAATAGTAGCACTTTGTCAGAACAAAAATTGGCAGAAATTAGCCTGAAATCACATAAACAGCTTTGATTTCTGTTTCACGAGGACACAAGCTGCCAGAAAGGGAGGAGTTACCCCTCTCCTTGTCACATTCTTGCATATATGGCAAGACCAGCAAAAACACCAGCTGATGGCAGCTCCCAGGGATCAGACACTGGAAGTCTTCTAGTCCAGCAGGCCAACTTCCACTCCCTTCTGCATATGGGAAGAGTGAGTCTTCAGACAGAGTCTCTGAGGCTTATGCCTCATGACCCTGGAGTTTCTGGTGATATTGGGAGTATTTGGCATTCTAGGGACAACATGAAGCTTTCTGAAATTTCTTAACAGGACAGACACTGTGGTGATTGTAAAGCCTGGCATATCTTCAACAACTGCTTCACAGTGGGATGAAACACTTCTGACCACGCCATCCAACTCCCCTCACAGTCACCCTACCAGCTCCCACCTGAGCTGACACCAGCCTGCTCAAAGAAATCTCTCAATTTAAAGTTTCTCATGGTAGCAAACCCACTAGGATGCAAATCAAGATTTTCCAAGGATAAACGACCCTCCTACATTGCAGGCCCCACACACAGCCACACAAAGGACACTGCCCTTCTTAGCTTTCTTCTCTTATTACAAAAACAAAGCAGTTAAGGATTGCCCAAGTCACACCTTGCTGTACAAATGAATATTTCATTTTTACCAGGAGATAATTCTCAATGTATTTACGAAGAGACCATCCTTGCTGTAAAGTAACACTGTGTTCCAGCAGAGACATCCCAAACACAACTCAGAAAGCCATCTCCCTGATGAGGGATCAGAAGATCAGACTTGTGTTTTATTAGTTGTATAAAAAGTATCTTTAGCTCTCAGTTGAAAGGAAAAATTTGCATTTAAATAGAAAGATTAATAACTGTAATACACAGAGCCCACACTGAATAATTTTTGTAACAAAATAATTCACATTTTTATATAAATTGTGCACCTTAAGTCAAGCTACAAAAAAATGATAATCATAATATTTTATGGAACAATTTTAATGTAATACAGTTTTGTTACATTATTATTCTCCAGTGTAAATAATGCATGCGTGGAGTTTTGGAAAAGGCTGGATTTAAAATACTTATCTCTGAAAATTCAATAGGGTGTGTGCTTTTTGGTGTGTTTACACTATGCATGAGTTTTACCTATTGAAAGAAAACAATTTTTCAGAAGGATGGTAACAAACCATCTCTTCTAGTGCATGGACAGACCAGGAGGTTATGCCTATGGAGAGCTTACTGAATTTTTTTGGAAAGAAGGTTTTTTCTCTGTAACATATAGATTTGGATTCCCTCAAGTACTTCCATATGCTACTGAGCAGTTGAGTTGTTCTGGTCAGGTTGAAAACCTGATATTTAAACCTAAAAAATTCCACTTTAGCATTCTTTTGTCATTGAGGAGCAGATTATAATTTTATTTTGAAATTATTTTTCACTTACAACTACATTTTTTAGACTCTGACACCAGGCCACAGGAAAACAACCTCCCTTTTCCCTTTCAATCTAACCAAGCCTTAAAAAAAAAAAGAAATCAATGTTTTAGAGAAAACTTCCAAAAAATTCCTTAGGATCAACTTGAACCATTTCCTTTTTTTGTCTGTATGTGGTTTGCTTTACTGCATCTGTTATTTCCCACTGCTCAGGAGGTCAGCTGGGAGCAGAGAGTGGTATCTCCTGGTCATAGCCCCTGGATGATCTCCTGTAGCTGTCCCGTCAGGGCTGTTGTACCTCAGGGGGCTGATAGATGCAATTTCTTCCTGCTTCATCCTTCTGGGCTGCCAGTCTCCTCCCTGCTCCCCAGCCTGCCATGAGGGATACGCAGGATAAGCCATCAGGAGGAATCCAGAGCTGCTGCAGTTCGGTTGCATTTTCCACCCTTTGTCCTGGGAAAGAGCCAGTGCAGCCCAGGGGCTGCAGCAACTGCTTTTAGCAGCTCTACTATTGCTTTTTCACTGCTGGAAGAAGACAATTCCTTTGCTTTCCCGTCCTGGATTCATGCCAGCAGAGCTCTACCACACTCAGAGCATTTATTCTGCCTTTGCTCAGGGGATGGCTCCTGTGTCCCATGACCAGTTTGCTGATGCTGGGCACTGTCACCAGGCATGGAAAACCCGGCAGGCTGACTCCACACCTGCTGAGGGAC
This sequence comes from Pipra filicauda, assembly GCF_003945595.2. Lineage (NCBI taxonomy): Eukaryota > Metazoa > Chordata > Aves > Passeriformes > Pipridae > Pipra > Pipra filicauda. Next base: position 79,502 of record NW_024103973.1, on the reverse strand, counting down.
CCCGGCTGCTGCTGGAAGTGCTGCAAGGCCTGTTAGCAATGGGAAAGGAGCAGTTTCTCCGCTGGGCTCGCTGTGAGATGCAGAATCTATTTCCTGCTGCAGCACAACCACAGAGTGGGGAACTCATGGTGTTTAATTTATCACTTCCTCATATATTCCAGTCCTTACACAGAAAAACCTTTTAATTAGAGAAGAAGAATCAAGAGGGAGTTGCCTGGCGTTTCCCCAGTGCCACACAGATAATAGTAGAAAGCAAACGCTCTCACTCTGCTTGGAGCCACTGGCACCGCTAATTACCCTCCCAAAATTCAGCTCATGTTCCTCTCGCTGCTCATTTAATCTTTGTCACTCTTGCTGCCTTCCATTTCATCACTCAAGCACCGAGCAACAGGCACAGACACAATCAAGGAAGTTTGGAAAAGCCATTGCTGGTGTGCAGTGGAAAGCCCAGCACTGCTTGAAACGAGTGCTCGAGAGCAGACAATCAGGAAAAGATGCACAGATGCTCAAAAACACGGCATGTGTCCATTAGGGAGCTCAGCTCTTTTTAGGCTCTAATGCATCCAGACTCCAGAGGCTGTAGGCTTCACTGTCATTGGAATATGTGCTGCTTGCCAGTGGGCTTTTAGGTTGGATGCTGGTGCAAGGATTGAGATGTTCATTGTCACCTTCCTGCTGTCACCCCGTGACATCACGTGCCCAGAACTCACAGCCTGCTGCCACCAGCAGGGACACACTGGCAGCTCCTGGGGAACTCCTCTCCATCACTGTAACTACAGTCAAAAAAACCCAAAGGTGTGCAGGGAGCCACATAACTTGTGAAGTGCTGAACAGACAGAAATGCATCAAAAACCTAATTAAAAAGGTCCTTTAAAAAGTCAAAATGAAAAGGCAAAGCCCTTGATGACAACTAGTGGAGAGCACATGGGAACTAATTAGGACAAGCCCCAACAGTAGTAGCAGTCCACCTGGACAGCAGGTGAGACTTAGGTGACCAAAAGCCTGATATCCCAGTGCTGGCTGGGCTCCTCCTGACCCATCTGCTCCCTTTGGTTTGGCAGCTCAGCCACTCAAGAGGGATGCAAAAAGGTGGCAGGAGCTCAGGGTCAGCCCTTCCCCAGTGAGTGAGCTGGACTTGAATTTGGTTAAGAATGTGATTTGCCTCAGGAGATTTAGTACCGGGGTGGTGAAGTGCATGGATGGCAGCAGATCACAGCAGGATGAAGGGCCACCAGGCAGACATCCAGCAGCTGGCCTGCTGGATGCGGGCACAGCTGGAATTACAGCTTTCATTGCCTGCCTCAGGACCAAACAGCACAAACAAGTACAAGCCGAAGTATATATCCCTTTGTTCTTAAAAAATGGACAAATCTAAAAAAAAAATAAATGTGGTGATCAAGTAGGAATTTCTGTTACAAATTTTCCCATGTCAGAAATGTCAGCATCTCCACTGCAGCAGGGCTGGCTTAGGAACAATCAGGGCAGTGCTGGAGGCTGGGAGGTTGAGCTAAGCCAGAGGACAAGTCATCCACACATAGGCAGGGCTTGGATGTCCCTTACACCCCAGCCTGCTCACCATGGTCCAACACTTGCTCTTACCTCCGCTCTCAAGAGGTGATGCAGCTTTCAGAGTTTCATGGGAGTTTGCCAGCGAGAGGCAGGAGGACAAGCCATGGCAGGGAGCTGCCCAGGGTGAAGGTTATGGATATGGGTTCATGCTCCAGGGATGATACCAGCACTGGAATGGCAAGGATGAAGGCAGCTGGTTTACACCTCAGTTCTTAACAGCAAGGTCCCAACATACTGCTGTTTGCACATTGTTCTCCTGTGGTAGAGATGAGCTACCTGACACCTGTGCAAGTATGAAAGAGTGACCCCTTTCTTCAGCAGCTGTCATGCCTTCAGGCAGCATTGCAAGAATTTGTGGTCTAGTCACTTCTTTTCCTCTATTGAGGGGGCCAAGACTGATCAAATCTCTTCTATTTAAAAGAGCAATAAAAGGAAACTAATTTTCTTGCGCACAATGTCAGCTTATAATATTTTGTCATATATTCCTTAGCTACTCAGTGTTACTTCTGGAGCTTCTGAATGCAAATATTGCCTGACAGGATGAAGGATGAAACCAGATGATTTTTTATCTCAGTTATACATTCACATATCACATATCCAAAGTTAACAAGTGACTCTCTTGTGTAAAGCCATTTTCTACTTCCCATGCATCCCAAATAACAGCTATGAAAATCCTTGTCTATTATATAGTAAGATAGTTTGCTGCCTTTATTTTTCCAACCACATGTGTATTGTACAAGCAGAGGACAGAGGCTTTTATGTTATCATCATCCTTCTGTCTGGGAATCTCATTCTGCAATCTCTGCTTTTTCATTGCCATTTTCAGATGTTTAATGAAGCGACACATGGATATGAGATGCCCTTGGTATTTCTTTTGCCCAGCCTCTATCGTTTTCAATCTCAGGCCTATTGAATGAATGGAAATATATTTACCAGGTCTGCTTTGCACTTCCTGAACAAAACTCCCATTGGAGCCAACGAGAAATGTGGGTAACATGGACAATGCAGGTTTAAGTATCCCTTTTTCCTACACTGCTTGTGTGGAAGAACCTAAAAAGAACCTATTCACAGTTCATAAACTGTGTCTGTTCTTTAGCCAAGTATTACCATTAGGAAAGGGTCTTTCCTCAATGAACAATCTCTGTCTACACTCCACCACAGCCACACCACACCACAGCTGCCTTCCCCTTTGAGACCTCATGCTACTACCAGCAAAAGTCTAGGCATAAATATGCCCCACTGCTCTGCACACAGGTGGGGATTTGCCCAAGAAAGCTGTGCAAAAGCTGATTTCTCACCATCTCCAGCTCAGAGTTGCACCACTGACCTTTTCTTCCCACACAGCCATCTCGAATGACAGGAACGGTCAGGCCTCGTCGCTGAAGCTCAGTAACATCAACCTTGTCCATTTTCTACTTGCACACAAGTCCACACACATCCTTCCACTCGCCAGGATCACGGTCAGCCCACTGGTCTGCGAGAGCATACATTAGAGGGAATTTTAATGACTTGAACTCGTGCTGAACTTCCTCTTTTAGTTGCTGTTTTAGTGATTTGTTGACTCTCCAACGCTCATTCAGGACTTTTTTTTCTAGCCTTGACAGAGTAGATAGAGTAGACATGGATTTTATGTGCCAGCTCTTCTGTATTTTTGGCACTTCACTAGTCACATAGCTGGCCAGTGAAATACAAGTTCAAGCAACGGAGGATGCCTCCCACCTATATCTGTGGTGTCTCAAAGTAGCCTAAACTAATCTCTCCCTCTCCTCACCATTAGCAGTGATGTTAAGCTTGAAGAAGTGGCTGAGGATGCTTTAACAGCCACACAGAATCTTAATAAGATCTACTTACATTTATATTGTGCATTTCAGGCTGGCTGGCTCTGTTTTCTTAGCCACAGCCTCACAAAGGGAGCTGAATACACTGGTTTATTTTTTTGTGGGCATTTTAATTATTTTAGCATTGTCTCTGATTTTTGTATCAGCCATCTGCAAAGTGTGGCAGGATGTGTGTAATCTTCCATGGCACATGATGTACTTTCTCCATTATTATCAGATGAGAAAGAAAACCAAAGTTAAGGGAGATTAAGGTCAGTGTACTCTCAACATCCAATCGCTCTATAATCCACTGTGTTATCGCTAGAGAAGATTATCAGCCTTGATAGGACCCATTCTTTGAGCCATTCAGCTCTGGTGAGGCCCACTTCTCTCACAGAATGGTATTTCTGTTCAATCTGAATGCAGAGAAATCACACATAAATTTTCCACTGGACCCTGCTAATGTGCAGTAAGTGACTGTGTGCAGGACGAAGGAAAGGCGCTTCCCTGCACAGCACAGCTGTGTTGTGTGCTGCTCTGGGCCAGGGCAGAGAGGGTGTTAATGCTGCCCCCGGCAATTTGGAGACAGCTCCACCTCCCCACCCCCCCAAACCTTCAAAGCAGCAATGGGAAGCTGAGTCAACTGCTAAACAGCCCGGGGATAAAGGCAGAGAGAACAAGCTGCACTGACCAAGGGTCTTCCTACTGGCTAGGAAGGTTCCTGGATACGATCAGGCCCCACAAAGCACAAATCCCATCCTGTCTTTAGCAAAGGACCCACAGGCTGATTTTTTTGATGTTAAATGGTGCAAAGAATTCTCTGGGGAGGGTGAGTTGTAAAGTGCAGTACGCTTGGGACGAGTGACTCTATGCCTTCCCTCCCCTTTCCCAGCAGAGATCTGTGACATTCCAAAAAAAATACCCTGAAACACATTATCTCCTAGTAGGAGCAATGAATCTCTCTCAAGTAGGACTATAACTCAACAGACACGCTTCATCTACCAAAGTTCAGTAAGGCTGGGCCACACACTGCTTCTGAGCATCACCACACTGACCCAGTTAATAGTCTCTGCGTGTCTGTGCGACGAGCAGAGAGCAGGGACAGCACTGAGCAGATGCTGGGCTCTGCCACACTTTGCATGGGTTAAATGCACCCCAAAAGAGAGAGAGAGGATAGCAGTACTTATGCACAGTTGTAGTGAAACATCGAAGCAATCTATTGGAACAACCAAGATCCAAGGATAACCAGCATACCCCAGATTTCAGGATAATTTCCCTCTGCTTGTACCTAATGTAAAAAAGTAGAAATATTTTCAAACTACCTTAACTCACAGTCCCTTATCCACTCCCAACAAATTAATGACTTTTGCTCCTCCGGAAGCCATCTCTTAGCAACAAAAAGGTTCATCATCTTGGAGGACTCCCTCGAACATCCGATGCCAGGAGTTCATATGGGACGTCAGAGGAAGGCAAGATGGAAGAGCAGCTGCTGACCCTGGGCAGGCACCATTCAGCTCCAGGAAACTCCCTCTCAATTATCGCATTGTGCACAAGTGAATGGGGCATCTTCCGCCTGGGTGCCCTGGAGGGGACAGAGGAACAGGCATCATCTTTCCCACAGGAAGATCCACCGTGTGCACCAGGAGCCAATGCCTCATTTCAAGCTGCAGAATCTGCTCCTTAGAAATTCCTGCAGGCCCACAACAAACAACAGCTGCAGTTTAGGAGGTAGAAAAATGCTAGAGGATGACTTGCAATTCAGTCAGAGGCACCAAACCAGCACCTTATTTCGTTCACGGGGCTTTTCAAATCATTTGCAAGTTATTTGTGTCGCACCTACCACTTAAGAGTCCAAATTCCACAGCTCCCTTCCACAGACTCCCACTTACTTTTTGTTTTAAATGGCTTGAGATTGCAGTGCTCATTGTCTGTATCCATATCAAAAATAGTGTGGATAACACATGGGGCGGAAATGGAAACCCCAAAACTGATGGATCTGGAAATGAGCAAATGAGTGACCACAGTTAATAATGCAGAAGGCATCAAAATAACACAATTTCAGCAAGTTATGAGCAAATGTGTGGAAAAAAATTCCTAAAATACTTCCACTGTTGGGAAACATGAGGCAAATAATCCAAACAGACCAAAATGTTTCATTTTTAAAAAGTCAAAATACTTCATTACAATATCATCCAAATAAAGCTTGCAGCTTTTTCTCTCCAAAACCTTTTGGGTATGTCATTCAGTTTTAGAAGTAAGAATGCAAAATTTTTTTAAGGGTCAGATCACATACAAAGTAGCTACGGCATCCTTTGGGTGGTTCACAAATGATTCAGAAATTACAGCCCTGGGATCCTTTTTGAAAAATGAGGATTACTGGGGAGAGATGGAATCCACCTCATGAAACAGGGCAAGGAGAAGCCAATATCCTACTGAGAAGGGCATTCAATGGTATCCACAGGGACTGGATACCAAAGCCCATAGAAGAGCAGGAGGACTGGCAGGGAGGAAGCAGCCATGCACAGGGCAAGGGGGAGACCCTGAAAAGGAAATGTTGCAACATGAGCCTCTAAATTATATTTAAATCAATTAAAACCACAGATAACATTTTACTACATTGCTTTCTAGGGCAATAAATGACTGTAGCAGTCATGAGGAAAGCAAATGAGTATGATGGGAGGGGAGGCAAGCAGTGAAGCAATGTAAAACAGCAGCAGAAAAGATCTGGAGAGCTGAGTGTCAGGTTCTCACTATGGTCCTGGGAAAGTTCTGCTTTTTGCTCTAGGGTTTCCTGCAAGAGGAGAGATCACCACTAATCCCATAAAACATGTCTATCTCTACTTCTTTCAGAAAACTGAAAAGAAGCAGTCAAGGCTGAGAGTGCAAATACATGCAAACAGGACATGGGTGAGCACCAGCAAGGTCCAGGACAGGTTTCTCCTGAGACATTCTCTAGCAGAGAGGAACTTACCTGGACCCAAGTGAGCAGCATGTTTGCCCCAGTGTGGGAAACCTTCCTGGTGCCTAATCAGCTTTCCAGCTAGGGTAAGATCTTCGTTCTGATATACTATTAATTTTTTGTGTATAGTTTTAGCATTGCTGTATCATACATAACTGCACTTCTGTGCTCGGGTAGCAGTAGTAATAGATCAGCAAGATTTCTCACATCTATCTCAGGAGGAAAGGTTTTATTAAATCATTAAATAAAATCATCATGTAGTCTGTCTTTACAAAATAATTTTAAAAGGGCCAGTTTCCCACTGAAACACCAGTAGGAAAGAGTGGGAAAGCAGTTGTTGTGAACACTGTACCAAAGTAGCTGGAGTAGATGCTGCTTATTGAGGAGAAAATAGACTACATGAATTCAAGACAAAAAAAAAGAGAAAAAGAAAAGTAAAAAAAAAAAAAATCTGTTTGAATTAAGCCTTTTGTCACCTCTAACAAGGCTCTAGAAACAGCACTAATCAATCCAAATGACACTTTAGTGTAGAGATCTATTATATTCCTCAATGATCATATGGCTTTATATGTTATAATTTGGTTCTGAATTATGGCCTACATCAATTATAATTGAACGCTGCTTCCCACTCTACAATCAGACTGTGATGAGAACAGAAAGGCAGTGGACATTAGAGGATTACTATCAGAATGACCTAATTTAATTAAGGAGGAGATTTATTAAAATGGTAACATTAACAGGTGTTTTATGAGACTAATAATTAATAAGGTTTCTGTAGAACATTTGTAAGAGAAGTAGACAATATGCAATGGCAGCAGAACTCCCTGTAATGGGATAACAATAAAGCATTAAGAACTGTAGATAAGATATTATGATAATAATCTGATACTGTAAATTATGGTTTGAAGAGGATTAAATGTCATTACTGCAAATTAGTATTTATTTAAGCTCCAGCAGGCCTTTGCACGCCGTCTGAAGGAAAGGTGGGCTGTGGGCAGACTCTCCACCACAGACACTTGCTGTCCTGAATCCCACTGCAGCAAGTTAGGATCTGCCAACACAGCACTAATGCTGACAGGGTTCACCTAGAAAACCACAACAGGACTACAGGGAAGGATTTCTTGATGGGGAAGTCCAGCAACTCGCTTTTGACCTTTCTGAAGTTACCTTCAAGCAGTGGAAAGCAGGCAGCCCCATCTGCTTCCCAAGCTGCAGGCTCAGATGTGACCCCGTGGACAGGGGTCCACGGTGTCTCCTGGGCCTCCAGCTCTCTCCCAACACACAGGATAGCAATGTGTGGGAATGGCAGTGCTGCTTTAACCCTTCCCATTGCAAAACCTGCAGGCACAGCAACAGGCGAATCTCAGGAGCATGAGGAGAGAAAGTGGGAATGGGGAGAAAAGAAAGAGGGAGAAGTGTGCTTTCACAGCAGGGAGCAATACCCAAGCTCACTAAAGGGAGGAGTAGAGAGAAAATAGCCTCAGGATCTTTTCTAAAATTAAGGTGTTGGGGGGTTACTTAGCAATTTAACCTCGTGTTAACATCTGGCCCTTTCTTAGCTCTAGGCTTAAAAAAGTTTTATCCCAGCCCTAGTCCCAGTGGCCCCCCAGGTAAGAGAGGGAAGATGGCTGTGGAGCACACAGCCCTTTCTCTAAAGCAGTTCCAATCCCTGACACAGTGATGGAAGAGGATATTAGCAGTGGGAAATTTTTTCAAGGCCAGTACTTTAATGAGCTCTTAAATAATGACTTTATCTTAGAGGCACACTCAATATTCATTCAGCATCACACCCAAACAAAACCACTGCCTGACTTCAGTCAACAGAAAACAAGTCCAGAGGAAACAGCCCTCCACTTTGGGAAGCAGTGATGGGACAGGCCACCCCTCACTGGGCCCAGGGTGAGAGACTTCCCTGGTGTGACAGAAGGTGGAGCGAGCTGTGCTCCCCTCCAGCTGCTGCTCCTGGCTGAGCCTGTGGCACTGCTCACTCCCACCCACCCTGCATCAAGGCAAAGATGCCTGTGTTTCTCCACAGCTCAAGGGTATGTTCATGCCACGCAGCTGAGGTCTGAGCCACCTTTTTTCCACTCTCTTAATTAGAATCTGATATCAACAACAAGCACAGAGTTGGCAGAGCAATGAAACAACCACTTAGTGCCAAAGTGGGTGTCACTTAACCTCTTGGGTGCAGAGATGTTGGTTTTGGACCAGATCTCAAACCTCTTCTTTGTTCAGGGGTAGGTTCAATTTGCTTTTTAATCCAGCTGAACCAAGGGAGAAGGTCTTTGGCTTTGCTCCTAGCACCCAGTCCCACAAAAGCTTTGCCACAGTCCTCTTTCACAAATTGCCACCAGTTTTACATTGCTTCAAACATGCCCATTAATCAGTTTTGCTTCTGTGAATCATTCTGGTTAGCACATCTCAACTGGGACAGTTTTGATCATACTTTCACTGTTTTTTTGATTCTGAGTTTTGGGTCACAAACATCTTGGAGATTATGCCTATCCCAACATGAAATATTGTCTCTGCCAGAGCCTGGGGATCTCCTACAGGAGACTATTTCCATTAAAATTTCCCCAGTCCAGAAACAGCCTCTGGGCATGTCTTTTTTATGGCTCTGGGATGCTTATGAGAGCAGATTGGGAACTAACCTCTCTTGACACAGAAACCATCCAGCAACCTCTGGAGCTCCCATATATCTATTTTCAAGTTTCATTTCATTTTTAGCATTCTCCTTTATTTGTGAGTGCCAGCAGGAAGCAGAAACCCAAGCTGAACTACTGTGAATACCCTGCTTCCCCAACCATGGCAGAGACTGAGAAACACCTCTCATTAGCACAGTGTTGCAGACCTTGGAGTTTCACAGCATGTAGCAAAATCTCCATCCTGTTTCCATGGGCAAGCAAGGACTCCCTGGCATTTTCTGGGACTCACATGCCCAGTTCCCACTTCGCTGACTGGCTCTGTGAATGTAAACCTCACAAGGTCCTTTGAAATTTCCACCTGCAAGAGGCACACATTTTGTGACTACTAATTAGCCAAATGTCTTCAATTTCACAGGAATGCTCTTTTCATTTGTTTTGTATCATGGATTACATGAAGAATAGTCTGGGGTTTGCATTAGAACAAACATCAGTTCTGTGCTCACACAAACAACCTGTTCCCACCTACAACCCAAATATTCCTACTTGCTTTTAAAGGCTGCACCCAGCAGTGCCAACAGCAGGCATGGTACAGGATTGAGAGGAATACAGATGATATATTTCAAAGGGGAAAAGGTGCACAGTCTATTCCCTGCAAGGGAGTTCCTCTGGGCCAGTTTGAGGAAAACTGTTGCAAAAGCAAAGCCTTCCCTCTTCCCTGGTACTGCTATTTAAATTACTTCTATGGGATGCCACCATCAGTCACTGAGTTTTAATATTACCACAGCAGCATTACAGGAGAATGAGTGCTGAATCAATAAAAAAATTAAGGAAATACAGTTTTTATTACAGAGTGATATTTGGAATTGATCCCTCAGGCTTTCCAGTCGCCTCAGTTTTGTTTTATATGCCCATGGATGGAGCATTGTGCAAAGTCGTTTGAATGCAGGAACCAATCAGTCGTAATCTAATTTTAAATGGACCACAAGCAAACTGAGAAAATAAAGACAGGCAGGGGCATCATGTTGACAGATGTGCCTATGGTATATTGTATGTCTGCTCTGCCTAACTAGGAGAAATACTCTCTTAAATTGCTTTATCTATGTATAATGCCAATAACAAGAACAATAGGGGGGAAACTTGGTTTCTGCAGGGACATGAAGAATAAATTTATAGAAAAAAATTGTGAAAAGGAAAAATAATGTCATATCTTCTTGGTCTCACTTGTAAAATGCTAAACTAACAGCCAATAAGCACATGAAAAGCATAGAATAAGCAGCATGGATGTTTAACTTGCTCAAGTAACAAGGATTTCCCTCTGAGGCCAAAATCCAATTGTTCCTCCAACTCCTCAAGTGAAGGTGCTACAATTTGCCTCAAGGAATCGTGGACAAATAAAGACATTTTGTGATAATCAGCAGGTGATAATCAGTGCACACAGCACTGTGTGCAGCTTTCTGCAACTTCACCTCACAATGCAGTACTAATTAATTTCAACTGCTTTCACCTGCTATTTGCAATTATGATTTCCTCTCTCATTTCTACCACCACGAGCTCTTACAGTTGACCAATCCCTCCCCTGTTTAATCCAGCTTACACAGCTCCAGGAGGCAGCTCCTTAAATCACGAGTGTTGCAAGACAGCAGCACTGAACTGTCCCCTCTGCTCCCCACAGCCAAAATCTGACCCTACCAAGTGGCAACATCCTTAGTCTCAGCTTACTATGTTTGGGTATTGAAGCTTCAGCCTCTGCTCGTTCCTCTGGGAGGGCTGATTGTCTCTGAGATGTCCATCTTCCACCTGCCAACCCATGAGGGTGATTTGCCCACACAGCAGAAATTAGCTCAAGTACCTTTGTGTGCCTTTAGAGCTGGCCCTTCCCAAGTCAGCAGCTTTCACTGGTCCTTTACTGAACTTGCACCACCCATGGCTGTAATTCCTGCTCTGTCCTGACTCAAACTGCTGTATTTGCTTCCTAAACATAAAGAAAACAGAATTAGAGGCTCTTCTATAAATTTAAGACCCAGTTAGTATGGGATGCTACCACGATGCATTAAGAGCTGTCACTCTGAGACCCCTCCAGACCTACTGAAATACATCTACCATGATATGTGGGAGAAGTTACATTACCACAGGGGCTCAACTTCAGGAAACACTTTAGAAACTGATATTTTTCTAACAGAAAAAAAATATACCAGTTGCATTGAGGTGGTTCAGCAGCCAATCTCCCTGGATGAAAAAACAGATAAAGAGAACGAATCACCAACCTAAATATTCATGATGGATTCACTACTAGTAATCATGACCACATTTCATTCTTCTCTGCAGATACAAGCTTGACCATTAATGCTGACTGCTGGTACTGTGGAAAACCATCAAGCCAAAACAGAAATTCAAAATGCTTTTGAGGAAAATAAAATGTCAGTGAATAATAATCGGGAGATAAGAAAAACAAACAAACAAACAAACAAACAAAATCCCCTTCAACCATGAAAGAATGTTTCTTTAGTTAAAAAGGAAAAATATCCAATTAAAAGGAGAGATGTTAAAATAATTTTAAAATTCAATCACAAATAGAAAAGTCATTCTGTCATATCCTATGATATCAAGGAACATATATCAGCAGCAAGGAAGAGCAGACAATATGAAAAAGGAACTTAAAGGTATCAATGTAAATTTTAAGACTTGTAGAATAATAAAAATATGGAAATTAAATATAATAGCATGATAATAAATCCTAGCCAGGTTGCAAATTTCATAATAGATGAGGATGGAAAAATTGTCAGACATCTTGCAGGAAACACAGAAATAAACAGCAAACATTTCTGTTCTGTATTTGAAATGATGGAAAGTTTGTTAATCTTTTACAGCGACATGCCAACACTTTCTATTCCAACAGTAACAGATTTTAAACGACCATTAAATGTAAACATTTAAAAGTAAGATTGGATAATTTGTTCTCCAGACTATCAAAACCATTGACAAAGATCTCCCTGAAACAGGTACATTCTTTTCAAATCATCTTTATTCAATGAGAAAGCCTCCAAGGAACCTCAAGAAATTCAGGACCACCCCAGTACTGAGCAGGTTTCCCAGGGTGACCACAGCACTTACCTCCCTACACCCACAGGTTGGGTTCTCATCCCTACCCCTCCCCACATCAACAGCAAAAGGCACCACTACGCTATTTCTTGGCTTCAGAAACTCTTTGCAGTCAATTTGTTTGGTTTCCCTGTTCTCCAGCCCACCTTGGAGGATGCTATTTGTTAAACGGATCCTACTTGAGAGTTTGTGATTATATTTTGATTTGATTTGTTTATCACATTTAAACCTCAGCGCACCTGGACTGGCCAGGAACATAAATACAATTAGTAGTAGTAACAAACACCAAGCAAACTGCACTGACTCACTGCAACACGCTCCTCAGGCCCCGGCCAACCAACTGCTGTCACTTTGCTTTCCTGCCCACTGTTTGCGAGGCAGATGCTCTTTGGGGGAAAAGCTGTACCACCTTCACCCAGAGTCCAAGTTTGACTTTACCACACATTTGCCCTCTTGCTTAAGTTATGCCAGCCCATCTGCAGGCGAATCTAATCCTCTTGTTAGCTAGCAACTGGTAGCTCAGCTCTGCTCCGCTGTGCTTCGCATTATACAGATCAACCAAGTATTGATGCAACATCACTGAGGAGAATCTAGATTTTATTTTTTTTTTCCTTGTGCTTTCTTCTTTGGAAACTTAAAATACATGCTGGAAATAATTTCAAGGGCTGCTGAGCATTGCCACTGGGGGAATGCAAGGGGCTTTCAACACTAAGACTAAAAGACAGTTGGAAATTTGCAAGCGGTTGTCTTTGAAATTAGATTTTCAGGCTAAATTCAAAGAAGTTGGTGTAGCTTGTCCCACTCCCTGGAAATACATGCAGGGCTTCTGACAGAGGGTAACAAAAGCTCTTCTCTCTTGCTGGGTTTAGCCCACTGTGTCTCATCCCAGAGCCGAGGCCCAACTGAAGGCACCCAACCAAATGTTTGTCTGGGGGACTCACACCAGCATCAGCCAGGGAAGGCCAAACCAGCACTGCAAACTCACAGCAGTAATAGTAGAACCACTGCAAGAGGAAGGTGCAGTGCAGCCCATGTTTGCTCAATCAGTCCAGATTTCTTCAAAGCCAACTCACCAGCAGAGCCAGGATGGGGAGAGTTCACCCTCAGCATCACTGTCCCACCAGGTCCTGGATCACCAGAGACAACCATGAGCCCCAGCTGCTGGTGCACATCTGGTGGTATTATTTGCCATCTCTGTTTCAGAGCTCCAACAGGAGCCAGACCTGCCTTGTAACACCCTTTCAACAATACATCCTTTCACAAATCATTGGCATTCAAACTAGGCAAGGTAGACCAAAAATATTACAAATGCAACAAAAAGAACCTTGCTAAAGTGCACAGAAGTCTTCTGTGGCAGAAACAGAAAGTAAAGCCAGGCATCCTCAGCCCCAACTTCAAGCTTAGACACTCCCTATAATCCATTTATCTGAATTCACTCACGTTCCTCAGCCCTTTGAGGCTTGACAGTACCCAGCTCCTATTAAATAAAGCACCATTGTATCAGAAGAGGAGCTGGCCAGAGTAGTCTTTGCATAGCAGGTTGTGTTTCACTCTTGGTACTAGTTTATATTCATATAATACAGTTTTACATTACAAATTTCCACATTTTACCTTCCTGTGACCTAAACATAGCTCAGCAGCATTTGCTTCCATGCCATCTCCACTTTCATACAACGAGGGAAGGAGATGTGCCAAGTCATCCTCATGGAGAGGTCACTTAATTTTGGTTTGTAAAGCCAAATCTCCTGCTATCTCCATAATTACCAATCAATACATAAATAGCAAAATTAAGCCCCATTATTCTCATTTACCACAAAATTAAATGAATTAATTAAACATGGAAAAGTGCTGATGTCTGCCAAATCATTACTTCCAACAGATAAAAACAAATTCAGGAATGATATGCAGACAGGAGAAGAAAATTAACTTTCCATCCTGCAACGCAGTGAACTATTGCAAGGAAAACTGTAAATAACAATCAGCAGGCCAGGCTTCTCTATTTGAACACTGGGACAAGACAGACACATTCTTTGTTAGGAAGGAAAAAACCACTCTGAAACAATTCCCTTGTTTTTGTTTTTGGGGAACAGAAAAGGCCCTGGGGACTGGTAACAACTGGCTTCAACAAAAATGGCTCTTTAAAGCTGATTTGCTGAAGGACTGCTGCTCTGTAATTATCATGAATGGTTTTAGCTAAACATCTCAAAGGAACAAAAGAGGCTGCAAACACTTGGAGACAAGTTGTGACCACACTAAGTTTCTGCAGGTGGCTGAATAATAGTGGGAAGACAGACTTCCCAGGACTTAGAGTTGGAAAAATAGGGAAAAACTGAACTAGAGCATTGAAGAGCTTTGAAACTTCAGTGTCTTCTGTCCTAATGAAGATGCATCAACAGGCTGGTTCTGAAGTTACAGTCATAAGACAAATGCATCACTGCAAGCAGTGTTTGAAAGACACTTGCAATTACAGCTGCTCTGGAACAATGAAATATATACTGTTCCTTAAATAAACTGAAAAAATGATAACCTCTTTTAACTGTCGTGGTGTAGTAGAGACATCTTCATATCTTCCTTAATGAGATTTTTATTGCCAGTGTAAATTTGTCTTGAACTGAATTTTTGTCTTGGGAACTCTGAATTATGTTATACCAAGTTGTTCCTGGTAAGCATGCAGGCTTGCACACATTTTTTGCTGTGAAAATGGCTCCTTCTGGCAAACTGAAAGCAATTGAAGCTCGATTTAATTAGCTGCCTTCTGTAAATATGCCATTATTCTTCTAACTCAATGCTGGAGTTATATTTACAAAGGGAACAGATAGCAATAATTATTTCAGGCCATAGTTAGTCTGTATTAGTTAATGCCTGAGTGTAATTGAGAGGAAATTAAGACAAGTGTAGTCTTTGGGGAGGGGGAGGGAAGAATATACCAGTCTACAGCAGTACAGACACTGCACCTGTATGTTCCTTCTTGGGCTGGAATACACAGAAAGTTTTAACTAAAAAAAGCAAACATTTACTCTGTGCTCTGGAACCAGAGAGGGTTAACGATAATCACCTGACATTTTCAGTCATTCAAAATTTGGTGGAGCTTTTAAATAACTCTTACCAGCCATTCTCTCTGAGTTTCTATCTGCTTTTCAAGTTAGAGCCCCATGAACTAACTGCAGCTGGTGCATTAGTCCTCACTAAGGAAAGGATCACAGAGCCAAGCAGCTCAGAAATCTGCAGAGATCCACAGCTGGAGGAGCATGAGTTGCTCGGAAAGGTTTTGCAGATGGTGTCTGAGCCTTGCATGGCTCAGGACAGGGGGAAGCTGTTCCAAGAACATTTTCCTGCACCTCTGAAATGAGCTAATACTTTCCAGTGCCCACCTTAAGAGGATTCCTCAAATTAAGCAACTGCCCTATAGCCCTTTTCTTCGGTTCGGATATGTTATTCAAATTAACTCTCAGAATGTATTAGTTTAATTGCATCACCATGTAGATGCTTCTATTTAAAATTAAAGAGGCCTTAATTCAATTTACCTTAATCCACTTTCAAAGTAAATTATAGCAAATGAAGAGTTTGCTAGTTCTGAATGATTGTTCACACTTAGGTTAAATGCAGTTTAACAAACTCTCTTGAAATGTACGTATCTATCTAATTTTCATTACTTACCCTTTATGTCACCACAACACGTTTCCCCTTTTTTAGGCTTGCAAGTGACAAACTGTGAGTGCAATACTAAAAATTAATTATTCAGATATTGCATTCCTTTACATGGCAAAAATTCTTGAATAAATTTATGGGAATGTTTCTATGCACACGGGTTAACAAATTGGGCCCACTGTTTCCATGGTGGAAGTAGTTGTTGATGCAAGTTGTAGGGTAAGGATGGCTTTGTGATTAGCTTATTGCACCAAGCAGTAGAAGACAGTGTTTTGAGATTCACATTTCCAGTAAAAGCTCCCTCTGCCATACTGGACAGCCCCAGTGGGTATGTGATAGCTGAGGAACATGCCCAGGCCATCAACATCAACCTCGCTGGGATCTTGCACTGACAGCTGCTGTGCTAAACAGCTTCTGTCTCCAGGGCTCACTGGCTTGTTGTGCTGCCTTGTATGGTAGAGAAACTCCCCCCCTGTGCTCTAAGATAGGGTCAGAAACCACTTATTTTCACCTGCTCAGTGTCCACCCAATTTGTGGGCTCAGGATATTTCAGTGATGCCCAGAGAATGGCAGGAGCCTGGGCACACTCAGAGCATCCCCACATCAACACAGGGCAGGTCATGCCAGCTGTCCCCCTCTGCTCCTGGCAGAGGCAGGATGCACCGGGGCTCACAGCACCCTTCTCCCAAATGCACTGTTGTCCACAGCCTTCCTTTAAACTCACCTTGAAGTCATGGGTTTCTCTCTGTGCTTCATGGTTGGCTAATCAGCAACACTACAAGCAAACTCATGAGGCCACCTAATCTGCAGGTGCCAAGTCAATGGGGTTTGAGTAGCAAGACACTGACAAGCCAGAAAGTAACCAAGTTCCACTGGTGCTACTCATTCCTGTGCTATTTCCTTGCCATACAGAGCTCCACAGCAAATCAAAGGACCCTCAGGGTACCTATTCAACAAGAAACAAATTCTCACTTCAGCCATTATGTAAATGAAATGCTAAAAATGTTTTTCCTCTGAGGTATTAGTACTACTAATTCAAGGTGCACAAACTTCATAATCAAGTAAAATATTATCTTGTGGTGCAAAGTGCCAGAAGTTTATTGACTATGTTTCTGGGAGACCAGAATATTCACAGAGTTTAAGATGTTTTTTAGCCAAGGTTCAGACAAAAAGTGTTGTCTTAACTTAAAATTCTGTTGTAAGGTAGGATGGGAAATGGCATGCATCTGGCATGGAGCTACTTAGAAATGAAGAGTTAATACAGTAACAACAAAAAAAGATCTAGTGTATCTGAGCACACATGGTTTCTCCTTTGTGTAACTTTTGATTTCAGTGTCTCGCCAAAAGCTGAACTGAACTATGAATACCAACTATTTTAGTCTTTAAGAGTTACAGTGCAGGAAATTCACATCTCTGTATTCTTTCCTCTAGCTGTCACTCAGGCTGCTCCTTGTGAAAGACTTGAATCCAAAAGGCAGCTTTGGACTTTAATTTGACAGCACATGGATCAGATAGATCAGCCCCCATTTAGGAGCACAAAGCTGGAATACACAGCCACAATACATGCTGAACTGCTGCATGACTCACAGCACAACAGCCCCCGTTTGCCCTGCACGGTGCCATCACTGCTCCCTGGGCTGGTGAGGATGTGTCCCAGGGTACCGCAGATCCACAGACTTTCACAGATATGTTCACCCCGACAGGCACGACAGCCTCTCTCTGCAGTGAGCCACACTGGCCCAGTCACAGGGAATCAGTAAGTGTCACTTCCACCTGAGCACCGAACTCCAACCCACAGCACACTACAGAGAACTGCTCTGAACAAAGCCTCATCTGCTCTCATGGCTTCCAACTGCTGACAAAGTAGATAAAATATCCAAGACAGATACTCAGAGAAACATCTGATACTCTAATTGGACCATCTCTCCCACAAAATACATCCATCACACCCAGAATCCCACTAATTTAAGTTTCTTCCCTGCACTCAACTTTAAATAGAGCACTTAATACTAAAATGGAGTACAGCTGTACTCAGCAAAGCAGTTCTGAGCAAGTGCCACCACCGCTGACCCGAGTGGTAAACCATGTCAAAATCCTACACTCCACCAGGCACATTTGGAAGTTTGGCTCTAACCTCCACTAAATCCTGGTGAGAGCAGGTGTACGATGTCTGAGCAGTGGGAAAGGAGATGCAGAGACTGGGGCACAGAGTAAGGAGGAAGAAGGCAACCTGAGTCACTCCAGCTGTGTGGTGTGTGCTCAGACTCAGGTGAAACTCTGAAGAGGAGCAGCTGTTAAAGAATGGAGCTCTGGGTCCAAATGAGACACCTGGAGATTACAGGTACAGATGGTCCTGGGAAGGTGAATGGCAGCTGGGTGTGTGGATGGGGCTAAGGGACTGGAGTAGCAGAAGGATATGGGGTAAGGTTTCCATAGAGAGAGGCTAGCACAGAGTACAAAGTGTCTTTCAAAATCAGGAACATAGGCCTGATGAAAAGGCAAAAAAGGGTTCAGAGCAGGCAGTGGGTGGAACCAGATGCAGCAGAGACATGAGCTCAACCCAGCTGCCAAGAGCCTTGAAACAGTGACAGGCAGAGAGCCTGGGAGTTACTCCTCCCAGCTCAGCAGTAGCTCTTCCCAAGCAATGCAACCACAAGAAATGCTTTTTTTCTACACCTCAGAGAAATTCCAACTGGAGCATTAAATGGTTTTAACACAGGCATAAGCAGGAGTGGACTGTGAAGGACTCCTTGGGCAGCAAGTCCAGGGTCCTGCAGGACTCACCCCCGTAATCCCTTTCACACCCTGAGGATGCTCCTTTAAAAAGCCAACTTTGGGTTTTGCCTTATGCTCCTACTGCACCCTTGTCCCAGAACTGCCCTGACCAGACATGAAGAAGCTTCTGACATCCTAAATTAATTCATGACTAATCTAGATCTCTTTGTTCTCCTGCTAAGATTATCCTCAGTTGAAACAGCTCTTCCCCACTCGCTTGGGCTTTTGCCCCTTGATGTGCTCACAGAAAGAAAACTAATCCCTTTTCAGCTTTTGTTTTTCTTGGCTAAGGAGGTCAAACTGAAGTTTAAATCTATTTGTTAGCTAAGATTTTGTAGCAGTTCCCATTAGTTTTTAAATAGAGTTGAAATGATGTGATAGTGGCCACGGTTTTTACCTGCTCCAGGCACAAAACTAGAAATATAGACACCAGGTGAATGAAATGCACACAGGATGGTTAACACAACAACCCAAAGCTCACTTCTACTGCTTACCTTGTGTAACGAGGTAGGATGGTTGAACAGAAGCCAAATTTAGTCCTCCTGAAATGGAGGGAAGCCTGCCAAACAGACATGCCTCGCTAATGTAAAATACCTGTGTTCAGGGGAAGCAATTTACATTCCTGTTAGGTCTGCTTTGCAGTTAAAAACCTCTAATGCTTTTGAAATCCAGCAATGCTACCAATGAACACGGGGTGTCTTGTACCCAGAGACAGATAAACTGACAGCAAGATGCTGTAGAGGGAGATCACAGCAGTGCAGAGGGGAAAATTAGGAGATGTCCAAAGGACACATATCAGAAAGAGGAAGCCTGCGAAGTGAGAAGATGCACAGATACAGCAAGGCACAGTGTCCAGAGTCAGCTGGAAGATGATGCTATTGCCCCATCAGTGAAGCTAAGAGAGAGGCAAGAAAACCTACAAAGGGATAGATTCCCATTAGTTTGCAGGGGCCAAATGCTTATCTCTTTTATTCCAAACTTACCTGGGTGCAACAACCATTCCGATGAGCAGCAGGTAGCTCAGGGCAGACACAGCCAAGAATACATAACTGGAGCAGGGCTGTGCTTTGCATGGCAGGAGAGCTGTCTTAGTAATACAGATGAAAATATGCCATTAAACATGTTGCTTCGCTCAGCACTGCCATATATAAAACTGTTTTTCGAAGATACAATTCACTACAAAAAGAGTTGAGTACATTTTTCTGTCACAGCAAGAAAAAAATATGGGTAGCTAGGTTTAAAGGAGAAGAAAGCACGTGCCCTGCTTTATGACCCTGATTTTTGTTTATTGTTTGGATCCTACACCGTATTTTTCTCGTTTTCTCCTTCAATTATTTATTAAGAAAAAAAAAGAGATGGAAAAGGGTTCTCTGTTCTTGTTTGTGCCATCACTCATGGCTGCTGCTGTGGGAATACTGCTAACAGCAGCTACTAGTGTTTTATTAAAAATAATAAAGTATATAGTTATCATAAAATAGCAATGTGATCAAAAGGATTATTCTGTTATGCTCTTCTCTCAGTTTTAACTGTAAATTAGAGCTCGGGTAAAAACAATCTACTGTAGAGCATATAAAGTTTGGAAAATATAATGTATTTCTATATAAACTGTTCAGTTAATCAGACATATACATTACAGAGCACTCCCCTCATGGAAAATGGGAATCTCACATATATTATTTGCACTGAAGCTTTTATTCTGTATTTTATAGATGCACAGAGGCCGATCGGCTCAACTCCATTGACTTTCACGGCGCTGCTCCGGATCCGGCCCCGCTCCCCCCGCACTGAAACACACACCCACCCCCCTGCCAGCATCCCTCTGAACAGGAACACTGCTCCATCTGCTGGGCTCCCGCACAAGGGACAAGGGCAGGGTGAGGGCTGAAGAACATTCAGTGTGAGCGATAAATTCGAGGCGTACTGCCGCCTGGCACTCGGGCATTAAATCCATCAAGTCAGCCAAAGCCATGCGCAGGGAGCGAGTGGTGTGTCTTCCTAAAAAAAGCGCTGTCCTTCTGGCAGCACTGGGATTCAAACTGCGGCTTCACAGACAGAAGGGACTGCACACAAACCCTCCTTACACACATCATTGTTCACAACTCCTGTCCAAGTGCACACACCTCTGCTGACGCTCCCGAAGTGCAGTCAGGGCTCCCTCGCTCCCTGAAAATCACAACCCTTCTGCAACAACCCATGTTCCAACTGTCCTCTTTGGTTAAAGCATTGTTTCTTGTTGCCAGATAAATCTTGTTTTTATTTTCAGCCCACAGCATCAATACTTCTTAGCTGCTATACTAATTTTCTTCCACTACCTGCTCTCTTCTCTGGCTTCTCATACATAGTCAGGGCAGATTGCATAGTCAAAACAGACCTGAGGCACATTCAAACACATCTTCCAGTGCTTGGTTTTCCCAAGGTAGGTGGGTAGTATGTCTCCCTGCTCCTTACACACTCATACTCCTTTAAAAACAAGTGTGAGTTAGATGAATAAAATAGTGTCTTTCCCCAGCAACATGACGTGGGTTTGCATTGAAACAATCTGTTTAAAACCTCTAACTTAAAAAAAAAAGAAAAAGTCATGGTCTTGATTATTATTCAAAGCATATGCAATGATTCAAGCAAAAAACCCCCATTACACATTTGCATTTAACTTCTCTTTTTATTATTTATTCTCTTCTTGCATTTCTAAGAGCTCAGCCAGTGCAAAAATCAGGAACTGACTTCCTGGCTTTGTTTATACTTTTTAACATATCATCACCTTATAGTCAATTCACTTCAGGGTCCTTTTTCATTAACATAAAGCACTAACATCTGGATTGCAAATGCTGCAGTGGGATGTTCATTTATGCAAAAAACATTCCTACTGAAAATAAAGAAGTGAAAGAATGTCATTTATGGAGGTCTTTTTATTAACCCAGCAGCTAGCAGAGGTTAAGAACAGTACCAAAACAGAGGGGCAGTGTGACCTGGAGACGCATCTGTAACACGGATGGTTTTAAATCCAGAAGTTTGGGACATGAATATTGCCAGACAAATTTCTGGGGAGAACCTCTTGCTGTAGGAAGCATTTGCAGAAGCCTCTGCTGCTCACCTTAAGCCAGCTCAGGCTGTGGGTGAGCAGCAAGCACTGCCCACACCACCGGGAAACAGATTATCTGGGAGTGCACTGATCCACAGGAGGAGAATAGCAGGTGGCAAGTGAAGGGAGCTCAGAGATGATGAAGTGAACTGTTTTTATGTATCCAGGATGCATAGTAAAGCAGCAGTCTTAACACTTATCCCCTAGCATTAAGCATTATATTGATAGAGTGACTTTTTGGTCAGAAGCCATCTGCTGTTTCCATGGGTAGGAGTCTAAAAGAATTAGAAAAGCTGAATATCAAAAACAGAAAAGTTTTATATGGCTGTGGGTGTTTTCATGAGGCACCAGACCAGCAACAACACAAAGATAAAAAATAAAACCATTTCAGAAACAAATACACAAGGCACCCTGCTACTGAGGCCCCAGGGTGATGGGGAGTGACATTTGTCCATGCCAGCAGCCCTTTGAGGTGCAGAAGGCAACAGTCTGGTCTTTCTGGGAGAACTGGGGTAAATCCTAGTGTCTCTAGCTCTCAGATGGGCAGGGGTTGGGATTGATGCATTTATGGATTTCAAATCTGGTAACGAGAGGGAAATGAGAGACAGCAAGTCAAGGAGAGCTTGGAGGGGAAGCAAAGATGGAGCAGGGCAGGAAAGAAGAGCAGCAGGGAAGGCAAGGGACAGGGGTTAAGAGGTTCTGCCAGTGACTGCAGCAGGAGCAGCAAGAATCCAATCAAAAAGTGGCTACCAACCCCTAGTGACATCTGAGGAACGAGGTGCTGGGGGCCAAGGCACTCCAAAAACCCTTCAGCAAGGCTGCATCCTGCAGCAGCATGGTACAGTTAGAACATGGGTTGTTGCAGAAGGGTTGTGATTTTCAGGGAGCGAGGGAGCCCTGACTGCACTTCGGGAGCGTCAGCAGAGGTGTGTGCACTTGGACAGGAGTTGTGAACAATGATGTGTGTAAGGAGGGTTTGTGTGCAGTCCCTTCTGTCTGTGAAGCCGCAGTTTGAATCCCAGTGCTGCCAGAAGGAGCACTTTTGGCAGAGGAGAGGCAGGATCTTGTGCATGTCCTCTGGGGCTGGACTGCTGTAAGAGCCCCTGTGCCTTCAGGATTAGGTCAGGGAGGGTGTGGAGGGAGAGTGATGAGATTTTTTTCTGAACAAGTTCAAAACTAATATATACCACTCCAGCAATTCCTTCTGTGTGCCCCAGGCTGCTGGTCTCCTAGTTTCAGAGTGGTGAACACACCATGTGCCAGTTCTCTGTGCTCCTGACCACGCTGCAGTAACTGGGACTTTCTGGCATCCCTCACGTGTCTGCTTTAAATGCCACAAGAAGTGCTCAGCCATGGATGGACAGGGTCAGGATGAAGGCATACCCAGGAGTGATCTGGACAGGTGCTGAGGGCATTTGTTCCTCTCTACACTCTCATCCCCACCTTCGCAGTTGCCCCAAGCAGAATAAACAGCAACATTTAAAGGTGAAATGGAGCCTTGCAGAGCTGACAGCATAAGATAAGAGCCCAAGTCACAGGCAGGAAGGTAGGCAGCCTTTCAAATTTTCAAGGTGGTCAAGGCCGGGGCAGTGGGAGGGTGAAAGACAGGACAGGATGGCAGGAGCAGCCAGGCCTGCTTCTCTGCTGTCACTCCTCTGGCATGAAGCAGCCAAATCCCTTCAGTTGTCAAATGTGCACTATGCTATTGTTAATGATGCTATTACTTACCATATGTTTAGCAGTATGGCTGGATTTATTCAGCTTATTCAAATGTGAGATTGAACATTTTGGTGTAGCATGCGGCCTCAGGCTGGGGGGGGGTCGAACTGTGGGAGAAAGCAAAAGCTAATGCAGAGTAGGAAAAATGTTAGTTACTTAACAAGGTCAATAGCATAAATTCTTATTTTGTTTACTTCAGAGAACACAGAAGATGGTATTTACACCCTGTTTCTGTTAATTACTTTCAGAGTAGGCTGTGAAATAATTTGTTCTCCTACCTAAAATTGTGCTTTATGTTGCTAAAAAGAGCTTCCAGCCATTTCACCCAGGAATGACCCTGTAGAAAGATAAACTGATTCTTTTCTATCATCATAGATGGGGTCAAAATATGATATTCAGAGCCAATGCTTGCAGGACCTGAAACATTGGTTCTGGCACTTGAAAAAGTAAGGATTATTTGTGAAATTTAGATTCAGGTTCAGCTTTCAAACCTGTCCAAAGATTTGGGTTATCCAAAGAGAAGATCCTGTTAAGAGCTGGCTTGCCTGGGTTTATCTCTTAATCACAAGTGCTCAAACCTGTAACTCCCATCAAATTCATATAAACCTGTGTTCTGCATGTTCAAAAAGCAAGGCCTGATAATTGCTGAAAGTAGCATAATGTTCCAAAAGTTGTGGAAATAAAGTCTTAGGAAAAATCGTATTTGTTTGAAAGAAATAAACACAAGAACTGTCTTTCTTCCCTTTGCTTTACTGCTATGAAACAGATATTAACACCATGTATCTTACCCATACAATATCCCCACCGGATTCTCACCCAGTGCAACCAGTTTAATTACCAAGATCTTCTTATCACCAAAACTTATTCTGGTAGCCAGTTACTCCCAGCTT
Source organism: Pipra filicauda (assembly GCF_003945595.2). NCBI lineage: Eukaryota > Metazoa > Chordata > Aves > Passeriformes > Pipridae > Pipra > Pipra filicauda. The sequence goes on along the minus strand of NW_024103973.1, from coordinate 55,302 downwards.
AGAATATCCTGCAGACATGGTTGCTTTTACAGAAGGCAGCATATTGACCTTTTTTACCCCTGCCAGTGCCCTATTCTGGCTCTTCTTCGATATGTCCAAGCATAGCTCTAAATCCGTCACCAGCCCAAACTCATATTCTTACTCTGACAAGGATAATGACAATAACTGACAGAAAGGAAACATCTTCCAAAATTATCCTAAAAATACCATTTTATTGGGAGTCCTCAATAAAACTAATAAATCACAGAGCTTGTATAAAATGGTGCCAGCTGATTTGTAGTTCGATTGGATCATGTAATGAAGAGGAAAGAAACAGCAGAATGGTAACTGCAACCATATTATTTTCCAAAGCAGCAAGCAACATTGCAAGACCTCTCCAGCTATTTAACATCAAATATTCTTCCAGATATTAACTCAGCTCAGAATAAACTGTACTAGCTCAATGCCCATGAACTGCACCTTCACTGCTCATGGTTTCCAAGGCACAGATATGACAATAATTAGTGGGCATGAAAATCAATTCTGATGACTCAAAAGACAATCTGTGATTATGGAAGTGACTGTGCCTGGAATAACAAGGAATATACTTTGCTTTCAGAACAAGACAGATTTTTCCTTTGACCACCACACTGTTATTTCAAGCCAAACAAGAGGTAGCTCCAAACACAGCCACTATGGATCCACCAAGTGAAACACCATTCCTGAAGAAGCAAAAATGCATGCTGAAACCAGTGTTGCAACAGCAACTCCTTGCCTGGCTTTCATGAAACTATCAGAGCTCTGCCTTAACATCCAAGACTTCCCAAATAGCACCCTCCTGGCAACATCTGACACAGTGCTCTTGGAGCATGTTATTATCCTGCACGAACAAGGAGATGAGGATATGGCCCTCAGTCCCCCTAATCCTCTGTTTGCTTCTGCTAAAGCAGCATAATAGGTCCATACTCTCCTACCAATGCACTGACAATACAGGGAACTGAACACTCACCTCATGCTGTAACCTCCCAGTTACAGCACTGGGAACACAATGTCCCAACACACAATAGATGACAGAGGAGTATTTCATACCTCATTTCAGTGGATCTTCAAAACAGAAAGCCCATCACCTTCTTCAAGACTAAAAGGTACTTTGGCAGAGAAGAGTAGCCATCAAGCAAATTTGCAACAAAAAGCGTGAACCAAACCAGCAAGTTTCTTCTGCAAACAGCATCATGGGCTCTCCACAGATAGCACTGTAATTTACCCAAAGCATCACTAGCTTGGCTGAGAGGCTCCTATTTCACAAGGACACACTACATGAGCAACCCCAGGGGGCACCTCATCAATGGATAATAGAAGGATAGTTCTTGAAGTGCCGGGTCTTGGTTAAAACAGAAATGTGTTTTTTTTTCAGAGTAGCTGCAAGGCCAAAGTGCTTTGTAGCACATACAAAACAGTAAGTAACGATGTCCTTACTGCTATGAGCAAATACAGCACAATCATTTGCAAAAAACAGCTCACAGTAGCTGCCTTCATTACTTTTACCTTTGCACACAATGCTGCAGATGTGGGGTCGCCAGCACAATGCCAAATAACAGAGAACCAAAATCCTCAACCCATTTGTAATTCTATTTGCAACGACAAAACATCCCCAAGGGGACCATGACAGCAGCTGGCAGCTTGTTTCAGTGCCCCAGTGCTGCTGGTACACTGCTCCTTGGTCAGGCAGGACCAGTCCCTGTTGGGCAGACCAGGCTCTGACCGTGCTGCTTCCCCATGCTGCTCCAAGCACGGCCCCACTTCCATTACAGCTGGGGTGTAAAAGATTAACGGCATAAAGAAATTTCAGGCTAAGGGTATCAGAGTAAGTAGAGAAACAGAAAACTACCAGTTATATAGAGCAGGGAAAGTACAATGCTATATGTAAAAACAAGTTTTGATAAGACATTTCCTTTGGGTCAAGATCTAGGGCCTGGCTTAGTGAGGTAAAAGGCACGAGGAAAGAGCAGTAACAGATGCAAAAGCATCTGGGACTGAAAAGCTTAAAAAAAAAGGGAGGGGAAAAAAAAGAGAAACATTTCAGACTTTAAAGTAGAAATTTAATAGTAGTAGGCTGTTCTTTAGCAAAAATACTGCTTTGATCTGTCATAGCACTGCCTATGGGTGTGCTATCTCAAGCATTTCAAAGAAATCTCTTATCATTGTGTACCTGCCTCAGAGAAATCATACCGCTGAAGGAACAAAAAGGTTGATTGTTATTTTAATTGAATTTGTTTTCAATTTATTTTCAAGCTGTCTGGGGGAAACCTTTTACACGTGCATTGTTTGATTTGTTTTTAACTTTGGTTCCATTATCCTAATAATGAAGCTTTTAAGGCATTTTAAGAAGCCTGTTTGTCCAAAAAGTTACTCGCATTGATCAGATCAATACCTACGTAAGCGCCTGAAAGCAGGAAATAAATATGGATTAAAAAAAGCCAGCATTATTTTACAGAACTTGGGTTTTGTTGTGAATTCAGCTGCTCAGCATGAACCACTGACTTGATCTCTGCCAACATACACATCCATGAGCTAATGTGCCAGGGGATTATTTTCCAGGATCCTTTAATGCAGGCTACCTGCATGTGGTCTCTTTTTCAAAGGGGCTGAACACTTCCAGCTTATGCTGCTCTTCGTGTTAAGCTCCAGGCCAAACCAGGACAGAAGGACTCCTTGAATGAGATTAACAGTAAAGCCAGGATTTGTGCCACAATAGATTAATTAGTTTTCTAGGTAGTTAGCTAATAGTTCTTTTCAGTTTTCTAACAAACCAGAGTTGTAGGAGCTGTGGAGCTGCAGGAAAGGGCACACTGCATGTTGAAAAGGCTGACGGGCAGCTATGCCCCTCTTCTGCAGGTTCCCACTGACAGCAGAGGGCTTTGGGATGAGGCCCCGAACTGCACCAGCTCTTCTTCCCACGCAAGCCCCTTATGCTGCCCTGAAGGCATAAAAGGATCCTGTAATCCCCTGCTCAGGGCAGCAGCATCCTCCCCCGCTGCCCTTCACGCCCAGACCTGTGGAGTTGCACTCTGCCACACCAGACCTTTTTGCAAACCTGTTTCTCCTGTGAGCCCGACAAACTGTGGTGGGTTGGGGAAGGAGTCAGGAGTTGCCGGGTGGGACCCAGAAGGCCGTGTGCCATGGCACAGCTCCACACTCTGCCCGGGGCAGCTCCCACCTGCAGCAGCCCAGAGAGCTCCTCACTCACTTCTTTCAGGTCCAGAGGCAGTTTCCTCACTACCCACCTCCCTCCTGCCCTTTGAATATGTCAATTAACCAAACATCCTATTGCACAAGAAATTGAGGGTTCTTTTGTGTTGCGACAAAAAGGTTTTGAAGTTGATCTTTTCGCTTCTGGGCTTTCTTCTCAAAGTGGTATTGCTCCATTTTTTGAAGATATTTGGATTCTTTTAACACTTAGAACTAGTTTTCATTAATAATAAAACAGTCTCAGCTAGTCTTCTAATGATCCCTTCCTTTGGTGCAGTTTCAGCTCAGTTAATAGCTGAGCTTGCCTGTGTTGCCTGATGCAAAAGCAGCAGCTTGTACCCAGCACTTACATTCACTTCTTGCATTTATGAATGAAATTCATTATTTCTTTTCCATGGTAGTAAAACAGCGAGATGGCATTAGACAGACAGGTCTCATTTTATGTTATTATTTCAGTGGAGATCCATTAATTTTTCTGAATATGACATTTCTTGGAAAGCAGAAATAAAAGGACAAAAGACTTGTAATCTGTTGTTTCTGTCAATCCCTTTCCCTTTCGTCTAGGCCCAAAAAGGAAACAAACTGTCAGCACCATTAATTTTTAAAATGCCATTTTAAAATAAAATATTGAGCTAGGTTTTTAAAAGACAGGACAGTTTTAAAAATTAAAGCACCGAGAACTAAACTAAGTACTTTTTCAGAGTACAGAGTATTTCTTTTTGGCCACTAAACTATGACTGCTCCTTCCACCTAGCCAATTTTTCATTTTTACTACAAATTCCAAACATTCACAATTTACTCAGCTCCATCTTCACCTAAGCCACAAACCAGAAGTTTTAATAATCCGAAGAGGAATCTATTTAATGTAAGGTCCTGAGGGAAGGACCTTCCATTAGTCACATGTTTGTTCAGCATAAAGTTCACTGTGAGACCGTATTGCAATGTGTGTAAGGACAACGCCCTGTGGCTGCAGGATTTATTAGACAGGCTGTACACTAAAGCAAAAATGCTAATGTGAGTACCCTGGGCCAAATCTAAACCCAGGGAATGACACCAAGAAAGTTCATTTGCAGACACAGGGAATCTCTCAGAGCTGCAATAAGGTTGTTGTAAAGTTATGCCAAGGAGTGACCACAGTTCACGTTTTGCATCCAGTGGCACAGGTGGAAGCTGCAGCTGCCTGGTCGTGTCTTGGGGCAGGTCCCACACATCTGCCCTGGGCACAATACATGAAAAACAGCTCCAGCCTCATTTTTTAACAGGTTTTTCATATCTCCTCATTAAAGCATGGAGCGTTATTACTGTGTCCTTAGATTACATCACCCCTACCTATATCAAGGAGCACTTTGCTATTCAGCAGTCCCAGTGAGACAGATAAAAACTTCAAGATGTATTAGAGACACAGGACAGAGGAGCCTGGCCCAGAGTAAACACCACTGTCACAAGTGTGTCTTTTGAAGAGTAAACCCTTTACTGCTGGACCTGAGAGAGTAACTCCATTAGCCAGCATCAGCTCTGGCCTGCACCAGCCTGCTGCTGGCAAGGCAAATCTCTGCCAAGGCATGTTGGTGGGGCTGGTGTCAGCACCAAGCAGAGGTCAGAGTCCTGCATTGCCCTGCAGCTGTGTGGGGACCTGGTGCCACACACAAAGGCTTTGGAAGACCCCACACTGAAGGCTTGGCCATCCAAAAAGACCCGTGCCATCAACAGCCATGAGCTCTGGCCAGTGTCCATCCTCCTCCAGCTGGAAAACCTTCATGACTCCACTCCTCTGTCACTTTTAGCAGCCAACAAAGCAAGAGGGACACATGGCTCTGGCCTCCATGGGGGTGGGCACTACCATCACCCTGTATGCACACAGGGTGCAGTCCCAGTCCCTGGCTAGGGCCAGGAGCAGCACACCTGCATGCCAGCTTCCCCACTGTCCTCACAGACTGCTGGTTGAGATGCCACCACATTGCCCTCCCACTTCAGCTTTAATTTCTCTTCCCTGCCGCTCACAGCAGCGAACAATGATGCATTACAATTTTCAGGTGCCTAAGGCTCAGAGAGATTTTCTCGATATAATCAGCAGAAAAGAAGGATTTTGCATTGAAAGCCAGTGCCAACATCCCTGCAGTGATAACCATCCCTGTATAATTAAAATGAACATTTCATAAAATGTCATCTCCAAGCAGTATATTTTAGATTAAAAAAATAAATAAAAAAAAAATTTCCAAGATCAAAAGAAGAGAATTATAATTGGGTAAGGGTGGAGGTGGGGGAGGACAGTGTGACAGCCCCAAGAAGTACTACTTATTATTATGAGGCAAAGTTTGCTAAAATGCCAACTGCTCGCCCACAGTGAAAGGAAGCACCAGTTTACTTGTTAATCGCCTTAATTAATTAACTGGCATTGTCCTGGATTTCCTGAAGCTGGGTTTACTGTGGGAATCAATTTTAAAGAGCTTCCAGAAAGAAAATTTAAATTTCGGCTTAAAGACTTTACAGATTAGTAAACAAGAGCCTGCTTCCAAACCATTTGGACAAAACCACAGCCTTGATTTATGGAGAGACAGTCTTTTTTCCCATAGAGTCTGTTGTGATCAGCTATATTGACCTACTGCACAGCACAAACTTCCCTGAATTAATCCCTCTTTGAACTACAGCAGCTCTGTTAGAAAAACACCCCATTCTGATCATAGAATTGGCAATGAAGCAGAAGCCAGTGTCACCATGGTGTGCTGTACCAGGGGCCAGGTCCCACCAAAACCCCTGCTCGTTTCCACCACCAATTTGTCCAGTTCCATTCTCCACCCACTGCTGGCCTTCCGTTCTGCTAGGATGAAGGGCAATTTGGCAAGCCCTTGCTCCCTGTACAAGCACTTACAGATGGTGACTGAGTTTTCATTACCAGGGCTGTGATCTTCCAGACTTTCTCAATTAAATGGGAATGAAACAGGCCATGAGCTTTCTCATGGTCCTCTGACGCTATTCCAGTTCTTAGTATCCTTCTCAAGCTCAGGACCCAGTAGTTGCACCCAGTGGCAGATATTAGAGCAGTAGCATCTTCCTGAGAGTACTGTTAATATACACAATTATCTGGTCTATAACTTCTGACCACAACATAGCATTAGACTTTCTCCCATCATATAGATTATCCAAACTGTGCTCCAAGTTTTACTTTAATCACTATTTCCAAGGTTAGCAATTCTCACTATGTAGACCTGACTACTGATCCCTGTTTGTCTGTAATAAAACGGACCCTAAAGTTACCTGTTACATGAAACAGCAACTAAGAAAGCACACACCCAACACACATTTTCACATACTGAAATTCAGTTTTCTTTTTCTGCATTCACTAGAACTCTTTCTTTCCTGGAGCTCTGCAGAAGACTTTGCTGTGGAATAGAACTCACCTTAGTGCAGGCTTGACCCTCCCAAAATGTTCTTTGTGATCAACAGGGAGAAAAAGCTGCTTTTAGGTTTCATTTCATCCCACTTCTCTTACACATATATTTTTTGATCAATGAATGACATTTGTAAAGTACCAGTTTCCTTTCACTGACTGTAGTAGAAGCTGCATGTGTCCAAACTAAGATGAACACATCTACATCAGGTTAGATGAATCTTACCCTCTGACTCTAAATAGTACACTGCAGATAAATATAGCATAATATGCATGACTTTATTAAAGTGTTCCAGTAGTAAAACACCCATCACATAAATATGGAAGTGCATACTTCTTTAAATAATGGATTTTAAGTGCTAATTTTGATGTTAGATTCTGCTCTTACATATGTGCGACAAGACAACAGGGAGTAAGTTCTCTCAGCTCAACACTTGTGAAAAATAGTTGGGTGGAATCTGTCCCTCCCAAGAAGAGGCTGTTCCCTTCTCCAACATGGTCAGCACCACAAAATGTGGGTGGAGATCACAGTCACTTTCTGCCTAGAAGGGCAGAAGAAGATCACAGTCTAGCAGTACTTCTTTATTTTGTGGAATGGCTCATTTAGCAATGACAAAACTTTCCTCAAGAAAACTATGTTCCATGGAAGAAGAGCTCAACAAATCTTCAAAAAGTTCTAAAGAGAAAGCTGAATGGAAAGCACACACAGCCATTTTTCATCTGTTTTTTCTAATGTGCAAATCCTGCCCACTCCTCCTGGCAGCAGGAGCAGAGGGACAACTAATGAAGGAATGCTGATCTACTAAAACCAGAGAACTTCTCAGAAAAATCAAAAGGAAGAGCTGTGCTGCAGCCTGCCTGCCATGCTGACAGACTACACCAGGCATCTGGTTTCTTACCCTGCCAGGCACGCTACAGAAGCTGCAAGAAACTGGTAAAAGCTGCTATAAGAAAGAGGTAGAATTTGCATGTCTCAGCCCCTGAACTTACACTTCCATGTAGGACTGAGAGAGAGAGTCCTCCATGCACTAGTGCCAGGTTCGGCACTGAAAAGGGGCATTTACATAAGGAAGAAAAGTATTGGAGTTTCTACTCTGTTGTTCATCAGCTGCAGAGAATTTGGTGAGACCTGAGGAGGGACAACAGACACAGTGGGGAACAGAGGGAGAGAAGGGAAAACAATGTGGTCAGTAGAGGGATGGACTACATTTTAAATCAGCTTGTTGTCCCACTGTTTCACTCACCTTAGAAAGGACTCTTTTCTCAGCACAGCTCTCTTCCACTTGTCTGACTGTAAAATCCTCTTGAGGAACCTCTCTAAAGCTGGAGCTAGTCTCATGGCAGTAGGGAAAACACAGAACATGGCAATATGGATGCAGGACAAGGAGCTGTGTGCTGCCAGGGGCTGTCCAGGCACTGGCAGTGGGACAAGGCTGTGAAACACTATAGTTTGGTGTCTTTGGCCCATCTGGGGCTCTAGCAGTCCTGGCACAGCTGGACAGGCTTCAATTTGCACTCACACAACCTCACAGCTAGCAAGCCTGGACACACTGGAGCTTATCTGCAATGGCCACTTCTCTGAATGTACAGCATTGGTTATTTCCAGAAAAAGACCTTCCAATTAACTTTTTGAAAGATTTGGCTGAAGCTGTTCAGTGAAACCTGTATTACGAAGTACCTTTTTGGTAATCTCTAGCACTAGCAATTGAGTCTTGTCACTCAACTGCATGACCGATGGGAGGCCAGAAAAGGAGCTTAAGAGGCAGAAGGGAAAGTAGAATAAGGGGGACTGACAGATATCAGGTAAATACAGGAGTCCCAGACAGAAACAGAAAAGCAGCTCACACTCAAAGTGCACTTAGGAAGGATAAGTCTGCATAGATCAAAACAGGAAAGCCCATTTTTTGATGTAGTTGCAGTGATGGGCGCTGGGTAACCTGTCTCCAGTCAGGGCATGACCACACACTACGAGCAGTTCCCACCCTCTCTCCTCTCTGAGGCAGTTCTATCTTTCCTGGGGACAGGAAAGGCGTTCAGAGTCTTTCTTAATCATTGAAAGCTCTTCTACTCATCACTGAGCTGTTGGGCCACAAGACACCTAAATAATCTTGCACAGCAGGGGAAATTGCTGCTGAACAGTTAGCAGAGCACCCCAGAATTACGGGACTTTGTTTAACTTCATCTCCAACAGTATGAAGTTTCATCTGACTGTTTGCTCTTTTCTTTGCAAAAATACTCCAGTACCAACACAGAGGCATGGATAAGTCATGCACTGGCCCATTGCCCAGCTTAGTGCTTGGTTTGGCTTCAGCAGTTCAGCTGACACACACATCTCTCTTTGATTTCCTTTCCTCAGCCCTCCATTTCCCCAGAGTCCCTTCCCCTCCTGCCCCGAAGCTTTCCATCACCACTCTCCATTCACAAGCAGGGCTGCATGTGATCCCCTACTCAGGTCACACAGGTCCCTGTTCAGGCTGTGTTGTGCCTTACTCTGCAAGTTACCACCCAAAAACAATAAAATAAAAATCAATAGAACTATTGAGCAAGATACACTAGACCTGACTGGAAAAGAGCAAAACAGCCCAGAGAATAAAGTGGGAGATGATCTTGTCATGTCACATCCAGTTTTCCTACACAGCCATGTGCTGCCTCCTGTAGCAACAACTCAGCCCATTAGACACACTCAGCTTTCTTTCACCTTTTTAGACACCAGTCATTGATAATCTGTGCAATTAGTGTTAGGCTTATGGTTGGACTCAATGATCTTAAAGGTCTTTTCCAACCTAAATGATTCTATGATTAATCCTGCCTGTCACTAAAGCTACAGTATATCTGCAGATTGCAATTCTGCACAACAGTTGAATATATTCCATAAGAGCAAGAATCTTCTTAATGGATTTCTGCAGCAAGAGTGGAAAATGAGGGTGTTTCCAGCTACATACATCCTAGTGAGAGGCAATGAATGACACTCCCATAGCATTTTGCTAATAACCTCAAATAGAGTGAAGAGTTCATCTGGGAGGGGCAATTTTTTTTTTTTTTTGGTAAAAGTTTGATGGGCTTTCAGAATCCAATATTTCAGAGCTTCCTCGTTGCTAATTAAGGGTTAGTATACTAAATTAGCAGTAAATTAACATTCATTTCTCTGCTAGTACACTAGAGCTGCAGGAAATTACCCAAATTATTCAGGTAGTGACATTCATCACTGGGTGGAATTACTGTAGCTTAAACAAGATTTAGTGCTACTCTGCAGCTAATATTCACAGCTGCAGGAGCAGAGAGGCAGGCTCCCTCATTCACAGCAATTTTGACAGCAGAGGTACCAAGACAGGGTAAAATGTTCATCTGAGCTGTTGATTATAGAGGCAAGAGGACAGGACAGGCTGAGAGATTGCTGCATGCTTGGGGTGCAAATGGGGAGATGGCACCTGGGTGGTGGCTGCAAGTGACCAAATGCTGCTGTAAAATGAAAATATCACCCTAAAAATATCTTTGTGCTGTTGCTGGGGATAATTGATGCTGGTGTAGCATTACTTCAAACCAGTCGTAAAGCTCCATCTGTAGCTGCAGCTCTATAGACATTTCATAATTATGTTTAATATTGCAATCCCTTATTTCTAGGGAGGATTTGAGGATCTCTGCACATTTGTCTAAATGATGAGTGTTTTATCTATGGCTTAGGAGCTTTCCTTCCTCCCCGGGGAATAGCTGGCTCTAGAAGTTGCTGCCTGCTTCCAGAGCCCTCCCCCACCTCCTTTTAGGTCAAATGCAACTCAACCATAGCAGGCTGAAGAAACCAGATAAGCTTTTGATGGTCTAGGCAAGAGGTAGTGGGCACCTTACTGCAACAACATGCCCATATCCAAGAAGGGACATTTCCTGATGTCTTCCTGACGTTGTCACAGAGCTCACCTGACATGCAGAAGCCTGGAGCTTGCTGTGTTCCCAGGCCAGGGTGTTCCCGGTACTTTTGCAACATTTATGAAAAATGTAAAACTTGCACATTGGGGCTTTCCTGGGCGCTCTCTGCTTTTGGGCAGGCAGCCGGAAAGGTATGCAGTCAGGGAAAGTCCCTGTGGGAAATTAGCCAGAGGGAGGGAAGCAGAATTCCTGTGCAAAAAGGAAGGTGGCAAAGGGGAAGATGGAGACTCTGAGGACAAAGCACTGCTGCTTTCTCATTCACTAAAACTGTATGTCAAGAATCAAACACTTTAACATTTGAGGAGAAACTCCTCAGGATATCATTGTACCCTTGACTATTAAGAACACAGCCACTTTGTAAAATGTATATGCTTGAATAGACACAGTTACACAGACAACAGGACATATCCCTTTTGATCACAAAGAAGTCCATGTGCTGTCTGAAGCCTTGTGCAGAATGGCAGCAGGGGTCTTTACACTCTATTTTTAAATTTTCCAGCACTCAGACCAGGGGAATGAGTTGTTCCCCCCTGGAAATAAAAGTCCCAATCTAAAGCAGGCATGTTTTTAAGCTCACGGATGGAGATTTCAGATGCCACCACTATTAATTTTCACTCTTCTGGCTCTGTTCCTTGTCTGCTGCTGGCAATCACAGTGGGATCAAGAATGAGTCTCAAAACAGGAGGAAATGACAGTTGTCTAGTTGTGCTTTTTACATTCTCTCACAAGCAGCCCAAACCAGAGATGATAATGCATATCATAATTAACTAAGGCCCTTCACAAACTGCCTGGGGCAGGTTTTTATAGATACTGGCTTCTGGCTGGACAACTGGAAAGCAGACTTTTACTGCCTGGAAACAAAGGCATTGCAAAAAGCCAGTAAGTTAAATCAATGTTCTATTAATTCATTTTTAAAGTCTCACAGGAACATTGTACTCTTTGTCCAAAAATGTTCCAGAGCTTTAACAGCTGCACTGCTAGCACAAGGAGCAGAACAACAGGCTTCTTAGATGTCAGTGTGTGCAGGGACACTGTTCTCTCCTGTTTTAAATCCACCAGGTTTCATACAAAGCTGGTATCGGCCCACTTTTGTCACTTGCCCTTAAGATGAAGAATCACCAGATTGCTGTACTAGGAAGAGCTACTAACATGAAGAAGCAAATCTCTTATTTGTGGGGCAGGAGGAACCCCCTTAGCCCCCCAGCAGTTTGTCTCTCCCCTACTTTATCCTTCATGGCGCAGGGTCCCCACATATGTGCCGTAATGCTAAGCAGTGGCAGGGGGAAGAAATCCATTGTCACCACTTTTCGACCGCCCCCCAGGGGGGATGGAGATGAGGGAATAAGAGAAGAATCTATTTACTTGCTCCTTTGTGACCTGCAATAGAGAATGAATTTTGCACAGTGCTCTCAGGAGGAGCAGCTGGTGTCTCCTCTCCCAAAGGGATGAAGTTTGCTCTCCAAGCAATGTGGAGAGGACAGCAAGGGAACTCAAGTTCCCTGAATCTTTTTTGGCACTGTTTATCCTGGGGGAGGTGTAAGGGGCAGGACTGTTTCTCTCATTAGTCATGGCCTCATCTGAGCTCCTGCCTGCTTCACAAAGCCCTTCCTGCAGGACCTAGTTACAGAGAGCGCCTCAGTGGAACACAGCACTTCCAAATGTCAGCAAATGTTGAGGGGAACATGGGATAAGACCTGAGACTACAAGAACAAATGAACAGAGAAACCCAGATGTGTTATTTGGTACTGAAGCTGCATTATGATGCCGTGAGGGGCGGGAGATCCAGCAGCTGACAGTGCTGGGGTGCTGCTGGGGGGTGACTGCGCCTCAACCCAGCCCCATCCTCGAGAGGGGCAGTAACACCTCACCCCCCAGTTAGTAATGCTGTTCCCCAGCAGCTCACAGAGCCCGTACGTGGGGCTGGAGGTTCACAGTCCCCATTTTGCAGAGAACTGAGGTTTCTGCAGTGACTTCCCCAAGCTCAGCCGGGAGGTCTGAGCAGAGCCAAGCACAGATCACAGGACTCCTGCACGCCAAGTTACCAGCTCTGCATTAGACTAAACTGCCCTACAAGCATAAAGTGCCTCAGAGCACAGTTTTTGGACACAGAGTAGGAACTGCACAAAGCAGAGCATCTGTGCCGGCGCTGTACCCCGAGCTCAGCCTGCTCTGACTTTGCCCATCCATCTGTACCTTCCCCTTTTCCCAAAGGGCTCTCCCCGACCAAACACCACCATACATTTTGGAAGGATTTCCATCGTGTGGGTATTCCATAGGTGTTTTTAACTTTCTATGTTTTCAAAAGAAAAAGAAAAGCAATTAATATCTTGCAGTGACAAAGAACGTATGCTGTGACATTGGAAAACATGCATCATGTTATTAACAAAAGCTGTAGAACTAGTCTGTTACAGGGACTAAGTCAAAGTGCCAATTTTTTAATGCTGTTTACCAAATCAAACAGGCATTCTGCAGTCCACCTGTTCCTACTGCCGCTGACTTCACAAGAGCCATCTTCTGAAGCCAGAGAAATAATTACTGGACCAGTTTATTGATGGCAGCTGGTTTGGAGTGAAAAAGACCAAAATTTGCAATAATTAAAGACCGTAAAGGATGCAAGCTATTAAGAGGACAAAGAAAGTAAAACAAATCTGTCCAGGATGGGCAAATGGACACCCTCCATGGGAAGCCAAAACCTCTCCTCCAAGCTGATGTACTCACCGTCAACTCACAGGGAAGTCCATAAAGGTGGGGCAGGGGAAAACCACAACAATCCAAACTTCTGCATTTATTTATCCAGGAATTATTGCCCAGCCCTTGCCACTGACACAGAATTCAAAGTGCTGGAGTTAAGCAATGGCCTAGAGACCAACCTGTGCCAGCTGCTTCAAAAGGCCCTGTAAAATCCCATAATGGAGAATTATACACAACATGCCTGAGGGATAAGCTGTGTTTAGCATGTGGCTGGAAGTACAAAGGATGAAACTCCATCCCACCTAACTGCAGATGATATTGCTAATCATACAAATGATGCCAATCTGTCAGTCTCAATATCCTACCTTGTGGCAATGAGTACCACAGGCTAATTAAAACTTAGGTTAAAATGCTTCCTATTAAAGCTATTCAATGCATTGACTTCAAATTTAATTTTATGTCTCTCTTTCTTATTCAACAGAAGAAAAAGTCATGGCATTGGTGTTTTATTTATATCCATCACAGCCTGTCTCTCAGTGGCACATCCCATGTATTGTCCTCCTTAAAATAAACAGACCTAACCTTTTCAGTCTCTGCTGCATGCAAATCTTTCCAGTAAAGTATTTTCTATGCTTCTGATTAGGTTTGTTGCCCTTCACTGAACCTCTTCTATTTCCTGCTCTATCATTTTTTAATTAGGGTAACCAAACCAAACATGCCTCTCAAGGTGAGGCCACATCACCATCTCTAGAACAACACTGTCATATTTTCAGTGTTGTCCTCTATTCAGCAAATTAATGTCATGCCGTTTCATATTTATGCTTTCCTGATCAGTGCTCAGACCTCAGCAGATGTTTTCCATTGAGCTCTTTGAGATATTTTTTGTTTTGAAGCTCACCCCATTATACAATCAGCTGCTGCATCCAATTAGTAGTAACTTCCTTTTACTCACATTGCATTTTACTATCAGTATTTTGATTAATATAGCTTTGGTAAAGTCAAGGGAAATTCTTAATCACTTTTAGATTTGATTAAATTTTGGAGCATCAAATTTCAGCAATTTGCTACTTACTGTCTTTTTCAGATTATCATAAAATACTGAGTACAAGCTCAAGGGGTGCCTACCATGCAAATGTCTGTATATATAATTACTGAAGCACTCCACAGAGATATGATTTTCAAAAAATGCATGTATCATAACATAAATGAAAGCCTAATTTTTTTTAAAGCATTTTCAAATCTCAAACATCAGCTTTCTGCACCTGCACCACAAGTCTACAAGAGGGAAGGAGTGAAGTGGCCTCTGTCACTTCCCAGGGTGCATTCACATGCACATCACCAAGCCAAACAAACCCACCTCCTCTGGCTGCTGTAACACAATTTTCAAGAAAGGTGAACATGACAGCCTTCAAAGGGATTTTAAACAAAACAATGTCAGGAAAGGCTTCATCACCCTACGTATCACACACTTCTATAGCCTGTGAAGAGAAATACCCCTCTCAGTGGAATTCAGACCACATAAGGTTTTTGAATTCAGAATGTCTTTTTATAATGATATATTCATACTCACTGCCATCCTTCAGAAACTTCCTTTAGAGTGAATGCTTCTCTCACCAAAAAAAAAGTGCACTGAATTACTTTAGAGGGAATCAAGTTTCTGAACATCTATAGTGGGAAGAAAAGAGGTGAAGGGAATCTTCAGCAGTTTCACATCTAGATAGATGTCCCTTTCCAAGGATTTATTTATAGAATCATAGAAGGATTTCGGTTGGAAGGGACCTTAAAAATCATCTAGTTCCAAACTCCCTGCCATGGGCAGAAACACCTTCCACTTGTCCAACCAAGTCTTAAACACTTCCAGGGATGGGGCATCCACAGCTTCTCTGGGAAATCTGTGCCAGTGCCTCACCACCCTCACACATAAGAATTTCTTCCTAATATCTAATTCAAACCTACTCTCAGTTTAAATCCATTCCCTCTTGTGCTACCACTACATATCTTTGTAAAAAGTCCCACTCCAGCTCTCTTGAAGTCCCTTTTGGGACTGTAAGATCTTCCCAAAACCTTCTGTTCTCCACGCTGAACAACCCCAGCTTTCTCAACCTGTCTTCATAGGAGAGGTGTTCCAGCCCTCTGATCATCTTTGTGGCCTCCTCTGGACTCGCTCCAACAGGTCCGTATCTTTCTTGTGCTGAGGACCCCAGAAGTGGATGCAGCACTGCAGGTGGGGTCTTACAGGAGTGGAGTGGGAGAATCACCTCCCTCAACCTGCAGGCCACGCTGCTGCGGTTGCATCCCAGGACATAGTTGGCTTTCCAGGTTGCAAGTGCACGTTGCCAGGTCATGTTGAGCATCTCATCAACCAATACCCCTAAGTCCTTCTCCTCATGGCTGCTGTCAATCCATTCTCCCCCCAGCCTATGCTTGTGCCTGGAATTGCCCCAACCCAAGTGGAGGACTGTGCCCTTGGCCTGGTTGAACTTCATGAGGTTTGCACAGGACTGCCTCTCACGCCTGTCCAAGTCTCTCTGGATGGCATCCCTTCCCTCCACTGTGTTGACCACATCACACAGCTTGCTATCATTGGCAAACTTGCTGAGGGTGCCCTCAATCCCTTGATCCATGCAGCCAACAATATTAAACAGCAGTGGTCTCAATATCAACCCCAAAGGAATGCCACTCGTCACTGCTTTCCACTTGGGTATCAAGCCATTGACCAGAGACATGGAGATAGATGGAAAGCTATGCTCCTACTAGAGAAATATTCCCAAGTTCTTGGCAACAGCCACGGACAGGAGGCATTTTGCCATATAGATAGCTGAAGAGCTCACCACAAATCACTGTTTAGTGCTGTGGTTGCTGGCAATGGCTTCTGGGATATTATTAATTATAGGAGTTGATTTAAAAAGAATATTTTCCCCAGCATATGACATACTAAGCTGTCACTAGTTACTTATTTCTAATGAGAATTTCTGCATATTAGGTAAGAGTCCAGAAGCATTACTGGGTATTATGTGAAAAGGCTGTGTTTCTGCTGGGAAGGAAAAATCATCACATTTTCCAGGGATTGGTTTTCTAGAAAAGAAAAATAGTTACTTTCTTTTTAGGACAAAAGCAATAGTTTCGACCTCAGCTTAAGAATCTGCTGCAGGCTCTGAGTCACTGGCTTATTAGCAAAACTGTTTGAAAGAAGCATAAATCTGATTTTCTAAGAAACCAAATCTGCACTTAGATAAAAATCACAGTCTTCCACTTCCCCCTAAATCATGCTCCTTCCCTGTCCTCAGTTCATTCCCACCAACAATGCACCTGCTGGCCTGCTGCTGGACAGATGCTCCCCCAAACCTCCTGCAGCACTTTCCCTTTATCCAGGAGGCTTTTGGCCAGGCCCAGACCCCAAAGGCTGGTGCTTTTCTTCCCAACAGGGAGCCCATCCACACACCGTAATTTCTGGATTATGCTGCAATTCCCTTTTGGCCCTATGTACAGAGCAACCCCATTTGTTTTTCTTTTTCCTCTCTCTGCTTCTCTGTCTCCTGAATATAACATGCTGTCAGAACCCCGTGTTGGTTTGTATCTTTTAATGGCTGTCACCACTCAGCAGCTCACTCCCCTTTTAATGGCACATTTCTCCTCTGCTTTTACGCCAAGCCATTACCACTTGAATGACCAACACTGCACACTTCTGGGGTCAGGTATGAGATTGTTAAGTTTGCTGGTGTTAATTTCTCAGTTGTTTTTTTGCTGGTGCATAGACACACTCTCTTAGTAAATCATGAGAGCTAATGGGGAGGGAGCCTGAGGGGGATGATGGAGGCACAGTTTACGGGAGGTGTTTATAGCTCTTTCTTCTTTCCTCCATCCAAGCCTGTCATCTGGGGAGGCAGCACATCCTGATCTCTACCAATGCAAGATCAAAGCTTTCCAGGTCTGTCAGAACTCTGAGCCTGTCGCTATCCCTATTTACACATGTTTATTTTTATTATTGTTACCATTAATATTAATTCATCTTGACAGTTCCTGAGCAGCCACATGGGTAAGGATCCTACTCCACTAAGTGCTGTACAAACGCAAACCAAAATGACAAGAGCTTACAGCCTCAGGAAAAGCTTGCAACAGAGAAGCTGTTTAAATGCTGGACTTGATTCAGGTCAGTTCAGTGTAGATAGAGCCATGCTGCATTGTCCAGGTCATCACAGCAGTTTAGGGCACCACTTCTATTACTTTGAGACAGAATTAGGCACCCAGATGTCTTTCAAGTATAGACTCTCAGGCTCTGTGCACCTTATTTTCACCAGTAGTGAAAATAGTAGAGGGACTGTTGGGTCCCTCATGACAACCTGCTCCAGGATCTTGATTGTCCAATTCATCAGTCACTGAGGTACCCAATTCCCCCCAAAGCAGCAAAGTGCTTGAGTACCTGAGGTATTTAGATGCTTGTTTCATTTTGGCAGAGTAATTCTCCCAAGGTGTGAGTGCCAGGAGCACAGAGTCATCATGTTCACAAACACAGAGGTTTGCTCACAACCAATTCTGTGATAAACAGAACCAAAGAAGATGTGTGCCAAATGCAGTTGGGAATTTTACAGTTATTCCTTTAGCATCTCTTCGGATTTTGTTTAGTTCGCTCCTGCAACAACAGCTGGGAGCAGTATTTCCGTCAAATTACAGGAAGATTTAGTGTTATCTTAATGTGATACAAGTGTAGCCTGAATTTTATTTATGAGGAAGCACAATATGTGCTAATGAATAATAAAGACTGTCTACAAGGGTATTAACCTGTCTCTGACTGCTGCTGCTGCTTGAGCCAGTTCTCACCTCCTTAATAGGGTTAGCAAGTCACAATGGCTCTGCCACTCACTAACCTCCTCCCAAGGGAGCATATTGCAAACATTATTTGTTTTCTAAGGTTTTCAACTAGGGTTTCAGCCCCTACTTCCAACCACTACACGGCTGAGCTGAAAAAGAGACTTTCCTCTCTGCCAAAGATGCCCTGCAGGATGGCAAAGCCAACATCTAGACACCAGGGTTGTCCAAATCCACCATCTGAAAACTGATGGTCACAGAAAGAGTTTGGGAAGAGGCTCGGCCCCAGTTTCACTCCAAAAACTGGCAGCAAGTCCAGGATGTAGTCCTTATTTTGCCCTTCTCAGTTTGTCCATCTGCAATATGAACGGGCATTTGGCAGAGCATTAATGTCTGTATCACTGCTATGGATGTGTGGCTGGTGGAAAACAGAAGTTTGGTGTAGTCAACAGTAAAATGACAGCTGCAATCAAGAATAGCACCAATATGGTTCACTGATTATCTGAATTACTTCAGGGTATCTTAGCAAATCTCTGCAATGTATCACAGCTACCAAAGGAACACATGATTTTATGCAAAGAACATTTTTTAAAGATGCAACAAAAAAAACACTGATACAAATAGCTGAGAAAACGCAGTGCTAAGGGATGTTCCTTTCCTTCTGCATTATTTATCTTTCATAAAATACTACATAAACACAAATGCTCCTACAGAGAGAGTCAAAAATAGCATATTTGAGTTATCTGTTTAAGAAATAGTGACATGTGACAACCAAAACGTTTCAACATGGGATTCTTCAGTTTCAACAACTGTCCAAGGGTTCCTCTATTGAAAATAATCAATGCCTTTGACAGATAAAGAGAAGTAATATAGTGACTTATTTTGATCCAACTTGACAGGGGTCTTTTTGACAGTATTTTTCACTGTCAGTCTATTGGATTTGAATTTTAACTGGGGCCTGTGAGAAATATGCTTTTGGTCTTTAGCACTGAATCTCTGCAAATGAAAAGGGCAGTGGGAGAGCCGTACTTACCTGCTTTTTATTTGCCATTTTCTATCTGTCTCCAGTTTTAATTATTCATTTTTAATACCCCTCCCAATTTTTATACTCTTGAGATGTCATAATAAGGCACATTTAAACCATACTTTGCTGCTCCCTTGGCAAGAAGGGACATTTCATGTAGCTAGACTTGGAAAAGGAGCTATTTTCTAATGTCACAGTGTTCAGAATGACAGTTCAGTTGCATCAAGAGCTCATTTGTTCTGCTCTTATGAGACTGCAGAAACTTAAAAGAAGTTATTAATATTGATTATTAAATACAATTGTCCATGTAGGAGCTTGTGGGGCTAAGGATCCCTTCATTAAAATTCTTTATGCAAAACACATCTTTCCATTAAAATAAAAGAATAAAAATAAAAAATCAACAAAGAATCCAGATCTGAATTCTCATAGAACAAAATCAAGAAATTTTTTTTAAATAATAACTTAAATTACAAGCTGGTCCTTCATTGCTGCAAAGCTGCATCAAATAGGTGAGGAGCTCTAGGCTTGCTCTTGGCAGACATCACCCTCAGAAAAAGAAAAGGCAGGTGCAGGGTGAAGAGGATAGAGGGAAATTCCTCATTATTCTGTGTGTTGATAACAGCTTCTTTCAATAATTACCATTTTGAACAACTTCTCCCACTGAGCGGTCAGTCAAAATCCACTTATTCTGATCCAAGTTGTTAGTTCCTGGCTGTGATTCCACAAACATTTTCATCATATAATTTGTTTTGGCTTTGATATAAATATGTGACCCTGAAGGGTTCAGTATCTAAATATTTATTTGTTTCTAAGCCTAAGTTTACAGTGTAAAGTGTGAAAATTCCCTTTGGGTATAACAATGCTCAAAGAGACAAGGCTGCAAGATGGCTGAAGGTACAAAGGTACAGGAAATAAAAGGCCTCATATTCCCAACTCATCATTCCATATATGGCTTGAGACAAGAACCACATCCTGGCTTTTGATGTATTGTTGTTGTATATGTTGAGAGCTCAGTTGTGTTTAAATGTAGTACTTCAGCTCCTTTGCTTAACAACACCTGCTAACTTGCTTGACATCTCAAAGAGTTTCTTAAAATATTCTTAAACCTTTGGCATCCCTTCCTGCCCTCGGCTTCATGAATAAAACATTTATCCAGTCAGCAGCTTTAGCAAAGAGGAACAGCCAAGTTCCATCCATCAACGTCAGCAGCTGAATTACTGAGTGATTTCAGATCCTATAATAACTCTGTTTCTTTATGACTGTGTTGGTAAACAATCAAATAGTGCTGGCACCTGGTTTTCAGTGAACATTAACTTTTTTTGCATTATCAAATACTACTAATAGAGCTTGTTGCTGTTATAGTTATTTCAATTAAAAAATGTCTGTAATGCTGCCCACCTTCATGAAAATGCACTGAGGTTTAGTCTTGATTTGTTATGAAGGTCATCGAGAGCTACTCACATTAAACCTGCTGGGACTTTAAAAAAAAGAGCAAGGATAAATAGAGCCTTTACTTCACATATAATGTGCTTCATTTATCATTGGGATCACCATGTAGTAATACACTGCCCTTTTGTAAGGTTGTTAATAGAAACTAAGCATTTTGGGGTGAAAAACCAATGATATAAGGCTTCTGTTGTTGTAGAACTCCAATGAAGCTTGGAGGTCCAAGTACTAATGGGAAATTGCCTACAGACATTCAAAAGGAGGTTCCTGGTATGAGCCGCTGTGCTGGGGAGGAGGGGGAACAGGGAGAAGAAAAATCAGCTTTCTGAAGTGAAAACGTAGTCAGAATGTATCCAAGTACATTTGGTTTGAATTAAACAGATATTCAAGATAAAAATCTTTTCATTGCACTTTACAGTGGCAGAACAGCAGGAAAAGATTTTCCTCACACTTGGATACAAGCACCAGTTTAGCCTCTAACCAGGGCATGCAAATGGAAAGCCTTGGTATTCAATCCTCTGACCTCTCACACAGGAAAACTAATCTTAGGTATGCAGGAATAACACCCTGAAGTCAAAAGGGTCATCTAAATAAGGATGACTGGCCAGGGTACAGCCCCCGATCTGCCTTTATTCACTAGGGATTTGTGCCTGGAATATAAACAGCAAATACCCTCAGACACGCTGTGAGCATAACTTTAAATATCTGATCCTGCAAAAATGATCCTTCCCATCTCTGGGACAGAAACAATTACCAGCATAGAATTTGCAGAGGATGAAAACCATGTGAAGTCCCAACAAACAAGAGAAGAGCACAAGCCTCCCTAAGCCCATCTAGACCCTTGCTTCCAAGACTTTTGTGCGCAGATGAAAGGTGTCACTGTGGGATCACCCCAGAGACAGCTCTCAGGGGTTCCAGTATTTTCTTTCCCCTCTCGGGAGACTCTCTTCCCCCAGCACAGCATCAGCAATAACTCCTGTGTTGCCTTGCTCTGCTGAGCCCTGCTAAGCCAGGTTGAAGCAGAGCAATGTGTGCAGAAATATGGGAGGTGTTTTCTCACCTCCCAGTACACGTTCCCAGCTGGTAGGAAACCACAGGCTGATTGCACCAGAGAAAACGTGGTTTTTTTACAGGTTTCTGCAGGTTTAAATGAGCTCTGTGCTACTGAAGTCAAGTGGCACACAGGTAGAGACCAGTAACATTTTCATTCAGAGGCATCTTAGAGCCTCTCCATAGGAAAATAAACAGACTCTTCAGTAAAATTACACCCAATTAAGCCACGGGTAAATAATTAAGCCACAGGCTTCAGTATTTAAGCATTTCCCAGTTGCTTGGATAACTGATGTGTCACCATTATGGATTAAGCTTCTGTAAGTTTTCTCTGTGGCATCTTAAAAATAATAACCAACACTTAGTTATATCCAACTGAAGACTAGCTCTGACTCCTTTGTTGAAATGAAGACAGGTACCACTCCTGAGCAGCACAACTTAGCTCATTCTTTGATTCCCAGAAAGGGTGATTGCAAAGATTATTAACCATGAATGCGCTTGTTTGGTAAAACAGAAGCCCCCGGCACAGAAAACCAGCTCCAGACCCTTGTCACACAGTGGGTTTGCACAACTGCACATGCTAACTCGTGCAGGTGTTGATCGTGGCTCATCATGCCAACCAAACCCATCGTCTCTTTTTCCCATCTGCTCCTAGATATCCAGGTTTCATCCCCTCTCATGTACTGCATGGATTGCAGCCTCCCTAGGCCCCTTCCCAAAGTCCTGCACACCCAGGCTGGCTTGTGACCCTTTACTGACCGCTTCTGGGGACCACTGTCACTGGCAAAGGACAAGGAGGAGAGGTTTCCATCAAGATCTTCTCCCACCTGCACAAAGCAGCCCAGCAAGGGCAGGAGAGCCAGGTGGGCCTTCCAGCAAGACACTGCATGTCCTGCTGTCACTGGCAGCAGTTTTGGGACAGCTTTTCAGCAATCTGCCTCCCCAGATGAGCCAGAGACAGGAGGTCCCCCTAGACCTGCTCCAACACATGCAGGGCTAGGATTAGTCATGGCTTTGAGGGCTGTTTTTTTTCTAAATTTATTTTTAAAATTGCAATTCTTCCTATGCCCTGTTAAATGAAAAACATAGGACCCAATGGAGGTCTTTGCACTGGCTTTGGAGTAACACCTGTGAATATCTATTCTCAGCTTAAAAACAAAAAACCAAAAAACTCCAAACCTCATTCCATTTTCCTGCTTGATCCCCAGGCTCTAAAATTGTAAATACAAACTGCACCTCAGTCATTTGAAATCTGCAATCTGTCCATCATAAACCAATCTCCAGAGAAATTAGTTACTACTTTTCTGGGAGGGATTTTTTTGTTTTGTTTGTCCACTTTAAAGACTGTGGATTACATAACCAGATACGTGGGTAACCTTTTTTTTAAAAAAGAAAAAAAAAAAAAAAGAAAACATATTAGAAAAACAGTTCCATCTCCCCTATATTGACATCAGCTGCAGCTGAAATGCCCAAGGCAAAAACTCCTTTGTCTTGAATTTTAAAAAAAGTGTGTTTTTTCCCCCATATCCCCACTGAAACATGTTTCACACTTCACTACTGGAAACATACCCTGCAGACATTTATATCACAGGCTTTGTTATTATAAGTTATAGCAAAAGACAAAAGGAACTAGGTTTTGTAACCAGAGGGCAAATATCACAACTGCTAATTTGTTAGGGGGTGACATTTCTGATAATGCTGTTTTAGTCGAGCTACCATTCCATATTGTAATTTCATTATAGCATCCTATCACAGCACTTAATAGGAGGGACACACATGAACAGATCTATTACCTAAAACAAACAAAGATATTAGGAAACTTCTTGGGACTGAGTTGTATATTGACTTCTGGTCAGCATTTCCAGAGAATTTCATTAAATTTATGTCATCAAAAAACATAACTTATGGACCTTCTGAACAGGAACTCATACCAGCAGGAGTAACAATTGTTTTTCCCCATTTTGTGATTTATCATCCATTCCATTACATGCTACACAGACTGTCATTTTTCTTTAAATGTGTTTGATAAAAGAGTTCTTGTTCTACTAGGTCAGGTATTATTATTCACCAACATTATGTACTAACCACCACAAATGCCAGCAGCAGCTGCAGAGCTGTTGCTGAACACCAGAGTTAGCACTGGGCTTTTCCCTGCCACACACCCGTCCCATAAAATGGGGGAGAAGCTGCAGAGGGAGTAGCTCCCCATTCCTCCCCTGTGCCAAGCAGGACACATGCACTGTCACAGCCAATACCACAGCACGACGCTGCCGTGAGTAGAAAACAGCTGTGCCTCTCCACAACACAGCCCATCTAAAAGATTCAGAGATGCATTTGCTCCCCACTGACCCTGTGGCTGGTTGCCACTCTCACAGGTCTGTGGCTGTAATTGCTCCATGTCAATCCCCCTCTTGCACCAACAGCCCTACCCAATTTCCCAGGGATTTTGCAGCACAGGGGTGTCAGCCACACTGCCCTGAGCGTGGTGCAAGGAATGAGACATGCTCTTGCCACCCAGCAGCCCTCGCACAGCAGAGCCATCAGCAGAGGCAGCTGCGGGCTGAGGACCCGCCCTTTTGCATCCTCTGTACCACAAGTGGCCTGGGAGATCGGCATAGCAGAGCTCAGCAAAAGCACGAGTCTCTCTTTGCACTGTTTGCCAGTTCTTAGATGGTCCCTTATCTGCTCTTAATTATCCAGGCTATTTTTACACGGTTTCTCCCCCCATTTCCTAATTGCCTGAACTTATTTTCCTGATGGTTTTCTGAAGATGAATTTCAGGAGCTCAGTATCTCAGGCAATTTCCAGATGCAATTAACACCACCACTCCCCTCATTAGGGAGTGGCCTACTTTCTCTCCAGCACTACCATACCTCTGAAATGTTTGGAAGAAGTCCTTATTATCCTCCCCATAGCTCTTTTGCTAACATTAACTCCTTATGCTTCACAGGGCTCTCCTCTCCCTACCTGCAGCTGGGAAATAAGTACTGCAGTCCCCTCCATTTGCTGCTTTCCTTCTCAAATTTCTGCACTGGGTAGTTGTAGTTCCCAGTCCTGGATGAAGAGCTGTGGTGCCTGTTCCAGTCTACAGTCAAGTCCCATTCTGCCACCCATCAGCAGTCAGGGTACACAGCTGACACTGCTCTAGGTGCTGCTCAGACAGGTAAGAGTGATCCCATCCCAGACAGTTTTCAATCAGTACAGAGAAATCAAGGAAGGATAATGATTCTCTTGGAAATTCTGGGTACTGAGGCACAAACACACACAGCGTACAGCAAGCCTGGATTTACAGCTCAGTTACAAATAACCTTTTTCTTTTAAGTACCCAAGTGTATCTCCTCCTCTCTACTCAAGCTGAACTCCTCTTGACTTCAGTAGGAGTTCCTCAAGTAAGAGGAGGTGATTTGGCACAGCAGACTGGACATCCTGGTACTGGCACATCCTACAAACCCATCAGTTAGGAACCAAAATCAAAGACTTCTTTCCAGAGCTAACCCATCAAGAGCCCACATAGGAGACTAAACTTAATTGTCTGTGGCTGTTACAATATCAGATAACCCCTGCAGAGGTAAACAAGAAAACTTGAGAGATTAATATTTTTTTTGATATAAACTTTGTAAGATGCTCTGTTGTCAAAAAGCCCACAGAGATTACTTGTGCTGTAGTAGGAGGCACTTCATTTTCCAGAATCTATGACCCAGCAGAAATTACTGTCAGCTCCCCAACCAGCCGAGGGGTATCGATTCCCCCGTTACTACAGCAACCCATTAGTTATTAGATCGTGTCTCGTATGCAGTGACTAATCTGCCTCAGCGAGGTCTCGGATTTTGACACTTTTTCATTCTAATCTTTAATTAGTTTATTTGATGTGGCCTGCACATTTTATTTTTATACTAAGTAGTTATTGAAAATACAGTCAAAGTGAGCAGAGATCAAAGGAGCAAAACCAGTAGGCTGTCAACTAAACTAGTTATGCAAAATAATAATAAGTAAAAAAAAGAAGCATGCCATATCAAACACGTAAGCCAGCTCCACTCAACACTCCTGAAGTCGCACAGAAATCAACCCAGGACACTCTTCCATCCCCGGACTTCACTTGAAACATAAGTACCCCTTTCTATGGCCCCCATCTCAATGATTACAACAAAAGACTAGGAAGCGTTCACCAGCAACTTTATCAACCTCCTTTGGTATTTGGCTTCTCAAGGAGGAACAGACTTTGAGAGGTATCATCCCTTTACACCAAAATAGCCCGAGATTGGGTATCTTTTTATGGCTTATCCTATCTTTGATGTTAAGTGGTAAATGAAGGGTCTGCACGACAATCCAAACCTGGAGAGAGGAGCAGCGTACTTGGCTAAAGACCCACACTCATTCTCACAAACAACTTTACACATAAAACTGCAGGTTTTGTCCACAAACATAAACAACTTTAACTTTATATCACACTTAGGGTGAATATCCAGATATCTGACTGCATGCATTTTCATTGCTTGGTATGAACCAGGCTGGAGGGCAGCAAAGGTTTCAAATTCAACCTAGGAACTGCTTCACCAGTATCCCCAGCATTTAAATTTCACAACATCGAAGAGATAGGATGGGAACATTTAGACCACTCACTCACCAGTCCCAGGTCACTCTGTTTAGCACAATCTCCAATGCTTCATTCAGTTTCAAGTCTCAAATAGGTATGAAATGTGAACAGACTTTAATAGAACAGAATTTGGAATTGTCTTAATCTACATGATACAGCACGGGAGTGTACGTACGTGTGTGCCAGCAGTTTTCCAAAACACACCCACTTTGATCCATTAGAAAATTGACCTACTATGCTCAAGGGAATGGCTTGAGTTAGCCCAAGTAACCCATTTGTGTTATCATCCATCTTGAACAATTCCCTGGATGCAATTCACAGAACTGCAGACCAGCTATTAAATCATAAAGCTGCTCTCCAGAGAAATCTTACCCAGACTGAGCTCATAGCAGAAGGAACAGTCAAGCGCTCCACCTATAAGCAGCCAAGCTGGGCATATCCGATTACCTAAATGGAAATCTGTAGGCACATGGATTTGGCAACAAACTGCACTGTATTTTAATATTTTAAGATATACATCACTTATAGGAGGTGGACAGAAGCACTAACAAAAGGGAGTTTCTCATCACTCTTGGTGAAGATGTTGTAAAATCTTAAGGTAAAGCAAGACGCAATTGCATCAATAAAAGAACACTTAGAAAATTGGCAGTTAGGAATTGGCATTTCATACAATTAGACATACAATTAGGGAATGTGACTGACCAGTGGAAGCACCCAAAGAGTTAAGTCATTGCTCCTCACGCTCTTCATTAAGAAGGTGGAGAGTCAGAAGTGATCAGTACTAACACACTAACAAAACAGACCAACTTACATTTTCTGACAAGGTATTTCATAACACATACATATACATAATCATACATACCTATACATAATCATACACACCAATTACATCATAGGTAAGCGACACTTTCAGCTCAGACTTTTTTCCATAGGCCTAATATTCTACTTATGAGTAACCCAGCCTCACATGTAAAAAACTGACATCTGAGGCCTTAACTTGAGGCATAGAGTAAGATCTTAAATCTGTCCCCTGTATACCCCTAACTCCTGTGTCCCATTTGGGGAATAAGTACGGGTGCTCCTGTCCTCTGAGATTTCCTCCCAAGAGCCTCCATTTCATCCCAGTGCAGGCCAGGAGAAGCAGTCCCCCCAGCCCTTTCCTATACTAAATGCCTTCTCAATTTCTTCTGAAGTCAATGGGGGTGCAGTACGTCCCACAAATTCTCTAGGAGTTCGTAGTTCCAAGCCCAAAGGCCCAGCCTTGTTAACACTACACAGCTGAACACAAGGCATGTCAGCCATCCCCTTGAAGTCTATTTTATTTAATTACCACTGTCAACTGTCTAAAAGGCTGTTAGCTTAGGAAGGTGAGGTGGAGAAGAGAAGCAGTGTAGGAGAGAAGGCTTACAAACGATCCCTATACATTAGCTTGGTGATGAATGAGGAAGCAGAAGAGACATTGCAGCTAAGTACCAGCTCCTGAGTCTTTATACACCATTACATAAGCAGTTACCCACAAATAAAGCACATTCTATGCTCTTCTCCATATCATATTTCACTCTAGCATATAAACAATCTGATATGCCTGTAAGCAGAGTCCAGATTCAAGAATATTAAGAAATTGCACAGCTACGGTAATAATGAAACAAAATTCCTAAGCCAGAGAAAAACCAGCTGTGTGTAATTCATTATGTCACAAGACTGTCATGTTGCTCAACAGAAAAACATGCCTTTTGCCTGGCTTTGATCAGACCCTTCTGCTGCCAGAAATCACACTAAACCTATAGCAAAACATAAATTATGCTTCAGGACATCATACATTTGTCTTGCAAACCTAACCTAACTTTAGGCACTTCTGAGAATAAAGCAACATGCATTGCAAATGTACATACACTGGCAGTGAAGTGACAAAACTACATACAGTTGGACACTACTGTGCTGGAGAAGAACATCTCTGAAGCACAAGTTCTGGCAGCATCACCAGTAAACATGTCTGTGGGCCACATCCTCACACTGGTACCGATTAGTGTAATCCCTTTACTGCAGGGCAGCTCTACAGAAAAGCTCCAGAGAAGCATGTGGTTTAACAGTGTCTGTGTGCTAAATGAGGACAAGAACCAGTGAAAGGAAAAGGAACAAGGCTGTAGTAGCCAGTTTATCATACTTGAACCAAGGACTTACTCCTTTTACATACTGCCCTTCACAGCTGCCATGCCTTGGAGGCATTTTCGTTGCTCAGAAAAGCTGTGCCCCTCCCCCCATGGTGGCTGGCTGTGATCCCATCACTGCTGCATGGAGCATTAAGGTCAATATGCCTGTAACCATAAATACCGAAATACATTTTGCTAATGATCAACCATCGTCACTGAGCAAAGACAAATGTGTGCAACCGCAAACTCCGAGAGCGCCACAGCATTGCTTTCAGGGGAAGGAAATGCACTGAAGAACCTGGACTTCTTGTCCCTGGAAATAAGCCATGTCTTCATGGCCTAGTCACCTCTATAAATACAATGAAGTATGGTAAATACATCTGGGATTACATTAGACACTGAGCAATTTGGGAAGATTGGTCGACTGTGGAAATCCAAAATGGTCTCACTAAAGCAGCTTAAGTGGTACTAGCGAAGCAAGTTTGGAGCCCACATTTCAATGCACAATACCATTTTATATGGGAACTCACTTTGCAAAACTGTCTAGGCTCAATGTCCATTACTAGACTACTTGCTGATTTATTGTGTCATAAATTGGAACTTCTCCTAGTGCCCTTTGTGTTGATGATGTCATTTGGAGATCACTTCTCTTTATGGTTGGTACATCGGTAAAAAGATTTACTGTGTTCATATGTCTCCACCAATGGCTCTTATGTACAACCTTTAAGATCCAAACACAGAGTGGGATTCAGCTCACCTTACCAACATCCCAAAGCCAGGCCAGCTTTGCTATATAGGTTCCTTTTCTATAGAAAACAAAAAAAGAAGGGGCATGTTCAGATCATGAGTCTTTCCACCTAGCTCAACTTGATGAATCCAAGCCAAAATTAAGTTCCATACTTATCTGACTATGCTATGTTCAGTATAACAGGACAGTTATGCAAAATAATAATAAGTAAAAAAAAGTAGCATGCCATATCAAACACATAAGCCAGCTTCACTCCATGCTAGAGAGACCTCTGCCCTGTAAGCAACATAATTTAGAAGGGGAAGGGGGACTGGTAAGCATATTAAGATGGCACATGTCCACCTTATGTAAATGTTTATAACTGGTTTAACCAATTTGTATGATTATTAATGAGATTCTCCCTTCAAGCTTCACTTACCCTGGAGACACAATGAAACAGAAATAAGAAAAGACCTGAACTTGAGGCATTTAGGAGATGAAATCACATCACAATTCTCAGGTTTGTGCAGGTGCAAGCCCTATAACAAGCAGAGAGAAGCAGAGGAGGTGGATCAATCCCAATCCTTCTCCAGCTCCACATGTGCACTACTCCTGCCTCACTGAGCTTTGGGGTAGAAGTGCCCAAGGAAGGGTTTACCCTTTTGACACAGCAACAGAGTTCGTCACAGGCATGATGAAAATCAAGCCACCATGTTCCACAACCGCCACTGAGCTTCAGTTGCAGTGAAACCTCTCTGCCTTCACACCACTGTGGTTTTCCAGCCCTGCTCTCGGCACAGTGGAGGCAAGTCCAGCTGGGCCTGGCCAGGGAAGACACGGGGGCAGCTGTACACACACCACTGCCTTACATCACCCAAAATGCTGCCCTGGCTGCACTACTGGTGGGAAGGGGAAGGATATACAGCAGCTTTTACAGCATTTCCTCCAATCTGCAATTCCTCCCCTGGAGGATCCAGTAGAGGTCTTGGCATTAACTGGATTTGAGGGAGCAGAAACCTGTGCCATGGCAGAACCTAAGGCACCCCAAATGCATGCTCAGAAAGTCACTTTAAAGACAGCAGAGGAACAGAGCAGTTGTGTCAGTGCAGAACACCAGGCAGTGAAAGAAGCACCCACCTCTTCTTGATGGGTGGTCCCACCACAGGCAATGGAGCTTTGTCCTCAGCTGGCACTGGCTGCTCCATGCACCCCCTCAAGTTATTTACCAGCCTTTCTCTGGCTTTCAGGAATATTTACATCTACCATTTCATGGGAGGAACATGCACTTTGGGCAACACAGCAAGTGGAGATAGCCACATTTCTGGGTACTGGGGTATTTCTCTTCCCAGGTATCTGGTGGAACACAAGCAGGAACACCAGTCAACATCTCAGCCCTTGCAAGTACAGTCCTAGCCTCTGCATCCACAGCAAAAATTAAAATTGCACAACCATATCCACCTCTTTAAGATCCTGTAGCAAAATTAGTAAAACATGCAGCTACTCTATGTCATTTTTATTGTATATAAAAAGAACCCATTACATTTATTTGTTACTTTTTGTTGCTGTCACGAATGCCTAAATAATCCTTCAGTGTTTAGAAACAAGCCACTGGGGACCAATGAGATACATTTATTGTAATTACATGATTCTTCTAATTAATTTTTGTCAGGAAATTTCAAAGTAAAAATCTCCAGCTAAATGGGTCCCCCTCCTCTTCCCTCCAGCCAACAGACACGTTTCTGAGCCTTGTTTAAAAAGCTCGTTTCCTTTTTGCCTAGTTGAAATAAAGTGGAATTGTAATTGAGAGTGGGCAGAAAGGAGAGAACATTGTCATTAGACCACATTGTTTAAATCAACCTGTAACAAGCATTTCATTTTGTTTGGGTCATTAACTACATTTGAGTGAAAAATGTAGTTTGCCTGGCAAATTGGTTGGTGTCCAAATGCCTCCAACAGGAGACTCGTCTGGGTGAAACCCAAAGACCGCAACACAGACACACAAATTTTGCAGGTGGGAAACTTAACCCAGAAGGAAACAAGCATCAAAAAAAGTGGATGCTTATCAAAGATATACACAGAATTTGATATTTACTGATCTATGAGATTGTACAGCCTGAGGCAGTATTCTCATAATTTATTCTATTCTCTCCTGTAACACAGATCACTGAATGTCATAAAGTAATTCAGATAAGATAGCCTGTAATTAGGGATTAATGTTATCAACTGCTGGACACACAGCCACTTGTGACATATGATACCCAAGTGATTTTACTAAAACAGTTTACCATATCCCTGGATAAGCCTCTAACAAAACCATTTGAACATTCGACCTCCCTTTTCCAAGGCACACCAGGATTTGGGAATAGTTCACTTACTTTCTCTCTTGCTGCAATAAATTGAAGAGTTTCCAAGCTTCCACTTCATCCCACTCTGATTCCCACTACCTCAAATTAAAAAGTCCATCTCCCCCAGCCTTTCCAAATGGAAATGCCCACTCATCCTGTGAAGCTCCTGCAGCTGTCCTTCAGATCCCTCCAGCTCCTCATCTTCCCCACAGCACACCCCAAACAAGACACTCTGCTCAAACCTCTGCTCTGCCAGTGTGGGCAAGCAACAGGCACCTGCCCCTCGCCCATACAACACCTTGGGTTATCTGGTTTGGCTGGTTTGGTTTTTCTACAAGAACATGCAGTTGTTCACCCATTCAGTTTCTGATCCCTGATAAGCCCACTCATCCTTTCCTGCCCTTCTTAGTCCAATACTTTCAGCTTCTGCCTCTGCTACTGAAAACTTAAAGCCAGGTGTGGTGTATGTATAGACATATATATATATGTTTAATTTTATTTTTTACTGAACTGCTTTCTAATAATTTCTCCAATTTTCCACAGTTCCACTGAATTCTAATGCTGATCTCCAAGGTGATGCCACCTTTCTCAAGTTGGTGTCACCTCCAGACCCTGGCTGTAGACTCTTAATTCCACTGGCAAAGTCACAAGTGAATAGTTCCAGACCTCTGATAGGCACCATAAGGTACCTCACCTAAAGCCCTCTCCAGTTTTACAGCAAAACACTGATAACCTCTCCCTGCACATACAATTTGCCAGTCACTCACAACCTGTCTTAGAGAATCCATTTCCTTCAACTGCCCCGGCGACAGACACGAGATGTCACAAAAAGCTGCACCCCAGTCAAGCTGTCTGAGCCCCCTCCTTCTGCCCTGTCATGCTATCATAGAGGGAAACTAGGTGAAGCTGACATGATGTGTCCCTGACAATTGTGCTGGCTGTTCTTTATCACCTGAGATGCTCCAAGTGCATATGGACAGACCACTGGATCATTTGCCCCACAGCGAATTCAAACAGACCAGTCCAGGTTTGCCCAGTTCTTCTTTTCCCTCTCTTTCAGAGGCACATTCTACCTGCATCTTTTCTAGAACCTCCCCAGACTTCCTCATATTCTTGAAGGTAACTGCTAATAGGCCCTGAAAACTGCTCTAGCCTCTTCTCAAAATGCTCCAAGAGCTGGGAACATCCAGGTTGTGCCAGTGGCCTAAAAGCTGCAGAAATTTGGAAATCTATAGTGTTTGCTGCTGCTTCAGAGAGCAAAGGGGAGATGTTTTCTCCCCACGGCTCTGGGCAAGCTCAGGGGCCCAGCACTACTGGTCTTTCTTGCTGTCCCACTGACCTTTTATGTCAATCCTAAAGCACATTGAATCATGGTTTGAATCATGACCTTTCCTTTCACAACCGTCACCTGCATTGCTTTTCATCTTTTCCCATTCTGCCACCATATCCCTGTTTCTTCAAATCTGTTCTCGCCCAGCCAGCTGTGAAGCTGCATGGTATCATGTCCTGCTGTGTCTCTCTTTCCAAATCCTACCTTGCACAACCAGGGATCGGATCTAATCTGCCAGATGCTCAGCAGAAGCCTCATTCACCTCCATTTTTTTGGTGATCCATAGCTGACTGTTTCTGACAGACTGCCTGTTCCCAACAACCCACAGCAGGATCCAGGATCCCTGCAGCAGACATACCATGACCTCAGTCTGAGCATTGGCCTCTCCCCCATGGCCAAGTGCTCCCTGAACAAGCTGTACACTCTTCTATCAGCACTGCAGCCACAGCCATTTTCTACCAAGCCTCTCCTATGGCATTTAAATTATAACATTGATTACAAATGAGACATGAAGTTCCTCCCTTTTATTCCTTGTGTGCTGACATACCTTAAACATTTGACTGACTGTCCCATTAATTTTCTCCTTGTGACAATTATGCCTCAACCTCTCCCAGTTCTCGCTCCTGCCAGTGGTTTGATGCACCACTATTCTCTGTCAATCCTATTTTAAAGCCTTCCTTGGCAGCAGCAAATCTCTCCTAATTGTCCATTTCCTGCACGTGTGGTTGCATTGGGACAACACACAACACAGGGACAGTGTCTAGCATTGTATTTGGTCCCTGCTACTCCTGCCTCTTGTCCCTTGCTGCATATCATCTTAACTGCAGTGATGTTTATGTGAAACAACCCCAAATCATTCTCTCCTATCCTCCTGTTTATGGAAAAGCACTGATTAACCAGAAGTATTTTTATTTAAACCTAAAAGCAATTTATATTATATATATAAAAAAAAAGGTCAGGTAGATACTCCATTTATCACTATTACAAAGGGCTGTAACACAGTGATGAAAAGAAAGAGAAATTAATTACAAGTCAGAGGCTGCAATAACTCTCTCTGTAATTGTGACGAAAAATTTAAATTAACGTTTCTGTCAGTAAGAGAAGTTTGATTAATTTTACAATAGTGGAGATGCTATCACCTTAATATTGGTGGGTAAGGAAATTTTACTATTTGCAATTTAGATGTAGATAATTTCTTTAAGACTCAAAAAGTGCCTGCGAGGCACCTTCACACTTTATTAACAGCTCAATCAGTGCCACGCGAGAAATAATTAGCCAAGAAACCATGTAGTAAATATATCTAGACTAGCAAACCTGCGGAATAAGAAGTACATAATAAAATCCAGACCCCTCCAAGAGAAACAGCATCTATCCAGATCTCTAAAGCGACTGCTGCTGCCCAGCTGCCTGCTATGGCACTCTGCCTTCAGGGAAACAACACAAATACCAGGTTTTCTGACAGCTTTGTTTTGTTTTCTGGTTTTAAGCCTCTGCTCGGCTGCAAAGCTGGAGGGCAGAGGGGGAAGATCCAAGCAGTGCTCACTGACATCCCACCCCTCCATGGCAGCAGCCACATTCCCTGGGTGCTGTATGAGGTGCTGGATTCCCTCTGGGGCTGCCGAGTGCAAGAGGTGGGATGGTGAAGGGCTGCTGAGGGCACTGCTGCTGACAGATGGTGAGTGAAATGCAACAGGAAAGAAACTGAGGCAGGCAGGGGTTGCCATGGGGTAGGACCGAGGACTCACTCACCCTGCAGCAGCCACACCTGAGCACAGTGTGCAGCAGCCAGGCAGGGCCTCCTGCTCTTGGACACTGGCATTACCTTGTTGGGTTTGTTTTGTTTTCCCCAACTTTCAATCCTCACAAGACCCTTACCAAAGTCAGGCTCTCAGAGAGACCCACAGACACACCCTGGCCAGCCCCTGCTCTCTCTGCAACTTTAGAGTCTCCTGCCCCTTAGGACAGTACAGAGCCCCACGCATGACAGGCCAGGACTCAGGCAGCCCCTCCACTCTAGCTGGGGCACTGGCACCCTTCAGTCTCAAGCCTGGCAGCTTCATGCACTGCAGAGTGTGGCATCAGAGCAGGGAAGGGCAGCACTGCCTTGGCATCCCCTCCAAGACCACTTTGTGGCAACAGCACACACGTCCTTGTGCCCCCGGGGATGTTTATCATTAGTGTCTGAACTGTGCCTGGAAGGGGACAATTCATGTATTTCTGTCCCCTGAAGACCTTCCCCCCCCCAGCCCACACAGGAGCAGGGGATGACACAGTGAGGGAGTGCAGCAGCCCCTCAGGCTCTATGAGCAACCCCAGCCTTTGCTACAACAAGCCATGCAAAAGCCCAAGGATATGATTCAGGAAAGTAAGGATCAGACCAAAGCCTTGGGAAGCTTTCCCAGTTCTTCTCTGCGCTATTTAACAAGGGCCATTAATTTCTCCCTTTCATAAACACTATGAAAATCTGAGAAATAAATCTGAGAAATAAAATGAGCCTAATGAAAATGTATTGGTTCTAAGGCAATCAATGCCATTCAGCTTACAGAGGAAAGGAAACACAGCTCCCCATCTGTACTCTGCTCCCTGTAGTCAACAAGGCTGACTGTTTCCAGCATGGATCAATGAACCATTCGTTAGGGGAAGAAAACCCGTACGAACAGCATTCATCTCTCTCCAAGATCAAACAAAACTGCATAGGAACTTTCAAGATTGCTCTCGAAACTGCAAGTCTAGGGAAAGCTGGAGCACTTCAAGTTGCTTTGCACATAATGGTGTCCAGTAAACTGTAATGGCTGCTGCACCCAGAGGCTGAGAGGGGAGAAGCTGACACTGTGCATGTCAAGGTTGGATCACCTCTTCCATAGCTCAGAGGCAGCACTGCACTGTGGGTGCAGGGGCTCGTGAAAGTACCGGGGTGAGTAGAGGGGAAGGAGCTTTCTAATGCTCTCAGCTTGTAAGTATTATTATGCAGTTGATACAAATTTCTCACTAAACTTCTTTAGCTAGAGTGAAGATAAAAGGCTGGGGCAGGGGGGAAGGAATAAAAAAAAGGAAAGGAAGGATGGAAGGCAGGAAGGCAGGCAACAGTGGTGTGATATAACCAAAGAAATGCACTCATCATTCAAAGAACCTAAAAAATGGGTCTTTTCCCTAAAAAGCTGAATTCCTTACAAGGAATGCTATGAAGAAATGTTTAGTCCAGTAGCAAAGACATCCCCAGAAGCAGGCAGGAGCTGACACTGCCACCAGTCTGCTGCGGAGAGCTCTGCAGCTCCAAAGTATTTGTGCTGGAGGTAGAGATGGAGGTAACTGTTCTGTCAAGTGCCAGCCCCTTCCTCAGACACATCACCACAGCATTTGACAAACAGCACCTCCAGAATGGCTCTCAGAGCTGTCACTGGTAGTGCACAGTGTAATTCACCATGACATTAACCGGCGTGGGGCAGCACAAGGTTCCCCAAACCACACTCATTTAAGTAACTGGAAAGCCAAAGAAAGCACAGGCTGGCCAAGGAGGTGAACTGCAGCAGGCACATAAGGCAAATGTTTATAGCACATGGCTAAGGAAAAGCCACATTCCTTTCTGCCATTGAACTGACACAAAATTTAATGGGAGATCTTTTATAAGGGCGGGGTACGGAAAGAGGCACTATAGGCTGTTTCCAATGACATTTGAAAGTAGGCGACAATAAAAAAAGGGAATTATAAAATACAGATATCAGATTGGCCACAAAACTTAAAAGTGGAATTTCCTCATGTTGTGAACACGGTTGCAAGTCATGGAGAAACACTTAGCTGCCTTATGAAAAACAGACGGAAAAGCAAGATATGGAGAGCAGAGTGAGTGTAAGAGCATAATGCCACTGTAACAGGGGATACTGCAGTACACCCAGTCTGAGCTACAGCTGACAACAGAACTGCACCATCCCAGAAAGGCCAGTTACAAAAACACAGCATGGTCCTACTGACTCCAGCCACCCAAAGCATTTACCTGCACTGCGGGGTCAGTACCATAAGGAAACTAAAACCAGAGTTTTCCTCAAGTTGCTCCATTGCCTTTATGGTTGAGCTGCCTCTTGGGACTAGGCAGTGCCAATAGCTTCCAAAGAGAAAGAGTTCCTGACTGGGCAGTGACAATCCTGCTGTCAAGCCATTTTGGTAGGGCCTTTCATTTGCACTAAAACCTGAAAACACTCCACTTTAGTGCTTTGGTAACACACAGCAGAAGGGGACAGTCCCTGGGGACACCATCCCCTTCCCACCTCTGCTCGAGTCAATGCCTTTTCTCTATATCTGGGCACTGCCAGAGTATAACATAAACATGAACTAGTGGCCCTCCAGTAAGTATTTGACAGATTAAACATCGCCTTGAGCTTTATTTCTTCAGTAGAGCTATGAAAAAATAACTTCCACTGTAAATTGCATTTTGTGATAGCTTGCGGAGTGACTGCCTGCCCATTGAGACTCTGGAGTGTGTCTGTGCTTGGCAAGTGATTCCTCTCACCCATCAGGTCTAGCTCCTGCTCCCATGGCACTGCAAAAATAGGAACTGAGAACTAGTGCTCCAGCTGCCCTGCATAGATGACCATCATGAGAACAGGGCAGGCTCCAGAGGGATGCCAAGGACAGAAAGTTTGTGTGATACAGAGGCTGGTTTTGATGTTTTGGAATTAAATATTACAACACAATTGGAGTTTGTCTCAGAGGCCTGATGGAATTATCCCCAAGGAGAGAGACTAACAGAGGGCACAGATGCTGTACATGCACAGAAAAAAAAAGTTGGAGAAATATTATGATTCTTGTTTTGAGAGCTAAAGACACATTAAGAACTTCATGAATCACTCAGAAGAGCTACACAATTGTATGACCTGGCAAGATATGAGGCTTTCCAAGAAACTTACTATCTCTGGACAAACAGATGTCACAAAGTACCCAGCTCCTCAATTACATGTTTTCTTCTTCCTCATCTCCAGGAAGTAGTTGCTGAGCTCAGGCAGCAGCCACAGAGAATCAATTGAACCTGTTTATTGAGAAAATACTGTCAAAGAAACCACTGATTCCTTATCATAAAGGATGCACTTGGGAACTATGCACCATCTGTGAATTAGATCCAAAAGCTCTCTAAAACTTCATGTCTTTGAATGGTAAAGCTTTTAAGAGGAACAAAAAAAAAAAAAAAAAAAAAAAAAAAAAGAAGTAGTTAAAAAAAAAAGGAAACCCAGGTCCAATAACATTGCTAGCAGCAGTTTACCTTTGACTACTGAAGAGGAAAAAAAGAAAATCATTAAATGTATCTCTCACAGAATCCATTTTACAAGCTAATGTCACTTTGCTTTGCTTTCAATCAGAGATTAGGGTTAATCTCCAGAACTGCTGGCGCACATGCAGACACAGTGGAAAAATGCAAATAACTCCACTGAGGAGGCACAGAGAAAAAAGCTCTTCACCAGAAATCTATTATACTACATTAAAATGCATCATCTGATTTACAATCTCTGTTGGATACTGAAGTACAGCTGGGAACAGGCAGAAACTCTGAATACAGCACCATGAAAACATGTTATAAATGACTGCATGTGTATCTGTGTCCACTGGGGGACAGGGGGCAAATATGGGTATATACTTAAAATGTTTGTCAAATACTGACCTAAACACACCTTATTTTCTGTCCACTTAAGAGCTCTGCCATGAGCCTGAGTAAGTGCAGAAGAGCCCATTTATGAAGATGCAGCCCTCATGGTGTCCCGCAGCACAAACAAGCAGTGAGCACTTCCCAAGCCCTTGATAGAGTGGTCTGACTCCCTGGGGATAAACAGGAACCCACAGCAAGAGACCAAATGATGCAGACAAAAGTGTCACCTCCTGAGACTGCTATATGCTAGACACAGCTCCCCTGCACTGAAGGCAAGCAGTTATCTGCTCCCATACTAGCAGGAATAGTGGTGGCTTGTGGAAGACACCCAGCATGAAGTCCAGGATTGCATGTTTCTCCTGAAAGAGACTGGCAGCTTTACCCCAGGACTGGGCTCTACAGCAACATCCTTAACAAAGGCTGTCTGAAATGCTGCTAATGTCCTAGACACCTGCTGGCAGGTTTATTGCAAGGTACTGCAGGGGGAGAAAAAAAAAAGAAAAAAAAAGGTGAAATTAAAGTTTTATTTATTCCAATTAAAAAGCTGTTCTTTAGTCCTGTAATACAGAGACTGGATTACAGTCCTCTCAAATATGAGAGGTAGAGAGATATAGGTCCTAAAAATTAATGGACTTGAAAGGGATGTGCAATAGGTCAAATATACATGGTGAAGAATACACTAAGGGACAAGCCACTTCCATCCCTTAATGCCAAGCTTTGCTGTCCTGCCCTTCAAAAGGTGTTTAGAGACCATCCTCAAAAACATCCCCCAACTGGTCTGGCTTCAGTTGTGCCCTAAACTATCCCATCACTGGACTCTTATGTTGCTGCCACTACCATTCTGAAGCTTTTTTTCTCCCTTATTTCTCTTTCCCCTCACTTTTCTCTACTTGATTTTGTCTATGCTTAACCAGAGCATGACTTTAGTGGCCACAACTGACCCGGCATTTCACTGACATGTCAGTCTATTTACAATTATATTGGTGAAAGAACCATGCCTTGATTCATCTACTCTCCTTTTCACCTGAATTTGCCCCTCGCACACCCATTAGCAGCAGCTGGGAAGCTGACAAATAATTGTTTTATACTGGGGAATATTTCCCTATCCCCAATCTTCTTTAAAACTGGCTGTACTGCTGCAGCACATCTACCTGGGTAGAAGCACACACAGAGTGGAGTAAACCCCCTCTGGGACTGCATGAAAAAGACAATCTGGAAATGTGTCAGCAAGGAAAGCTCGAGGACACTATTTTGTAAAATGTGTCTGAAAGCTGTGGAAGGTCTGTCTTGTAGTCAAGACCTCATCATTAAAATTCAATCAAAAAAGGCAGTATAACCTTCTAAGTTATAACACTAAATAAAAGGAGATCAAGATAAATAGCAGATATCATCTGAGCCAGTCATAAGAACGGATGTGCATCAATCTCCAAAAAAGTCATTCAAGATTGATAACACCAAAAGACAACATCTTGATAATCAGTTTTACAGTGATGGATTGAGGGAAACCTTAATGAGTCAACTACCGGACTGGAATTTCATTAGAGACTTTACCAGAGCTAGAAAAACCTGTAAAAACATAAGAAAAATCTGCCTTGTAAAATACAAGAGTGCATACATTTCTGTCCACACGGTGAATTACCACATACATTTGCGTCAGGAGGAGTTTGACTGGAATCCACCGCAGAAAATCCACTACCTACCACTCTGCAATTCAGCAGTTGTGAGAGCTGATCTAACATAATGTAATTGTATTTTAATGTCTTCTATGAGACAAAGACTCATTAGTCATCTTCCAAAGAGAAACACAAGCTGAAGTCACATGTCATTATACCAAGTTGTCAGGTGTGTGGTGCTCACCACTATCTTCAGACTAACCTTTAAGTCAGGCTCTGCTTGCAAATGAAATCTGATGGGAGCATCCTTTAGGATGTGAAGCTAGATTTTATTTTCAAACTAAAATAAACCATGTTTCATCTTCCACACTAGCAGGTATTATGATTTAGCCCCAGCCAGCAACTCAGCCCCATACAGCTGCTCACTCACTCCTCCTCAGTGGGATGGGGGAGAGAATCAGAAGGGTAAAAGTAGGAAAGCTAGCGTGTTGAAATAAAGGCAGTTTAGTGGGTCAAACGACGCTGCACACAAGCAAAGCAAAACAAGGCATTCATTATCCACTTCCAGTGGGTAGGCAGGTGTTCAGCCATCCTCAGGAAACCGTTGCTCCATCATGTGTTAAGGTGACTAGGGAGACAAACGCCATCACTCCAAACCTCACCCCCCTACTTCTTCTTCCCTCAGCTCTATAGCTGAGCACAATGCCATGCATCCTGGAATATCCCTTGGGTCAGTTGGGATCAGCTGTCCCAGCTGTGTCCCCTCCCAGCTCTTCATGCACCCCCATCCTCCTCGCTGGTGGAGTGGGGTGGGGAACAGCAAAGGCCTGGACTCTGTGTAAGCCCTGACCAGCAGTAACAAAAACACCCCTGAGTTACCAACCCTGTTTCCAACACAAATCCAAAACACAGACCCTGACCAACTACTATGAAGAAAACTATCCCAGCCAAATTCAGTACAACAGGGCTGTTTAAAAACCATACTGTGTTTCTTAGGTCAAATTCTCATTTTATTTAAAACAGTAAAGTTTCCCTGGATTCAGTTATCTCTCTGTAACTTCACAGCCAAGAGCTAGAGCTTACTGGTAACACTGCATCAGTAGAGAAGCATTCCTGTTCTTTAAAGCATACTATCTCCTCTTTACAGACTACAGTGGTTGCACTTCTCCTCTGGAGGCTTTGCTCCTCCATTTGTTAATCCACCTGGCCATTTGCCATACTTATCTGTGCAGTATAACTCAAAATCTAACATGTCACACATGCCGCTTCAGGAGCTACAGGGCCAACATGGAGCTCAAAAATCCCACTTACAGGATGCTGCAACATAACAAGAGAGTCCCAACTTGGTTGCTTTTAAGTAAAACTTTAAGGTTTTAAACTTTTAGTCTGAGAAAAGATAGTTTTTTTCCCCTGTTGTTGATCCAAATGCCATAAGCAATGTGAATGCTAATATCACAGACACACAATGATTATGAAACTCTCTAGATGTTACATTAAATATGTTGCCAACAGCATGTTTTTCTCTGGAAGGCAAACTCATTTTGTAAGATTTTTTTTTCTTTTATGGCTGAAAGATTTTTCCTTATTACAACATATATATATACAACAGCATAACCCTTCACATAAGCTATCTGTGCAAATTAATGACATAGGCAAAAACACCAGGAGAAAAGTTCAACTATCAAAACTGTTATATTGCCCCTGAGACTATCTAGGAGTGATGAAATAGCTTATTATCCCTTTTGAAGGATACCTATTTGTGAAAAATTTACATTTTTCACTCCCTAAAAATGAATTATTAATAACAACAAGCCCATCCTTGCCAACAAAGTCCTGCCTGTGTAATCAACATGGAGAAGCAATTCCACAAGGTGCTTCAGTCTGGCGTAAGCACTGACTACAACAGGGCAGAGCTTGTATCTGAAGCCACACCTGTGCTTCACCAAAACAGACATCCCAGATTTTTCAGGTTTTAATCCAAGGTCCTACCTCAGTGAGTGCTGGGCAGAAGGCAGACAGGGAGCAGCTCCCCACCTCAGCAGGCAGGAAGAGACCCAGCCCTGGCCTGGCCAGACAGCTAATGTGATGAGGGCACCCAGGCAGATAGCAAGAGGTGCTCCTCAGTCCTAGGACAGAGGGGTCCAGCTGGCACAAAGTCCTACTCCTTCCTCCAGGGACATCAGCCACGCCACGATGCCCAGTTTGCCAGGGGCAAGGTAACTCCATCTCCCAAACTGATTCTAGTCAGAACTAAATGCAAGCAAACCTGTGCTGCTTTCCCCAGAAGCTGTAGCAGTGCTGGGAGACTTGCCCTTTCTGCAGTTTCCATAAAGAAAAGTAATATTCTGGCAGAAGGAGAGACCTCTGTGCCCCTTGCAGGGTTCCTGCTGCCACTAGACCTGCCCAGAGAGCGAGTCCCAGCAAAAGTCTGTCAGTGGATCACTGTGCAACACACCAGCAAGAACAGGGCAGGAAAACTTTTCCTAAGCTGTGAAAAAATGAACATACTTAACAGATGCTGAAGTGAATACCTCTCTGGAAACCTAACTGGCAGGCATTTGGGTCTTCCTAAGTGGATAATTGATCACAAGGCTATGCCAGTGATGTTACGGTAATGAAACAAAGAGGGAACTGGGACCTAAGGATTTCAAATAAGCCTGTCAAAAACATGTAATAATACTGTCAGATCAATTTGCTGTCAAATACAGGTGTGATGTGATAAAACTTCAGAGTTTTTAGTAGATTGTATTATTGAAGCAGTAATTTAAGAACACCTTCTAGGTAATAAATTACAATAAATCAAACTTTAAAAACTTGAAAGCATGCACCAGAAGACACAAAGTGTATGATATGAGAAAGACAAGTAAATTTAAACCATATTCCCAAGCTGGAATAAAGCAAATTCAATTGCTTTAGGAAGATAATGATCAAAACCTATTTTTGTATGAAATCAATAAATCTTGCAAAGTTATAAAGAAAAACCTGATTAATGCTTCTGTCCTTCACTCCCCTGTGTGTCTCAGTGCAGGCATATCCCAAAGTGACAAAGGAGTTCAAGAGGTTGTCCTTGGAAAACACAATGGTCAGTCATAAATACTGCACAAATACAATGGGTGGCATTATCAAGAGAAACAGTTTTACATAAGAGAAGTTCAATTTCTGTGAAGAACATAATTTCATTAAAAAAAAAAAATAAATCTTAGGAGGTGCTACAATGCCATGTGCTTTCCTAAAGGAAAACATTTGACTTTCATTTCAAAAGTGTGGGTTTTTTCATGAAAAGGATTTTAATGTCTTCAGATTTCCCCACAGGTGAATATCTCTACATCTTATAGTCCATAATTCACCTGCTTCTGTCCTGTAGCACAACTAAAGGGGCAAAACAAGAAATCTGAAGTCACAGTTTGGACCAATTGGAAAAATGCCATCAGCCAAGGCTATCGATGAGCACAAAACAATTAGGACAAGTACAACATATGGTACTTAAACGACTTAAATAGGATGCAACCAACCTGCAGGACAATATCATGCCTGATACTGAGCTAGTGACTGTAGCTAGTGACTCCAGCTGTAACTGAGCACTGCACAGACACTCACTCTCTCTCCAGCCTCCTCACTGGTGGGGTGGGGTGAGGTGAGGAGCAGCAAAAGACCTCAGCTCTGTGTAAGCCCTGTCCAGCAATATCGGAAACACCCCTGAGTTATCACACTGTTTCCAGCACAAATCCAAAGCACAACCCCACACCAGCTACTATGAAGAAAATTAACTCCACCCCAGTCCAAACCAGCACAGTGAAAAAGAAACGAAAACAGTGATCAATTATTGGACTGGCAACCAGCAGAGATCAGGGAAGAAAATAAATGAAATCATATCTAGAGAAGTGGAAAGAAGTTTTGGCAGCCTTCAGCAAAGACCTTTCAGCAAGAGATGTTTCCTAAAACCACATTACACCTTGTGCTCATAAGTTATGAGGTTATTGC
The DNA here is from genome assembly GCF_003945595.2 of Pipra filicauda. Lineage (NCBI taxonomy): Eukaryota > Metazoa > Chordata > Aves > Passeriformes > Pipridae > Pipra > Pipra filicauda. Next base: position 11,376 of record NW_024103973.1, on the reverse strand, counting down.
TCAGATTTTTTCCTGTCAATTCATTTTGCAATTGCAGTCAATTTAAATTGGAAAAGAAAAAAAGTTATACATATGTACCCTTTCCCACTTCTTGGTACATCCAGTATCACATAGCAGCTCTGCAACAGCCACTGTAGTTATGTGGAGAAAAATAGCACCAAGTAGAGTATTTCATGCCTTTTTAATGTCTTTTAACACAGTTCAGTACCTGAATTCTAGGATCCTGCAGGATGTGGCCAGATAATACTCTACTCTGAAAAGGGATCATTTATTGCTTTACTCAAGGGAACATTCTTCCAGCACAACAGGAGCACACGAGCTGGAGCCTGGCAGCTAATGCTCCACTGCCCAGGGATCAAAATCAGCAAAATATTTCCTCTATTATATTTTACATAGGTTTTCTTACACAGAATATTGTATTTCTTTGCCTTTGATGAATCTCTTTTCCCAGCAATCATTTGCCTCAGGTTTTCCCTTTAGAATTTGGGTCATAAGAAGCTCTGCTGACTTAACTTTCTGGTGCAGTGTACTTCCCTCTGAAAAGCAGAGCCCAAAAGCCAGGTCAGTATTATGGCAATGCTCCTCTTTCTGCTCCAAGCTGGAACTGTTCCACAAAGATGTGTGGATACCCAATCTCTGTCAGGGCTTGCACTTAAAATGCACTGTCAGTTCTCATTTCTCACATTACCCTCTCAAATGGGCAGAAAAGGACAACTAAACTGGCAATCAGTTTCCAAAAAGAGAAGGTCAAAATAGACTATCTCACATGAAGAGCTGTCAGCTGCCACGAGAAGGCCATAATAGCTGCAGCCAGCAGAGCAGCACATTTAATGTGCTCACTGGAGGAGTTCACACCTTGGCAGACCCATCCCAGGGGACCGAGCATGGAAAGCACATCAATGAAGTTGTCCTCTAACAGATCCAGCCCTAGTGGAGTTCTGCACTGATGACTTAAGTGATGCACAGAATTTCACATGAACACATCACCCATGCAAAGCATTTCTGCTGTTTGTCTTAAAACCACATCACAGGGCAGAAAAACCACCCACAGATGCCTGTTGGGCAGGCACCGAGGCCAGCTGTCCTTGAACTTGCCCATAAGACACTCCCACAGCTGAAGGGCCACAGAAAAGTGCACACAATGGCACTGAGCAGCACCAAACACCAGCTGTGAACCACACCAGAGTACGGGGACACTCAAAACAGCTAATGGCTCTATCTCATCTGCACGAGAAACACAGACACCACAGTCCTCCCTGGGCTTCCAGCACCCCTCCAATGAACAAGGCACCCCTGTATCAGAGGCTGAGCTTCAATGCAGCCACTACGTAAAAAATGCTGGTATTCAGCAATTTGACAAGAGCAAGGATTAAATTGAAAATAACCTTTCCTTATACCTGGCTAGAAAGCAAAATATCAAAACAGATGTCTGCTTTGCCTGTTTACTGAACACAGGATTAGTCGGCGTCCCAAGCTGTACCACACAGCACGTGGTCTGAATTGAAGTAAGCTTAGCATTATCACAAACTTCAGCACACACTCAAAGCCCGTATCTGTATCCTTCTCCCTATCCAGAAGGTGAATTGATATTGAACTGATGCCTTCTGCTGCTGCAACAAAATAAATGTGGAAAAACCAGGAGCAGTGGAAACCACAGTGCTTTTACTGATTGTGATGTTTCCAGTTAAGTAGGTTTTGCCTGTGGCCATTCCCCCCACAGCACGTGAGAGCCAGGGGAAGTGCTGCACTAATCCAACCAATAACTTCTAGGAAATGGAAAGCTGCATCTGTTTAATGGATGTTTCCAATTTCTTACATCACCATCAGTATCCGTTTGTCACTTGGCAGGTTTTCTATAACTTCTCAGGTCCAAGCTGATTTCAAACGCATTTGGTAATGTCAGTGTGACTTCAAGATTTAATGATTCATTATTTTATAGACCTGAGAGCAAAAGAATGTGTTAATTTTTTCTTCCTGCACAGGTTTAGTGGTTTCCTTCTAGTTTATTCTCTCTACGTATCATTAAAAACAAGAACTGATAAGGAAAAAAACCTCAGTGAAACATACATAAAAGATACTTCCTTAGTTTTAAAAATACTGTAAGCACTCTACCTTTTATAACTTGCAGAACAATTACAAGGGTAATGGTTCTCCATGCAAAACACCCTCTCCAGGAATATTAGGCTCGTGAAAACTCACCACTCTATCCTTAGATAAAATTCACATGCACACATATGCAATTGATATATACTAGAATGTTTCGAGCCTTGTTTCTCTCCTGATTATTACTACAGCAAGGGGGAAAAAAACCAAACGTAAAGCCCAACCAGTACCAGCAAAACACACCTTCTGAGATAACCAGTGAGCGCTGGGTGAGTTGTGTAACCATCTGTCCAAGGCTTCATGTCAGTCACACCTAGGCAATGGGGTGAATGTTAACAGTGTCCCACGTATCTGCAAAGCTCTTCCGTGGCTTCTTCTCGATCTGCAAATCTTGCTGGAGTTTGTTTTGCACCCAAAAGCCTTTTTTGTGGCATCAAAGTCACCAGGACTTTCTTGGATTTCTTTTCTTGTACTCTGTAGGAGTAGCAAACACTGAACCACCTCACTTATCAGGCATGTCAAGTTTGATGGCAAGGACACAGAATGATAGGATCAAGTCCAAGTGCTAACCCAGCACTGCCAATTCCACCACCAACCAATGTCCCCGAATGCCACATCTACATATCTTTAAAATACCTCCAGGGACGGAGGTCCCATCTCTTCCCTGGGCAGAGTGTTCCAGTGCCTCACCACCCTTCCTGTGAAGCAGTTTTTCCTAATATCCAATCTAATCCACCCCAGTGGAACTTGAGGCCATTTCCTCTTGTCCTGCTGCTTGTTACTTGGGGAAAGGGACCAACCCCCACCTGGCTGCTACGGACTTGGAGTTCAGGCTGGGCTGATGTTTCATCAAACTGCAGTCAGTCATTGCAGTCATAGGAATTGAAAAAACAGCAAGTGTCCAGCCCCAGAGGCACCTGCCTGGTGCAAGTGACTGCCACCCTTACCAGGGCTGAGTGAGTCACTGGTTGTGGTGGGGAAGGAACCCTCTCACAGAGACATTAACATGCTGAATACGCCTCGGTTAAATGGCCTCATTCAGCCCAGAATGAAGAAGCAGTTTCACAGAATTTAATGACTGATTAATATTCATTTAATAATTCTTGCCTAAAACGGCAGCAAATGATTTTAAATTATGCCATTTGGGAGACAGCAGACTCAATTCAGCAGGATCACTGGGCTCAGACTGTCCAAGTCACTCTCTGGATTATTTGGTTCTCCCTTCCCTTGCCAGGTGACTGACAGATGTCTACCTCACTTTTCTTTCTCTGCTTATTTCTGCCTCTTTCTCTCATTTTCTTATCTTCTTTTTCTCCTTGTTTGTTTTAAAATGCGTGCAGCTCTAACAGGATACATGGAGGAATGGCTACCAGAGTGAGGCAAGGGCCCTACTGTTTTCACAAACCTTTGGAGACAGCAGGCTGCTGCAAAGCAAGGAGGACAAGCCATTCTTGATCCACTGCCAGCACACTCCAAAGGGAGCAATAAGAGGAGCATGCAGGGTAGAAAACATATCTGAGCTAGCAAGAAGCACAGCTTGGCTCTGCTCATGCTTTGTAAGAAGACTGGGAATTTAATGGCCTTTTTATAAAAATGCAAACCTTAGAACAAAAATTGAAGTCTGATGGGTCCCTGAGTGCCCACGACTCAGCAGTCATAGCACCAAAACCTGCACCCAGCAGCCCACAAAAATATCAAGGGAAGAACAATCGAGGGAGAAAAGGCAACAAAATCCACATTATATTAGCTTTAAACTTGTCTGTGGAGAGCTGGATCAGTGTGTTGTGCAAGGCAGGAAAGTCAGGCTCTTCACAAAAAAAACACAAAGCAGCGACCTCCAGCACCACCTACTTCATCTAGAACCAGCATCCCACACAAACTCCAGCACAGGCACATCCAAGGGGTGTCCAACAGAGTACCTCTGGAGGCAAAGGATCCACAGCACTACAAACAGAGCCTAGGCACAGCAACATGAATTTTTATAGTTATAGATGCCCCAAACCCAACCTCACCCTCCCACCCAAGCAAAGCCCAAACCAGAGCCCAGGCACCAAGCAGCCTGCGTTGTTCCCACCTCTGCCTCCAAGTGGAAGAAGGCTATCAAAATGCAAAATCAGGGGTGCAGCAGCCTCTCAAATCCTACAGAACTTAATTCGCTCTCCTATTCTATCCACAGCCCCCTACAGTGCAGACAGTATCACTTTTTCCTTGCTGTACTATGCCCTGGCAATGTGTCCCTCTTTATACAGAGCCAATATCCCTTCCTGGTGCTCATCTGGCTGGTACCTTCACCTGCAACTTCTTCAACACACCTGCATCTAGATGACCACAATTCTTCCCTTCTCAGTTTTTATTGATTTTTGAGGCACTAATTTCTGAGATGTATGGTATCGTTGGATTATACTGTTTAGCAATTTATTTGTGTCTCTCTTTATGTGCTGGATTGATTTCTTTTTCCTCTGAGTCTCAAAAAAAGATGATGCCACTGTTGTTATTTGGCTATCACAACAGCTCACGTAGCCCTGAACCATAAGGCATTCCTGCTCCAAGAAATTTTGTGCTGAGGTAATTTGGAGACTAAATCAAGTTTTATCACTGAATGAGGTTAGTGGATATTAATGGGAAGGCAGGGGTTTGCACTGAATCATTAATGTGGATAAATGGAGAGCGCCTGTTTAATACTTTATACAGCAAGTGCTAATAATGCCTCAAAACGGTGGGAAAATATTGCAAGTTGTATTTAAACAGAGTAGAGAAGGAGGCCTAATTTGACCCGCTCTGGTACATTGGCTGTGACCATACACTGGGACCCTCCGTTAGCCTCAGCCGTCTCTCCATGCTGCCCTGCTTTATTTCAGTGTCCAAGTCCTCATTTTAAGCAATATTTATGAGTTTCTGTAGCTGAACAAAAGAAACACAATTGCTGCTGGGACAATACGTATTTGAGGGAAATTGCTGCAAACAAACATTTCCAGGAACTTGAAATTTAAAATCATTTTTTAAACAATGAAAATTAACTTACAAAAGAAATAACAATTAGAGCAAAGTGTGACTGCCAGAACCTTTCTATCAATTAAATACAAAATGCTTCCCATACAGGCTCATGTGTACATTGATTAGGATGTTCAGAAGTATTCAGAACTACTGTGACCTTTGCATGGTGAGCAAGAAGCAGGTGTGTGGGATATATGGCTGAACTGCCAGTCTAACATTCAGCAATTTCAGAAGCCTCTCTGTGAACGAATGCATGGAAAGAATGAACTTAGAGAGACAGACAAAGCCAGAGCATACTTCTGCAGCTATTTTAACTCTCCAGGGCAATGCAATGCACAGAGCATTCATACATTTTAATTACAGGAAGAAATTCAGTAACACTAGAATCATTTGCACTGGAGCTCTGGTGCTGTCAGAGTTTACAAAAGAAGTCCTGAAGCAACAGGCACTTTCACCGCCAAGTAACTGTCAACCCAATTATTCCCAGGTAATTCACACTAAGCAAGCAAAGTGAAGGTACATTATCAGAAGCAGACACACAGGTCCGAGGTCACCCACTACAGTAAGGAACATGCAGCCTCTGTACACAGAAGACAGGCTGCAGGAAGATGATGGGATTATAGGGGAACACTGAAGTGTGCTTACTGCTAGCAAAAGCAACATGGTATTCTCTGCTTTCCAAGAAAAAGCAACTGCTCAAAGCTTACACTGACTCCCTGTAACAGTAAGAATGAAGCTCAGCAGTACTCACCAGCTGAAGAGACAGAGACCACAGCCAGTTATAAAACAGCATCTGCTAGGCTGCTCTTCCACGTATAAAAAGCAAGCCCTGGAAAAAGCAAACTAGGAAAAAAGACTCCAAGAAAAAGGAAGCCCTGCAGGGGGAGAGTTTAAAAAGAACTAGCAAGTCAAAGAGGTGCTGTTTGAATAGGGATGACCCATGCTGTTAGAAGAGCTTAGGTCCCCTTTTAAGCAACTAAATGAAATGGATGGTACTCTGAATAGAGCCCTCCTGACCCAGCAGGAGCTGAGCACAGGGCTGTTTGTCACAATAAAATATTTGTTGTAGGTGAGCAGGTTGTGTTTTGCCCTTCCCCAAACAGAGGCGATAAAGAAGCATCTGATAATTAGCTAATCAAATGGCTCTCAGCATCACAGACAATTTGTTTCCTTGTTGCCATACTGGTCACAGAGTTGCTGGTCACTGCAGATCCCTCTGGGAGTGCCCTGAGCGCTCCACTGTCATGTCCTCAGCACTGCCTTTTCTAGGTTGCATTTCCAATGGCAATGGCTCTAGTTCCCAAGCTGTGTTTTAGGGTTTCTAAAATTCTCTAGTGCCTTGGTAGGACATGAGGAGCCTCAGATACCTCCTGAGCACAGCTGATGCTCTGTTCTGCAGGCAAGGCAGGTGGATGCTGCACTCAGTTTCCAAAGCACAGTTTTTCAAACCAATGTTCCGAGTGCAACAGGACTGCTTTGCAATATTTAGTATTCATTAGCCTAAGTGGGCATCAGTAAAGCAATTAGTGTGAAGCTGATACAGCAGAAGTTTAGAGGACATTCTTAAGGACAGGCAGTTTGTCTGTCACAACTGCAACTCAGGAGAGTTTTCTGAGCTGGCAAATCCACCAAAAAAAGACACATGTGAGCAGGCTTTCAGAGATGTTGTTTGATTTCTCCTCTAGCAATTCAGCTATATCTCGAGCAGCCACTATATTTTGAATTATATTCTTTTGCAGGCTTCTCTGACTCCAGGTTTGATTTTGCATTAGAGTTCTACCTGGCCTGTGCAAATTGTACACAGTGTTTAGACTACTCAGGAGTGTTGAGCAGAGGGCTAAAACTGTGGGGTACTATGGTGGAATCTTCTAAACAAGGACGAAGACAGGCACAGAGCTGAGAGCAAGTCTAGAGGGGACAGCGATTCCCTCTTGCCCTGCTCCATGCTCCCAGCTGGTGTAGAAAACAATGAGACTATTTCAGGGAGACAAGTAGGGAAGGAATATGTCTAGATCCATGCAGGCTACTTAATACACATTGTGGCTGTTAAATCAGCTACACTTGGATAACTGCCAGCCATTGGTGTGACTGGCAAGGGACCTGATGAAAGTCCCTGACTACCTGCAGGGAAATAGCAATCCCAGACACGCTGAGGACCGTGTGGTCCCGGCAGTGAGCACCCCACAGCTGCAGCCACCAGAGCCTGTGGGGAGGGCTGCTTCCCCTGCAAACTCTTCAATGATCAGAAAATTCAGCCAAAATGAGTTTCTCAGAAACTTTCTCAGGAAGAAGGGGTTTAACTCACAGATCAAGCCAGGCAGCTGAAAATTTACCACTTCGTTGGCTTTTCCAAGTAATAAGCTTCCGATAGCATCATATTTTGCTGAATGCATTTCACAGAGTGAATTCTGAAATGCAAAGTCAAAGCCCTGCTGCTATTGTCCTATCATCAGCCTTGTCTAAATTGATCCAAGTAATTGCCTCTCTAATTCTGATGGAGCAGAGCGCTGCAGTTGTCTGAGAGGAAAGGGGGTATTTCAGGCAGGAGTGACTAAGTTAAACCAAGATAAACTGTTCATGTGAGCTCAGCTGTTCTTTGCAATTCTAAGTGCAACTGCATTTCATTCAGTATTTAACAATGAGTCCTTCTTGTTATTTGAGATAGTCAAATCTATTGTCTTTTTTAATATATTTACTGAAAAGCACTGGCAAGTGCAGGAAGTGAAGAGTTAAAACAATGCTAACTAGCTACATCAAAGAAAAACACATAGGAAGTGGAACATCACAGCAACAAGAGAATGATGATGAAGAAATGATTACAGTGCAGAAAGGGCACAAAAGAACAATATAAAAGACTTAGTTATAAAAAGAATTTTGTGTAAGGGGAAAATATACATAAACAGGGAAGATGCAGACAGCTAAAGAAAATGCTTTTTAAACTCTGAAATCTTTGGGTTAACACAGAACTATAATATTTTACAATTTATTTTTTTTTACAAAAAGTTTTCCAAGTTCTGCAAATTTATGCAGATTGAGGAAGCAGATGTTTATAGACCTCATAGAGGATCAAGGACAAAAGAGATAATTAACGTTTTTTTCTGACTTGCTCTCTAACAGAACGATGACTGGAAGTTCACTTTGTGAGTCTTTAGGAGACATCTCCTATTAATTTAAACACCCCACTGGTGGAAAATCTGCCACTTCTTCCTTTAAGAAGTTTCAATTATTAATTATACTCATAGTTAAAAAACTGAATCTTATTTCCAATGCTGACTTTTTCTATTCTCTGCTGTGAAATCAGACTCAGTCTACTAACAGGGTGAATTTTTTTAAGCACGGATTATTTTTTTAAATTGCTCTCTGAACATCTCTCAAAGAACAAGCATTGGAACGATGATCACATTTTACATTAATCAATACAGTTTTATAGATTAGTACAGTATATATTTTTTTTCATATGTATACATGTATTTTATGTAATATGCTCTTAGGAGGGCCTAGAAGGGTATTGCTCCTTTGCACAGCTTTCCGAAGCTTTTGGAACATCCCAACAGCCTTTCCCTTAAGCCCTTGTTTTATCCAGTAGCCTGCTACCTATCAGGAATATGAGGTGAGGCATGGTGGAGGATGGTCACTTCTTGGCAAACTCTCACCACCAGTCTCCACATCAATCCCTGCATTCAGAGGTAATAGTTGGGGTGACGCTTAATGAAGTAATTTTTAATATGTTTTCCAGCTCGCATAAAAAAGCCCTCACTGCAGCTTGGATGTCTGATGAGACTCCTTCTAGGAATCTATGTTCTGGTTTCCTATATTTCTTTTTAAATTCTTTCCCAAAGAATTTATGTTCAGAAAGGCAGGGAGTGGGGAGATGGTTGTGGCACTGCTGTTGGCAGATTTCCTGCACTCAGACCCACAGTGCACCGTGGAAATTGTGACTACTGCAAACAGAGTAGGGGCTGAAAGCTCTCTGGAGACAGGTATCAACCCCATGCCAGGATCTTCACCTCAAATCCAAGCTTAAAAGGTTAGGCTGGATGGGTTCCAAAAGTATTCCCTACAAAGGTGGGTGGTGGACTCATGGCAGTGGCACAATGAGCCACAGCACCTCCATCTCTGCAAAGAACAGAATTTCCCTTGGGAATGAGGGATTGAAAGGTCACAATAATCTCTTTAGTCCTAACTGCGAATATACCAATTCCCAAGGCAATATTCTTAGACCTGAAAGGTCTCTCTCTATTTCACAGAAAATAAATTCAAGCAGGAATGCTACAGGGAGCAGAGGGTGTGCGGGTGTGTGTGTGTGAATCCATCTGAAAGAAAATAATTATGTAGAAGTCTTAAAATCCGGGGAGAAAAATTATTTTGAAAATATAAGTTTCTTCCAAAGCAAACATTACCCTTCCAGCAGCTTGCTCCACATCCTCTCCTGAGGGGGCTCAGCATGACTGCAGAAATTCTGCAGACTCTGGGGTTGAAGAGTGGGAGAACAAGAAGCCATAGAGGGCATCCCATTGAAGATGCAAGTGCTTTTTTCACAGCAGCACATCAGTCTATAAAAAGATGTAAGTCCAAGGCTCACCCCTCTTAAAAAAGCACCATTCCTATCCTACAGCCAGACGACCCACATCAGCAATGTCCATAAAACATTCTCCTATTATGGTCCAGGACATTGCAGCTACAAAGGAGTTGCTATCAAACTCAACCTTTTTTTATGCATCCTGCAGGCAAATTTATCACCATCATCTTAAACCACAGGCAATTCCAGCTCTCTGGAGGGACCTGTGCTGCTTCTCAGGAACTGGGGGAATGGTAAGAAAGGCAGATTTCCTGCAGGACTGCAATAGGCATCAGGGGCCTGGGAGCCTGATGTGACCTGGTCCTGATGGAAAACTGCCATATGAATAGCCCCACTCTACACCTTCCCACAGAAAATCCAGTTCTTGCTCCATTATTCCCTATTCTCTGTGTTGCCACGGTTGCACCACTAGGAATCATCCTCAGAGGAAGGGTTCTGCTACAGAGGGGATGGAGTAAGAAGGCAGCTGAGAAAGGGGCTGCAAGACGGGGAATATGCACTCACCAAGCAGGGACAGGGCAGGGACAGGCACAGAAACCCAGCTGAGCATAAAGTTGCACAGCCACAGGCACCACTTAGTTCGTATTTTATTTCCCGAGCAGGTCCTCGCCTTAGGCAACTGCCTTCCTAAACTGTGCCTGAAGCCCTGGTGATGGGGCCTGTCCTGTGAACTGTGGCCCTAAAAAAATCCAACAGGGTGGCTGTTTCCCTTAAGGAATCAGATGGGGAGCCTTTCCAGGAGCTGGAGACTGTGCTGAAATCAATCAAGTTAAATGGTGGTATATGAGAATAGGAATGAATAAACCTCGAGGGATATCATTTGTCATTTGCTGTACTTGTTAAAAGTTACAAAACAGCAGTTCAGCAGAGGTTAGAGAAAGGACAATGCAAGAACACAAACTTCCCACCCATTTCCGAAACTGCTTACAGCTCCAGTATTTTCCAGGAAGAAGAAAAATTTGTAATGAGGAAAATAATAAGGATTAAAATGAAACTTTTTTTTTTTTAATGTCGAAGTAATAAGCTGTTCAGACCTTTCAATTGTCAGCAAATACTGCTTATAATGTGAAAGATCCTGACCAAGCCATCAAGAATTTTTGGACAATAAAATGGCCATGAACAAACAGATGGAAATGATTATAAAGAAAACTGCACAGCCAGAGGTCAAACCTGCTTTATACTAGGAGCTGAACTCTGATAATTCACAGTAGATTAAATTCAGCAGCAGTAGAAGCTTAGCTAGAAATTTGGATGTTAGGAAGATTTAAGCTGGGAATAGGCCTTATTTTTATTTTACCAAAGGCCAGACATCAACTCATACATGTTTATGAGGAAAAAGCAAAAGCGACTGAATTTTAAAGAATGGGCTGCGTAGAAAATAGTTTGGGCCTAGCAGGGTCTATGGAAAATGCTGTCAAAAGTTAGAGGGTAATAACTTAAATTTTCATCAGCAACTTTCAACTTTACTTCCGAAAGTCAAAAGCCAAAAACCATGGCTAAGAATACTAAGTATAAAATGTTTTTTGAGCACAGACTTTTCATCTTCCAATGTGAAACTGAGAATTTTGAAAGAAAGCAAATGCTTACGATCACAATTTTTGTTATGACTCAATATCAAGCTTTTGACTTCAAAATAGTTTGAGGAATATTTTTCATTCATTATGTTTTTAAGTCCAATTCCATTTCCTTTGGAAATAACA